>NW_026138091.1:20677500-21277500 GCF_025592945.1 Manacus candei | reverse complement strand
AAGAATATATCATTGCCACAAATGTATGTAAAATCTACCATGACAGAACTTCTTAGCTCTTTAATAGGTCTACAAAGTCACTATAGATATTGGGTACAGGATCTGAAATAAGAATACATACTTCAAGGTGGATAGAAAGCAAGCCTCTGAAACATTTTTTAAAAAGATAATAAGTTAAACAAGTGAAAATTTTTAATATAATTTTTAATCATATTAAATGTTATCAATAAACCAAGATTTTTTTTCCTTGGGACCACATAACTTAAGAGACATTTCTAAATGCTATTTCTAAAAGCTATGTTCACAACTATTGCAACCACATTCACACATTCAGTATCTAAGCATGCAAACAGTGCATTAGAGAGCTGGGAGCCCTTGGCATGAGTAAATACAACTGTGAAAATGCACATGCCCTCTTACAAAAAACTTGGGCCCATATTGAAAAAATACGGTAATCATCTAATCAAAACACAGGAAAAACCCAAACTTCAGAGAAACAAATTACTGTCACTTTCTTGTAGTAGTACACTACCACTTTCCTTTCCTTGATTCAACAAACTACTGATTTGTTACAGTTATTACACAGAAACTTTGGTATTCAAGAGGAGAACTGAACATGCCCCTCTTTGCATACAAGTAAACAGGATGTGTCTGAGAGCCTTTTGGCAGGGTATTTGTCTAGATCTTATTTTAGATCTAAATCATAGGAACTCTTATCCAAGGAAAGATAGCAAGTGATCATTTTGTTACAGGTTTTTTAATCCTTTCTGAAATAAATACTTCAATATTCTTTTACCTTGAGATGCTAATTTTATTAAACTATTTCCAAAAGCACTACACATAAAATCATCACTGATTTACATTAATGTCTACCAACTGCTGTGTGATCTGATCAGTGTGTCATATATCAACCTATGTCTTCAATTCATCTTTAACAAATTAGTTGGCTGTTCTAATTGATGGCTCATACTACATATCAAAATGTTAGTCTTTCATGTTCCTGAAGTCTTAAAATATTTCCATTGTAGCCCTCAGAAGATACCAAAAACAAGGAAGGTGAACAGCAGATCTTTCTGCTTATGAAGAAGACATTGAAGACTAGCAACTGAATGTACTGTTTGATGTTCAAGCTGCAATTTGGGGAAAAACAGAAATTTTTGGTGGTGCTGCAGTTTTCATCTGATAAGCTTATTTTAAAAATAAAGCTTATTGTGTTACCAGTAGGACTACTAACTTTTCCAGAAAAAAGTATAAATACTCCATGATGGAAAATTACATAATAAAGTTCTAAGGAAAATTGTCTTTCAAGCTTGAATCATCATTTCTCATTGATTTAATCTGTAAATTAGAGTAGTACCAAACCTGGCTCTTGAAGCACACTGTCAGACAAAAAAAAAAAAAAATCAGATGCCTTTGTTATGGTGAGGTTTTGAACAGTTTTAATTTTCTGTGGGCTGGAAGGGGCAATAAGAGAGGACAACCAGAACTGCCAAAAATGTGAACTAGAAGTCCATGTGGCAGGATTATGGGCTGTTTTGTTCCCAGTTGCTGTCTGGCACATTTTCAGCTGCTCCTGTGATTTACCATTTTTCCCTCTGTGCATCAGAATGCAAGGATTGGGAGTGCATCATGTAGCAGATACAGCTCAGGGCTCTGCTGTGAAATAAACATATTCCATTGCCTCTCATCCTGTCACTATGCACATCTGAGAATAGTTTGACCTTATACTCTGTGTACTAAGACAGTGTTGTAAAAGTACTTAACACTATATCTTTTTTAATTTTCTTTAAAAGAATAATAATTGTGTCAGACCTTTTAAGTCAATTCTTCCTGAACAGACCCATGGCCTTTATTCAATGGTCTCAAGGCCTCAGGCTTTGTCTTGCTACTATCTACCTTGTTTTCTGTCAAGAATATGTTTAAGGTTAATATTTCTGATTAGCTCAAAAGTAACATAAATTCCATTACAGGATTATATGCATCTAAATTAGAAGAGATTAATCCCTTCCAATATCTCCATCTACTTAGGTGAACAAAACAGGCCCATTGTCTGACCCTAATACCCAAAGTGAAGGTGCAACTCACCCTGATTCTTCTAGAAGGGCTACGTTTCCTATTCTAAAGGAATAAATAGGCATCTTTCACATCGGAGTCATGTACTCTTCAAGGGAAATAGAAAGCCATGGACACAGAACTGAAGAGCACACACTGCACTTAGGACTGATCATCTGAGATACAGCTGCCATATCCAGTTTTTCATCTGTGAAACAGAGAATAGCAGCCCTTCTCTTTGCACAAAAACAGTGAAACAAACTTATTAATGTCTAGAAAACAGCAATATCACATTGATAAGCAAAACAGGGAACTCCACAGGGGATTTTAGGTAGTATGAAATACATGAGAGTCCAGACATTGAAGAATGAAAACAATATACTGAATAGCTGCTCAATAAGTGAGCAGCAACTGAGATTGGGATTTTATGAAATGTAATGCGTTCCTATAATTAAGGATGGTATAATGTGCACACAGAGAAAGAGCAGTAAAAATATGCAAGACAACCTTATTTCCAGCATTTCCTAACTTTTGAGTCTTTCCTGGCTTCTATTCTTAACAGGCTTTGAACACACTTCTTATGTGTAATAGTCTCTGCTAATCCAATAATTTCTTAAACTTGAAGAGCTAGAGCGAGTACTGTAAACCATCTGGAACAGTTGCAAAGCAGATTAATGCCAAGAAATCTGTACCAAAGTACATCCTTTCCCACCCCAGGCCTGCCCTGCATCAGCTTTAAGGCTGCATGACTATAGAAAGATGCATCCTAATTAGCAAATAACACTTCGTGCTGTCTCCAAAGCCTGGAGTCTTTCCACCTACATCTAAACCTCATTAATATGTCATCATTCAATCACGACTCTGAGACCTTTAATGAAAACAGTAATAGCATTATCTTCTCTGTCACTTAGGGTCATCAGCAGAGAATGGGTCAGCCAGGTGTACCAAAAGGTAATTTCTAAGATGTTTTAAGATCTAGGGTGCTCCTCTGCTCCTAGTTAGCATTAAATATCATACAATTATGACAATCAAGCTATTCAAATACATTATATTTCCCTTTTGCATTGTCATGTGAACTTTTTATTAAGTATTCCCATAGAGAAATAAAATAGTGAAGGGGAGTTTTCTGATTTATATTAGTAGCCTCACTTAATTTCTGATCTACCATACCTTATATATAATTGTTAATTTAATATAAAATGGTTTATAAGTCTGAAAACTGTTAAATATATGTATAAAAGAAGGCTACTCAAGCAGTTCCTTCAGATAATTTCACATTGCTAGATGAACCTCTTTGACTGATGGATATTATATTGACATAGACAAATTAAAAACATTCATATCTATGTATCCCTCATATCCCTCAAAATCCAAAAGCTCAGTGTAGTCTAGAGTTGATTGGATAGCATATAAATCTGCTTATAAATAGTTAGCTAACTTTAAATATAAGTTTTGATCCAGGTTATTCAAACTGATTTAGGGCTCATTCCTTGAGAAGTTTCCTACTTGCAAAGATTTATTAGTGCAAATGAATTTCATGAACACAGCAAGACAGCAATCTCTTTCTTAACCTCCCTTAACTAGAACCAGTCTTTTCTCTAGGAAATGTTTATGTCATGCAGGGAAGGATACGCTTCATCTAATTTTTGATAATTAAGTTAAAAATCTCAGTTTGTCACTTTAGGCTAGTCCCTGGGAAGAAGCTGGCCCTTTGAAGATTGTATGTGATTTGCACAGAAATGCAGAGTATTTCACAAACATATTGCAGGTGTCTGTAATGCAACAAATAACATCATGTAACATAGAGCAGCCACAATGGATCAGTCCAAAAGCACATGTAATCCAACATTCTGCCTGTAAAAGTGGCCAAAATCAGATGCCTAAGGAAGAGTACAAGAAAACACAAACGACACTTGACCTAAGTACTCTCTGGGCCTTGAGTTAGAAAGGCCTCAAAGGGTTTACTGAGCTCAATGTTTATGCGTTTCATAATGTGAGTAATATATGTTTAATAATTTCCTTTATTTTTTTCTCAACGAACTTCACCAAACTCGTCTCAAACTTCTATAAGCTTTTAGTACACCCAAATCATGTGGAAAGGAAAAAAAGACATTCATTTGTTCATTCAGAATTTGCTTCCTCCTAATAAACTAGTAAGTTTAAACATAAGAACCTCTTGTTCTTGTATTGGAAAGGAAGGTGATTGGTCCCAATATAGACTCTTCATGACTTTTGTAGTTTCACAGATGTTTACCATATTACATATAAATTTGTTCTGCCAAGTCTCCAAACTCAGAAAATGAAGGTGACTGTATTAACACATATGCTAAGCTTGAAACATGCCTGCAAGCAGCAGTTCTGAGCTCAAATGCATTAACTCTCCAGAATGACCAAAGCAAGCCCTCAGATAGCCACGAATACATGACAAAAGTACAATCCCAGACTTTGGGGGAGAATTAAAAATAAGAACTAGACAAAAGAGAAATAATGTTTTTGAAGAAAGGACTTCAATTTCTTTTTTACATCAAAGTATTGCTAATATATACAAACAGCTTCATCTACTGACATACAGGGGTTCTGATAACATCACTTATAAATCTGTAGATTCAATACAGGAGAATAATTTCTTAGTTACTGATATCTCAGTGGTCCCTTTATGATAATTTGATTATAAGAGGGTACATGCTTGAAAAGTCTGAACATTAGAAATGTCCTGCCTATGTGAAACTTTTCTGAGACAAAGCCAGCACACTCGTGACCACTACATCAGTTGCAAAAGATGCATTAAGTGAGGCCTGGGAGACTGGAGGTTTGCTGTTGAAGGGAAAATATGACTGCTTTAGTTGCCAGTAGTAGCAGTTGATGCGGCATATGTTCTTATACCATGTGTGATGGTTTCACTCAGGCCTTCCTGGAGACCAGCTTGTAACCAGGAAGGAACTAGGAAAGTGATCACGGAAGTATTCCATGCTATTCCTTTACGTAACTGGAGGTATAAATAAAGCCAGCAGGAGGGACCTTGCTCTCTTCCTTTCCGGCGAGGTTGGAGAACGGTGGGTCCCTGTCTCGGTCTGGCTTATCTGGAGCTGAGGCCTGCAGTGACTGCTGTTCTCTGCCACGCGTGAGGGGAGAGCGCTGGGCCGTGTCCAGCCATCCTGCTTGTTCAAAGGGAAGTGATGAGATTTTGCTAATTTACCTTCAGTTGGTTGGTTGACTTGCTCGGTCTTTGTCCCTTTTTGTCCTTCTCCCTTCTCCCTCCCCCTCTTCCCTTTTTGGGGAACTGTTTGGGATTTTTGGAGTTGTGGTGTATAGTATTCTCATTGTATATATCTGTCTCATATGTAAAATATATATATATTTTTTTTTTTTGCTATAGCTTTGGTTGCTTAAGTCGTTTCTTTTCCTTCTCTGGGAAGCAGGTCCTTGTTGTCGAGTTTCAGGGACTTGGCGGGAAGCCAACTCGAAACTTGTACGCCATGGAATGTGATCAGAAAAAGAACACAGAGGGCTGCATTTGTACCCTTGGCAGATGTCACTATTTTCAACTGCCAGAGCAATTTTTGGTAATCCAGTTGTAAATTAGATTTGCCTTGGAGTTACTGTAACTCAGGCCAACCCCACCATCAGACAGAGTGCAAATAGAATGAAACACAAAGGTGGCCTAAAACCACACTCGTTCTTATTCATTTGTAATGTCTGTATCTCAGCTTGAGCTAAGAATCAGGCCCACAGCCTGTGGAGTGAGGGAGAGAAAAGTGTTCACTACCCAGAGCTCCATTCTGTTCTTTTCAAATCCTCAAACTGAACCCATTCTTTGCTAGTGAACACCTTTCCTGTCCATTCTGCATGCTCATTAGCTATCATAACAATAATTGACTAGGATAAGAATAGGACATATAAAACACTGCTGGAGATGAAAACTAATTTTTCCAACAGTCATGGCCCTTCTTAAGACATGGGAATGCAGTAGTTCTGGCCATACATGGCTGGTTTAATATACCTCTGGGAGAACAAGGCTTTCCTGGTAAATCTATCTTTTACAAAAGAGCCTTAGCAAGCCACTTTTCTTTCACTTGATGGGAGGAATGGGGCTTCCACTGAGAACCCAAGCATCCCATGTGGAGCACAGACGACCTGAGAAGTTTTATGGTTGCTTTGCTCTCGCTTGTCACAATGAGCCTTATGAATCTTATTCTATAGATGCAGTTGGAGATCATTTTGAAAGCTTTCACGCTCCATCAACATGAAAAAAGCCAAATAAAATACGTCTGTTTCAGGTAATAGTCTTAAATTAGAGGAGTCATAACAGATTCTAAGAAGCAGTGTGAGTTGAGTTCTTCATTCAAGTAAAACAGCTACAGGGTGACCTGATTCACAACAAATCCTGGTTCTCTTACAGCAGAGGAATATATAATTATAAAAAAACATGGAAGTAACAAGGATTAAATTACGTTGCCAGGGCAGTTCATTTCTAAAGGGCTTATTACAGGCATGAACCGCAAACCTGCGATTTTTCTTTTTTCACATGAATTGATGTCATAATGAGGTTTAAATGGAGACTCAGTGTCTACTTTGCCTCCCAAAGGAGAGGGGTTCCCCCTCCAGCCTGGGCACAGTGCCTCCTTCTGCTGTGCTACTTAATGCAAATATAAACAAAAAGGAGAGTCAAACCATGAGAGCTGAATTCATTTCCAATTGGCTGTCATGGGTTTTCACTTTGGTCTCCTCATGGTTCACAAGGGTACCTTTCAAGTCTGGTTTATACAGAAGATGCTTATATGATAAAAGGGTAGAACCTAAAGCAGAAATACGGTACTGATTTTGAGGTGAAAACAAATCTGCTTATAGAAGCAATCCATGTAGAACCTTGATTATAGAAATCTTTAACACTTCTGTTATTGGAACAGCTGAGAATAAAGCAGGAAATCTCAAATGAACAGTTACTTTTTATCCCAACCCTGAAAACTAATGTTTTAGTATAAATCTACCCTCTCCAACACATTTTGCATCCCCTCAGGGCTAGCTCCTGTGTAGGCAGATTAAGTGGTTGCCTATGGCAGCAAAACGTTAGGCATGGCAAAATGTTTAGAGACTGCTTATTGTGTGATCATAAGCTGGGTGAAGCAGACATTTTCCAGTGTGTTGAGGGTTACAAAAATCCTGAAGACATCACCAGCTTCCACAGTTCTTCCACATAAAAGTGAGCAATAAAAATGGGCAGTTTCACAGCAAGGAAATCGGTTTTGTAAATCACGAACTCGGTGACAGAGAATAAGTGAAAGCCTGTACCTTTTAATAAATAGATAAGAAGAATATAGAGAAACATGATGCTGTAGCATACCAATTAGTGTGTTTTGTACTCTAACCTTCAACAGAGTCAGAACTGGGTCATTTGTGCGTCAATATACCGAGAGCTACAGGGTCATCACCTTGAACTTTTAGCCATGGAATATTCATGCAGCTGCTGGGTATTTGAGAAGGCACTTGCCAATACCAAAGTGGAATGAACAGAAGTATATGAATGTTTATTCATGCTGAGAATCTGACCACAGGGACTTTTACTCAGTACACTTCCTTTAAAAGAAAATTGAGTCAACTATTAATGATATACACATTAAAATACTATCTTAGCAGAGCAAATGTTAAACATGGAGAAAGGATGGCCAGAGACGAAAATACAGCAGCAGTGCAGGAGATTATATGCTGTCTCCAGTGCTATATCTGTTTCTCACAATATACTCCATAATTGCTTTTTCTGCTCTGTTTATACTTTCTTTTAGAGCCAAGTCTGTGTGGTTGTGCTGAATCAGACTAAAACATGAGCCTTTATCACTGCACCATACTCACCACTCCATCCACAACAGGTATTTCTACACTAGTATGTACAATGTATGTCGGTCATGACTTTGGTTCGGTAATTAATAGGACAATGGCTGCATCAGGCAGTGCAAGTCACCAGAGAGGTTCTTCAGCCTTCCCATTTAAGATGGTGATGTGGGACGTGCTTGCTTGATAAATATAACTGAAAGATATAATTGACTGCCATGAATCATATGTGCAGGTAGTATCATTGCTGGAACTGTAGTTGCTGTCAGTATGTTCTTGTTAGTTCTCTGGTAATAACTGACTTCCCATGGCACAGATACTGATAGCACCACAGGGCTCAGTGCAGGGTCACTGCCTGGGAGTTACCCCAGCTGCAGAATGCAGCCTTTGTCACTACACCAGCAAGATTATCTTATCAGCCAGTTACATGAGGCTGAAGTGTCCAACACACACTGCAGGGACTAAACTACAGAACTGAACGATCTAGAAGCTATTCACACCTGTAGGAGACAAAGAGTCCCTAAACACTTTTCTTTCAGACCAACATAATTAAATGCCCTCAGTTTTTATGGGGAACTGGAGGCTATAAGAAGCCACTGACATAAGGAACCATAGACAGGGATGCACTGTTTGGGCTAGGAGATGTACTTAGCAGGGGAGTACAGCTGCTTTAAGAGAAGACAGGGGAGGGCAATTCTAAATACCAACCACAACAGACAATCTCCTTGGAAAGTATGTGTGTTTGCTTCTTTCAAATTAATAGCCAAGCTTCTTGAATTAGTGACTTAAAGGCCACAGACTGATAGAAATCAAAGGAAATGGGGGGTGGATTGGTAATGAAGACATATCTGGTTTTTTGAGGTAAAGTATAGTTTGTAGTATAAAGTAAAGATCAGAACAGTGAACCAGAACAAAGAACTTTGAACAAGAAAAACACAGAAAGGCAGACTGGCATTTGGAGCTTGATGTTTGTTTTGCCTTCAAGGGAAGAAGATTTCATGGACTTGTTTAACTAAGCTAACAAATCCACTAGAACTGTGTTATCTGCTAGACCCTCCATCAAAAAATATCCCGCAATTCCAAAGGTAAATTCTTCCAAAAAAAGAGTAGCAGAGCAAAGCAGCGACACAAGCATGCTCTCCTAGAGTCAACCAGGACTGACTGAGGAGTGGTTCCTGCTTTGCTTGCCATTCCCAGGCAGTCCTCAACAGGGCTACTGGGGCTAAACTGAACCTCTGGACATGGAATAAATAGGACAGCAATCTGGTCCACTGTCCCATAATGGGGCAAAATTGTCTGCCCATCTTGTTACACATCAGATATGGAACACCACAGCTGCTTTTTTTCCTCACCCTGACATTTTTTTGAGTCAGTCCTCTACATCCTGTGTGCCTGCTGTATCCTTGATATGTAAAGGTTTTGATGCCTGAGTCTGGAAGTTAATAAATCTACTGTAAAAATCACCAGGTTTTCTGCCATTATTTAGCAAGTTAATTTATTAAAAAATAATTTCCCCTTCCCTTGACAGATTTTAAAAATCAGTTCCTTTAATTGAATTGTCATCTCCTCTCACCAGCCTAATTCTCCCATATCAATTACTGTTCTTGGCTCAAATGTGCAGGTGTAGTGATAGGGTTAAAACCTGAACTCAATCAGTGTTTTGCTTTGACACCGAAAGGGCTAGATTTTCACAAAAGGTTGAAAGCTCTGGCAAATTCTAGTAATAAGTACATGGCTTTGTTGACTACTTCAAATAAACATAAAATATTTTAGAATATTAAAACCAGGTATCAGAAATGCACTGTTTCTCTTCCTACAGATCACTTTCACAATATTTATTTTATCAGTGAATATAAGATATAAAATAAAATTAAAACAGAAAAAAAGAAAAATTTAATTTATTTTCATTATGTTTGTCTCTATATTCTAGAATTTTCTAAATGAAGTTCTTAACTCTTTTTTTTTGAGATTTTTTTCTCTTTCTAGAAGTATAATAACTCTAAAAA
The DNA here is from genome assembly GCF_025592945.1 of Manacus candei. NCBI lineage: Eukaryota > Metazoa > Chordata > Aves > Passeriformes > Pipridae > Manacus > Manacus candei. The sequence continues at coordinate 21,267,616 of NW_026138091.1, read as the reverse complement.
AAGTAAAAGTTAAAAAGAGTTAAATAATTCCTACCAACACAAAAGGTACTTTAGCTAAAATTAAAGATTTTAGATCAACTGGATTTATTATTTTAGGCTTTTGCCAAAACAATTTGACAATTCCTTGGTCTCAAATACATTCTTGTTACTGATTAATGGAATTATAAACTAAATATTCTTATATTTCTGATTCTGAGGAGTCACAGATGCTGCTTTGGATCTATACACGTTGCTCTGAATGCACCTCTTTGGAAGTAATAGAAGTTTTACTGAATGTTATTAGCCTTCTATCCATAAAAATTCTCCCCCACAGATGGAAATTTTAGCTATAAAAAATATTGGGTGAAGGAACTTATAGCTTTATGATCTAACTTTTATGCATCACGTTCAAATTCAAAATTGCTTTATTTTTAATTTATCTCACACTCTTTTTGGGATCCAGACTGCATATACAGGGCACTTTAACTTCTCTCCTTTCTCAGAATCTGAAACACCCCGCCAGAACAGTTTCTTTGCACTCATCATGCATCTCCAGGGTACACAATTCAAACAAGAGCTTACTTGTGCTAACAGAGTGTTGATTTGCTTGTGTTCACAAAAATAAGAAGAGCACTTTTCAGAATGGGAGCAGGGCAGGTGAGTGGGGGTTGTTCTTGGTTTTTAATTAAAGTATTCTTTCAATAACATTGTAGAGTTGTTGAATGGCTGGAGCTTTTTCTCTTCAATATTTTAATAATCCTAAAATGCCATTCACTTATGAAAACAGAAGTTTCTTTTCAACACATAACTTCTATGAAAGAGTTGTCTTGAAGGATACCATATTATTTATGGTTGAAAAATATCACTTTCTCTGTTTTTCATCCAAACTTTTTCCCTCACCCAGAGAATACTGTGATTTTTAGGACTCGGTCCTTACTCTCTACTCGTGCATAAAGATTTGCAGAACTACAGCCTTTAGCCCCGATCCCGCAAAGATTCATTCTGTTCATAAGCCAGTAGATATAAAGTAACTACTGTCAAGAACATGATTTCAAAAACCTCTAAAATTCTAGATTAAGGACTGTATTTTATGATTTCTCTGAAGCATCTCTCAGAAAGGCACTGGAGTACTCTAAAGTCATTCCTGCTATAGGATGTTTTTCGCATTTATGATAATTCATAGTCTCTGTAGAGCATCCCAGCAATCTGCTGTTCTTTTTAGCAGTCATTAGACCACTTCAGGGGTGCATGAAAAATTTACTACTCCTTAATTCTAGTAGAAACTCTGAAAAGGATGTTGGTTTTATGCCACTTACTCATTATATTCCTGTATTTCTTCCCTTAGTCTTCATTGCTAAAAACCTACCTACAGATTTACTTTCTTAGACTTAATGATAATATTTTCTCCATATAAAAAATATTTTTTTGTGTGAACCAAATACACTATTCCTTCATTTGTTGAAAGGTTTCTATTTCCATTCCTAGAGGGGGGAATTTGGGGGCCTAATAAATAAGTAGAGTTGCTGGTGAGTGGCCAAGGGCAGGTAGAGTTGGGTCAATGAATGCATGCAGACCTGGATGATTAGAGATGAGCCCTGAGGAACACTCTGGCACCTTGAGGGTATATTTATCAGTAAAATCACAAGCAGCAGTCTAGCACTTAGCACTGAAATTATCTGCCAGATAGAGACAGATGAATAAACTATATCAGGCAATGCTAGCTGTGTTGGCTTTCTGCTTCCATCTTCCATTCACCTCTTTGATCATACACATATTGCTTCAGTTATGGCAAGCAAGTAGGATCCTGGTATGGGAGTCATGATCAGGCTTGATTTGATGCTATGTTCTCTCTGCTTCCCTTCAGCAGGTTAAAAAGTGTATTCCAATACCATTGTAAAGATATCATAAAAATAACATGAAGATATTCTGTCAGAATCTCTTGCAGAGATCTTTCTGCCAGATTCCTGGCAAATAATTGCATTTACAAGTGATTGTGTTTCTTCACAAGCAGAGGAACAAAAACCTAGCAGGACATCTGGCTCCTCTCTTGCTCTTTCTCCCAGTCTGTATCCTTTGTCACTGCATGCCTTCTGTGAAAAGGAGGCAATGCTTGTCCCGGTAGAACCCATTCACACACAATTTCATCACCTGATTCTGCTGGGAAACAGGGACTTTCACAGTTCTCACCAAGAATGGACTTGAGTGGCATAGTACTGAGGCCTGGAGCTAGGATCAAAGATGTGGAGAACTACCAGTGTGGATGTTGTATGGACAGCAGTGCAGGGCAGAGACAAATGCAGCCTCCTCATGTTGATCTTTCAGAGAGAGCTTTCAAAGATGAGGCTGACTATGGTCATGGAGAGCCTGCCCTGGAGCTGCATGAAGGCGTGCACTTGTGGGGCCCCACACTGTTCACAAGGGGTCTCCTCACCACTGGTTGCCCACGAGCTTGAGACATCTGCTGCAGTCATTAGTCCCAGTGTACGTGTACAGCTTCTCAATTACACGATCAAGGCAGCAACCAAGTGAGTTGAAGTAAGGAGGCACATCAGTCTGGCGTATTGGGCAGCAACATTATCAGCCAACATAAATATCACATCATGCTCCCCAGCTAATTCAACAGAAATACATTACTGTACAAATGTGCGCTCAGACCTGACCCGAGCCTGCGGTCACTGTTACCTAGTCTAGACTTAACAATAATGTGACCATTACTTTAGTCATTCTCTACAGATTGCCAAGGGCAGGTATGGTGGGTTTACTTTCTTTCTCTTTTTTTCCACATAAACTCAACATGACATGACTCAGCCAAGTACATTTCCAGGGTCATCTGTATAGATAGATTTCCTGAACACAGCTACACCAAGTAGGTTACTTGGAACATATTGCAATTCTGCAGGACATGGCTTTCAAGACATTAAAAAAACCCCAATATGTAAGGTGGAGTAAAATAAGCATGTAGGAAACATAAATGAACTCTTCAGATCTTAGGTTACTGAAACCCCTGAAGTTAATCTCTAGTGTCTGCATCCTAATATTGTTTATAGCACTTAAAGTTCGTTAGATTTTTCTCTGATTATTTAAGGACTAATCAAAATTCTGCCTTCACTCTGGGAGATTTTGCATTTTCCTCTGATGACTAACGACATCCCAAGCAAGTCTGAGTACAGGCATTTTTCTGTGACTTTTTTCTCCTTTAAGATGAATTAGTGCTGTCATCAGCAGGTGTGGGGAAAACAGAAGCCCAAGCACTAGGTATAACAAGTAAGCAGGAACTGCATTTAAGTTAATTTGAAATGCAAAGATAGTGACCCACTCCTAAGCAAGATTTTTGAATGCTGGAGCATCTTGGTCCCTCACCAGGAAAGGATAAGTGATGCCCAGAATGGGGATTGTCTCTCCTAGACTAATACATTGTCATTCTTCAAGAACTATTCACATCTGTGACACGAAAATATAGAGGTATATTTCTGCTATCTAGCCAAATATAAGATTCTGTTGTTGTATATAAATATATATTTTCAACATATGTATGTCTAAAACAACAGCAGAACTGTACTATACCAGTTTCAATCATAGAATTGTAGTGTAAACAGCATCTGTGCTTTAATAATATTTACCATTAGCTTCTTCCTTGTCTATTTCCATAACTCACGCTGGGTCCCATCTGCACCAAGACAATGCAGCTTAAACAGCCTTCAAAAGCCCCTTCTACACATGAGCTACAGTAGTCAATCTCTCAGATGATGCTCCTTTCATCATGGTTTATACTCATTCTACCTCTTACCTGTCACATTTGACTTTGATCAATGATTTTTAATGAATTTAGGGAAGGCAAACTATGTGTGACCTACTTTCCAAGTGGATGGTGTTTTGCCTAAGCAGGAGTGCCTGAGCACTGTCACCCTGCGTTTAGCTCTGATGCCTTTGATGAGTCAACACCATACTGCCCACCCTGCCAGGGGTGCTCTGACCATGCAGCAGAACAGGCAAAAGGGTGAAGTCAGGAGAGTCATTAACTGGTCTTTAGCTAATGACAATAAACTGATTCACTAAGACAGAGACAGCCTTCACCTGCTTGTATTAGGTGTGTCTAATTCACCAAGGCAGCCAAGAAGATTATGTAAATTGAAAATTTACTTACCTAGGAGAGGGATGTCGACTGCTGCCTACTGGGCAGGTGCCAGAGGCTAGCTGCAGGCAGGCAGGCGGGTAGGCAGGTGGGCAGGCAGCAGCAGGAGTGCAGGGCATAGCCTGGGGGCCCTCACTGACCCACAGCTCTTGCCTGGCTACTAGCCAGACCATCCAGCAGCCTTTAGTGTTTTTCCCATGTGGTCCACCCAGAACCTACAAAGCATCTGTCTTAGTCACCCTTAGTTGGCAGAGTCAGGACTCCCTGAGAACATCCCACTGCCCTAAAGGTGCCTCTCTCGGATGCGCCTCTTCCTATGGGGTGCTGGAGCAAACCTCCAGCCCTGCCTCAGCCCAGCTCCTCACACCCCTGAAGTCCCCAGACACCCATTTGCAGGGCAGGCATGTCCTACCCACTGCCAACATGTCCCTGAAGCCTGCTCTTATCCCCTTTCTCCCCATCCCTTCCCATCCCCTCCACCTCTACTTCAGTTCACATCTGACCAACACACTGAGCTGATGATGGCACACACCAGCCTACTAACAGCATTGTTTTCAACCATAGCTAGAGTAGCACCCACAAAGGGACATATGCCTTTGACACTGTGCAGTGACCACATTTTCACTTGTATTTCTACACAAATAAGAGTCTCAGGATACTCTGAAGCAGATTTACATCAATGCCCTTCGTCAGTGCTTTGCAACTAGAAAAAGGTTTGTTCACTGACAAAATGATATAGGGGGTACTTATGGAAAATTAAAATCAGGGGCTCTTACATTTTGTTTTTTAATCAAAGCCTTGCAATTCATCATTTGAAGTATTCTTATAACTATCAAAATATATTCCAGGTGTTTTACACCACAAATGTTGATAATTATGTAAGCACTGCAAAGTTTATAAAGATTATATCTGCAGTTCCATTGCTGGTATCTTCAGGATGTGAGAAATATGCTTCTGTAGCTCACACACAAAGAGTGCAAACATATCACCAAAAGCCATATTCCAAGAGAAATCAGGAGCTTTATGTAAATTCTTTAAAATGATGAAAAATGTTTAGACTGTTGTACTGCAATAGGAACAAATAAATGCAATATCATTAGAGTTATAAATCATTTTTTATTTTTATGTTCTTTTTATGATTATGTTATAAACCCTGAATATTTAAGGACTGCAATCCAAAGATGTAATAATTCTTAGAAACAGTAGGAAAAAATAAAATAGGGAGGAAATAAGGCTTCATAAAATATGAAGAAAATTCAGAGAGGATTTACACATAGGAGTTGGTGTGTGTTCTCCTCCAGTGCTTGTACAATGTACACATTGTGGTCAGATTCCCCAGTTTAATAAGTTTCACCATACATAATATTCTCTTTATGCCTCAGATTTCCAACCAAGTTATTACATGAGAATTGCACTTTTAATTTCTCATGAAGAAGGTATTTTTCTCATCCTTTAAGATTACTAAAATTTCCCAAAAGAATAAATGACAAATGAAAAGACACTAAAATTATGTCATTTTTAGACAATTTGCATTTTTGTGCAGATGCATTCCTGTGCTGACTGCTGTGCAAGCCCATGCTGTTCTATTTGTCACTTCAGCCTGCGGTTAAGTCAGCCAAGGGGCACAGTACAAGAAAGTGTAAATTATATTGATGTGGGTTCTTTTATAATGTCTGTCAGACTGACTTGCACTTAATTACTAATGTGTGGCTCACACCATTTCATAGCACCCCTTGTCTAGAGCTGCAGTTTACCAAGCAAGATTCCGTCCTGAGTTGGAAGGAGATGGAGGAAGGAAAGGATGCTTTGTGGAACGTATCCATACAAAAGACAACATAAAATTGATGTCTCGGTTCATTAGCATCTTGTATTGCTAAATTTGCCATTTATTTCCCTTTGATTGTGGTGAAGACTTATTACAAAAGTAATGAATCACATCACAATCCCATTTCCATTCATATCTGATGCTACTCTGAATTTAGAAGAGTCCTTTAGAGCTTGGGAAATTTTTTAACTTTTGCTGAGATCAGTTTGTAACCAAGAATCTATTTCTATTTTTCCATTTACTTCAGAGATATCATCTAAAAGACACAGCCCATAGTTCAAGATTTTTCAAGTAAGCTCATCACATTTGAAGACATTTCCTTATTATACTTAGCCTCAAAATTAAAAATTTTCTAAAACCTGGTGAAATTTTGCTGTTTGGGGTTTTTGTTTTGCCTGGATTTATCAATTAACAAATAAAACGTGTTTCAATGATCCATAGCAAATTGATCACAATGTTGATGGGTTCATGATGTTGTTATTATTAAAGTTGAGTTTAAATCTAGGCTTAAATAAATCTGATATGCCACAGTCTTGGAGCAAGTTTTGCATACAATCTTTAATATGCATTCAGATCTGAAACAGAGATGAATGGTATTTTCAACACAGTGCTTTAACAAAAAATCCTTAAATTTCTGTCTTGGTAATCCTTAATTTCCATGTATGCTATTGAAATTTTCTGGATTTCTGGAATGTTTGTTTTAAAATGTACTTATTTTTACCATTTTGCATCATTAAGGTGACTTCATTCATACTGAGCAGGGAAATAGCAGCCTTCTGTGCTTTATATGATAGCTGTCTTAACCACACACATTTAATTACTTCACCTGCACTATATCTACTAATCATACTATACATCAACCTCCTTAGGGCATAATCCTGTTATTTTCTCCTCATGTTTCTCATCTCTTTCATATCCATTTAGACTTATTTCATCTTTTCTAATGTTTACAGCACCTTACAATTTAATATCACCTGTGATTTTTCTTGAAGTGCTTTTTACCCTCTTCTCCAAATACAAATTTAAAATATTTCATACAATTAAATCTCACACATGCATTCACACTGATACATAAGCACAAATTTCCAGAAAACCATTAGCTTTTTCATCCTACTGCAATGCACTGCTGCTTACCATTCGTTTGCAAAAGGGAAGTCTGTGTTGTTTTGGTTTCAGGGGTTTTTTAATACCTTTGAATTAAGGGGTTCATTCTGGGAAACAGCAAGGAAAGCATTTAAATTTATTATAAGCTACATTCTGCAAAGAGAGTCTAAAATAAAGAATTAAGTAGCATGTAAACAATGCTTTCTGACACCTTCTTCACGGACTTTGTTATCCAACTATTGCTAGAATGGAATGAAGGGAAAGCTAGAAGAAACCTCATTGTGAATCAGCACTTTCCTTGGTTACGTCTAGTGGTAATTCCTAAGTAACTGGTCACTAGTAAATGATGACATCTGCAATCAGGTCTCTGGTGCTGTAATTAGCAGCTATTTGCAGACTCAAAATAGTTTGATTCAAATAAACAAACTGAGGATCTAGGTTCTTTCTATGTAAAAAAAAAAAAAAAAAAAAAAAAAAGAAAAAAACTCAGGAAAAAAGACAGATGTAGCCATATAAATATATGACAAGCAGGCAAAATAGCCATTTTAGAATGCAGAGCAAGTAATATTAATTTGTAAGCTATCTGAAATTCAAATTTTGTTAAGAGCTTGCTGCTTCCAAGAAAAGACAGTTGACATTTTGATTATAACTACTTCATTTATTGACTTAATGCTGTATATAATCCTTCTAAAACAAATACACCAAATTAATAATTATATACAAACTCCTGCAATGCTCTCAAAACAGGATTCACTGTAGCTCAGCGTGATGTGCGTGTGGGGTTTTTTCCAAGCAATTAAATTGTATCCTTTAAGATCATTAAGGCTCAGGGTCAGACCAGGCTCTTTATTCTTTTAAACAGATGTTTGGGGGATCCTGGCTGCCCTTTTTTTTTATCACCTTCTGCTAATTACTATCTGCCTATTCTCTCCACTCCCTGGCTTTCAAGAGGCCAGTGGGCCCCTGAATACCATCTGCTCAAAATTCTGGTCCCTGCCCTCTATTAGACCTCACTAGACCTTAGTGTTTTTTCTTTTCCATTATGGAGATCATGCATGCATTAGGTGGGTCATGTTCTTTTTGCTATACACAGTGGCACGTGCCAATGCCCTTGAGGAATCAGCTGCAGGGATAAATTTACAATTGGCTTGCTTTTCCCCAAAACAACATTAAGCTTTTGTTCTCCAACTCACAATTTCATACAATTACAGAGATATAACTGTCTCCTTTAGATTATAATGAAATTTGAAAATATCTTTTTAAAGCAACAGAGTTAAATAAACACAGAAACTTAAAAAAAAAAAAAAAGAAAAAAGAAAAAAGGAAAAGCTGCAAAAATTAGAATTTTTAACTACTTCGAATCCCTGAATTTAGACAGGGAATTTTCTCAGCTTCCTCTGAACAAAAACTAAAACAAGCCACTTATCTTAGGCACTAGCTGCTTTTCTCTACAGCTTCATTTCTGTATATTTTTTATCTAAGAAACAGTGCACATCAAGTTGAAATAAGGAATTTGGTCATATTAAAGGGTATCTATGCAGCACTGCTTGCTGCTTCTAAAGGTGGTTGAAGGAATTCCTCCTGTAATAAACAGAGTTCCCTCCTCACTTCGGTTGGCAATGTAACCATACAAATTGCTTTGTGTTGGTCATATACTGAGACTACAAAAAGAGGTTTAAGGAGATTTGAAAACTCAGAGCAGTGGCTGTTGCTTCGTGTACTGCTATTATGATTAAACCCCAGAGACCATTTTAAGACTATGTTATAATTTGCACATCTTTTGTATGACATATGAGTCTTTGGAGCACCCAGTGGCTCACAGTTGGCTGAGTGTGTTGCTTGAATATTTATAAAAAGGCATTCTCTACCACAGAAGAGATCAAGCTGAAAGCCTATGGATCTGCCTTCCAAAGCCAGTGGCAGACTCACTTGTCAGGGTCATAAAATCTTCTCTTGTACTCTTACACTATGACATATTATGCAGGATTCATCTAAGGAATGTTTACATATAAATTAATCTAGTTACAACTATATTATCTCTATCAGCATAGATTCCTATTATCTGTAACAAAATGAATTGTTATTATCTACAAACTTTTGATCATTTCTGACTGGCAGAAGTCACAGCTGCTCAAAGTTGATGCCGTTGGAATAAACAATTGTATAAATTGCATAAACATAATTTGAACACATTATACTACATTTTATTCTATTTCCTGCTCCACTTGTTCTAGTCCACCTCCACCAGACTGATTTTGATAGTCCAAAAAGCCTCCCTTAAGCAAAAATTCCATCTCCTGGAAAAGCTTCTTTTTCCCCTCTTCCAGTCTATGCATTTCCTCTAAAATACATACACACATTCTATCTTGTGACAGAGAAGATCTAGTTCTGGGTAAATGTCATTTTCAAACTTGTGACATGTTTGTGATGATAAAGTGTAAACACTTTCCTCTGAGCTACAAATGGTTTGAAGTAAGAACACATTTCAAGTCTATATATGTCGTTTAAAAGACCCATATTGACTTCAGTAGGCTTTCTATCAGTTCCTGGTGATCTATCACCAGAGAAGGAGGGATAAAATACCCAGGATAAATTGTATGTCCACTGGTTTGATTATGAAATGTTTAGAGTTTATGGTCTCAGGAATCATGGCACTTAGAAGAGAGAGTTTGGTCAGAGTTTCATTGTTTGTCCTGTGTTACTGGCAGTTTTCTGGCATGAAACCAAAAAGCAGAAACACCACAGGCATACAGGCTTTCTAGTTTTATTTGATTTAGTTACAAAAAATTGTCTTAGTTCCACTTAAAAGTAGCAAAGCTAATGCCACAACTTTTCTCCATCTTGGAAGAACGGTTCCATGGTGTTATCTTCTTCAATTACTCTTCATACTCTGAATATCAGTAATAATCATCAGATAACCAGCCAATCAGAATTAATAACTTCATACCTTTCAGAAAACTGATGAAAACCTTTTTTACACAATAAAAATGTTCTCAAATTCATGCTGAAGTGTAGTTAAGGTAATTTTGAAAACAATTATTTTTATTCTCAAAAATTGTTTTGGATATTTTCATATTTCAATTTAATTATTTTACATATACAGATATTTGGGGGATTTTAAAATTATCTATGGTAATGAAAATAATTTTCCTATTTTTAGAATTGACTTAGAATTTAATAGCAAGAAGATTTCTTTAACAATATTGTCTAAGTCTTTAAGTACAATGAACTTCAAGGATAGGATCCAGTTCATTTAACATAGACATTTAATTTGCTCTTAAGTCTTAGGTATCTAATGAACCAGACATTCAGATATGGGGGTTTTTTTAATTCCCTCTATAGATAATACAGAAACCTTGGCATCTCTGAAGATCTTCAGGGAAAGAGTCCTGAACTCATCCTAGGACCACATATAAAAAATCACTAGGTTCAATGAACATAAGATCAAAGAAGGATACAAAATTATTCTAATCCCAGTTAGAGTCAGCACTTAGCATTACCTTAAGGTTCCCTCACATGGCTTTCTTGTAGTTGAAAGCTGAGGAACTGGGAGGGTTTTTTTCTGTCTTTTGTGAGTCCTGAATGACTGCATAATTTTATTTATACATGGAAGACAAAAGAATTTAAGAAAATGCTACTGAAAAGAGCCTATAAATCTGGATGTGTAGTCTCCTACTCCAATCACCCTTAAACCTACCTGTCCATAGGAGTTCAAACAAAAGCTAAAAAATGCTGACTCTACATCTGTGTATACAAAGAGCTCAGGTGTAATATCAATCTGAAGAATGCACGTGTTTTCATTAAAAATTTACAGATGAATTTCTAATGAAAGTGGAACAATATTCTGAGAACTGCTTCAGAATTGTACTGAATTAAATGGCATGTTGTAGGTCTACTTATCTAATATTTATTTATTAATTTCATCTACGTTTGTCCTCAATTCTAAGTCAATTAATTTGAAGGATCATTTGAAACTTGGACAGTTTCTAAGTACTGATATGTCTGTCATCACTGTCACAGGTGAACTACCCATGAACCTGGACCTCTTGTTGCCCAGTAGCTGTTGTCATATAGTGAAAAGGTAAATCAACAATTTTCCTGTTTATAGCAATTGTGGCAGAGGAAGCACTCCAGAAAGAGAAAGACCCTCCCAAATGTTAAAGTTTTTGACACTTCACTGGTTAGAGAGAGTGCTGGTCACCCAAACTCACCTCACTGTTGTTGCCAGACATATCTTTATACCTATTATTGGGTGGATTCATGATCAAGAAGGGACTGTCATGTTGAATCCTTACACAGTTCCACAAGAAGGCTCCTCCTGCTGCAGGAGGTGGACGTAAAAAGTTGGGGAGCAGTACACATAAGATTCACCTCATCTATTCTTACACATCCAGAGTGTACAGAGATGCATATTACTTAGTTACCACTACATCTGATGAAGGAAAATTAATGTCTTTCGCATGTAGCTCATCTAGTATTTATTAAACTGTTATCAGGATGAAAATAATTATTGTAGTTTGCTAAGATGACTAGGTTCTCATGGTTATCAAGGAGATCTAAGCCTATGTGTTAATATTAAATGACTACTGTCTGCAACACAGGATTATCTCAGGTCTCTTCTTGACAAGTCAAATTTCTTATTAACAGACTTTCCAAATGTGTCTTATGAAGATAATGGGCAAAAACTCTTTTAAGTGTCACATGGAAGTACAGAAGTCAAGGATTTTTCATTTTTCTCTTTCCAGAAATAACTTTAAAAGGAGTCCAGGGGAGGAAAATCCTTGCTTCATTTTTGCATTCTTGAATTTAGAAATAATGGACAGAAGCTGATTACTCTGATTCAAGAAGATGGAACAATTGGCCCTCAGAGCTTCCTAGTACATTTCTGCTCCTGTGGGAGAAGTACTTTAGTGCAGAGTCAGCAACCTGTGTAACATTTCTTACTTAGTCTTATCTCTGGTGCTTTTCACCAAAATCACTTGATTTCTAAGTCATTAAATGAAGCTTTAGAAGACATATGGCTTAAAGGATAGCACCACTTGGGTTCCCCATAGTGTGGTAATACAAATTCTGGACACATGGGTTGTTCTTTGGTGACTTACTTTATTAGGTTTCCAAATCACACTAATGCCCAGAGGGTGTGAATAGAATTGAAATAGCTTTACACTGCCACAGGAGGGTTGGGAAGGCCCCATTTTATGAGGCTGAGGTTAACACTAAAATAACATGTGGCAGATGGTCACTTTTGGCCCGTCTTACCTGACCAGTATTTTTGTAACAGAAGCCAGCAATTCATTTCTCTTTTCTCATCAGAAAATAAAACCATAGAAAACATTTTAACTGATGACTTTAATGTTTCTAAACACAGATGTGGAGGCAAATTGTATACTGTCAAGTCAGTAACGTATACTATAACATCCTCCCAATGAAAAACCATTTTTCATCATTTTTCATCCATATTTGTTTCATCTCTAAGAGGTTTCTGTTTCTATTTTTACAAATTCATTGTTGTGAGAAAAGTAGTCTAGTATTTTTGGATTTAATATACAATGAGTTTTATGTTATTTAAGAAAAAATTTTCTGTTTACTCCAGTATATTTTTTTCTGATAGTAGCCAGTGGTTGATGCACAGGAAAAGATAAGCAGAAACTTTATAGGTAGTGAATGCCCCTTTGCCTCACTTAATTATTCAGTTTCTGGAAATTAGAGGTTTGTGAGTTCCTGAACTGAGTGTCTCAACTCGACCTTTGTGACCAAGATTTATTCCAGAAAGTTGGCTAATTCCCTTTTGTAACTGTTTATATTCTGACTATCACAACATACTGTGGCCACAAGTTCCACACTTTAATTACATGTTAGGGGAGAAAATGTTTCTTTTTGTTTATTTTTGGCTTGCTGGCTTATAATTGCATTGAATAATCCAGGTATTTTTTTATGTTATAAGAAACACTGAATAATCATTCTTTATTAAGGTCCTCCATAGCTCTCACATCACTTAGCAGACTGACCCTATTAAACCATGCCTATTTTCGTGCATTTCTTTTTATTCCATATTAGTTTGTGTGATTGTCTGCAACATTTTCTTCTTCTCTTGGAATATTTCATTGTTTAAAGTCCTACTCTGATGGCATTAATAACCATGGCTTCCTAAAATGAGTTTGGATGAGTGTTTGATGAGAGACAGTTACCTCCAACTGTATTCACAATCAGCTTGTTTATATAGCTCCTCTGAATTTTAGGAGGATAGCATGTTTTTAATTACCTTTTAGCAATAAACCTTCCTCCTGAATGTACAGCCTGTAGTACAGTTTGCCATAAGCCAGTCCCTGAGTATCATCTGAAACAGGCATTATACAAATTTCTATGGTTATGCCTCAGCACTTCAATGGTTTTTATGGTCTAGTCTTTTCAACCAAGTTTACTTGAATCACCTTTCAAGCAAACAAATCAAAACGACCATAGTGTTTTATTCAAAATCTTAAAGTCTTTCTTCTTAAGGAAGAGAACTTAAAAATCTCCCTCTCAAAGCCATTTTTGGCACTCTCAGCAAGAAAAGATTTCCAAATCACTTTTTTTTTGTCCCATGCCAAGAAATATCCCATGCCATTGTGCCTCCTGTCACTACAGTTATTAATTCCCTTCATTCAGTGCCACACCTCTCAGCACTTTGTTATTACTCTAAACCTCTTAATAAACCTCAGATTTCTTCTCATTTCAAAACTCTTTCTCCTTCTTCTAGACCTCTCCAAAACAATTTTGCAGGATGGGAAATACATGGTATTCTCACACATTTCCCCAGGCTTCAAAATCTTTTATGCTGTAGAAAAGAAACATCCATGACAAGAAAGAAACACGCACATGAAGGATTGCATAGATATCGAACACAAAACACAAAGCACTTGGTTAAGGGGCAAACCATACTTTTTTTTTTCCCAGGAATAGAAGAGGTTCCTCTCAGAACTGCTTTAGACAGATGTTCAGATAGATGTAACAAACCTCAGAGAGTAAGAGGATGTCATAAATCAGCTTACTCATGCATCAGTAGTTTGCATAAAGCCTGCAATGTAACCCTCCTACCCATTAATTATGTTTCTTCAAAAGGTGCTCTGAGGTCACCTTCAGTGCAGAGTATAGCCCTTTACAGTATGTACAATTTTGGCAACACTGGTGAAAATTAGGCAATGGTAATCCTCCATTAACATTGCTATACACTTCCTTATTCCCACAGGAAATATAGACTGATTATCAACATCACTGGTAAAATTTCCATCACCTCAGGATCTCACCTTCTATGAAGTCTGTCAATCAGACCTGCTTTCATGTCTTTGCATGTTGTTTTCAGTGTTCAGGGTCTAAGACTTGCTATGAGATTCATTATCTATACTTTTCATAGTTTCTGTACCTAATCGAGTTATATTACCAGTGGCCTATATTTTTTGCATCATTGGGGAGCATACAAAAAGGAAAGAGAGCAAAGAAGCAGATTTTGGTCCTAGCAATGAGATAGTGTCATCATCATCATCATCATGGCTGGGCTTCGTGTGCGAAGATTAGGGAAAGGTCTCTACCCACGTTTGACACAAGCACCCTGGTGACTAAAAAGGCCAATACGAGACAGGCATGTCCGGTTGCAAAAGGCACAGCTGAAAGACTCCTTAGGTGGTATATTCTACAAGACACAATTCTTTCTGTATTGTCTTTTCTCCTCAAGAGTGAGACAACGCAGTCTCACTGCGTTTTGTGAAAGCTGCAGGCTTTCACAAAAGCATCAGCAGCGTTATAGATGGTGTGTCTCCAGATCTCCCAGCTGGAGGCCAGAGTAGACCAGTTATGGTGATCAATATGGCCAAGGCTGAGATGTTGTTTCAGGGAGTCCTTGTATCTTCTCTTTGGGGCTCCTCTCTTGCGGCAGCCGATGGCAAGTTCACCATAAAGCAAGATCTTAGGGAGGCGGTGGTCCTTCATCCTGGAGACGCATCCTGCCCATCGCAGCTGTGTTCTCATCAACATGGCCTCAATACTTGTGACTGCTGCTTGTTCTAAAACAGATGTATTGTTCACATAATCTGACCAGTGGATGTTTAGGATTGTATGGAGGCAGCATTGATGGAATCGTTCTAGGAGACGCAGGTGGTGGCGGTAGATGACCCATGATTCAGATCCATATAAGAGAGTAGACAGCACTATGACTCTGTAAACACTGATCTTAGTGCTTTTCTTCAAGTGTTTATTTCGCCAAACTCTTTTATGAAGCTTTCCGAAGGCACTATATACCTTTGCTAACCTGTTGTCTATCTCTCCATCAATCTTTCCATCCGAGGAGATGAGGCTGGCTAGGTAATTGAACTGCTGGACTGATTTGAGCACTGATTCACCAATGGTGATATGGGAATGATGGAAGACTTCCTGAGGTGCTGGTTGATAGAGAACTTCTGTTTTCTTTAAACTGACTTCCAGCCCAAAGAGCTCAGCAGCGTCTGCAAAGCAGGATGTTAAACGCTGCAGAGCTGCTTCTGTGTGGGCAACAAGGGCATCGTCGTCAGCATAAAGCAGCTCCCAGACAAGATGGTTTAAGGTCTTGGTGTGGGCCTTCAGTCACCTTAGGTTCGACTGGTTCGATGAGGTAGGGTATAAGTAGTGCAAATTACAGCTAAGGAAATTAGTGAAATTATAGACGTGTGTATTAGTGTGCAAATAAACTAGGTGAAATCACAACCACGTCCTTTTATTTTTAAGAATTTCATTGCTTTGAAAACATAATGCCACCTAAATAGCTAAGATTGTGTCATGTTATATTTCCCATTCTTTTCCTTTTCATCACAGTGTTCTAAAAAACTTTCTTATTTTCACAAAAATGGAGTCTGGACATTTTTATACTACAATAGCTTCTATTCTGTTATTTTCATGCTGTAGGAATAGAAAAATTCAGTTGAAAGTCAACAGTAAATAATCAGTTTCTCTTTAAAAATGATAGGGAGATACATTTTTATATTAGCATATCAGTGTTTGCAGGTTTTTATCAGAAATCATTTGTTTGCTCATTATTATTTTAGGGCAGAGGATTCAGAAAGCATTCGATAGATTTTCTTTTCTACTGACTTTTTTCAGTCAATCTTAAAGACTAAATAAATTCATGAGAACTCTTATTTTGACAGGAGAATACTAAACAGTACAGAAGACTAGCTGGTGTCCTAGTCCAGCAATGTCATGTTGATATTAGCTCAGCTAGCAAATGGGCAACTTAGTTCACCTGCTCAGAAGATCTCCAGAATCAAACCATAACAAAAGAGACTGAGAATGGTAAGACTGATAGGAGAATTCATCTTCTTCATATATCTACTTGCAGAAAGAGAGGCTTCTGAAACAAACCAGCTATTTATTATACTCCTTTTAAAAACAATGCAAATAATGAGCACACTTTAGAACAACTTTAAATATTCATTTTAACCAAAGAATTACAGTCTTTATTCTGCTTTATGTGCTGTCTGGATCTCCTCTAACTGAAATGGGAGCCTGCCATGGTTTTCATTGCCTTCCTCTTGGCATACACAAGGTGTTACTGATCATCACAGTATGCATGCTGAGCTCCTGGTGACCTGAGAAATATCCCGTCATCAGCACTATACAAGAGTTAATATAAAAAAGTGCTTTTTTTACTGACAAATAACAACTATCAAGCTCAGGAAACACCAGTGGAGAAAATCTGGCTCCGTTATGTGGAAATTTGTATCTTAGAATCAGATTTTTGTTTAGTTCTTTCAAAGACCATCTATTTACTTCACTGTTGCTCAATGTTTATAAAGTACTTTAATACCTGATTTCACTCTGCAGTGTATTTTCTTTTTAGTTAGAATTTGTGGTAATAAGATAAATTAAGGAAATTAATACATGACATTTATTGACTTAATGTTGTGGAAAACTGAAGATTTAGTGCCCTTCAAAGTAAATGTAGACTTTGGCTTTACCTCAGCAAAATATTAACTCTCATGTCAGTAACTCTTGATGTTCATTACTTACTTTAATGAAAGCCAATTTTAGCTTAATCTGGTTTACAGAGAAAACTACATTCTGGCTAGAGTTATTTCAGCATTATAATAAAAAGAAGACTTTTTGGAGGATCTAACAGTGCAAACTTTCATGATTATATCTTATCCTCATGAGAATTGATGTTTTCTTCTCCTGAAGTCATGTTATTTTGATTATCTCTTGTCATCTTTTTTCTATTAAAATAAAATTAATCATCCACACTTGTGGTTTCAGATAAAACTCTTGAAAATAATAATCTTAAATGATTCAAAACCAAAAGTTGAATAAAAAATGGTCTGCAATTTTTTTATGTTTTCATCTCATAATTTTTAAGTCAGTACCATTGGTTTTTTACACTAGTAATTGGAAAGAACAGTTAAAAAGAACAGCTAAGAGATGTGTTGGTTTTATCAATATATGATCATAAATGATTTCACACATTAAACTATTTGTTTTGAAGACCTATATTTGGGGTAAGAATATATAGGACAGGTTAGACTCTGAAAATTTGGAATTTCCAAGAAACTAGAATTACAATATTTTTGTAAATATTATATTATACAAATACATTCTTTTCTAATAGTGGAAATGCATGTTTACATGATCCTGACAAAATTTTAAGTCTTGACCATAAAACATAAGTGAACAAAATCCTGAGATCTTCACAGAGCCTTTAATCAGGAAATCTTTCATTAAATCTAATAGAAATGTATCTAAGTATACAAGTGAAGTCTTTGTATTACCAACTGAAATAAAATTGATAAATTTTTTAGCTGTATTCAATGTACATCTTCCAAGATATATCACGTTCGTTAACTGTCAAACTGTTGCATGACAGTTGTTCTCCCAGTATAGGTGAATGAAGACTAAAGATCTGCCCTCCATGGCTTCTTCCAGCTTCATCTTGAGTGAGAGTGCTCTAAGGACCCAGCAGAGATAAGAGGATTGGCACTGGTTTCTTAGTTTCAGCCTAGAAGAGCATTTGCATTTTCAGCCTTATACTGTGAAGTATGGCCAGACCTGATGAATTAAATGTCTCTTGTATAGCACATATCCTCCTTACATGCATAATGGATCAAACATCTCAGCTAGATGCTATTTTTTCAACTCAATTGAGTAAATGAGGCATCAGGAAATCCTGGCATAATAAAGTGAAATTCTGTATCATAACCAGCTAACAAAGGAAAGTGTAATAGTTGATGGAAAGCAGAATATGAAAGCACAATTAAATCTGGCATACATATCATCAAGTCAAATTATCATTTGCTTATAGAAAAATGTGGTAGAGAAGCATTTATGAAGATCACGGAGCAGCCTTAGTCTTCAAGTGTTGAACAAAATTACAGCAAGATTGTGTTTTATTTAGGCTGGCAGTGTTCCTAGAAAGCACTAGTCGTGATGCATGGAGACTGAAATAGTGGCTTTTTTGTACTCAAAGCTCCAGACTATTGTTCTGTTCAATCACTTATAGATCAGACTGCTCAGTAGCTTTCATAAGCACTGGAATGGTGTGAATAAATTGTACTGACAATGCTGACAGCTCCATACCCTGCCTAAGAAAGGCCTGAAATGTTTTAAACTTTTGCTTTTTCATTCACTGAAGGGTGGTCCTTGTGTACAATACATTGGTCTCCATACTTTACAAGATTCCCCCCTTCTTCCCACACATACAACTTGTTTGGCAAAATGAAATGAGCTTCCTACCATTAGTTTCTAAAGAAAGGATTCTAAATCAATCTGTCTTTAAACATAATTTAGAAAACCAAAGGAAAGCTGTGTGAGCACAATAAAATGTTGTTCTTAATAAATTCCCAGTTGGCAGGGGTCCCATTTCTCTGATATTTGTAATCCTTTCTGTGTATGCTCCAGATAGAAATATAAATACAATAGAATTTTTGTAAAATAATTCTCAGGCTACTAGTTCCAGTCAACCTGCACATTCAGACCTTCCTTAATTTTTGTTTTTGCTGCTGAGATTTTTTTTGTTTGTTGTTTCACAAAATTAATTTTTAATTCCCTCGAAACTGTTTTCTTTCTCCCAAATAAAGATTGTTTGGAGGTGAAGTTTTCATAATTTGTGTGTAATGGAAAATTCAAAGTGATAATGTCTGCCCCTGGGTGCAGGATTTACAAGCTTATGGAAAGTAAATTGGCTTCCTAATTTTTCTGCAAATCAACAGATGATGGTTTTACCTCTTTGAAATATGCCACACCTGCCTATACACAAAACAGATAGACCATTTTTCCCACCACTGCAGTGAAAAACAGGAAATACTTGAGTCACATTGTGTTTTGTCCATCTCTTCTCTGTGACCACTGCATTTTTCAACTCATAGTTTCATTGTGAAACCTTGGGTGCATACGTTGGCTGCGTGCACTGTGCAGTTTTAATTAGATACATGTGCATACACAGGTGTGTTTGCATGTAGTTCCTAGAACAATGGGTCAGTGATCACAGGTTACCACCATTTTAAATAGTAAGTAGGTGAGAAAAGGAGAAATTAGGCAAAACCACAGCCTCCTGAATGCTAGAATGCATTATTACTGGCAATTCTCAGATCATTATCTGAATAACTACACTGTGATAAGAATGAAATACCAAATGTGCAAAGCCAGAGCTCCATATGATCATAAAGTGGAAACAGAAAGAATTGTCAGAGCCCAAGTCTAAGGCCGCAGTCTGTTGATTATTGTTCTATTGTGAAAAACAAACAAAAATGTAAGCTTGTATAGCATATGAAAACACACATCAAATTGCTGGCAGCTTTTCAGCTTCAAAATGCAGCAAATGTTGAAACATATTTCAATTCCTTGTCAGTTTTTAAATCCTGCTTTATCTCTTGTCATTTGTATGACAGGGACTGAAATTTTTGACAGCTGAAATAGGTGCCAGTGCACTACACTCAGAGTCTGATCCAACAGCAGCTGAATTCAAAGGGCACTTCTCTCCCAACTTCAGTGGGAGCTCGGTGATATGCAGTATCAAATGAAAACCCTATTATGAGGGGATACAATCTGAGTAATCAGCTCCTGAGTGCATTTACTTCAGATAATCCTCTAGTTCCCGCAACACTCCCCTCAGTCAGCCATGAGAAGAAAATTAGTCAGGAAGCACGGATCTCGCGTCCTCACAGCCCCCTCGTGAAAGGAAGCAAACTTCACTTTCTTAAAGGCTTTTTGTCTGCTGGTAATTCACTCCAAGCCTCTAAAGCATTTGATGTTGCCTCAGAAACTCTCCTCAGCCTTCTTAGCAAAACTGATCTTTAAAAGTATCGATTGAGCTCACCACTGTCCTATTCTCACAGGAGCACCCTGACAGTAGGGGACCTTCACGTGCATGACTGTTCTAACCCCATGTCCCCTCTAAACTCATCCCTAGCCCACTAAAATTGTCCAGACAGGATCTTAGAGGGGTGGGGAGGCGGTGATTTTGCTCATTATTTACTACCTGCTTGTCAACATCTTTAGATTATTGTGCCTATACTTTTGAGATAGAAAATGTCATGTTAATATGGAGGGAACAAGAGCATCTACCCCATTGGGAAAACTCTGATTAATGTTTTTCTCAAGAGGATTGTTATTGAAATGGTGCAGTGGTGAGCGGTTTTGTGGCTGGGTATTTTGGGATTTTTTGTAATACAGTTGAAAAGTTAAGACATTCTGTAACTCAGAAGTATCAGACATTTTTTGGTTTGACTCCAACATTGAAACACTGCCATAGAGCTGCAGGCTTTCAAAGGCTCCCCGTCACTGCACATGCACAACTCAATGGCAGCTGTGTGCAAACTCTCCATTTAAACCCAGCAACTCCTCAGCTTCAATCAGTCCAGGCATATCCTGAGAAAAATTTTAAAAAATATGTATTCAAAGAGCAAAATGTATAGGAATTTGAATGCATAACAGAAACTTTAAAAATTACAGTTTGGGAAATCCAAAAAAAGCTTGTGCCTTCCTGGATGGTCCCTTGGCACTACAGCTGCTTGGGAGGTGGAGACCCTTGAGTCGCCAGGTCCTGGTTTCCAGATATTGACTCCTCCCAGAGATCTGACACAATTGGCAAAATTTACCAAAAATTTTTCATTCTACAGAGCTAGTTTGCCCAAAGGAAACATCATCAGAAATGTTTTGTTCAGTTTTACTCACATGTGATGAGTTGGTAGATGGAAAGACAAAATCATGCTTGCCAGAACTCTGGATGCATTCAGAGGCAGGAGACAAGTAGACGACTCCCTGTTCCTTCCTCAGGCACAACCACATGGAGCATAAACACAGTGGTATTCTAGGAGGTTATCATTTATGTGAAGACAACTATACTGTCCACAGTAGTTTTAAAAGCCTAGTTATTTTGCCAGAAGGGTCTTCATAAGAAAGTTTATGTGAATCTATATTTCTAAGAACTCCACACTGTTTCAATTATGTCAGTACAGAACAGATTATTCAATTCAATTAACACCATAAATTCCCTCACTATTTTTTAAGTAAGAAATTTCCATTTTATAATTTAATAAACTTTAAATCTTTCTATGTTCATGATCTCGTCAAACAAAAGAAAATAAGTCCACACAATCTCAGACCTTCCTTGTTCAGGAGAAAACAGAGATCAAACATTCCAAGGCTTACCAAAAAGTATGCACTTTTTAAAACTTAAATAAAGGAGAGCCTAGTCAGTACAAGAGATCCATATTCAATACACTTTTATGTTGTTATGAGGGGTAGAACCATGAGAAGCCCTGAGAACAAGCAGACTGTGTAGGATGTGGCTTATAGTATTTTGGGTGGTTATCAGTTCAACTAAGTAATTACAATGGTAAAGGAACTTATTATTGAAAATATTCTCTTCTCAAGTTAGTTGATTTTGTGGTTTAAGATGCCATAGTTAATTTAACAGAATATGCAATGAACAGCTCATCACTGAGCTCTATGTATGGCTGATACTGTACAGTGATGAGACATGGGATAAGTTAATTACCAACTACTGACATGACCAAATGACATGCATACTCTGCAGTCATCTGTTTTCTATCCCTTCTTTCATCTTTGATGTTCCACTTGGGTATGATAATGACAAAGTTATGAAAATGTTGTGATGGTCTGATTGAAGAGATCGGGGTAAAGAGACAGAGAAGACAGAATTTGAAGTAATGAGGCATGTCCCTCCATCTTTTAAAATACTTTTTCTGAATACTTTCTAGAGGAGTATTCTTTTAGTACAGAAAACAAAACATGCTGGACAATTCACACATGGATGCACCAATATTTTGTGTAACTCATTGTTTTGTTGTCTCACAACCTCTCTCAATTACCACATAAGTGTCATCTTTGGATGATTTCCAACTTACGGTTTAATTAAGAACACCAGTCTTCTTTTTTGACCAAGTTTTGTTCTGCATACTCTAAAGAAAAAATGTTTATTATATTCTGTTGATAGTAAACATATATATAGCATATTTTCATTGTCATTAACAGAAATAATGATTTTAACTACAAGTCAACTTGAAGAATTTCAAGAAATAATGGTTTTAACTACAAGTTCAACTACTGTGAAATATAAGAAAGTACACAGCCATTTCTAAATCAAAATAGACTCTATTGTGTTTTCTGATACCTGATGAACTGTTCATAGAACAAAACAAAAATGGAGCAAGTCTGTAGAGTTTGTGGTCTCAATACTCTCTGTTAGTTGTGCTTGTTGTTACACTGATGTGTAATGTACTGAGTATCTAATAGTGTGGAAGTTAATTTGCTTATCTCTGTCATCCATTTCTTTCTTAGACCTATAGTGCCTGTGGCTTCATTGAAACTGTCATAGAGAAGCCCCCCAAACACCTTTGTTTTTATTGTCTCAGATGTCTGGTGGAGAAAAAGTGTATTATACCTCTGCCAAGTTAGTTATATTTCAGGCACAATAATTCGATAAAATAATTCGATAAAATGGAACAGCAAGCAGAGCAATATCCTTAAGCCTTCGCCGGCCTGGAGTTAACTAACTTATTACGAAAATCAGTATTTTCTATCTGATGCAAGTGTAGATTTTTTCATTTGTTTGACAAGAATTTTTGATCTGAATATTACATCTGAAGAACGTCATTATGAACATGATCCATTGCCACTGTCACTTTCAACACCTATACCACTAAGGCTGTGGCATCAGTCCTTTCCATAAAAACTAGGCTTTTTTTCTTCCCAACTAAACTATATTAAGAAAAATAATTTACAATTCCCTGTACTGTGCACAGTACTCACCTAAGGTTTTCAATTGCATGAGTGAGACAGTAATTTTAAAGTTGCCATAAGATTACTTTCTATTTAAGACAGAATGCTCACTTTTCCTTTATTTTCATCACCTTTCTAGTGTGATGGCTGCCAGACAGAGATACCTTTAAGGTATCTCAAAATGGCACTGAATGCTAGCGGATGAGCAACAGAATCAAGACTAGTTTGAGTGAGGCAGATAGCCTAAAACAGGGGAAAACAGCCTGATTAGGAATGAAGGTGTTCTACAAGACTGATTGTTCTCTGCAAACAGCAAAGAGATCTCAGGTGAAAGCTTAAACTGTGCCCAGAATGAGATCCGCTCTAGTCAGCTGGGATTTAGTCTGTACTCTCAACTCACTCTAAAACAGGAACGGACAGGTCTGCTGGACAACCAAATTGCTCTCAAGTTTCCCTGGATTGTATTGACTGGCTCTCTATTATCTGTAATGGAGGCCTTAACATCTAACCCACAAGGAGACACCTGAATATAGATGCTTTAATGGGCAAGATCAGTCCTATTCTTCACCTTTTTAGAGCAAAGTCTATCCAACTTTTGTGACTCCCTTTCTCTACTAGGAAAGCTTTCCATTACTTCATACTTTATTTACAGGACTTTTCCATATTATGAACTTCAAATTACTACTCCAACATTTAAACTTGCCATCACTTTCTTATCTTTCTCCTAACACTGCTTGGTTTTATACCTGTCCCTTCCAGCCACTCAGCAATTCCATCCTTCATGGCCCCCCAACTGCCTTCTGCAGCATGCTTCTTTTTCCAGCAGCACTGTTCAGCTCTCCTCTGGCCATGGAGGGACAAATTGTCTGCAGAGGAACTGGAAATTGTGTATTCCTTTCCTTAGCCTCCACTATGAGGAATAGTTCTGAAAAGGTAGGTGAAAAAAAAATCTGCAAAACTCAATGAAGAGAGGAAAAGACAAAGAGTCATAGAAATATTACAACTCTAGAAAAATTGTGGATAGGAAGTGTGACATTTTCATTTAAATATGTAAACAAAAGCCTATAAAGAGTGAGAGGAAAATATCTTTTTTCCTGGCAGTTTGTTTTGTGTTTCTGACTTTCATGTGTTTGGGATACTGAGTACGTGGATAATAAAAGAGAAGGATGATTGGCAACACTGACTTGGAACTGGGCCAAATATTTCTGAAAGGCCAAAGCTTTTCTACAGAACTCAGTTTAAAAGAAAGCTTAGAGAATTTTACACATAGATGCAAAGTGATTTCAGTTTGAGAATGGCTCAGGCAGTTCAGGGAGACATAGTTTCTCCTTATTCTTGGAGCTGACTTGCTCATCATGATTACTGACGTTCATTCTTGCAAGAAAGGATTGCCAACAAGTGTAAGCAACTCTCTCTGAGAGCCAGAGAACATAATTGAAATAAGAAATTATGAAGACTCTGAATCATTGACTTTTTCTCCCCCAACAGGAAACTAAATTGACCTGCTGGTCCCCGCCATCTGCTGTTATTTGGTAGAGAAGTAACATTATGCTTTTTAATCCCTCTGTTCACCTTCTTCCACATGTTACTGAATTTATCATAATATGTATGGTTCCAATAAAGTTGCTTTCCTGCTATAAATACAAATTTTCCTGAAATCTTAGGTAAATTTATTTAATATATACAAATACACAGGAAGGACAGACAAGATAAGCTGTTACCTATTCCATGGTTTTACAAGACACACGTAAATGGCAACAAATATCTGATCCCTACCTGATATCATGTCCAAGAACTTGGTCAAGGGGCATGGAAGGACACACAGATCCCTAAATAAAGGATTATAGAGACTTGGAAGAGAAGAGCAGATTCTTTAGGTCCCAGTACGGTACATTTTACCTCTGAATAGACCTGTGGCATTTCGCATGTTCAGCTACAGTTAAGCAGAACTGCATTTTGACTCTTCTTGCTGCAGGTTTCCCTGCTGGGATAGAACCAAAGCCAGACAGGAACGGGAGATGTACAACATCACCTTCCTGGAGCTCTGCCTCAGGAACTGTGTGGGAGGAAATGCCTTTGCAAAATCATTAGTTCACAAAACAAATATATGCTAAAGAAATAATAACTTTTTCCTTTCACTGAGAAGCATCACAGAAAAATAAGACACATGGTCATAGCTGATTTCTGCTTTACTCACACATGGCTTTCTGTATTAAATTCTCAGACAAAGGAGGTGCCTTTTTGAACACTCCCTTGTTGTTCAGACTAAGTTTAATTTTGTCATATCATATGATCTCTTCTTAACTGGATTTGTTGTGTAATCATTAGAGTTTATGTCTACTGTGTACATTTTTCTGCCATACTTTTATTTCTTTATCCTATTTCCTTTCCCCAAATAAATCACATGTGAATCACACAGTGGTTCATACACTTAAAGGAAAGAGATGCCACTTTTTTTTATGAGGATCATGTAGCCCAAAGTAGGATTCACAGAGGGAGCCAAGATGCTCTATTTCCTGTCCAGTCAGATGAAGCACTCAGCATCTACACTTAACTCTTGCTGATGTCAGCAATAGGTACAGAGCCAGGGTTAGGTATTTTCCCTCCCAAAAGCAAAGAACACAACATGGAGAACTGGATTCAAGGGCCAAAATATGCAGAAGTCTGGCCTCTCTCTAGAGAAAACACAAATTTTCCAGATTATTCAGTGCTCTATGCATTGCCAGCTTGTCAGTTGGTCTCCTGTAGGTTTTATCCCCTACACTGGGCTACACATCATTCAAATACTAACTGCTTACATCACTAGAAGATAATAGAACTTCTAGTCTACTCTTCCTTAAGAGAAGAAAACGTACAAAACTGCAGTAAGAATAAAATTCAGCTTGTACCACAATATGTCCCCAACTCCAACTTTTGCAGTGATCTCATCAAAAAAACAGTCAAGCATTTTCTGGAAAGTAACCAAAGGTCTGCTGCAAATGAATCGAATATTTCATCTGCTGTTTGGTTGCAAGTGTTGAACACATGGTGCTCAAAAGCATTTTTCCTTCACTGGAATGCAATAAAAGCCTCAAACATGTTGATTAAATCATTATCCAGTCCACTGTCCCATCTTCACATGTGACTGCATTATAATCTCTCTAGGTCTCTTTTTAAACTTACTGTACTTTATCTCAAATGAGACAGGCTCTTAAAAATTTATATATGTATATATCTTTCTTGTTGCAGCTACAGTCTCTAAATTTAGACACATGCAAAACTCAGAAAAATCATTTACTGTATGTCTGTTTTTTGACTGTTTTTTTCATGTAGCTAGTACGGTTCTGTGTTTTGGATTTCTGCTGAGAACAGCGTTGATAATACAGGAATGTTTTTGTTGCTTCTGAGCTGTGCTTACACAGCATCAAGGTCTTTTCTGCATCTCACCCCACCCCACCAGCAGGGAGCCTGTGTGGGAGGGAACACTGCAGGGACAGCTGACCCCAACTGACCCAAGGGATATTCCACACCACATGGTGTCATGCTCAGTATATAAAGCTGGGAGAAGAAGGAAGGAGAGATATCCAGAGTTATGGCATTTGTCTTTCCAAGTCACTGTCATGCATGATGGGGCCCTGGTGTTCTGAGGATGACTGAACACCCGCCTGCCCATGGGAAGTGGTGAATTAATTCCTTGCTTTGCTTTGCTTGTGTGTGCAGCTTTTGCTCTACACTGTCTTTATCTCAACCCACAGGTTTTCTCACTTTTAATTTTCTGGTTCTGTCCCCCATCCCACTAAGGGGGGAAGGGCAGGAGGGTGACAGATGGGGACACTGAGCAAGCATCTACGTGGGGCTTAGCTGTCAACTGGGGTTAACCACAACAATTTACCCGATCGCTCAGTTCTGCCAGAAGGGGAAAGGGTGTTGATGGGTGCAATGGGCCACAACTTGCTCCCACAAGTGTATCATAGCTCTTTACAAATGCATGCACACACTTGTGTGGCTCCATAAATAGGGTTCTGTATTTGCTAATGTGGTTCAGAATCTGCTGCAGAAGTTAGAGATATCTTCTGTGTCCTGGCCCTGAGTGATAAGGGCACCTCAGTTCTGTGCTCTGTTTTCTGGACATGTAACTCCCATTCTCAAATTCTGAAAAAGAATTACTTTTTTTCATATTGCAAAGTGCATAGCACCAATCCCCAGGTCATATCCAAGTTTCCCTTCTCTTACATTGTTCCAGTCATAGCACAAGATCAGTTAAGCCACCAGACTTCATAAGTGGGCTCACAAGGTTGGATAACGTCACTGACACACTTACTGCTTTGTTGTCTATTTTGTAGATGATAAGAGGACAACAGAAGTAATACTTACATGCAAATGCCCAGGCAGTGCAGGTCCAGTTCTGCTTTCCACCTAGAAGGCAAGAAAGAGGACAGGGTGTCTGCAGCCTGTTCCAGCCTATGCTGGAATTCTGTGCTTGCTAAGATGTGGAGAATTGCAAGGTTATGCAAGGTTAAAGTTAGTGGCCAAGTTCTTAATTTTCATGTGATTAGACTACCCTGAAACAACTCTGGGCATGCTGAGAGTATCCCACAGAAGAAGAAAGGGATGTATTCATTTGAAGTCCTCTATGTTAATATTTGGCAATGAGTTCAGGGAAGAATAAAGTTTATTTAAGGGTAGTAGTAGGAACCATGGGAGGAATTCAGCCTAAAATAATAGACCACAGCAACTTACTGCTTCACATTTCAAAAGGTGTAATGGTATGAAGGTGACTGAATTGAGCTTTTGACATAATATTCTCTTTGTCCACTTAAACTCATGGAAAGTCTAATAGTTCAATTTTATAGTTCAGTAGTTTTAAATTAAAAAATACTTTAGCCTTTTGTTCAATAACATTAACATAAAATCCTGGCAGCACTGCAAAATTAACATCCACAGTAATTGGCAGCTTAAGCCAGCTAGTTAGAATGCCTCTACATAATATTATTGCTTCCTCCATTTAAGATTATATTTTCCAGATTCTTTGCATAAAAAAAGCATGGCAGTCCCACTATCAGCTTGCTTAGGTAGCGATGGTATTACAAATACATTGTCAATACTTTCTTCTCAGGAGGGAAACTGCAGCTAATTATAATAACTGAACCCAACAGTCTATATTAAATGACAAAACCCTAAAAATATTTCTACATATTTTTGAGTACCAATTTTTAAACTAAATAAAACCTCAAATATTTGTGGTTAAAAATATCTGATTACTATCAAACCGTTGAAACATTTTCATACTCAGCTGGTAAGTTCCATCAGAAGTTTTAATGTCATTGGACAATTTAATATTCCTAGTTGATTTTATAGGTAAAATCAGCAGGAATAGGTGTTACCAATGCTATCTGATAAAGACTCTTTCCACACTGCTTTTAATTTTTACGTCCAAAATATTATCTGTCCAGAGGGGAAGTATGTTGTCACTGGGTCTAGGGTTTGTGTCTGTGATTCTTTTTCCTGAGGACAACAAGGAGGAACAGATTAACTTCAGCAAATAATTATTGGAGGGGAGAGGATTGTGAGAGCTAAATTTTCATCATCTTTATTACAAGGTCTAGCCTTTTATGGCTTTGGATCGTGGGAGTCATGAATTATCGGAGATGTTTTAAAGAAAGCATAAAAGATTTTTCTTAGTTAAAATTCTTTAAAATTTTGACAAGAGAAGCTGTAGAAGCACTCAGAAAATAATCTAAATATTGTAAGATCTACACCATGGTTCCTGGAGGTGTTTCAGCCAAGATCTGTCATAAAGAACATTTCCTTGGTCATGCTAGATAAAAACATAGCTCAACTAATCAGTTAGATTGGACACCATTTTAAAACACTTTAACTAAACAGAGGAGGATCCAGACAGAAATAATTTTTGCTAATTTACTATATATCCATTAATACTTACCAATGATATTTACATGTGGCATCTACTCATGTAGTTGACATGGGCTTTTTCTGGCCACACACTGGCAGTCAGAAAATGAGAGTAGGAACCTTTGATGTTATGCCACAGAGTTTTGTTTCTGTTTTAAGCACTCAAGGAGTTAAAGCTTCCATATGAAACAGGTTCAGTTACCAGTTAGAAAAGATGTCATTCCATACCAGAAAGTCCATCCCCTCCACAGCTGCAGTCTTGTTAGTCGTCTCAAATATTTTGTTACTCTTTCACACTTTTCATAAGATACAAAAATGTCAGGTTTTACAAATAACCTTGGCTCAGCCCTCTTGATTTATTAGACATCAGCCTTTGTTGCTAAAGGGCTGCTGCAACTGTCACAGAGTCAGTCCAGAATTTCTGAGCTGGATGGGAAGCATTCATCCCTCCCCAGCTCCCAGTGTGGTGGGATGCCAATACAACAGGGTCAGGGAAAGTCAGATGTATACATCTGTGAGAAATGTGTCATAGCTTGTCTGCTTCCCAGGAATATTTCTTTGAACTGAACAAAGTTCTAGAATTACAAAATTGATTGGCCGCAAGAAAATCCAGGGCTTGGCATGTTAGAATCAAGTCTTAAAACAATTCTTATATATAGATATGTGGGAAAACAAGTTTCTCTTTTCAGGGAGAGTTGCTATATCTTGCTTGCTGCTGTTGCAGCTACTTGGGGTCAAGAAACTCACAAGTTGCTATCTGGAAAAGTTGATACTGTAGTTGATGCAATATCTATAGAAGAGATATTGCAAAAATTATTGGATCAAACCAATCTGTTAGTATGTGAAAAAGCTGGACTTAGTCCCACATGACAAATATAACTTCAAAATTGCCTGTATTGGGGTTGCAACAGCATACTGGCTCTGCAGTGCACTGAATAGTCTGTCAACGAGAACCTTCAGTAGGGTGTTTGACATACAAAAGTTAGGAATTAACAGACAAATGAAATCAAACTCCTGTTTTAATTCAGTAAGGGCGAGATTCTCCTGCAGAAGACAGTTCACGTGAGAGAATTGTAAAAACCATGAGCCCAGTGTTCCAGTGGCAATGAAACTTTACCTTATTTCAGCGGCACCATTAAAGCACTGATTTCAAACATCTATTATTGCTGTTCGTAAAACTACTCAGATACAATTTACTATTAGTTTTCAGGATTATGCATTCATGCACAAGGAAGAGTATCTCCCTTTGCAAATCTTAGCTACTCTTTCTTTTCATGCACTGTTCACAAATACATGGATTTTATCTTTTCTCCAATTTAATTATATTTTACCGTCTTTTCACCACAATAAGTAAAAATCATTTATCAGAAATCTTGGTTTTACATACTCCTGTGTGGTGGCTCCACACTTCTTACATACTCCTCTAGAATATGAAAGCTGTTTACAATGGAAAATAGATTTTAATTCTTAAGAGTGAAGAATGCAATACTACGCCAGAAAGGGCCAGGTGGCAATCCATCACCAAAAAAGGTAACACATCATTATCCTTTGCTCAAGTAACACAATGTATTTGTTCTGAAAATCAAAGGGAATCTGGTTTGATTTAATGCTTACATAGGCAGAGATACAAGATATAAAGGAGTACACTGTTTTAAGGAATATATGGAAGCTCAATTCAGAAAATACACATATTAAATATATATACTGAAAAAGCAACATCAAAATTATTTGTTTCTAAATACAGACCGTATGATGCTCTTCAATTAGCCCAAACTTAACTTGAGGAAACTTTGTATTTCTCATGACTTTCTTGTATTAATTTGCCTAAGACAATGACAGTGTTTAATTGAAATAATGTCAACATTAAAAAAGCAAACTACTCTGCTGCCTGCCAAATGTGTCAATGTTCACCTATCTCTTGAGCTTCTGTCTAAAATTTATGGTGGAATTGGTTATCAGTCATTATATTCCATGCTTGAAAGAGTGAGGAAAAAAGATTCCCTGATCTCTGACTTCTGTGATTAATTGACTAATTTAGGGAAAGCAAATATATTTATCACTTTTAGGCTGCAAGACTCCTACAAGAAATTGTCATATCATTATAATGGATCAGAGAATGTACACGTAGTACTCTGTGCTCTGATTTTGAAAAACATGAGGACAAAGTGAGAGAGGAAGATTAATGTAAGACTAGCAGGTAAAGGAAGATGAACAGCTACAAGCAATGTACACCTACCTGTTCACCTTAGTGATGCACTCTCACCATCCCCTTGTCCCAAAAATATTTAGGAGGGTGTACTTTCCAGAACTTGAGAACCAACAGTGAGAGCAAAATGGGAGAATCCAACTTAGATCTGGGCCTAGCTTTCTAAATCCAACACAAACATCTTGGTGTTTCAATAGAAGACAAATTATAACTGACCAGAAGAAAATGTTTCTCTATATACCCTTAATGAATGCAGTTAGTTTATAGAAACTCACAGCATCTAAAATTTTAGCCAGACAGGTGTTTCATATACATATTTAATAAAAAATAATTTTCTTACTTTGACATTGCAAAACTAACGACCATGTCAAATGCATGATGTTGTGTGAATATACGTATATGCACGTGAAGTGAGAGTCCTCTGACCCTACTTAGACATCCAAGTAGTGGGTGTCTAAATGCATCACCTTAGGTTCCCCTGCAGTTTCCAGAAACAAAAAGTAGTTCAATGTCACCTGCCTCCCAGGGGCAATTTATTGTATCTAAAATGCTTATCTAAGACAAGTCAGGTGAATCTCCTCCAAAGATAGCCACTTCTCTCCATTTGTTACAAGAGGAGTGTAGGATGACCCATTAAGGCTTTTCAGAGAGCTTTCAACAACTAAAGGTGACTGAGCTGAAAACCACTCTCAAAGCTTAATAATATAGACATTTTCCTTACAGCATGCAGATCTGGAACAGGCATGCACTGGAATGCATGCAGTTGGCTGCCATGCTTCCAGAACTACTTTCCAGGGTCCTGTTCAGCTTCACACAACCAAGTGTTTTAACTACTGGATGGAAAACAGTTAAACTGTTATTTAGTGGAACAGACTGTGATACAATGTGATCATAAAACACTTTGCACAAGGAAAATTCCATATTTGTCTCTTGAATTTAAACAAGTTAAGGAAACATACAATACTAATACTTTTGAACTTGAATCTCTGTTTAGGATAATGTCCCTATTTGAGAGAATATTTAAACAGATGTTTAATATTAGGTCTGTGCCTGAATCCCATTGAGATCAATGGGGTACAA
Organism: Manacus candei; assembly: GCF_025592945.1. NCBI lineage: Eukaryota > Metazoa > Chordata > Aves > Passeriformes > Pipridae > Manacus > Manacus candei. The sequence continues at coordinate 21,235,159 of NW_026138091.1, read as the reverse complement.
ATGCATGCTTAAATTTAGTTTTGTGTGTACAGTCTTCCTGAATAGGAATTGATTCAGCATGTACTGAAGAGCTTCCCTGAACTGTAGCCTGAGAGATTAACTTAAATATGTTTTCAGCTGCCCGGCCATAGACACCCTAGTGGGAAAATTTAGTCATAAGTTTTATCTTGGTATAGCTTAATGCATGTTGTTTATCACCTTACTGGTCTCACACTGTTCTTCTAGAGCTATATTTTGGGAATCTGTTGGGGTTTGTGTTTTCTTTTTAATAATTGTGGTCACTTTTTGCCTTCAGCCAAAGTATAAGATGAATGAAATTTATTGCAAGTGAGGGAAAATCATTTTCTCCATTGTAGTTTCACACAGATTTCCTATTCTGAATAGAAAACATTTTGCTTTGCTTTTCTCATCCATGCTCTGAGGAACAGCATTCACTTTCTCTCTCCAGAAAATCTCTGCTGCTATTTTGACATGTACATTATTAAATTCTATTTTATAATTATATTATGGACACCAGTTAAATTCAATTATTAGGGTAATTTGTTGCTATTATTTGCTTGCCCACTTTGCATTCATCATCATGACAAACTCAAAAAAAGAAGTGTACACCACCATTTATGTGTTTTATGCCCTCGATCAAGGACCCTAAATGGTGACATTATTAAAAGAGAAAAAAAAATAGAAAATCCAGAATTTTTGTATTAGAGATACTCAGTCACACAAGAACAATGTTCTGTGGTCTGTAATAACTTTTTCCATTTTAGATACACATTCTTGAAGTGGTTCTTTTAGTGTTCAATATAAAGAAACAGCCCAGCTTTTTTAATCTGACAAAAAGAAGACATAACTGCTGTTAGTGTTGTTCTCACCTTTAAAAAAATTATTAAAAAAATAATTTAAGCATAATATTCTCCATTACAAGTAAATGATTTTCTTTAGGAGAATTCTCTATGTCACATTTAGCTACCTCAGTGGCAAGTCTGTTTTTTTCATCCTAGTTATTCCCATAAGTGATGGTGAACTACAACCAAAATTATTCCAAATACATCATAACCACAACTGCTTACTAAACTTAGAAAACCAGTCAAATGAGATCTATGCCAACTCTTCGAAAGCTTCAGGCTTTGGATGTTAATCACTGTAGCAGAAACTGCAAAAATTCATTGAGGATGCTATAAAATAGCACTTGGGAAAACTGTGAGTTACAGTTTAATTTTGGAAAATAACATCAGCAAGTTATTTTATATAAAATATAAATATATAAATTTATATAAATTTCTAGGATCTGATATAAGCACATTTTTAAGGATATATTTGGAATATTTTCTTTAATTTGTATCAGAACATTGGAATTGGATTCAAAGGCAGTCAAAAGCCCTTCCAGCCTGGTCACTGAAGTTTGAATCAGGATTTCAGACTGTGACTTTTACTGGGGCAAAACTCTTTAGCATAGTAAAAATCCTGAAGAAACTGAACATTCAGAGAGGGCTTTATAGATATAAGAACTATTTAATTTAAGTATGGGAAACAGGTTTGTAAACATGAGATGTTTACAAACCTAGTGAAATAATATATCTAAAGGTTAAGCAATTCCATTTATACAGTAATTGTCAGTTTTAAAGCATCTTAAAACCTCAGGTTGATGCTGCACCTTTGACTAGTCAGTTCATGGTATTTGTTAACCTTATTGCAGCAACAGCTCCACTTGCTGCCCTGCTAAGCCCCTGATGTTTAGCAGATCCTTTATATTTTAATTAATATTATAAAAACAGTCTATAAAATAAGGGGTTTGAATTATTTACCAGAAAATGGCATATACTGTGGTATGCAGTGAACTTAATTCTTTTAATGTCAGTGAAACAAGAAAATAATATGAATACACTACAACTATATTTTCTCAGAATGTTTCTAGGGCAGGCAGAGTTCTGTTTTTGTTGTAAGATAATTTGTGCACATTTTACAAGTTACATATGAAAATCACTGATATTCCACAACAGTATTACATAGTTAAGCTACTAGCATACAACAGTAATTTTCATTGGAATGTGCCTTTCCTTGGAAAGTGCCTTTTATAAACAGAGATTACATGTCTTTTCCTAATCCTTTATGCTGAAAACCTTTACAGAAATGAAATTCATGCAGAACATATAGTAGGGAGGTGAAGCATAAGATATGTGAGCCACATTTTCACTTGATGAATAGATAGGATTCATGTAATACAAAATTTAAACTGCTAAAAAAATCCAATAATGTAACCACTGAAGATGATGGAGTTGAAAGCCTGTTCCTTCAATGACATTTAAACTGAAGCTAAGATGATATAAGACTGCATATATATCTGGCTACCTTGTATATTTTAAATTTATATCATGTGCTGTATTCACAAAAAGTACGTATAAAAATAAAGCTTCTGTGAGGAAATCCAAATATAATCCTTTTTTACACAAATCAAAACAGAAGCAAGCAAAAATTTGGAGAATAATTCTATATTTTAATTACATTTTTCCCAACAATCATCTTAACTTTCTTCCTGCACAGTTAAAATAAATTAAAATATTATCACTCTCACGGCCTTCTGGTTCAGCCAGCCAGGCTTGAGTGCATTTCTGCCTTTAATTAAGTATGGACAGATAAAGTCTTTTGTTCTTTTTCTGATATGTTTGACACCTGCTGTCTTTGTAATCAGGGAAATTAGTCAGGAAGTTCCAGCAGAGAGGCTTTTAGTCAGAAGCAACACCTGGGTCCCCATCTATGCCTTCATGTCACATAATATAGTCCTGCACCCACAACACAAGAGACAAAAAGCTGAACAAGTGGTGAGCTTTCAGCTCCAGATACAATGTAGGCTCAATGGGCTTCTTTTGAAATCAGTGGTAAAACAAAAGCCATATGCTAACCCCTTCTTTTGCTAAAATGATAGGAAAACTACCTTCTTTTTTTTTTTCCTTTCTCATTTATTTTAGGATGATTTATAAGAGAATGCTTTTGTAATACAGTTCAAGCAAGAAGTTGGGGCCAAACCTACTGGGTTTTATAGCCAAGTATATCATAATCCCTTACAATATGATCCTGGCCAAAATCACCATTTCTGTTGACTGTCTTCTGTTTAAATTTATCTCGACTTATAGTAGTCCCTGTGTCAAGTTTCTTCCCTGCAGTAAATGCCTTACCTTGGTGAGGTAATGTGTTCAACACAAGCTCACTCTCCACTAAGGGTATGGGCTAAAACTCATGCTAACGTGCCAGATCTTAAGAGGTTAGTTCTGCTTGATTGGTTTTTAGTGAAATCCCACATCCACCATGCAAAGTCAGATTGACTGCACAAGCCAGTGCCACAGGGCATGGGGAAATAACCTGTAGAGCAAATCAGCATATGGCATCTCAAAAAAGCTGTGGGATTTACCCTGCAGGTCTCAGAGACTCCCCATACTAGTGGTTGTAGTCCCATTATGAAGACTGGTGGTATTTCACACCGACACTGTTTTCACTCTGACTAATTTTATTTGAGAGAAATTATTCTTTTGTATGCAAATTCAAGCTAGCTACAGTAAAGGTGCACCTCCCAACTACATTGGATTCCTGTACAAATAAGCACAAGTAAAAGGGATGATGGTGAGGACATGGTGCCTTCCAGAATCAGTAACTCAGTTAGCAGTTCAATTCCCTTCATAAAAGTCTTGCATTTCTTCATTTTTCCTTTTGTTCCTGGGCACCTTGCCTGTACCCATATAAGCAAGTAAGAACTGTCATTGTCCTTTCTTATAGACTCATAGAGACAGCAGATCTGAGTTCTTGATGCTGCTGCAGCAGCATTAATACTTATACTTCATTATAGGACATCACAAGCTCAAAATCAGCCCTCTACCTTTAACCTCCATCTCAGTTATTTCCATTTCTCAGTTCAATTCCACTTCTCTAAGGTGGTCTTTCTGCAGCTTCCAGAGGTTGGCAACAGATTTCCCTTTTTTCCAGTTAGCAGCTGGGCAATTCATAAAGAGAGTAACAATGGGCTGAGCTGCTCAAAATTGCTGGGCTCTTTCTAGCTCTTCTTTCCTACATTTTTCTTCTTTCCTTCCAATGTATTTTTCTGATTCTGAGCATCCTCGATCAGCTGCTCGACTGCCTAGAAGCAGACAAGTGATGTCTTGGCATGGCATCAGATCAGAGGACAGGTAGGACTGCAGCTGAGCAGGAGAAATAGAGTTTCTTCTCTTATCAAGTCCCTGTGTAAAATCCCACCATTCACAAAATCTCTGTGAGCTGGTAACCATGACTTCTTCACACAGTATGGCTAAGGTTTAATTACTGTTTAGAAAACATTCAGAGAAAATTGTCTTAGGAAAGACACCACCCCACCCAAATGGTGAGAGCAGTGCCTAGTCCAGAGGTCTCCATGTCGCTTCCCTGGGTTTAGATCCATGAGCACTCAGCACTCTCTTGCAACTGAGTTTTGAGATTTGTGGTATATGTTTTCAGGTCTCATCAGTACAGCACAGCAAAAAAGAAAGGCTGGTGGTGAGAATATTATTCTGAGAATAAATCAAGAGTCAAAGGTCTGAACTGAATGGAACCAGGGCTGAGTGCCGGTCTCTGGGTGTGAAACACCAACCACATGCAAGGACAGAGGAACCAAAAAGCAGCTGGTTTGGAGAAGGGATTAACTGTGGTTCCCCTATAACCCTTATTTGTGAAAAACATGCTCAAATGTTGTTAGCACACAACATTTTTCAATGCCTTTGTCAGATACTAATTAATCAATACAGCACTATTCTCCTTTATGTCAGAACTGAAGACAATGAAGCAGGGAAGGTTAATAACTTATAGGAAATGACATGGTAGAGTTGCATTTAGAATTATTATGTTTCTTCTTCATGCTTCTGTGCAATCCACATATCATGATTTTCCTGATTTAAAAAAAAAATAAAAGATAGGCATAATAAAATTACATTATTTCTCTAATTTGACCTTTTCAAATTTAATACATTTTTAGACATTTGCAGTGTAATTCCCTTCCTTTTCTTTCTTTTCTAAAATTTCTTTCCCAACCAATATCTCATAAACATTTCTAAACACTGAAGATCTCCATGAAAAAATTAAGTATTATTTCCTGCTTGAATTTTTCTAAACACTGATTATTCTTTATACATAATATTTTATTTATTTTTGTTGGCGATTAAAAGAATCTTTGGTTTGTGCATCATCTTTCAGCTCTAGATGCATGGGCATAATTTTTAGAGAGAATTCCACTTCGAAATGGATTCTCTGCTTTTCATAATTTTCTGGCTTGCCCTGAGTGAAATTATGGCAACTTTAGAAAACTGCTGTAATACTGCAATGCCACCATCTGGTTACAGTCAAGGATCTGATCTTGCAGGTGGTAAAGGCTCTGAGCCTCAAAGAATTCAACGAGACACCACTGACAATACAAGCTGAATATGGAACAGATGTATGCACAGAACTGGTCTTGTTTATTGCAGGATTTTGATTAGCCACAGACTGAAAGCAGTATTAAATACCAAGCAATGCATGAACTCTTCCTGTCTTTCTCTTCATTTGCCCTATCAGTTCTGTCTAAGAGGCTCTGAATCCTGAATAAATTGTACATAGATGTGTGATTACACTTAGCATGTGAAGAGCAGTTTGTCTTTCTGATGCCCTGAAGTCTTCCTCTGGGAGCCCCGGGGAGCCGGGCTGGGGAAGGCTGGGGGCTTGAACCTGCAGCCCTACGGCCAACTCCATGGGCAGAGCTGCCTCTGGGCAGGACAAGCAGGGCCAGCCACAAGCTCCCAAAATCCTGCACCAAAAGCTGAAAATACTTATTGATGAAATTCCAAATATTTTAGCCATTACTTTTGAAATCATATAATGGGAAGTAATGTCACTCTTCTTGGAGCAAACTACAGTGCTTTCTAGCTTTGGAAACACCTGAGGAAGTGGGAAAGAGCAGAAGCGGTGTGGGACCACAAAGCGAAAGAAAACCAGGATAAACACGAAATGACATAATCTTTGAATATCAGTCACAGCCAAAAGAGGTGTCTTTTTCAGTGTCTCAACCTGACTAGCCAGAATCTGATTTTACATATGTTGACTGCAAAGCAGCACCATAACATTTCTGCACACTTCTTGCTCTATTGTAAAGTGCTAGTTGGTGGGTAATGCCAAGCAGCCACATCTTACTTCTTGCAGCACAGAGAAAAGGCGTTAGGCTGGTTTGGAAATATGTAAGTGTGCTGATCTTAAATCAAAACCGTTTGGGGCTGCTAAACTGATTTCTGCTGAATGTAAGTAAAATGTGAGATAAAATGGAATAAGCAGTAGGAACAAGTCACAAATCAAAGGGCAGCATTTCTTACTGCAACTTGTTTTCATGGGCTAAATAAAACAGAACAGTAATATTAGGAATATAAAGGGAGATGAAAGAATTAATAGTGTTGTCTCAGAAAAATACATTTTTAAAATATATTTTGGAAGACTGAGTCATAAAAACAACCACTCTTGAGAACCATCAAGGCAGAATTATCTGTTTTCCATGGTTTTATTGGAGGGGGAATCAATCTTTAGAGAAAAGTTTGTAGGGCCTGGCACATGGTATAAGAGGACCAGGACATTGCATCCAACAGAAAGGTAAAAGCAGGAGATAAAGGGGGTGGGGAGGGATCCTATTTTTCTGTCAAAGTTGCCAAAGGACAGAGAAGAAGATTGTTCAGGTTTGTATCTTCAAAAAATATTATTATTTCCGGGATCTCAGTGAACTTGCTATAATTAGATGTATAATACAAAATCAGCAAAACATAGGTTGACAACTAAAATATTAAACAGCAGATGGCAAATTTGTCCCAGGACCCTTGCTGTGTTCACTAGGATTCTAGCAATTTCTAAAATTCTTTACTTAACATAAAAGTAGTAGTAAATCCAACAAGAACCAAGAAGAAAGCATAAAACTCTGGATAGAGATATGCTTTACCACTAATTTGAGCAGAACTAAATGTTCTAAAAGTGCAATTAATTATTGCTTTGTACCTTATGCAAACATGAACATCTCAGAAAGAAAGGTGTCCAAACACAGTTTTTTGAATGTGGCATGTTTTGCACTGTGTAAATGACATTATTTGGGCCAATAAACTCTCGAAGTGTTGGATTCCTATCTGTTGTCTTACCAACATATGTGATCCAATCAGCTTTTTTACTGCTGCAGAGACCATGCTTTTCCTACTCTATCACAATGGGCCCACTGGTACGGGCACCACAGCCCCTGTGACTTGCAAGACCATGGGCAGGTGCTACACCGCTGAACAGAAATATTTTTGTTTTAGGAAGGAGATTGGCTGGGAAAGAGGTAATCAGTTAGCCATGAAGTGTGTTCCCAATACTCCATTACTTCTGGGCACTTTGAGAATGGACTCTGATGAAGTGCTCTGGCAGGAGCCCAACTTGGACCCACTTTTTGAGGTTGCTTCACCATATGACCTGGATACTACCCTATACATCTTCGCACCTACATAAGAAATTTAGGTCTCCTATAGGCCTTATGTGTTAATGTGTGCATATTAACAGAAAGTAACATAAGAATTCATATAATTTCTTTTTAATTTTCTTTGGAGAAGTATTGTTGGTTCAATTGCTTCCATATTCAGCATTTCTGAGCAACAACTTAGTTGCCTAACAGGTATCCCATAGGTCTTAAAGGCTTCCACCATTCCCATGTGACTAAATAAGTCAGGGTGTCTTAATTAGAAACCTATTTTTAGACAATCAAAAAGCCCTGAATATTTCAGTACAAAAATCCCTGTGTTCAACCAGAGGCAGGTAGTGCATTAGAAAGAGAAAATGGCCTAATTCCTTGAATTTTAATTTAAAAAAAAATAAACAAAATCATCCCAACTAACATTTTTAAGCTGCGCAAAGTTTGGGGAGCTTAATTATTTTCATGCAGCTTTAACTGGGACAAGAATCCAGATTGCTGGAGTAGAAGATTCCTTTCACATCCCTCTTGAACCAAATGCAATCATAAAACAGAAAGACACAACATCCAACTAGTAGGAATAATTGCAAATGATTACTATTTACAGAGTATTCATCAGCATACACTTCATCAAGATTGTTACCACAGCTTTCACTTGGAATAAGAGATTGAATTGTGGTATTTCTGATGACACAAATCCAGTTACAAGCCTTTATCATGTTGCAAACAAATGTCTTATGTTCTGCCTTATTTTCTTTTTCTACATTCTGCTAAGTATTTGTTTTATAGGCTACTTTCTCCTCACATTCATTCAGTCTCACACTATAGTTTTCTTCTATATTTCTACTATACTTGTCTGTAAATATCTGCAGATGTCCCTATATTACCAAAATGACACTAGTGTTTGTAATACCTCTCAGACTGATACTGTTTTACTGTTAAAGCACTTTTTGTCTTTTTTCTATCATTAACATCTCTTTTAGATAACAGCCTGGACTGAAAATCCTTGTCAAACAATAGTCCTCATGTCTATGGCTACTAAAATGAACTATATAATTAAAGAGGAACTACATTCTCTTAAGAGAAAAATACTTAGTGCTGACGGCGTGGTACCCACTAGACATTCTCCCATCCTAAGTCATTGCCATTAATCATCACACATTTTACTTTAAAATAGCTTGAAATAAGAAGTAATGTCAAGATGTTGAAATCTCTCTTGATTTCTATTTATGTCAGAAGCAGCATTTTAGGAGATCTTCTTAAATGATTCATCAGTGCCTAAAAAATGCAGCTATATTTTTACATCAAATAAGTCTATGTTCATCATCTTCATCATGGCTAGGCTTCGCAAACGAAGATTTGGGGAGGGTTCTACCCACGTTTGTTATAAGTGTGCTGGTGGCTAAAAAGGCCAATACGAGATAGGCATGTCTGGTTGCAAAAGGCAGAACTGAAAGACTCCTTAGGTGGTAAATTCTGCAGGACACGATTCTTTCTGCATTGTCTTTTCTCCTCGAGAGTGATCCTGCGTGCTTTCTCAAAGGCATCAGCAGCGTTATAGATGGTGTGTCTCCAGACTTCCTGATTGGAGGACAGAGTAGACCAGTTATGTTGATCAATATGGCCAAGGCTGAGATGTTGTTTCAGGGAGTCCTTGTATCTTCTCTTTGGGGCTCCTCTCTTGCGGTAGCCAGTGGCAAGTTCACCATAAAGCAAGATCTTAGGGAGGCGGTGGTCCTTCATCCTTGAGACGCGTCCTGCCCAGCGCAGCTGTGTTCTCAGCAACATGGCCTCAATACTTGTGACTGCTGCCTGTTCTAGAACAGATGTATTGGTCACATAATCTGACCAATGAAGCTTTCCAAAAGCACTATATGCCTTTGCTAACCTGTTGTCTATCTCTCTGTCAATCTTACCATCCCAGGAGATGAGGCTACCTAGGTAAGTAAACTGCTGGATTGATTTGAGCTCTGATTGGCCAGTGGTGATATGGGAATGATGGAAGAGTTCCTGAGGTGCAGGTTGATAGAGAACTTCCGTCTTCTTTAAGCTGACTTCCAGCCCAAAGAGCTCAGCAGCGTCTGCAAAGCAGGATGTTAAACGCTGCAGAGCTGCTTCTGTGTGGGCAATAAGGGCGGTGTCATCAGCATAAAGCAGCTCCCAGACAAGATGGTTTAAGGTCTTGGTGTGGGCCTTCAGTCGCCTTAGGTTGAAAAGGCTTCCATCAGTACGATATCGAATGTAGATACCATCCTGATCATCGAGGTCTGCCGTGGGCCTTTGGAGCATCATGCTGAAAAAGACTGTGAATAGGGTTGGCGTACTTCCACATATATAGTAATATATGTGTTAATATACTGATAGTCCTGTCATCCTCTCCAAATAGAATAAGAACAACAGAAGCACAATGCTGGAGTGTGCTTGCTGAACCAGGAAAAAAGTAGCAATCCAGTGAAGGAGATTTTCAGGGGGGAAATGATGTGACTGAGTGTGAGATGAGATTCTAGCTACAGGTAGATGTCCACGAATAGTCATTGAAAAGGGAAGCAGGCAGCAGGTACCTGAGTGCAGGATCAGTAAAAGTGTAGGCTGAGCAGCAAAATTTGGGAGGAGCAAGCAGAGGAAAGCAGCAAATAACACTTATTGATGAGGGCTCTTCCAGGCGAAAGGATCTGGTATGAGCAGGAGACCAGAAAGTCTGGTACTGAACAGCAACTGAGTGGTACCTTGAAAATACCTGGTCCCTTTGAGCAGTGACCCTCTTCACCCTTCCAGAAGCTGTTATGTGTGGAAGGGCTAAGACAAAAGGAACTGAGATCATAGGACATTCATCTAGCCGGGTCACCCATTAAAGGTTTTACAAAAACATTACAAGAGTAGGAATGAGAAGCCACATAGTTATTGAAACTTTCGTGTGCTAATTTATAAACCACTCTCTATTATTGTGTTGTTCACTGATTTTTTTACCCTCTTTTTGCCAGTTAGCTACGCAGTGAAGAGCCTTTCCATACTTCTTAATTAATCTAATGCAGTCTTTCTCAGTTTGTAGTTTGCAGTTAGTGTTCAGAAAGACAGAAGAGCAGTCCACAAACAAACTCAGGTGCCAACCTCAAATGTATGGAAAGAGGTAAATGCACACAAAACAGCAGGAAATCAAGTAAAAAAAAATCATATTTCAAGGTTTAGTCAACTACTATTTGATGGCAAATGAAAACATCTGTGGTAAATGATTTTGCCTGGGCAATCTACAGGTCCTAAAGGACAACTGAAAAATTCTAATCCTTTTAAAAAATAAATAAATAAATAAATGAAAGAGGGTTCTCATTTTGGTTATTGTTAAAAAAATATTAAAAATAATTTCTTCCTCCTCTTTTGAAAAACTAACTTCTGAAACTGCTTATACTTTTATTTTATAAAATGTGTAAATATATATTTATTCAAATGTTCAAGCCCTGGAAAAAGTTCTGATTTATTTATTCAACTATTCTCAAACTCAGTCCAAATCCTTTCTTTTGTTTTGTCAGTTAGTCCTCTGCATCACTACAGAATAATACGAAGCATTAGAATCTTGTTACTCGGAGCAAAATCTCTCTTCTTCTGTAAAGCCAGAGCAATCTCTTTTCTTTTTAAAAAAGGACTGTCTTGTGAAATAACATCTTCTGATGCCATTTAACTGCAGCTACATTTTCCTATTCTGGGAGCACATACTGCTACAGTAGTTAACAGAATTTTTGTCCACTACAAGACAATAAACATAGCAGATGTGGAGTCACAAGACCCAGAGACCTCTACCAATTAAAGGTCAAAATCTGTCTCACTTCACAGAATGCAGCATTTGAACATGAGGTCTTATATATGTTTGTCATCTTGTTCAGTCAGAAAGATATGACAACAAATAGCTGGTCAAAAGCTGTCAGGGTCAAACTAAGCTTGATAGAGTGCCCTAGGTCACCTCTCTGATTCCAGCAGCAGAAATGGTCCTGCTGTCAGCTTGTATTTTAGTCAAATAGTATGTGGCACACAGTAGAACTGTATTCCAACCCTAATTGCTTCTTTGACCTTCTTGTTAACCAAACATTTTGATTAGAAATATGTACTGTGCCATCATGTTCCACAGCAATGTAACAGCTGCCTCTTAACAGATTTGTGGTATTGCATGTCCTCTCACCTCACACCCAGAGGAATCACAATTAAGGTTGTATTAGAGTTTTTGTATGAAGGAAGTGAAAATTCAAGAAGATAATAAAGCATTCTATATAAAGGAGTGCATACTCCAGAGAATCTTCACATTTCAGTGTCCTTTTGGTAAAACAGGAAAAGATTTAATTTTTGTCATGGTTTTCAAGGAGGTTTTTTTTTTTACACTGATTTGGCCTGCCGTTAGGCAAGTAAAAAAAGTGATCAGGTAAACATTTCAACACATTCTAGTCAAATGATTATTTCTCACTTCTATGAAAAACTGAAACTCCCCTGCACAATTTTTAGCATGTCCAAAGAAATAGATACTGAATAAAGAAGTCACTTGTTACTGCTTTGGAATTCTGAGATGTGATTTACTCATTAGTCCAGTGAACACAATTGCAGTAAAATCTTGAACTAGTAAAATGTTCTGAACTTGTCCAAACAGTCTCAGCAGGCCCAAAGGGGGACTGCAAAGCACTAAGTCCTGATCTCCAACAGACTGGTTCCACAGCAAGTTTGAAACAATCAAATCTTTCATGCTCCTCTCTTCCAAATTTTCTGTTTAACAGATCTTTCTTTGTCTCCATTTTTACACACACACCCCTTTTACTTTCTCTTTTTTTTTTCCACTTAGTATTTTCTTTTATTTTCTTTTTTATATAATTTTTCTCTAAAGCAGAGGCAGACTTCTTTCCATACAATTTATGGGTTTCCACCCAGTCATCTCTTCCCTTTTTCCATTCCCCAGATAGCATTAGGCTACTTACAGTATAATAATTTTAAAGTAATAACAACACTATACTGCTGCACTTTTTTTTAAATGGGAAAATAAGCTGTTCTCTTTCTGTGTATGCAATAACAAGTGTGTTAATGCAGAAAACTTAAAACCTTTATTACAATTTTTTCTTTACTCACCTTCTGGATTAAAAAAAAAAAAAAACAAACATCAGTTTTGGCATAATTGTTTTAGAAGGTAAGGTTTACAATTTAAAATCACCCTTTTAAGTTTCTTCATTTATTAGAGAATGTGCAGACAAGAAATGTATTTGAGCAACCCCAATTCTCAAAACACACATGTGATAGCTTTTGGCAGCCAGCAAGTAAGACTAAAGATCTATTACTCTGAAATTTCCCACATTTTTTACATATTTTTCTGTTATTCCAAAATTTTTCTTTACACTTATTTCCAGCTGCATTTTGTAGACATGGTCCTATTCTGTTTGGTTGTACTGTTGTGAATAGTTTTGAAAGCATCTGTTCAACAGAATGCATGTTTCATTTTGCACATGTATGTAAGAGAATAATGGAAGAAAATCTATTTACACCTGGAGTGGTAAGTGTAAGAAACCTAACAGATTTTCCCACTTCAGCCTAAATATAAGTAATGTATTTGGCCACAGAGGTGTAAACCTCCAGTGTTGCAGACCCATGGAAGAATTCTTCAAATTCCTATGTTTATAACTATGGCAGCACCCTCATGGGAGAGACCTGGGCCAGTTTTTCTGCAGGCGACCCTTGCCCCAGGAAGAGTTGCAAAAAGCTGTTAGATGCTGCTGGAAGCAGAACTATTGCACCATTGTGGTCCAAATGTGCAACTCTCTGTTTGCTATGGTGACCTCATTATCCCATGCACAGCAAGGAAAATATTTTAGCAAGCCTGTTTCAGAACCACTGGGGAACATTTTACTAATCTCCTTTGTGCAAAATGTTTACCTCTGTGCCTTCACAAATTGCTTTCCTGGCCCCAGGAACCTTTGCAATTTTAATGAAGGAGATTCTATCTATCTATCTATCTATCTATCTATCTATCTATCTATCTATCTATCTATCTATCTATATCTATCTATCGTCTTGCATTATCTTTTTGCAGATCCCAAAGTAGAAAAATTAAGAACCAGTAAACACTGTGATTATTTCCCTTTTCTGAAAAGCTTCTGCTATTGCAATGTTCTTTTGCTTGTGGCTTTACAAATTATAAACATCAAAAGTAAAGCTATGGAAAATAGCCCTTGCTGTCACTGCCTGTATAGGGGCATGACCCTCATTTTCATAATCCTGACGTTAAGGTAGGAAAAGTTAGACATTATTTAAATTTAAAAACCTCAGAGCAAGGCCTTGATTCTGAAAACAGACTTTCAGACATATTTAACTTTACACATCTAGTTAGTCCCAGAGTAAAATCACACTGAAACCATCAATTTTCTATAAATTTACTTGACCTTTGCTATTGAATATGAGCTATTTCATCATTTCAGAAGTGACTAGTGCAATTAAAAACACTTTAAGGTCTATAAATTTTGTATTGAGTGGGACACAATATAGGTCAATTAAAAGGTGAGATGGCAAATGGAAGAAAGGATTGTCCAGGTCTTACTTCAGCACTAACATGATGTTCTGTGCCCATACACTAGGTATAAGTCTCCCTTCATGGAATTTCTCAACTACCAGAGTGGGAATAAGTAATACCAATGATGCTTGTGAAGGCAGAACAGGACTAGAGGCAGCTGAAGGTGCTGCTAGTTCAGAAATACATGCAGGCAAGATCCACTGTGATAACTGAAGGTATGTGAATGTACACAGAAGTGCAGTTAAAATGTAGATAACAATCCCAGTGTGCTTACAGAGGGTAATGATACATGGAAGCTCTCCCTTGGGTTTCTCTATCTGCCTATGCTTGACCCAGGGTAACCAGTGCACAGGCCCATGTTCTGCATCTGCTGTTTATTCAGCAGACACTTCACTGGACATAAGAAAAGATGAAGCCACTTGGCCATATGACAACACAGTTAACTAGAGAGACCCATGGGAACTTGGACCATTTGTAGGATAAACAGGTAACACACCAGGATCAGAAGAGATTTCTGTTAATTTAAAAGAAACTAGAATCATTATAGTGCAAAGTAGAAAGGCTCTATGGAGTTTGTTTTAACCCTTGTCCAGAAACTTTTAACAGCCCGTGATTACTCAAGATGAAATATTAGTACTAAAGTGTCTGTAATTTAAGTAGTTGTAGTTGCATGTGCAAATTCTGTCAAAATTTTACCAAGTTCCTTATTTGGTATCTCCTTACTCTAGAGTTTACTTACACTTTATTAAAGAAAAGTCACAGAAACTGTCTTGGCTAAAGACTAAGTCATTCTCATATGGAAAGCATGCAAAAATATACTAGATATAAGAGTTTTAGTTCCTTATTATTAACATGTTCTATTGCATTTCCATTAAATGATCAGGATAGTTTATATTTTAAAACTTGCTAGTTAAGGTATATTTACAAGTGTAATGTGCTTGAGAAATCAGTGTATAAAAATTACCATCATAAGAGAGCCCAAGTTGTCTTGTTAATGCTAAAATACATTGTGGTGGGAATGACACTGAAGAACCATTGTTTTAATAGTCTTTAATCCTGGTCATTTGTCAATACACTGAAGTTACTTAATGAACTGTCCTTTTTTAAATATCACTCCAATACAAGATGAACATGCTGCGCATAAAATGAAATTCACTGTTGTGTAGATTAAAAGAAAATTAACATAACCTTTGACATGTGTCTTGTTAAGAACTTACAATCATTGCCCGAATAATGAAATCACTGGGTTTGTACCACCTTGTTTAAGATGGTGTGGTTTGTAAAAGGAATACCTTAGAGAACAGCAGGATAAGGGAAACAATATACTACCCTACAACAGTGAAATCAAGAAGTATTATCTACACAAAGCCATCATATACATGATGCTTTCTAAAGAATTGAAAGGTATCTTCCTTCCTTTGAAAGTATAGAGAGCAATTCTTGTCATCTATAACCAGTACAAGTCTTTCACTTGGATGCAATGTCAATTTGAATGCAAATTTGGTTTCTGTCTTGGGTAAAATTCTACATGACTTAGAAAAGACAGCAATTAAATCTGCTTGCATTTTCACAATTCAAGAAATGGCTGTGTCAGAATAATAAATGCCAAAATAATAATTTCTGTACAAAGTAATTGTAACACTGAAGCTCTAATAGGAAACGGGAGTAAATAGCCTTTATTTGACAAAATATCTCCCTGTTGGTTTCTCAGTCAGATCTCACCATTCAACTGTTATTCTCCGTTTGCACTTGTTTTCTAACACCAGTCACAGTCCACTGTTTTGTCCCCCAAACAATTTATTCACCAGGGTTCAATCACCTTTTCCTCACCTGCTATACCGTTGTTGTGCCTGACTACTCACAACAACCAAATTGATGTAGCTCCTAATAGAATCTAGGCAGTAATCTGGGCATTAGTAGTCACACGTGTGTAACCACCTGATTGACTGTGTCCGTCCGCCAAAAGCAGATGTCTCTCTAGTCAACTGATCCCAACATAGAAATAAGATACTCATTTCACATTAATCACATTCAAGTCACTGGGGCATCTCAGTGAAGCCAGTCAGTTACTTCAGTCAAAATCAGACTGCAAAAAAAAATTTTGTGTAATCACTAGATTTTAGAACAAGAACATTTTTTCATATAGAGGCCAGGTGGTGTATGTCTCATTTGAATAGGCAGAAAATTTTCTTTTTAATATTTAACTCCAATATTTTTAATTACTTTTCACAGAAGACTAAATTTATTGCAATTATTTCCTGCTTTTATTACTGTGCACATTTACATATGCAATGAACGAAGAAAATTACTGCAGGTGAAGTTCCAACTTAAAGTTCTTCCTCCTTGGCAACCTGAGCAAAAGTGTTTTACAACAAAAGAAGTTGCACAGTCCATGCCTTGCTCTGACCCCTCGTCAGAGCCTGAAATTGGGCAGAATGGAGACAGTTTATTTTTTAAGGCACACTCAAACCTGCCCCTTTCACTGCTTCCATCAGATTATTAAAGCTAGAGTAAACTGAATTTGAAAAATGTTGAACATTGAGAATTAAGAAATTATTTACAGCTTATTAGCAGACTACAGAAGTATCTTCTTCTGCATATTGATGTGCTTTTTCATATTAAGAATAGTTCGCTAAGCCTCTCAGTGAAACACACATTTTCTGTGTTCTGTATAATAAAATAATAAAATGTTAACATATAATAATATGTATAATATATTACGTATAATAAAATAATAATATAGTGATATGATAGTATATAAAATAATGATATAATCATTATAAACTAATAAAATAGTTCTGTACTGCATCGAAGCAGTATGTTTACAGGATATTTATTGTAATAAAAATAGGCTCCGCTAGCATTCAATTAAATATTTATTCCATCACTTATGCTTATTTGTATTTGGTGTATATACTAATAATTGACAACTGTGTTCATTTTTTAATGCAAGAAAAATTTGGCTTTAATTAAAGGACAGAGCAGTTCACTGCTTTACATATTTTCCTTTTAGCCCTCTGGTAAATAAATGTTAATTATATGAAAGTATAGGATATCATAACATAAACCTTTAATCCATTTTCAGAAATGAATATTAGTTCAATGACAAGATCAGCTGCAGCAAAATTCTTGTAAATCCTCTAAATTAGTGAACAAAATCTGTTCATTAATCCTTCCTGACAGGTTAATTTCATTCCATATCTATGTTGTCAAGTTAGAACATGGAACAAATAATCAAAAACCTTTCAATCAAATATACCAATTCAAGACTAATTGAATATATTTCAAGTATGTCAACAATAAATACATTTTTCAAAATTTAATAGGAAAGCTTGTTAAACTATAAAAATGCATGCTCTGCTAAGTCTGTGAGGGCAGGAGAAATGTTGGCACAGGAGGTTGATTAACTGCATTCTCTGAACGTGTGACAGTGTTCATAATGGGAATAACATATACATCTTCATATGCACATGCTGTGTGTATATCAAACAGCTATGTAAAGTATTGAAGTAAAATACAATTGTTTCATGAATTAAGAGCTTTTGAATTTCACATTCTGTGTAATTACACTATTTTACAGAATCACACATTTCTGACCAGACCATTAATTCACCTAGAATTTGGAATGTCTTTCCAAGGAAATGGGACTGGCTTTCATATTACACTGAAGATTAATGAATATTAGTAAATTGAATAGGGCATACATTTCCTAGTATTTTATCTCCATTCTTAGATGTAGTGTAAAAAAATGTTTTTCCACTTAATCACTCGTGGCAAGAGAAATTTAGGAAAATTCTCTCAAAGGCCTGCTCAAGACATTTGCCAAATATTCCCAGCTTTGCTTATATTATGCTGTATTTACTAGTATTAGTAATGACCTCAGTACTATTGCTAGATGAAAATTGTCAACCATCATATGGAAACAAATATTAGATGGAGCAGTTTTAAATAAAGACTCTCAAATCTAAGGGTCTACATGAGCTGCTGTCAGCTGAGATATGGAGCTTTATTCTGCTGCTCACACATAGTCCTGCAACCTGGAAATATGGTACTGTAACAGCTCATACACTGCAAGTTCCTCTAGTTGCAAAGCAGTCAAGTTACTGCAGTTCGGACTCCGTTGTCACCACTGCAACTCTGCTCACCCTGCTCATGGGCTACAGGACAGCACCCTTCAGTGAGGGCCCAGCCAGAGGTGGACTCACCTGTGGCACTTGATTTGTACCCCACAACAGAGCTGCTCTGCCTTTCCTGCTCCTCAACAGATAAAGCCTGTGTATCTTAATTCCATTAGTAACTTCATCCTCATATTTTAAATTACTTAAATTGATGGGTTTGTATTGTTGGCAGAAGCATCTGATTTAACTGGACTAGCACCTGCTGTGGTCCTATTTGACTTGGGCAGGCAACAAATTCTTGGCTCCTTACAGATTGTGCACCTTTTTTCCCAAGTCATATCACAAATCTGAACGTGACAAGGCACCCAAGACATTGAGTAACACCTCAGGCCTCAGGGAACTGACAGGTATGACATGGGATCTATAGAAAGCTTTCTGGAGCCTTCTGGATTGGCAAATGGAATCCAGGGAAGATACCTCAAGGGAACCCAACCTGCTCTATATATCTAGCTATTGGTAATTATGGGGGAAAGCAATGCAGTACTTAGTGTCAGCATGTCCTAAATCTCTTACCAGACTTCCTTGATTAGCTGTCCAAAGACTACAGCGAGAGCTCAGATATCCAGCCTATGTGTCCATGCCATGTAGACTTCTACTATTTCATGTCTTCATCTGGAGAAGAGTCCTACCCTTTGCATCTGTTATACTGGCATTAAACACAAACTGGGAAGTACTAAAGCTGCAAATACAGCCATCAGTGACTTTTTCTCTTGAGCTCCAGAGAACATAGTGGGCCTGAACTATAGTCTGTGGAGGTGAAAACCTCTTTGGTTTCATTTGTCTCTGCTCTCAGCCTCCAGAGACTCATTCAAATGTGTCTACAAAACACGATTTTAATGAGTTTAAATCAGGCTGCAGACTTTTCTAGGGCTTGGTATACAGCAATCTGTTTCATGGTAACTAAATAATTAATCAGTGCTGCTCTGCTATTAACTGAATAATATCAGATATTACAGTAAAATTAATAAGCTCATTTCAGATTGTACTCTCTTTTATGGCAAACCAGACAGTTACATTTCTGGTTTTTTAAGAACTTATGTTTTGAAACCAAAATAAATCTTCTAAATTATCACTTGTTAAACTGAGTTATTCCAGGAAGCTGGTTAACTGACTTTTTTGATATTATTGTTTTGTTCATCACAGCTTTCTTTAATTTCTTTCTTACCAAATGAGTTTATTCACAGCATCCATTTTAGGCAGGTACGAGAACTCTGAAATTCCTTAATGGTAAATTTATTCTGTCATGTTCTTTAAATGTTCTAGATTTCACTTCATCTTATTTGAATCTTCAATATTTTGGATAAGGTTTTTAAAAATAGGGAAACAAATCTATTTTGCATAATTCTGAGACACCACTACAGGTAGATTGTAGATTGCTTTGATCTCTCTTCTGGACCTTAAAATACAGGAATATTCTCCCTTCCAAATCCTACTGCATAATGAACCAGTTACAGAATTAGGTGGAGTTATTTAGATCATAATCTAAATTTTAGAGCTGAAAAGAAGATTCTGAGGTTCCATAAAAATTTAAATTTTAAATCTGAGGAAAAAAGGGTGGTTTCAAGACATCACTCAGTTTTCAGCTCCCTTCTCTGTAAGCTTCACAACTCTGTTACAGATAATTTTTAGTGGAGCAGTTGCTAAAAGCATTTTCACTTTTTAGTTAAATCATAGGTATCCAAAACAAATTTGATGTCTTAATTCAAATGAAAATGTAACAACATAAGCTTAACACAATCTGTGCAATCTTTCAAACAGAACATTGCTAGAAATGATCAGCTGCAAAAGATCCTTTCTTCCCTGTGCATTCATGTTTCTACTAGAAATCACCTCTTGGGGAAGTTGCAGCACTTCTCACTTCCATTTGATTGATACTTTTAGCTATTATCTGGTACCAAAAATGTCTGCACATTTGAAGCTATTCTTAGCCCTTAATTCAGCTCCTGTCTTTATAAAGTACAGTGATTAAAACTTTTTTTTCTGAACTGGAGAATTTGAGACATTTAGTTATGATATCCAGTCTTAGGTTTAAAATTGCAGCTGAAAACGCAATATATATATATAATTTCATTTTTTTCTTGAAAAATAAAAATGTAAATAATAGATATCTTTCTGTATTTTGAGTACATAGTAAGACATGGAATTTACAAGGTATGCATAAGTATTTCTAGAAACAGGAATAGAAGTAACTTTTCAAATGGAGGTCGTGGAATCCTAGATTGGGTAAGATTGGAAGGGACTACAGTGGATCATCTGGTTCAAGTCCTAGTATTAATATAGAGATATTTAAGCATCAAATATATATGAATGCAAAGTCATTTTAAAAACTAAAGAACTCATTATATGGTCTTAGTTATGTACAAAACTTCTAATCAGTGATACCTAAATGAGTAGCATCTGAAAATAATTTTGTATTCCTTGTCTTCTAGGAGCACATTATTATATTTGCATAGTTATGGAAATGGCACTTGCAAATTGATTACTCATTTTAAGAAAATGAACAATATGATAGTACCATATTGGAATAATAAATCTAGAAATGCATAAATCAAGAATATGCATGAATTTTCAAGGATTTACATTAACTGCTCATCTTCCTACTTATATCAGATTTCAGTCATTAAGGCATGTGTTAGGTGCACAAGTGGTTCAAGTCAATAGCATCCACCTGTGGCCCTATAAATAATGCTGCTCAAACTTTAGAGATATTCCAATGGTAACTTGAAACAAGTTTTTAAGGTAAGCTCTATTTAACTAAAATGGCCACCTTTACTTAGCAAGCATTACAGAGTTTGTATTTCCCTATGCACTCTCCCTCAGTGCTGACTAATGCTGGTGGGAATCCCCACCCCCTGTGGGCTGATGTGTAGGTGCAGCATGTTTCTCAGGCCGGTAGCTGACTGGGGGCTGCTATAGTGCAATCACACTGAACACAGCAGAGAACTAAGACAAGACTCAGGATGTGTTAGAGCTTTAAAAGCTCTTGTAGAGATGGATCCTGCTCTCTCCAATGTCATAACTATCCCTGCTTACACCTTTCAAATATTTAGATTCCTTGTTCTGAATTTCTCACTCTGAATTACTCTTAATAATAAGATTTCCTTCTGAAAGTATTACAGTTTTCTTACAGTGTTTATATCCTAAAATTTTCAATGTATATTCTAATATTTAAGATCAGCTTTACAAGTTGCATCTGGAAATACAATATGCAATGCATAAATGAAATATCTACACAGAGGTGAGCATAAGAATATATGCTTAATAATGTTAAAGAAACTCCTCCAAATTAAAGTTTTATCTAACTGAACAGATTTAGGGCTAATGGCATTTCATTTTCATGGCTTCACTTCAAGAGTATCAGGTGTATTACACTACATTCCTGATGGAGTGTATTATCCATTCAACTTGCAATTTGCACAGCACAGGGTAGCTTTTGATTGAAAACTGCATGAAGGCATTCAAGAAAATAATTTGTCAAGTCAAATATCAAAAATAACATTTTGTGTCCCAAAAATGAAGAAAGGCATAGCACTAGCAATCTGCTGTAGCAGAACCTTGCTGAAGGTAGCAATTCATACTACAGTGAAATTAAGAATGTATTTCCAAATTGTGTTCATTCTAAATGTATGTATGTTTATATGATAATCACTATAAAATTCACAGAAAAAAACAAAGAGTTTAGAATTTATGTTTCTTAATTAAAAACCTTTTTGAGGAAAAAAATTTTTAATGAGCTAATAAGTATATGACAGTTATAAATATGTATATGATAGTTATAATAAGATCAGTTCTTTCCCAAATAAAACTTCCATCATCTCTTTAGAAATAATTTAATGTTAAATAAGCTCACATTTCACATATGTCATATTAGAAAGTTAAGGTTGTAGCTTATAAGGAGACAACGCATTTTCTCAGTATTATGAATTTTTATATTTATATCTCTAATTTCTCTTTTATGCTTTGAAATATTTTTGTTACTTCACCTCTGAAATTATTAGCCTTAAAAGAAAGAAAATTAAACATTCAGGACCTTTTAACTGTTTTGCCATAAAAAGGGGGGATAAAGGCATGAAAACCCAAATAGGGTCTGTAGGTTTTGCATAATCACGTAGGTACCTATAGGAAAAAATATTGGAATATCCTGAGCCTGTGTAATTATATTGGTGTACTTGTGAAGAGATCACCTTACAAGACATCCATCCAACACAAGAGATATAAATACTAGTACAAAGAAACCAGTTCCATTCTAATTCAGCTCTGCCCCGGCAGAACTCAGTATTCAGAGAGTAATATAAGATTTCTTCCTCAGTAACAAACTCTTAATTGTGGAGGAACGAAGACTCATGGTGCATACCCAGAAGGGTCAGAAGCAAACAGCCTGAACGGGTTCTCAAAATATTTATTTCATCTGCCTATGTCAAGTCAATGCCTCCACTAAATGGAACTTCAAGTAAATCCCACTTTAGTTGCTAGAGTGAAGTCAGACATTCTGTATGAAAAGTATTTAATTTCTAAACATTACTGATGCTTTCCTGAGTAAGTGGCAGAACAGAACATCTTCCTACAATATGCTCTATTGTTTGTGTAAATCAATTTTGGTATAAGAGCCAAGGGAACTATTTTCAGTGAATTATTTATTCAGCTAATTCAGCTCCTTTTTGTTCATGAACAGGCTTATTTTTGTAAATCTGCTTCACTTAGGCATTTATGCAGCTTCATTACAATAGTATCAGAGCAATTCCCAGTCTTTTAATATACATTTAGTGTCATAACACACTGGTCTACAAAGCACTATGTTTGAAATACCTTAATACATTACCATTATTACTAGTATGTAGTATCCAGAGTGGTGGACAACAATCCCTGGGCCATTCATAGTCTCTCCTTGCATCATACTAACTAGACGCTAAATTCAGATACCCAGATGTAGGACTATATATCCATCTAGATGGCCCAAGTTATTCTGCCCAGCCTCTAGCAGCCACTCCACAAGAGTGCAGCTTTTTTCATGCAACATCTGAACATGACTTAAGTGGTTCAAATGGCCCAAGCACCTGTGATCTCATCTGCATTGACTGTAACAGGAGTTCAACACCCTGGTTACAGACAGCCTCTAAAGGGAGATGTGGCATCTTAATCATAACTCCTCTGTCCTAATTGGGTTTGGGGCACATTTCCACACACACATGGCTAGCCAGTTACTGACCTTAGTGAAGTGTTTCCTTATACTTACATGTTTAAGAAACTGCTGTTTTTATTGTCTGAAAATTAAGCCATTAAGGGAGTCTAAAAAGAGGAACATCTAAAATCAAACTTTTAAGATACAACTGTGTTATCTCCTACTCATGCTGAGAAACTGGTTACCTAAATCACATTATTTCCATTTAAACCAGGCTAGTATGGACATCTTACACAAATGAAATAAAGGCTTACTCTATTTTCCTTCTTTCCAAATTGTTTAAAATATTTTTAGACTGCTGAAGACATTTTCAAATTTTGTATGGCTGTAATACATTTGAAATATCAACGTCTGATTTTTTATCCAATTTAAGGTAATTAGTAAATAAGTTAAAAACAATAATTTTTGAATGCTTTGCCAAGTCTAAAGTTGGATTTCTTTCCAGATCTGTTTTTAGTCACCCAAGCCTGAGTGCCAGTATCCATAAAATATCATGGGTAAAATTACAGTAGTTGACAGAGTGAAATAAATCCAGGGGTTTGGGCACATTACAAGACACAGAAAAGGATTTGGGAAAGTGTAAAATTTTAGGAGGGCAAGTCCCATTAAAATCCTTGACAAATTTCTTTCTAAATCCTTCTGAGTTTTTCCTGATTTTCTACCCAATATTGCCATCAATAGACTCAAATTTCTATTCACAACCTGTGCAAGAGGGCAAAATAATAAAATCAAGAAATAAATTTGAAGACTGTGAATTCATGGTAGAAAATGCCATGCTAATGTGTCAGAGACTGAAATGGTTGATGATTTATGCATTCTCAGGCTTTTGACACATAGGTGTGAAGTCCTGAAAAGGCAAGAACTGACCTTGGCCTATTGACACATCTGATGGGCAATTAGGAGGTGTGAAGTCCTGAAAAGGCAAGAACTGACCTTGCAGGCTTTTGCCTATTGATACACCTGATGGGCAATCAGGACCCGCCCTCCCTCTGCTAAACTTGAAAGGCGGGAACCAGGCGAAACACAAAAAGACACAGCACAATGTGCCTCTGGTGGACTAAGCCCAAAAAAGGAAAAACAACCCCTCATGCCAGGGAGGCGCCAGAGCATGCTGAGGGTATATAAACTGACTGGTGACTTTGAGAATTTGGGAGTTCTCCTTCTCCCCCACCGCCTGCGAATCAAGACCATCGCTCTCAAGCATCGCTGGATCCAGTGGGCGGTGACTATGTCCATCTCTTTTATACTCTCAGCTTCTCTTTTCCCTTACTCTCATCCTGGTTTTCCTCTCCCCTAAACAGTTTCTCCCCCCCCCCAAAAGGGGTTCTTTTCTTTTCTCTTACTCTCCCTGGCTCTTATCCTGCCTTTCTCTCCCCTATGTATTTTTCTCCTCCCCAGAAAGGTTATGACAGCACCCAAAAGTGTTAGCTTACCTATTGATTATGACAGCACCCAAAAATGTTAACTTACCTGTTGATTCAAAATTGTTAAAATAAATCTTATATATTTTCATACACCGATTATTTAGTGTCGTTTCGCTTTAATCCACCCCAAAGGAATTTTTGATAAAACCTGGGTTACCCCCCCCCTCTTTTCCTGGGGCGGGTCGTAACATAATGAAACATCATGAAGGAAAACAGAACCTGAAGGTTTAATAATGAATAACAGTCATAGACAAAATAAAATAATTTATCTGCAAGAATCCTGAACAAAGCGTAAGCTCACTGACATTTTCTATGTGTTTCCATGGAGTTTATGCTTCACTCAGTCTATAATTTTGTGCCATGCAATTAGGAATGATCTGTCCTTTATGACTTATTTTAGATGTGGTGTCCTTGCCTTGGAGATAAATGAAATGCCCCACCATTTGCAGGACTTTAAGAAGATACAAGGTACACCCACTGCATCCTGCAGACCAGAGGTCTTCAAAACTCACCTCGAAAAAAAATGGAAGAAACAGTTTGGGAAAAAAGCTTTCAAGAAGAGCTGAGAAGAGTGTCCTGGTCTAAAATGGGCTCAGCTTAACTCCACTTCAAAATACATGTTCTTAAACCAGTCCAGAAAAAAAAAGAGTCCACTGCTTTATCTGTAGTTGACTAGTGGATTCTGTTGTGAATAGCTGAGGGTTAATACTGTGCATCTTTTAAGATTGTTACCAGTGAAAAGAAAATAAGGACATTACTAGGAGATAAAATAGTAGGAAAATGAAATATCTTTTGTACAAAGATTCCATTGACAACCATTAGTATTATTATCCATGCAAACCAGGAAATGACTATCATTTTAGATACTATTTGACAGCTCTGATTTATTCCTGGAGAGCTCAACTTCATTCTCACCAATTAACATAGCAGATCCATAACCAGCCTTAGACATGCCACATCTATTCACAGGGAATTATCTATAAGCCATTTATTCCACGTCTGTCCATTCAAAGTAGCTGTATTTTCTGCAAAATTACAGCCTCTCAACATTATTCTAAGACCAGTTACCAAATACTAAAGGTATTCTGCTGAAAAACTTGTAGAAAAGAGAAAAATACCATTTATTTAGCAAATGTACATTTCATGGGCTGCAAACATATTTTCTGTACAGTAAATAGTCTTAGATCTCTTAAGGAAAGCTATTTTCCTTCTCTCTTTCTCCTTCCCTCCCTGCCTCTCTCTTCTCCCTCCATCTCTCTCTGTCTTCCCTCTAGCCCCCACAACACACACACACACACCCCAAGAGCAGCACCAAAGTAATTTATGGACATGAACAGAAAAATCTGAACTACTGCAATTACCAATACTGATTTGTGTTTGTAGCATCTGTCTGCCAAAAAAAGTCTACAATACTTTAAAAGCCCTTTTTCTATATTAATGAATTATCTCACCTAAAAAGACCTACTGTGAGATGGTTCTTGGCAGGCATATACCAGGATTCAGTGATATTATTCAACTCATTTCAGACTGAAATTGGAGAACATGATAGTCCATCTGCTTGAAACCTTAGGTAGATAGATTTTTTAGACCTTCATTGTCATCTGGAAAAGTCATTTATAAGATTGTAAGATATTCAGTGCCCATGGTCTTTGGCTGTTGCATCATAACTCCAAAGCACCTTCGGCAATGGTCCAGTATATCTCTGTTCCTTAAAACTCCCTACAGAGCAAATGATGATACCCTACATTGTTCCCCATGCAGCAAACTTTTCCTGAAAATTCATTTAGAACTGTTTAGCAAAGTTGGACAAAAGTGTAGTTCCCCTGGGCTCCTTTGTGTTTATGGAGATGAGCCTTTCTTTTTTAATCATATAGCATAGCATACAGGAATAGGATAATTCCTCTTGGCTGATATAAGGAGCTTTGTTAGAACAAAGATTTTAGTTTTTAGTTTCTTATAGTTTTCGGTTACTGTTATTTTTAAGTAAATCCAAATGTCATTTTGAAATACAGTCTGCACACAGTGGTTCTTTGACACGGGAAATCTAAAGGAGTCCGGGCTAATTTGCATATTTGAAGCCCAGTGGACCCAAAACTAAGTAACAACTCTTTAGAAACAGAAAGGCAGGGCTAGCAATGCTCTTTCGTAGGTGCTTATAATGGCTTGTGAATTGTTTGGTTCTTCCTACATACCAGAGTTATTGCACTGTCATTACAAGCACAATACAGCCCCATTTCTGCCTCACACATTATTATCACATTATAATCACTATACATGCGCCTATAGATGCTATATTTTGATGTTATATTTTGGTGCAAAGTAGCCATTTGACTCCCTTCATACTCAAACAACTAATATTCTTGCTCTGATATACTTGGAATTGTGTCCAGTGTGTGTGCTGAAGTAGGACTTGTACTCACATTATCAACAGAGAGTAAAAAGTTATTTACCTGTGTGCATCTAAATGCTATTAGCATGCAACTTCCAAAGTGTGTAAAGGAAGGTGTATAACAAAAACACAGCCCTGAGTCCTTTCATATGTGCAGAGATGATGGTAGCATACCTGACTACAGCAGAAAAAAAGGACAGAAGTTTGTTGAACCCATATAGACCAATGATCTCAAAGAGCTGTTTATAAAAAAAGCAAACAAATTCTCTTTGCTCTTCAAGTGCTTGCTTTTATGGTTTTTTTCTAGTTACTAAAAATGCACTTCCTAAAAGACTGCAGGCATGGGCTCACAGTCTAATTGGGAAAGGAATGCATTCATTCTAAATCAAGCATCCAAACAAGCTGTCCTAAAACCTTCTTCATATTTAATAAATGTCCCTATGAGACAGGTGTCTGTTGTTTGGGGGTTTTCTTAATCCTTTCTTTTAAAGGTAAATCAAAAGTGTCTGTTTTAACTTCCTTTCTATTTAAAAATGCTCATTTAGGAGCCTTTATACATCAGCTCATTGTGGTCCCATGAGATGAGCAAGGTCTGGACAGGTGTCTTTGTTTTGAACCTGATCTGTGTGCAGCCACAACATCCCTTCCAAACTTATTTTAATTCACAAATGACAAAATGTGTAACCGTTCACCCTTTCATCACCATCACACCTGATCACAAATTATCAATTCACTTTAAAAATTATCTTAAAATATAATCATATCTTGACTTCACTTGCTAATAAAATCCGTATTAAAAGATTTAGAGCACTTACAAAATTTCAGCTTACAGGGTAACACCAGCACTTCAGGTACTATAGGAACTTACAGTGTTTAAGATTGCATCAGAGCACATTAATTGAGCTCTACAGCACTTTTACCCAGTTATTAAAACACATAATAAATCCATTAGGAAAATACTGCATCTTCTTGACAAAATCATAAACATCAATTATACAACTCTCTATTATAAAAATGGCAAAAGATTATTAAACAAAATTGTTTAGTGAAAAGAAATTGAACCTCTCTGTTGAAGTTATTATTGCTTCGAGTCAAACTCTAGAGCAGACAAAAGAATTGCAAGTTTGTTTTTAACAATCTCAGCCAAGTGTCAAAGTGGAACAACCTCAGTAACCCTTTTAAAAGTAAAATCTTATATATAACACTAGTAAAAGCTAATATTCTCGAATTATCAAAGAAGATTGCTAACTTAACCCATAAAAAGACTCCTGACTAAGTACATACAAATGCCACTCTAAAGAGGAAGGCACTGCAGATTATCATGTGAGTAGCTCTGTTTTCTTAAAGGGGACTATTCCAGGGTTCAGAATTATTTAAGAAAATCTAAATATGTTGTATCTAAATTTTCATGGGATTTTAAACAGAAATTAATAATAAATCACAAAGGTTTTACCAGGATTGAAGTTTGTTTCTAATTCATTGATTCTCTTAAGAGTCTTAAAACTGCCTCCTAGTGAATTCAGGTGATCTTAATAGGTATTGCTGAGAGGTGAAAAACACTCAACTGTCTAAAATAGATTTCCCACTGCACTTCCACTTCTTTGGTGAATAGTAACATACAGAGCAACTTTCTGTTTGCTTACTTACCTCTCCTGCTTTATGAGTTGGGATCAATGCAGGGAAGAGGACTGATACAACAACAGGCATGATCCACTAGTAATCCTCGATCACAGTGGAAACTGCACATATTGTTAAGCCTTGGAGCATCCCCGTGTGTAGTCCAGGGCAGCATTCCTCAAAGCAGATGGCTGCCTTGGTTCTTGCAACCACTGTCAGGATTTCAAAGGTGGCAGCAAAATGAAAAGTACATACAGCTATGTGGAGTCACTTCCACAGAAACTCAGTGAGAACTGAAGAATTTAAAATCTGCATTCCCCTATTGTGTATTTGTACAAACCTCCACTCATAGTTACCCTTGGAGAAATGATCCTATGAAGGAATATGGTGAGAGAGTCTGTGCAAAAAAAAAAAAAAAAAAAAAAAAAAGAATAAAGAATTAAAAAAATTGTAAACCTTTCTTTACCAGTCAGAGCATCTAAATCTGAGGCTAAATCAAAGATGTAATGATCTGAAAAGCATGAATGGAACAGCGGCTGGTAGCTTTTCTGATTCCAACAAGTGGAGCATAGGCAATGCTCTATACAGAGAGCTGCTCCAAATCACACAGGCAATGCTCCATGAAACCCACCAAACTGAGGTTTCATACCTTCAGGTGATATGTTAGAACCATCATACATAGTATATAACTCAATCCTCCTGGGTAAAGTGTAAAAATACAAACTCTACTCTCCAGAAAAGCTATTAGAAAGGTTTGTTTAAACTTCTATCTAAATTCTGATCCAGAGCTCCCTTAGCATTGAATGTATGGATGTTAGATACACATGTGGTTTAGTGAAAAGCAAAGCTGTTATTATTTATTGCACCAAGAGACATACATTAAAGGTTATATCTTTTTCCACATGGAACACAGTTACATTTTGGAACTCTTTGTCACAAGATGTCTGAAAACACAAGGGGACTCCTCATTATGGAAAAAATCTAGAGCAGACAGCGCTATCAGCTGTTTTTAAGTTCAGAGTTTCAGAGGCAGCCCTTGGTCCAAGAAGAACCTACACTGCCTCTGGACCAGAGTCAGAGTCCCTTGGCTACTTCTTTTGAACTTGTACAAACATTGCTGATTATTAAACCCTGGGAAATATTTCTATAAAATTCAAGCAGATTTTTAAAACTACTCTGGTGTCATGTACATTTACTTATGAAAGTGTTTCCGGAACTGTAAGTAAGGAAAATGACCAAAAATAAAAAAGAAAATATTGTAAAAAAACCCAAACAACATTTTGTAACAATCACAGTGCATGAGAGAATATAGAAGTGTGGTGTGATGATGACTTTTCATTACTGTAATACCATAGTATCTCCAATGAAATTGTCTTACGAAAATGGATTAAAGAGAGTTTTGTAAACCAATTCTGAAGCCAAATGTCATTACCTGGGGGGGCGGAGGGGAGGAAGAGGTTGATTGATTGATTTAGGTATTTAAACTGTAAGTTTAAAGTAAACAGCAATTATCATCCTTTTTGAGCATTGTGAAGTTTCTTCTGTAAAGTTCTTTTCCTTTACATTTCTCCAAGACTTCACATAAACCTAGAGAAAAGTGAAAGTTTCAATTTCAAAAGATTGGTGTGATAAAGATTTGGTGTTCAGACAGGGGACAAAATTTTACAGAAGAGGAAGAATTTCAGATAATTTAAATTATTTCAGTGAAAGAGTTCTTCCTTAAAACAATTGTCTTCATAAATGATAAAATTCTGTAATGTTTAACATAATCTTTGAATATGCAACAAAACAATAAGAACGCCTGAGCCAAGAAGTCTACAGCAAATGTATCGTTGACTCACAGATTTAGTAAAATTGGTTATAATATCAAGATAAATAGAAAATTAAAATTAAAATTTTTAATTAAAATTAAAAAGAAGTCCAGCAGTAGCCTAGTCCTTGACTTAGCAAGATTGCTTAAACAACCTGCCACATCCCAAATGCAGAAGTGTTCCTAGAACTATGACAGTTCATCACTTTTCCACTTCAATACTTCACAGGGCAGTGTGAAAGTATGAGTAGTATGAGCATTTTTGTAAGCCAAGAATGGTAGAACAATTTAGTTCCTCACAGCAGTCTGGAAACTGTTTTAGAAAAAAAAATTCCATTAAATGCTTATTTGATCAAATTCTCTATTTATTTTTGCAATATTCATTATCCATTGTGCCACAATTATACACACTCAGACTACTTTCTTATGACACTATTGACCACTGTGCTTGTAAGATGTAGCAAACAATTTGTTTACTCTCCAACTCATTTTGAGCAAGCTACAGTAATTCAGTGTTATAAATCATGCTGTAATGTTCTGAATGTATAAAGCCCATGTACTTCAGAAGACAGCTTATACTTTACCTAAGTTACACTTGATTTATTCAGTAATTATAAAAAGGAAATATCCATCACATCAGTGATCATGTGTTGAACATCAGGTGCATCAGTGCATTTTTTTCTGAGGGAAATATTCCAAAATATGATAGCGGAGATTTCCAGAACTTATATTGAAATACTCTTTTCAATAGGAAAAAAAGTTAGTTAAATTCTGGGTGAAGGGTAAAGTATGCCTGGTTGTCTCCTTCCACAGATATACAGAGAGTTGCTCTCTGCAAACAGTAGTCATCTGACTGAACCGACTGTTTTGACCGGAACTCAGAAACAAAAAAGGAGAGTTTACAACCTTTGGAAGAAGGGGCAGGCAACCCAGGAGAGCTACAAGAATATTGTGAGGTTATTCAGGGAGAAAATCAAAAGGGCCAAAGCTGAGCTAGAACTTAATCTGGCCATGCCATAAAAGACAATAAGACATCAGCAACAAAAGGAGGGTTGATGAGAATCTCCATCCTTTATTGGATACAGGAAGAAACATAATGACAAAGGATGAAGAAAAGGTTGAGGTACTTAATGCCATCTTTGCATCTTTGCCTCAGTCTTTACAACCACTTGTTCTGGGGGAACCCAGCCCCCTGAGCTGAAAGACAGCAATGGGGAGCAGACTGAAGCCCCCATATTACAAGGGAAAACAAGCAGTGATCTGCTACGCCACTCAGACACAAATCTCTGGGGCTGGAAGGAACCCACCCCAGCATACTGAGGGAGCTGGTAGAAGTGCTTGCCAAGCTACTTTCTATCATTTACCAGCAACCCTACCTAATTGGAGAGATCACAGTTGACTGGAGATTAGAAAATGCGATGCCCATCTAAAAGAGTGATCTGAAAGGAGGATTCAGGGAGCTACAGACCTGTCAGTCTGAACTCAGCACAGGGGAAAGTCATGGAGCAGATCACCTTGAGTGTGATCAGACACCATATGCAGGCCCAGAGAGTGGTGGTGATGCAGTTACATTCAGCTGGTAGCCAGTCACTCGTGATGTTCCCCAGGGCTCAGTACTGGGTTCAATGGGTGATCTGGATGAAGGAATCAAGGGAAACTTCAGTCAGTTTGCAAGCAACATCAAGCTGGGCAGGAGTGTTTATGCGCTGGAGGGCAGGAAGATTTTAAAGAGGGATCTGGACAGCTGGATCAATGGGCCAAGGCCAATTTTATGAGGTTTAACAAGGCCGAGTGCTGCATCCTGCACATCATTCACAGAGACCCCATGCAGTGCTTCAGGCTGGAAGAAGAGTGGCTGGAAAGTTTCCCAGTGAAAAAGTACCTGGGCATGCTGTTTGACAGCTGGCTGAACATGAGCTAACAGTGTGCCCAGGTGGTCAAGGTGGCCAGTGGAATCCTGGCTTGTATCAGAAATAGTGTGGCCAGCAGGGCCAGGGCAATGATCACCCCCCTCTACTCAGCAATGTTGAGGCCATGCTTCAAATCCTGTTTTTAGTTTTGGGCCACCCACTACAATAAAGACACTGAGGTGCTGGAGTGGGTCCATAGAAGAGCAAAGGACCTGGTGAAGGGTCTGGAGCACAAGACTGATGAGGAACAGCTGAGGAAGCTGGGGTTGTTTAGCCTGGAGAAAAGGAGGCTCAGGGGCCACCTTATCACTCTCTACAACTACCTGAAAGGAGGTTGTGGTGAGATGGAGATGGTCTTTTCTCCCAAGAAACAAGTTATAGGACAAGAGAAAATGGCCTCAAGTTGCACCAGGGGAGGTTTAGATTGGATACTCAGAAAAATTTCTTCACTGAAATGGAGTACTGGAACAGGCTGCCCAGAGAAGTAGTTGAGTCACCACCCCTGGGAGTATTTAAAAGGCATGTGGATGTGTTGCTTAGGGCCATGGGTTAGTGGTGGACTTGGCAGTGCTGGGTTAATGGTTGGACTGGATGATCTTAAAGGTCTTCTGCAACCTAAACAATTCTATGATTCTAAAAGGTTGCACTCATCAAAATGCACTCATCAAAAAAGAAGACAGTCCATCAGAACTGTTGTTTTAAACTATTTAAATTAGCCTAGCCCTTTTTTTTTTTCTGGGAAAAAATGAGAGTGCTCACATAAGCAGTGTGCAGGCAGATTTAAAAGGGCAATCATCTTTGACAGCAAAACAAGGAGCTGAGGGCAGTAACCTTTACCACGAGCAAAGCCAGGTGGTTTGTCCATGCCACAAGCCTACAGAAACCTCTAGCGCTCCAGGAATGCTGACCTTCAATGAGGACAAATTTTGAGCAGTCAGGAGAAAAAAAAAAACAAATACCGCCACTGCTACTGACAAGAAGTAGACATAATTCATCCTAGCATCAAAGAGGCAGATGGTTCATCTAACAAGAAAAATCAATAGTATTTGTCATACTTAATGCTGACATATTTTAAACTTCTCTGTATTTACAGGGCAAAGGCCAGCCAAGCTATGCATATTTCATCTGCTGGAAGAAATTCTGACCTTACCATATTGCCCTTTTTCAACCTTGACCTTTTAAAACTACAGTGAAGAAGTAATCATCATTAAAGTGGGAGTAGATATTCACATAAACCATAACATAGTTTTAGTCCAATTTGTTACTTAATTCTTCTGTTTAGGAGTACTATGCTTTTGGCTCAGATTCCAACACCTAAAAAAAAAGTTCATGTTTGCTTGATTTTTTTAGGAATTTGCCTACTTGTCAACCTAGATTGTATGACTTCAGAAGATCAAGGTTATTTCTGGAAAGTGGGATCATTCCCTAATATTTATCCTGGCCACATCAGGTCTGGAAGTTCCAGCTGAGGGAGGGGTATGGAGCACTGGAGATTGTCAGGAAGAACATGCTGACCTGAGGTGATACATCATGAACAAGGCCAGATAATTTTCTTTTGAGAATATTTTTTTCAGTGGTTGTAACAGGGCATGTCAACAAAAGTCATGTATCTCTCCTTTGCCAAATGAATTACAATTTTGTTTTGGTGCAAGTTATCATAAAACAATAATCTCCATCAGCTGCTAGAAGACTTAGTCCTTTCGCTTCACTTCCTAGTTCTTCATTTTTTATTTGCAATACACGAGCTACAGATTTCCTCATTCCATTTTGCCTCTATTCTTGCAATCACTTCTGTCTCATTCAACAAATCGCTTCTGCTTTCCTTAATTTTCCTTCTTTGAGTTACTTTCCCCACTAATTTCACTCAGCTGCTGACCACTTAATCCCCCATCCCCCTTAATGTGTTCCAGATAAAAGGGGTGAAAACCAAAATAAAGTCTTCAGTTTGCCTCTTCTTTTGTTTATAATGCGTTCCTATGACCTATTGGAAATTCTGGATTTCATTTCACATATATGCAGCACAAAACAAGGTTTTGTGATAGTTGTTGCCATGTGATTTTTTTTGATGTCTGGGGACTGGTTCTATTAAATATATCCACAATACTGTTTACTCACATTAACCTTGGAGTGATAAGAAACTCTCAGCATCCAAAGGCTCAAGTACTGAAATTACAGGAGCAAAGGAAAAGGCAAAACCAAAATACTAAAATCAATAACTTCGATTGTCTTTTCAACTAAAGCTCACTCAAAATCTTTATTTGCTGAGAAAGTCTCATCTGCTGTATAAATCCTGACATGAAGGAGGAGCATGACTTAAACTGTTGTTGACTTTTACATAATCATGGTTACTGAACTACAGATCAGTAAAGAGATATCCATAGAAAATGAGCTGCTTTATTACCAAATGCTTTATTACTGAAGGTCATACTCAGTAAGAGATTTAGCATGTTTACCTTAAGTATCCTATTAAGATTAACTTACTAATTCACATTTTGACAATTTAAAAAGAGTAAACACAGTACCATATTTTGATAGTCAGGTAGCAGAAAGATTTTTAAATGCTTTTCAACAGTGAACACAATACCTATTTGTACCAGTGTAAGTTCTTTTGTCATACTGATTGGGTTCACAATAGATCCAAATTTCCTTCAGTTTTGGGCTTTTTTTTCTATGTGGCATGTTCTGAAAAAATTAATTCATAAAATTTATTTTCTAAAAATCATCATCAAATTTATGAAGGTGATCATTCCTGTAATAATTACTGGGGAAAATAACCGAACTGATCATGACTTGAGATCAGTTATAATACATTCCCCTTGTGAAACAATGCATTAATCTTATTCTTTATTTTGCTTATTTGTCACAAGAAGGCTGTATAAAAATGAGATAATGACCACGAAAATTTCAGGTATCAGTTTATTTACAATTATTTCATTATTACAAACAAGGACACTCAGAAGTTAATAACTTTGTAGCCAATGTAAGCTAGTAAAGCAATGCTTAGACTGCTCCAGAATGCATATAATAAGACATGAGTTTACCTTTCGTCGATTCTCGGATTACTGTTTTACTGTGTTTTAGAGCACAGAGCAATAAAAAAATGCACTAAGTATGATTCATTTTAATAAATCTCAAAATTACGAAGAAGAAAAATGACAAAGACTTATGATAGCTAATACAAATTTCAATCTATACACTTCATTTTAAACAATATTCTAAGCTGTTAACTAAGGGTAAAAAGGTGTTTCAGTAACGAGAACTCCTCTCTGAAAAGGACGAAGGCAAATAAAGACTGATGCTATGTGAAATACACAGGTCAAACTGACACAAAGGTACCCTCAATTCACTAAAAATGACAATGAAAACTGATAAAGGGCATAAAGCACACTTGTTTATACACATCCCTAAGCTTTCTCAATGTTTAGTTAAATATCAAAAAAAATCAAAAATATTTGCTTTAATAAGATTAATTTATTGATAGCAAGAGTGGAACTTTTGGATGGAACTCTAACTTAATGCTTTTTAAAAGGTTTGAAAGAAACTGATCCCTCTGGAGAGTGCTTTGCACCTTCCTAGTTTGGATGTCTAAGCCCAGTAGGATGAATTACGCTAGGGAGGTACTAATGTACATCTCCATTGACTACTGAAGGAGACCAAACAACAACCTTTGCTAAGGCAGCTAACTCTCAGAGAACACATTAGTAGAAATTAATGTCTCCCAGTAAAGATTTGTCTGCGTTGCATGTGAGGCTGCATTTGAACACAGGAAGACATAACTGCTCCAAGTTTAAGTTTACTAGCATGAGATAGCAGTAATGAAAATTTGCCAGCACAGACTCCAGCAAGAGGAACACTCTTGCTGGTCGCTAGCCTACATTCAAGGCAAGGCACCACATGAGCACTCTGCTAATGAGAATAAAATCAGAGCAGAGATATTTACCTGTCATATGATTATACCTCTGTTCCAAAAACTTGCCTGAAGTCTAGAGATGATGTTTTCACCTCAGATTAACATACATACAAAAATTTCTTCACAGATAAAGTGGTAACTCTTTCTACCTCCTAGAAAGAGAGAAGTACAACCTATAGGAAATCCTGTATTTTAACATTTAGAGGATAAAAAATTATCAGAATAAACCAACATTACCTAGTAGCTAGGTGGGATAAGCTAGCTGGGGTGTTGAATTAATCTAGTGGTCCTATACAATGGAGTGACTGCATCAGTGGAAAAAGGGAGAGCTATGGATGTCACCTACCTGGACTTCCGTAAGGTCTTTGATAGCTGCCCACAACATTCTTGAGGCTAAATTCAAGAGATATGGGTTTGACAGATGGACTGTTAGATGGATGAAGAATTGTGTTGGTGGACACATCCAAAGAGCTATAGTCAGTGGCTCAATGTTCAAGTGGAAACCAATAACAAGTGGTATTCTTCAAGGGTCAACACTGGGACAAATACTATTTATTATCTTCATCAATGACATGGTGGAATTGAGTGTGCAGTCAGCAAGTTTGTAGATGACACCAACTGAGAGCAGTCAATTCAGTTGAGGGAAGGGATGTCATCATGACAGACACAGGACACATGGACAGGCTTGAGGAGTCAACCCGTATAAACCTCAGGGTGCTGCAGCTGGATTGGAGTAATCCCCAGTATGAATACAGACTGGGGGATAAATGGATTGACAGCAGCCCTGAGGAGAAGGGCCTGGGGACACTGATGAATGAACAATTGGACATGAGCCAGCAATGTGCACTCACAGCCCAGGAAGCCAATCATATCCTGGGCTGAATCAAAAGAAGTGTGGATGGCAGGTTGGGGGAGATTATTCTTCCCGTCTGCTCTCCTGTCATGAGATTCCACCTGTAGTACTATCTCCAGCTTTGGTGTCCCCAGTACAAGAAAAGCATAGACCTGTTAGAGTGGCTTCAGAGGAGGGACATGAAAATCGTCAGAGGACTGGAACACTTCTGCTATAGAGAAAGAGCTGGTGGTGTTCAGTCTGGAGAATGGAAGGCTCCAGGGAGACCTTACCACAGCCTTTCAATATATTAAGGGGATTTACGAGAAAAACAAACTTTTTACTGGGGCCTGCAGGGACAGGACAAGGGGCAATGTTTTAAACTAACAAAGGGTATGTTTAGACAGAATATAAGGAAGAAATTTTTTACAATGAGGGTAGTGAGACACTGGAACAAGTTACCCACACAAGTTGTGGAGGTCCCATCCCTGGAAGTATTCAAAACCAGTTTGGATGGGGCTTTGAGCAACCTGGTCTAGTGGAAGCTGTCCCTGCCCAAGGACTTGGGTTGGACTACATGATTGTTAAAGGTTCCTTCCAACTCAAACCATTCTATGATTCCATGATAAGGGAACTCTGTGAGACATTGTTTGGACTAACCCTATCTCATGATTTAAGCCTAGCTGTAAATTAAGCACCACGCAGCCACTCACTCAATTCCCCG
Organism: Manacus candei; assembly: GCF_025592945.1. Classification (NCBI taxonomy): domain Eukaryota; kingdom Metazoa; phylum Chordata; class Aves; order Passeriformes; family Pipridae; genus Manacus; species Manacus candei. The sequence continues at coordinate 21,197,195 of NW_026138091.1, read as the reverse complement.
TTCTCCCCCTACCACAACCCAATGGAATGGGGAGGAGAATAAAAGTAAAACTTGTAGGTTGAGACAACAGTTTAATAATTGAAAAAAAAAGTAAAAATACAGTAATAATTGTAAATTATAATAATGATGATAATAAAAAGGGAAAAAACAAGTGATGCACAGAACAATTGCTCACTACCTGCTGATCGATGCCAGACCACACTTCCCAAACCCTGAATGACCCCCCCTTCTGGGCAACTTCCCCCAGTTTATATACTGGACAGGAAGTTCTATGGTGTGGAATATCCCCTTGCTCAATTCAGGTCACCTGTCCCAGCTATGCTCCTTCCTAGTTTCTCTGAATTGAAAACATGGTGTTGTAACAGCTACTGAGAAGTTAACTCTCTTCTAGTTGAAAGCAGAACACCCTGCTAGGGATATATAATAACTTTGTCGAAGAATTCTTGCTTATAAATAATGTAAGATATGAAATTACTGAAGTTAATATGTGCAATACAACAGGGGACAAGAGATCTGTCTATTTAAACTTTGCTCCTGAAACAATACAGCTACAATACACTTACATATTTTGTTGCACTTCAGAAGTAGAAGGGATTATTCAAGTCTGCTGTAATGGTCCTGTACATATCACTGTGATGGGTAAGAAGACAGTAACTAAGAGCTGTCTGGAGGAATCTGCAGCTGGAATATAAACAACATTCTTTGCTATATGTTTTTCCTCTATCATCAAGCTAAGAATCATATTTTCCTGCAGCTTGATATAAGTAAATAATCTTGTCTCAAGGAAATGAAGAGCAGACCATTCATATGTATTTCACTTCTATTCTTCCTATTTTAAATCATTCACAGTTACTGCCTGTTGATTTCTTCTTTTAGTAAGAATTTCTTATCTGTCTAATCTCTGACTGGCATGTATGTAGGTCAAATCAATTCCTTTGTTAAGCAAACTAGCTTGAAAAAAAAAAGGAAGACATATCCCTATTATGTAGCCTAAAGTACAAATAAGCCATTCAAGCAGAAATATTCCCTGAAGAAAGACCAAAAAAGGAAGACACAAATTATGTATGTAGAAAGACTAAAAGCAACATGAAAATCCAAGAAATTATTGTGAATAATTTTCCTAGAATGAGTTGGAGAAAGGCTAGAAATAAAGTATCATAATTCAGAGCTGTGTGTTGGGATTGGGATTTCTGAATAAAAATAATTGCTATTCCTTTATTCCTACTGCCTCAGCAGAAAGAGAGCTTCATTTGCATTCTTTGTTTGGCAACAGGATTTCACTAAGTGCTGGATCCAGAGTGTGACCATTACCATTTAGGGTGGTATGAAGGGGGGTAGGTTTGGTGGTTGATTTGCTGCTATCCACTGGTTCTAGGCCCTTATGTCCACATTGCATATTAACCAAAAAAGAAGTTTACTCCAGTTGATGGTCTTAGATAGACCTCATGCATAGGCAGGGAGCTAAGCACTCTGTAGAGGACCTTACCTCCACACTGCTCTAGCACTCTCTGGGGTGCTCTAGACAATGCCTTGGCACCAGACTTAGTCTCTTTAGAAGAGAAAGCAATGGGTGCTTGAGTATCTATCACAAAACGCTAAGTATATACAATAGGAATTGCCAGACAGGCATTTCGCTGGCTTCATTTTCACGCACACTCATTTCTAAACTCAGATCATTTGCTGAATTGCTGTAGGTTAGATTGTTGGTAGGAGGCCTCACTCCACCAACTTCATGTCATTAAGAGATTTCCCAGTAAGAAAAAATTCTGGCAGACAACCCCAACCCAACTGTGAATTTATGATTCTATAAATATGTATTTTTATATAGCTGTGTCCTCACTTTCATCTTGATTACTAATGTACTAGGAGCAGGCGTCCAGGTGTTGGGGCAAAGATTCTACTACAGCTGTGACAGAGACCACAAGGGAGCAGATATTTCCTTGTTGCCCACAAAGTGACCACAGTGTAACAGGTATCCACACTGCAGGCCGTGGAGGACCCCAAAGCAGAGAAGGTGGATATTTGCTGAAGGACTGAAGCCTTTGGAGAGGACCTATGCTAGAACAGGGAAAACTGTGAGAGGGAAGGAGAAGCTAAAAGGAGCTGTTAGGGATTGACCACAGCTCCCATACCCCATCCACCCTGTGACACTCGAGGGAGGAAAGAGATCAAGGATTCAGGAACAAAGGAGTGTACTCGATCCTGGGAAAAAATCAGAGAGGAGAAGGAAGGTGTTTTAATTTCAGGTTTTATTTCTTACCATCCCAATTTATTTTAAATGGCAATAAATGAAATTGCTTTTCCCCAAGTAAAGTGTGTTTTGCAGTGAGTGTAATTGGTAAGTGATTTCCTTGTCTTTATTTCAACCCACAAGCTTTTTTATCCAATTTTCTCCCTCTGTTCTTTTGACAAGGAGGGGAGAAGAGGGGGAATGAGATAGCAACTATATGGTCATCTGGCAGCTAGCCAAGGTCAAACCACTACAACCAGGCAGTTTCTTAAATTGAAATAATACTTTGAGAAACCCTCTATCTAATTCAAATTAATAATCAGTCTTACACACTCCCTCATACATGACAATGACCATCTGATTTGATTAGAGGTTCCTATTGTTTCAAATACTTTTTTCCCATAAAGGATGTTAATGGTTTTAAAATTAGCTTAAAACAAAAACAACAAAAATCATATTTTTTTAAAAGTGTTTTCTAAGGTGTGCACTGACCTTCTTTCTCCTGTCTTTACATATAGTTTAAAACCACAACTTATGCAGTAATTACTTCAAATAGCCTTTAGTAATCCTATAGTTCTAAAACCTTTTTCAGTAACACAGTGACTCTTATCCAATGCCTGATTTCAGAATAACAGTTAGGCATTTTAAGACTACAATTCTCACATCCTGGATACATTCAGTTTCCTAGAAAGCACTGCTTTCTCTCAAAATGGAGCTGCTGGAGCAGTGATGGTACTCCAGTTATAAGGAGCAAGACCGGTGACCTACTGCTCCTCTACTATAGGACTTTATTGACAACTGAATTACTCCTTAGCACAAGCACTCAATTTATTCCTCTACTTGTCTTCCTGTCCCTGGAATCTTACCTTTTTTTTTCAAATACTTTCTTAATTCCAAGAAGAGATGTGGAGGCTGCCAGCTCTGCGAACAGATTGCAGCATGATGTTTTGAGTTGACTCTTAAAAGACAGGGGAGTAGGTTTGACCTCTTTAGGGCAAAAAGATCAAATATGAGTTCACAATTTCTGCATGTGTATTTTGAGAACAAAGCCATCATATACAGAAGTTGTACCCCACAGGCCATTGGTGACTATGTTATGAACTTGAAAAAACTGAATTTTGAACTGTATAATTTTTGAAAGAAATCCTCATTCCCCTGATCAGGATTTTTATTCCAAATAACTATACCTATACTTTCTGTATTTCAAGTTCTGGTAAACTGCAATGGAGCAGCTCTTGGTTTTCAAAAAAATGAGGAATTGAAAATAAAGAATTCTCTCTCATAGGTTCCATTTTATGCAAGGTTTATATAAATGTGCAATTCTACTGTTTGTAGACTTATATTACGCCAGTGCAAAACTTTAGACTCTTTACAGGTGTTTCAGTGGACATGTTTTTACAGAATTACAGACATACCAAAATGCCAGACACATCAAGTGCTGCAAAAACTGCTTTGATCTGTACTCTGTTTCACATACCATACCAAAGTGCAAAACCAGCAAAGCCACAGTAATGGCACTTGACACTATGATCCCAAGTGAATTTACAGAAAACAGCAAACCACATAGCAATGCTGCTACTACAGACTGCTATATATCATTGTGAAAAAATGTCATTAACATCATTCTACGTTTGAATGTTATCATTTCATCATGGAATCAAGCAAGTTGCAAAATGAATCTGTCTCTTTTTAAAGACATCAATTTGATGCCTTTTCCAGATTCTGTTTCAATAATGTTGACATTTCTAACCTCTGCATAAGAGAGCAGATGTGTTCTGGGTTGGACCTCAAATACCCCGTGGAGGGAGACCTAAATAGGTATGGTTTTTTGAAAGTTAATTTATTGCTTTTATGTTGCTTCTTGTCGAGGTTTAGGAACTGTATTCCCCAATTTAGTGCTCCCACTGAGGCTCTTCAAACCATGTGCCTCTCCCTCGCTCCTGCTTCCCCTCCCCCTGTGGTAGCACACAGAGGAGAATTGGAAGCACAAAAGATAAAGATCACAGGCTGAGATAAGAACAATTTACTGGAAACTTCAATGAGATAAGAAAATAAATGGTAATAGCAACAATAGTAATGACAGAGGGTAAAAGAAACAAACAATTCACATGGAAACCTGCCAACAATAGACTATATCCAACTGCTCCCTCCGCCACACTGCCAACCCGGAAGAGATTCCCTTCCCCTCATCACTGGCAATGACATGAGGTGGTACAGAACAACTTCCAGGTCCTGCCCATGCCCCCTCCTGGCTACTGCCAAAATTAACACTGTCATGGCTGGAACCAGGACACTTCTAAAGATGAAGAGTCTGAGTGAGCATCTTGACAGATTAAACAGATGGACAGGTCCACAGAGTAAACAGTTCCCAGATGAATGTTCCTTGCTTTCCAGTTTACTCCACAGTTATGAAGCAGTATTCATTCAGCTAAGTGATAAATATTAAATGCCATACAAATGAATGACAATACAGAATTTTGAGAGCGTGTTCAGGCAGTCAAACTGCCTTCAAATACTAACAAAAGTTGATCAAGAGTTTACATTCAATATGTACAGATTTGGTTTCTGAGTGAAAAATAGGGATGATATTGCTTTGTTGACTACATTGTACATACACATTACATATCAAAAGATCCAATGGTCTTTACTATTTGCGTGCATTGAAGTGCCTAATTATTCAGTTGTATTCATCTAGACACTTCTGTATGCCTCTGTAGGCAAAGAGATAAAAACAATGATGTTTGTTTCAAAGTGTATCTACACTAAAAATACTAAAATCACATTTTCTTTATCACATCAATGACATATAAATTTACTGAAAATACTTTAAATGGAGATATGGAGTTTGAAACAGCTCCAGATTCTCCCAGAATGATATTTACTCTTTAAAAGTTGCATACATCTGAAAATGGACAAATCTCTGCTAGCTGACAGACACACTCTACTTTGCCAGGCCCCATATCATGACTTGTATGAGAGCTTCTTAACCTATATATATTTCAGAATCACAGAATATTCTGAGTTGGAAGGACCTACAAGGATCACTGCGTCCAACTCTTAAATTAATCGCCTATATAGGGATCAAACCCGTGACCTTGGAGTTAGCACCATGTTCTAACCAACTCAGGGTCCATTTGCATAAGCACTCTAAAATACAGCAAAGTCTCTGCCCCAAAATCTTTGGTATACAAGAAAAATACTGTGACAACGAAGTGTTAATAGCCTTAATTATAGTTAATTGTAGTCAGATGTAACTCAAGCAATTTCTTGAGGGAGCAGTATAAAATGCTTTCCTTTAGGAACACGTATAGATCAAATTAAAATTATTGTGAATTGCTTAGAAAATTAACATACAAAAACCCCTAAAGATTCAGTTGAATAATAAAAATGATCAATGCATTACTGGCCAATGTATGTGACTCCCTTTCTCATCAGAAGGCAAAGAATAAACTGATATCTAGGCTACCTGAGGCAAATATGGTCAGTCTTCACAGTCAAATATTAAGTGAAGTGTAAATTCCAAGAAATTGATTAAACTTGCACTAATATTTTTGGTACTGAGGAATACTTTGCAAACTGAATTTCAACATTTCATTTATTTGTATATCCACATTCTTGGTTGGCATTTTGGGGTGAAAGAGGTGATTTAAAACCTAATATAAAAATGCTGATAATATTTCAGATATACAGTAGTATATATTAACCAATGTTTTTCACACAACATGTGGAAAGACTAGGCCAGTGAAGAGAGCACAAGTTGGAAGTTTTACTATGCATGTCTTTAACCTACCAGTAACTCAGTATGTCAATAAAGAACTGTCACAGGACCTCTGGGCCAATTTCTTCTGATGCCTTCACTGAGAGAGACAGTGGGGCAGATGGCTCACAGGTGTTAAAAATCTTATAGGAAAATCACGTATGATCATAAAGTGCTTATATTTATTCTCCTACCTCGTACACGGCATGAGAAGAACTCGGGCAACTCCTCCTTCACTTCTGTAGAATCCTGCAAAGGACAGTAGTAGGGAATTCCTTCATTTCATGCACACACCACACTTCTATGAATCCACACTCAGCTTACAGCTAGACTGCCACAGCAGAATATCCATAGGAGTCTGTAAAGAACTTGTTCTCTTTGAGAAAATCTAATTGTTTCCATACAGCTCCAAGGCAGACACTTTTTCACAACCATAAATTTTACCCTCTCTGCCTCACCAGAAACTTGGAACTGGGGCAATTAAAATATGAATCTCCTTCAGTGATTTCCTGTTGTGGTGCCCTGGGTTGAAACAGTTTATGTCGCTTTGCCAGAAATAATCAAAGGCTTTAGTCTGCTCATGCTCTCTCTCCATTGGAATCTACATGGTTAACCATTCCTTGCCTCAACCAGTTATTCCAACTAGGATATATTCAACTGGGACAACAGGCACTGGAATGCCTCACTCTATGTAGCAACTCCAAATAACTCAATTTCCAACAGCTATTTGTGTCTGCTCTCCAAAACAAGATGCAGCCCTAGGCGGGTCTCATAATAACACAGAATATTCAATGTTCAGCATGAAGTCTAAAATAAAGGAAAAAGATCAATCAACCAACTACCGCAACTGCAGGACATGACATGTATTTGTTGAATAAATAGATCAAGATTTTAAAATAGATCAAGCTCTTAAAAATAAGGGGGAATGTGGAGGGGGGTCCTGGGAGAGGGAGGTGGCAAGGGAGTAGTTAACTTGCCAACTATTTCTCATTTCTTAATTTTTGTCTGTTCTGAATCCACAGTACTGAAGAGAATTCATAGGTATGGGAGAATCATACTGTTTGGTTCTCCTTGCCCCCCTTCCTATTCATTTTGGTGATAAAATTCAAAAGCTAATAAAATCAGACAGATTATAGCAGCATTGATGAATGGCCATGTCTGGATTTCCTGTCTGGAGACTGGAACAGGCAGTGTCTGAGAAAGAAGACAAGGCAGTCACTGCATAGAGAGAAAAGGAATATCCAGTAGATGGATTATGTCTGGCTGCTCCCTATATTAATACTGATCTGTATCAGGCAGTGATGAATACATAGAAGCACTCAGAAATACTAATAGTCTCACCCTTTAAGTTCTAATTTCTATCCTTCTATTTAACATTAAAAATGCTCTGTGATCTTGTCATTGATGGAAATGGTTATAATGAAGAGGCAGAGCTCTTGGGAAGAAAGAATATACTAAATTTAATGAAAAATATTAAAATCAGCTTGAAAGGTAGACAAGTCATAAACTACAATCACAGAATATCAGAGAAAACTCTTTCCCCCTGAACAATTTATATTCTTATTAAAATGTAATGTTTAAATCCTAAACCTAAGGATATTTTTAGTTATCAAGGCTATAGAATAAATATATTCTAAGCTATTAAAAATACTAAGGAAGACAGGACATACTAGATAATGTGTAGACAGTAATGTAATCAATTAAACAACATTCATGCTGCACCAGAGTTAAGCTCAGTGTTACAAAATCTCTAAATCTCCATTTTCCTGGATATTTAACTCTTTCAGAAGTCTCTTCTGAGAAATCAAAGAATGTATATGCAGTGGCTGGCAAACAGGTCAAAAAAATCTCACCCTAAGCCCTGATAGTGTCTAAATATCCACTAAATCAAACTGGAAATAGCAGCACCCCTCCAACAACCTGGAGGGATCAACCAGTCTGTAGCACCCACCAGTAACACCTATCCAGGATGAAGTAGGGGAAATCATTTGGATTGCAGGGGTTTGGGTTTTGACTCTCAGACTTCACAGTTCTTGTTGACTATTCTGTTGATTATCTTATTTGGAGTGATAGAGGGCAACAGAATAGGCTCTAGCCTAGCTCCACGTTTCCTTGTGAGTTCAGCTGCTTCGTGATACTCAAGCCATTTTCTCTTTTGGCATGAAAAGAAGTAGGGTGACATTTCCTCCTGAGGCACACCAAGATCTGTGCAATAGTGATTAAGGTATCAGGGCAGGCTTTTAAGATCTGGCTGCTGAAAAAGTGTTGTTAAGTGGCACTTCAAGCTTGACTTGGTGGCTAAGGAGAGCAGGCAAGAATGTAAGTGGCCACAAATGTAATGTAAGTGGTATCTATCAGCCAAGACAGTGACATATATTAACATAACTGAGTAACATAACTACATAACATAACTGAGAGTGACAATAAAATTACTCATAGTGGCTAGATCTGAGGATTGTAGCCACCAGGTGGCTGAAATCTGCATGTCATGGATCTGCATTGTCATTGCCGCACCATCATCTGCATCCACCAAGATCTGCATTAATCAAGAAACTACTTCTTGGCCAAACTTTCCATTATTCTGAAATAATCCACAGACAGTTGTATAAGGGGGTAATGGGAAAAGAGAGTTCTTTCATTTGTCCTCTCTCCTCTTTTTTCTGGAAATACACGTAAGCTTTCGTCTAGGTCACGCAATAAAGAGGAATAGAAGAGGCTCCCACATCTTCCCTGGTTCCTGCCCATGTCAGCAACTCAATGTTGCCTGGATGCTTTCGCTGAGCCTGAGATCCTATCCCTCACCTAAGGGTGTTTATAAACATTGTTGTGGGCTAAGAGACGACATAAAAATGTGGAGGTAGGTCACCAACTTTATAAAGCAGATAGTTTTGTTGCAGTTTGACTCTTCCTGTTAAGAGAAAAAGGTATGGTCTTACAAATCTATATCTCGAATGCAGGATAATCTTCTAGGCTACTTTATTCACAAAGAGTCATATGGACTATTTTATTCAAAGCAAATTCCAGCAACTCAAGGATTGTTTTGAACACAGTGTCACAAATTCAGTGTCCCAAGAGCCCCCTAAAAAAGACTACTCTAATCACAAAATACAACTTTTAAACATAAATTTTCACTGAAGTAAGGCTTCATTATCTTGAAATACAAACGACATTTATTTTTTCTTCATTCCATCTGTCATTTGCCACTTTTAACGTCAGATTTCAATCACACTGGAGAAGTTAGAATTTCATGCCTAAAAACAAGGAAAAGAAATTAATATTTTTAGCTATTTCCATTACTCTGACAGTGATTTTGTATGTAACACCAGGAAAATCAGTGTCTGCTCTGTTATTCTCTCATCTCGCTGTAAAGTAGTGGTATCAATACACACTTGTTTTTTTCAATGTTTATTTGCAAGTTTACATTACATGAGCATATGCAAAATGCTTTGACGTTTCTGGAAAAAACATCGAAGTCTGTAGATGCCATCTTCATATATGTAGATATCCAAATGAATCATTCTTCCCTTTATTTTCTTTTAATGCTAAAAATAAGAGGTTTATACTTCTCTTGTTAGCAGAGCTTCACTTTTACATTGAAATCATTATTATTACACACATGAACTCCCAAAAAAACATTCAAGTGTTTTAAGAAAGTTTATCTCCTTTCCTACAATCCACACAAAAGTTTTTTTAATTTTTCAATTTTGAGGGGAAACAAAGAGGATTTTCATTAAGATTTCAGGATACTCAGAGCTCTTTCTAATTTTCTGAAGAAGGAACATTGTAAGCCTTTTTCTCATTTGAACAGACTTCAGGTATGAAATATGTTTTATACAATAACTGGAGAAAACTTTGATACTTTTATTAATAATGCTTCAGTAGAAAATATAGTTCAACATAATATTCTGAATAAGTAAAGTTGTTAGTGTCAGAAATTTTTATGAAGCCTTTCCAAAATAATTTATCTGAAAATGTTTTTAAATCTAGACATTAAAAAAAAAAATCAAAACAAGGCACAATATTAATTCCAAAGGAAAAAAAAATGTGGGGTTACATCTCTGTTTTAATGTCTTATGGATAGTATCATATCATTGCATGCACAGTTTTTATCTTCTGCATTTCATCCTGATTTTAAAAGCATTATATTTTATGTATCCATAAATTTAGAAGCATAGCATTAGAAAATTTGAGTATGAAATTTTTTGAAGTAAACTGAATAATTTGATAAGGGAGACCATATTTTTCAATACATAGCACAAGTTATTTGTTAATTTGTATTTTAAAAACAGCTCTGCCAGTGTGGATAGAATTTGTTTTAATAGCCCTGAAAAGCCCATGATTTATGATCTCTGCCAAAAAGAATTATGCATTTTTACAGTTCCTATTCAGATCAGCATATTTCTAATCTCATAATGGACTATGGAAATTAATTGCTTGGATTTCTCCATTTTGCATTTCTATTTGCAAACCAACACATTTCTTTAGGAACATGAAGTTCCATATGTGTCTCTTCATTATGTCAACAGTAAGACAGAACTTTGTTTGTCTAAAGCCCTTTACAGCTGTCTTCTATTTCCAGATGTTTGTACTGTTGGGTATTATATAGTCTCTGAAGAATGAGGTCTCTAAACAGTTATTTCAGGTGTGTATGCCATCAAAAACAACACCTATCCTAAATATTCAGAAAGGTCAAGGCAAAAACTAAATTAATTTCTGCAGGGTTTGACACATTCAACTGTAAATCAAAATCAAACACTTAAAGGTAGTTCTTATCTGCAGTTTATCCTAATAGATCAATAACATCCTTCTTGTTGTAGCTGAAAACTAGAGTTGAAGTTCCAAGTTTTCTCAAGTCAATATCAAGCTCCCTGACAACTTTACACAGAACTGTGTTTAGCAGAAACCATTAATTCCAGCATTTCAGAGAGGTCCAATATTTGAATGTCTGTAGAGCTAACAAATCTAAAACAGCCACCCACATATACTTATCAAGGAGGAGGGGCTTTATGAAGGTTTTTTGTATTTCCTACAAATAGTTCAATTTTAGCAGACATTTACCTGGACATAAATAGACTCATGGACTGTTTCTACAATGTGGAGTTACCTATAGCATTAACATTGGCCTACAATTCATTGCACCAAAGGAAGATCTGGACAGTGTGTTCTTTGTAAATTCCTTCTGCACTATCCAGTTGCTCTCAGCTGTTCATTACTATTTCAGCTCTTCAAATCAGATACAACTGCTGGTTTTTTTGGAGGATCCCAGTGTTTGTATCACTGCTATTGCATGGCTCACTGCATCCGAGTGAGGTATGTGACCAGTGGCCATCCTTATTCTTCCAGAGAATGTTAAAAGGAACAAGTCCACCACAAGCAAGGAAAGAAAGCAAATATTTTTAAACTGTCATTCTTAAAAATTTCTTTAAAATTCTTTAAGCTGTACTTTTAATTTTCAGACCCCTCCTCACACAAGAATTCTTTGTCCAAGTCTCGGATGCATCTGCAATACTCTTCTCTGAAAGGCAACCACCCGTGTAGTATGTCAGGCACTCTGGTTTGTCTGTGACAAGATTAAAGAGGGGCAGGAATCCAACTGGAAGGAAAGCTGAAATCAGTTGGTAGAACCGTCTGCTGTGAAAAATTCTGTGGATGAAGAAGGACCACCCTCAAAAAATGGTAATCACAGCAGAACTTTAGCTAAACACAACAGTTATGCAGGGTGATAATGCTGCCGCCAACCTAACAATGGTAAATCCAATTGTTTCTATGGAACTCTCATTAGGACCTAGGATAATAGAGACAAGTGCATGCTTTCAGTACACTTTCACAGAGCACAGAGGATAGTTTAAGCCAGTTCATCAGCCTGAATAATTTGGATCCTCACTGTATTCAGCACTGTACTTACCATTTTTCTACATGATCTTTTTCATTGTGTCAGCCTTAAAGACATCCTTGTTTCTTTTTTTTCTTTTTCAGTAAAGAATTTTCTGACCTTGTTGCTACTCCAATCACTCAATTTCTAAAATCTTCGAAAAATTAAACTCTCCTCCAAACTCAAAAGTTAATGAAACTTGAGGACATCCTCTTAACTAAGTGTTGATTTTAACTGTTCCGAGAGTAACAGCAGTACGTAAAACAGCAGAAAAGAATTAAACTGAAAACAGGAGGAGGTACCTCAGGGCACCATTTGCAGCTCAAACTCAATCTCTTCGCAGCTCTTCTGTGATTAATAGAAGACATTCACCTTTGGTTACACTGGATTTCCAGCCCTTATCCATCAATGAAAGAGGTGCATTAAACAGCTATATTACTTTTCTGGTTTTGGTTTTAAAAGCAAGCTCATGGAAGGGAACTATAGTAAATTCAGAGAACCTATATTAGCATGAATTTCAAGATAATTTCATAATCTTTGTAATTTCATCATAACTTCATAAGTCATCCTAAATCAGGAAAAGATAACACAAGGTTTTGTGAGGATAGTCAAACAGGCCAGATGAGAGTCTCAAAGGAAGTGGTGGAAAAGAAATGGTTGGATTTTTGCATCACTATGAGTCCCTATCACGTCAGTAAAAGGACAAATGCTGCCTCCACAGAGATGCAGCATGAACAGAACAGTGAAAACAGCACAGAGGAAAACAGAGTTATCAGAAGGTCAGTGCAATCAGCAACAGTAAGATAGTGAGATAAAGGTCCCTCTTGCCTTTCGTGCACACAATAGGAGAGCTGTGCTTCTGGAGCGTAATAGTCCTTTCCCCACTTCATACCTAGTCATAGGGCTCTTCAGCTTTCTGTGGTTCACTGCAAAGACATGGAGGCCTGAATAATACTCTTGTCCCTAAAGATAAGAAACAATAAAGAGCTGTTAAGTCATAAAAAATATCCTCCATCCATGGCTTGTCACCGAGATACATATGGAAAACTTCTGCTCTCCCAAGGGAACAGAGAAGAGGCAGGAAAGGAGAAGCAGTCCCATGTGGCTAAAAGAGGAGAGAGCACAAAGGGGTGAATGAACAACAGACTTCAAAATAAGTGCTGTTCATGAAAAAAAAGAAAGAAGAGCCTTATCATATAACACATATAATGTAGACATTTCTGAAAAGGGAGCCACTGTAAAAGATTTTGGGTATTTCTTTTCAATCTAGGATTGCTAGTTTTCAATTAGTCAACATAGTTGAAGCTGTAAAAATGAGCTATATAAAACTTAAAGAATTATACAATCATTATAACAAACTGTTTCCACCCTTCCCTGTCCCTGTCTTGGACAGCTTTGAGGAAATACAATACATGAACATAATCAGCTGCACCTGTAAGTTGTTATATTTCATTTGTGTTACCTCTATTCACTGGGTCCTTGCTTACAAGATAAAATTGGACAGGTTTATTCTATTAGAATTCTTTAGCCAATATCAATTTCTAAGTCTTTCCTCTGCTGTAAGCTTTGTTTTGAAAATGCACTCTGCATTAACAGTATTTTGGAGGAAGGAACATCTAAATCAATAAGGTGAACCCAAAACACCTCAGGTTTTGTGCATTCATTTTTGGCTAAGTAACTGGAGAGCACGGCAGAGCTTTTTTGCATGCCAACCTCTTTTATCTTCAAAAAGATCCACAAATGGATTATTTATAGATGTGACAGCAGCCCTCTGAGTAAAGCATAAAGGGCAGAGATTACAAAAGATTGATTTCCACAGCTCATTACTGCCATAAACCTATAACCCAAGCAGATGCACAGTGGAGAATTCTCTTCCTTAGGTCAGCTGTTTATTTCTGGCACGTGCTTACAAATCTCTGGGGAGGATTAAAAGGATATTCATATAGTAGTTTGAAATGGCCAGTAAAGAAGTCCTGTTGCTGTAGTTTCCTCCAGGGTTTGCCTCCATTTCATGAATCGTGTAGTTAACCCAGAGAAGAGATCCATTTCTACCTGCAGTGTAGATCATAGGCATTGTTATCTGTGGAAACACCACCAGAAGCCTTAAATTAAGTGCCTTCTCTACTGAATTCACAAACTTTAGGAAAATCAGCAGAATGAACTTACAGGTGGAGTTCTAGTTACTGCCCAATTCAATTTGGTGAGCAAAACACAGAAGGAGTTTTCTTTTCTCATTTCCATAAGCAGCGAAAATGTATAACATAAAACACCCTTAAATCTAAAATAGTGTAGGCTTTGACATCACTTCAATTGCTCACATCATATAAATTCTTTTATGAACCTAAGACAGTGAACTATACAGAACAGGAACAACAAAATGACAGCCAACAGTGCTGGTCCCTGCTCTAAATATACATGTAGTAGAACACCCTAATGATTACATATATCTGTTCAAGTCCTCATTTTCATCTTGGTGAATCTCTCATCTTTCCTATTTGATAGAGCTATAAATACTTTTGATAAGAAAAGTATTAACTCTATCAATTTTAATTGATTCAACTTTTCAAACAAGTTCAGTTGCTCTCTTTGCCTATTTGTTCCTTAGCAGCCAAGAAAGCCAAGAGTAAACAACTGAAAACGAAGCTCCCTGCAGTTTGTAGGGTCATTCTTTTACTAGATCAAAACTAGTATCATTAAGTGCTCAGGCACTTCTGTCAGCTGACAAAAAGATATTTCAATTCTCTTTTTAAACTGAATCCTTAATATACTGCTTTGTTCTTGCATTTGTTACAGTTTCTTCAGTCTGCTCAGTTCAGGCATTGATTCAAGAACTCACAAGGTACCATTTTTCTTCATTGTATCCTAAACATAAGAAGAAATCAATGCATTCAGCTTTCCCTTTCTGAGCAAAAGAAGCAGTGTCTAAGTGATACAAGTAGTCTTCTGTCAGTCTGCTGCTGAACCATCACTCTGCAATGCTACAAACACCTCAAACACAACCCACTCAGCAACATAAGCAATTAAATTGAAAGTTAGTAGATATTCTTCCATCTCCACTTTGAATACAAATCACAGCTTCTAACTTAGCAGCTAGCCACTTGATACACATGCACACAGAGGAAAAGAAAAAAGACCAAAATGGCAACTGCTTTTGTGGCCAAAACTGTGCAGCTCACTCACATTCCTATGGAGAGCATCAATCCAGTATGAGCAGGGCTCTTCTACTTCACACAGAAGCCAGTTCTTAGTTATAAGTGTTTTCAGAGCAAAAACAGTCAGGATGCTTTACTAAAAATAATTATCTGAGGCCCACTGCATTTTGGCTCATATTTCTTGTGCTCAGACAGTTCCTCATTATTATTTCTTGTCTTCTTAATAAAAAGTTTGTAGGCTTTGAGGGGCAGTAGGTACAGGGAAAACAGGAAGGACTTGAGATATCACTCCAATGTGCCCGTATGTGACAGCTGTGAATTTAACTCTCCTCTTAACCTAGCAAGTGGGTATTCAACAGTTATGGACATTAAGCTCTTCACAGTCACTTTCTTAGCCTAAAATTTCATTACAACTGCTACAATTAGGCAACGTGCCTTCAGTAGATGTACTTAATATAGTGCCTAGGTGGCTTTGATCAAAGACTTTATTATTTCCTGTGAATAAATGTATTCAGTGTGGAGAGAAGCATTACTATCTTGATTTCCATGGCCATGTGCCTTAATATGTATTAGCTGGGTGAAGTTAGCTCCTGGTTGTTCCTCAAATTTGACAACCAGTTAACATATACTAACATACCAACTTGTGCTTGTGGCCTAGATATTTACAGGCTGGTTGATATTCTTTTTTCCTCCCTGTTTCTCTCTATTCCTTCTGTGTCTGGAGAGATAACTACTAAAGTCACATTGAAAGAATAAAATGAAAAAGGACACTCAGGGCAACAGGTAGCTGGTTCATCTCTAAGAAATAACTGAGCCTGAAAATTCAAGATATCTCTATCAGGAAAGAGCCAACATTTTATACATCAATACTTTCTGTTCTGGTAATCCTTGTAAAGGTAATATTTAAAAATAACATTCTTATTTTGAGAATTCATTTGGACAAATTGAATTGAATTGATAAAAATACATTAGATTGCATTATTGCAGTTACATTTGGAAATTAAAGGCAAACCTATAGTTAATTCCAAACATTTAGACTAATGGAAATCTTTTAAAGATTACTATATGCATAAGAATATGGTAAGTCAAATCACTGAAATAATTTCTCCATGTCAGACTTCCTAAATAAGCTCTTGTACAAAGATATAATGAATTTTAATTGCATACAGAAAATGTCTGAAATCTAACCACAGGTATAACATGTTGTGCCAGCTACCTCAGACCTGCTTTTTTTTTGTCCCTGGCATATCATTTTGATCACCCTGTTAAGAATAAGTTGATATGCACAAAGAAAATAATTTTTCTTTTAAATTATTAATTAAAAGATTAACACACACCTTCCGATCTTCCCTAAGAGCAATGTTCCAATATCTGTACAGCTTTTAATGAGGTGAGCAAGAGACATCCAAAAACTATTCTTTTCTCTGGTCGTATTTTTAGTGTTAACAAGAAAAATTAGCATCCAGTGAAGTACTACCCTAGGTTGACATATGGAAATACCCTGTTCCAGAAATGTAGAGAAATGGCTAGAAATGAGGACTGCTCTGTTGGACATTTCAAGTGTCCCAGAATAACTCCTTTATTGAATATTCAAGTCAAGTAAGAGATTGCTATATACTGCTACCATTCCACACCAATCCCATATTTTACCACAGGTTCATTGTTTCTACAGGAAAAATTAAACAAATCTGCATTTTTTTCAGTTGATTTGATATGTGAAATATCCCCTTTTTTTCAAGAGGTATTGGGAAAACCTTCTAGACCAAGAATCCCAGCTCATGGCATGTGTAATTTCATATGTCCACCTTCAAAATACCTAAGCAGCTCAATTCTTCCAGTCTGGGTATGCCAACCCAAAGGGCAATGCCAAATATGCACTCTTTTTCCTTTTATTTGGGCTTCTCTTTTGAAACATACACTCATTTCACAACATCCCCAGGGCCATCCAGTTACAGGTTGCCTTTCTAGGCATATCTGTCCATCTCTAAAATATTACTTGGCTTGAGCTTACAGATAGAAAAAGGCAAATCAGATGTTAGCCAATAGAGAAAGACATAAATAAGTTTTTATACATATTATGTTACAGTTCTTACACTGTGGTCATGACTGATACCTTTTCTCCTCACTTCTCAAAGTTGATTTTTTTTTTGCATTTTAAAAGAAAAATTTTTAACTACGGCAAAAACAAAGAAGTCATTGAACCTCTTTTTTTTTCTCTATGAATTACAATTGCAGGAAAGATATAATATCATTTTGAGTCAATCCTCTGTGAAAATTCAGAGTATTAAATAGGTTTACTTTCAGCATACATAATTTTAAATTGCATAAGCAACAGATGGGAATAATGGGTCATTTTAACCATGCCTCTGTGTGTGGTTTTAAGTGTTTTATTTCTAGTTACAGAACCTCTAAAACTGAGGCTTTATGTAAGGAATTACATAAAATATCAGATAGTTATATTCACCACAGGAAAGAAAGTCAAGAAATAGATATGATAATAGGATGATTTAAAACAGCATGATTTCTTGATATCAATTTCATGATATTGATACCTCTGTGTTTACAGTCTTAGTACATGGAGAGGAAGAGAAAAGTCAGGATGACAGACTGCAGCAAGCACTCCCAGTGCCCAGCACCCAGGGACTCAGACCACTATTAATGAGCTGTGGACAGGATCTGATTTGCCCATTCCTGCCATACAAAAAGGAAGAGGACTTAATTAATGACAAATTATCACTTATCTGATAATTACTCTGAAAATTACTTCTGTAGTCTTAAGCTGTTCTTACTGTTTTGAAAGGTAAGAACTGTTACATATTGACCAAAAAATCCCAACGAACCAAACAACAACAAAGACCCCATAAAATATTGGTTTTAATCTTATTATGTAGTAGAAAGCCCAAAATAGCAAAACAACAACAAAAATAAAAGCTGTTTTGGCAGATAGGTTTTTGGCTGAACTCAGACTTTTGTTTAGATTCAGCTACAGAGACTGCCTTCTTTGTGTTATGCTGTATGAAATTCTTATTCTGCCATTAAAGCAGTCTGGTGAACTAGTAATTAGAGCTATTAGCCTTAAATGTCCTTTGAATTTTGTACATTCAGTCAGCACCTACCCCAAATTGTGCTTTGATCTTTGATGCAAATGTAAGAAGCATCCTCACATTCTCCCTTGAGGACCATAGTGCTGTCACTTTAACTTTATGGTTGATGCTGCCTGGGGTAAATATGGTATTGCTCTCAGATACAATAAAGGAAGAGACCACATTGTGCTGAGAAAAAGAATTAGATTCACAGTCCCTAAAAACTCTTGAACTTTAAATGTCTTATTGGGTATTTCAAATATTTTATTTTGCACTATATTATAAAAAGAAAATAATTTGAATATTTGTTATTGTCCACAGGTACAATGCAATGTTTCACTTTGCCACAGAGTCCCTTTGCCTTTAAGAACAGTTGTATGGATGACTTATTTCTAAAAGATTCCTTAGAGAACATTTTGTAAGACAACAATTCTAAATTAAAACACAGTTATAATTTATATTGAGTCCTCCTAATCTTTTATGGTCTGACTCCTTATTAGAGTTACTATTAGCAACTCCCTGCAGAGCCTCTTTTTGTAATCAAAATGACAACTCATATCATCACCAGTAAACATTGTTTGAAATGTAATACAACACTTCTTTGACAGAGGCAGAGGCAATTTTAAATTTACAGCCTAAGTCTATACTGTCAAAGTAAATGGAAAAGCTCATCAAATTCAGAAGGTTTCTGATTAGGATAAGAGTTACGTAAATGAATAAGTAAATGTTTCAAGTGGCAATTTTATACTAATAAAATCAAATCATTCCTTTGTGGATTTGCTGTTCTAGGGTGTGATCCTGTTTTCCAGTGCTGTTGATGCACTCCTTCCAATAAGCCCCTAATGTAAAACACACAGGCAACTCCATGGGCATCTGTTCTCCTCCAGTAACATCTGCTTGACTGTCCATACTTAGATTTCTGCTTGATTTTCTGTGATGTCTCCAGCTGATCACTCCAGTGCTCCTTTCTGCACAGAGGAACTAATATTGCCACCGGTGAGATTGTTCATCCTGACAGCTTAGACTTGCTTGTATCCTGATGGCCATGGCACACTTTTGTGAAGTGGGATTTCAGAATTCATGATTCTTTAACAAAAATTGTGATTTCAGTCCTAGGTTTTCCACTACTAAGTGCTCTACCCACTGTGTTACTTGATAGTCAATGTTTCTTTACTATAAACCAAACTCATCATCCTCCGTGTGTAACTCATTTGCTTGATAAACCTCTTCCAATGACTTATGCATAGTTTACTCACTTCTCTTACTGTTTCTGAGACACAACAGATCTTGTATTGGGACTTCATATTTCTCAATAGTGATATGAGAGCAAGAGAACAGTTCACATTGCAACTTTAGCCCTCAGTCACTTGTGGGTACCTACTCTCATTTCAGTCCATAATACATTTTGGTGCAATCTGTCTGCACAAGTGCTTCTGTACATGGCAGACAAGTGCGATATTGATTAGTCCAAAGTTATAGTACATTTGATTTTAATATAAATGCATGCAGCTGGCAAGGAATTTTCAATTTTTTCTATAAGTAAGGAGCTTGATCACATGCATCTGCAGGAATGTCATTTCCTCCCCAGTGACCTGAAGAAAGTAGTTTTATAGCTCAGTAAAAAATATTAAAGTATGCATTCAAAGAGGAAACAAAATTTTTAAAAAAGCAACAAAGACCACTGTTACAAAATCTGTGGAGGATTTTCTTTTTTCTCCTTTTAAAAGTCAACCTTTGCTGTTAACAATTATCTTGTTCCTTACAGTAAAGGAGCTGCAATAAATGTAATTTTATTTTCCCTGAAGACAGTATCTTCAGTAATAAGGATGATGATTTTATGTGTTTATATTGGGACAATAATCTCAATTTCAGGAACCACTTTTTTAAAATATACACATTTAATATAAATTACAAAATGACAGTATTATTATATATGTCATTAAAAAAAGGAATTTACTGAAAAGCATTTATACATTGTGTCTCACAATTACATATTTCTTATACTAACCCTGTTGCCTACATCTTCACATTTTCAAGAGGTGTGAATTTGACAGATCAGATGTCAGTTCAGAAAAAGTACACTAGAACTTGCAAAAGGTTGGATGCCATTCTGGCTACACCGATTAAAGACTGACACATCTTTGAAACATGCCAGTTCAAGACTGAAGATGACAACAAAGAAAAGTATGAAGACATGGAAGTTGTGATTGATGGGTGGTACATTATTCTAAATTAATACTTAAACTGGGAGCTGACACAGTGGAGTAAAACAAAAAATGTTGTATTTTGTCTGATATGCTGCCCCTCACAATAGCATACACTGAAAGTTCAGAGAAAAATGCTATGCCATTTATAACAAACATAAAATATCATGTTAACTGTTTATAAATATCTCCTTTATAACACAAATCACACAAGCAAATGCCATCTCAATTTTCATAGTTGATTGTGTGCTACCATTTACCCTGTCAGACCCAACCTTATGAATCTGACAGCTTTAGTACCTCTGTACCCTCTGCACAGCTATCTGCAACTCAGACACTGCAGTTTTTTAAGGTCAAGGATGCCAAAACCCAAATACCTCCTTCTCCACTCTTCCATGCACACACCTTTCACTTTACCCCAGTCTCTAACTTCTCTTCTAGCACTGTCTCCATACGTTTATTTCCCAACACCCTTTGCCTACATCCTTTTTATTTTTTGTCACCTCTTTTTAATTTTCCTTCTCCAATGTTTTAAGACATCAGGACCAGACTGCCTGCCCCATGCTTG
This sequence comes from Manacus candei, assembly GCF_025592945.1. Lineage (NCBI taxonomy): Eukaryota > Metazoa > Chordata > Aves > Passeriformes > Pipridae > Manacus > Manacus candei. The sequence continues at coordinate 21,176,329 of NW_026138091.1, read as the reverse complement.
TCAAGCAGTTTCTCATGCAGGGTTGGAGTGAGATGGGAGGACATGCACTGGCAAGGGGACTTCACCTATCAGAGACCAACTGGGCAATCTGACCACTTTTTCACATCACCTACCTTTCATTCCATCTTCAGATCCTTTCCTCAAGGCAAAGAGATTTCTCTTGGATTTCTCTTGGTTCAGCAAGCCACAACTTGTGCAACCCTTCTCTTGGATTTCTAGCTATAGAAGTGCCTCCTAGGACAGATCCATGTTGCATATCAGCAGTTGGCCATGTCTCATATGCAAAAATCAGTACAAATCTCCTTTTAAGCATCTTTATGATTCTGTCATTTCTCCCCTTTACATCCTAACCCACATACACAATGCCTCCAGCCCCTTAGCATACTTCTATCTGCAATATCCTGTGGCATTTTAAGTTATGCTCTGTCTCCAATGGCAGTGTTGGTCTTTCTAAAACAGAATAGGTCTCCCCAAAACAGTCTAAGGTCTCTTAGTAGAGTCTTAAATAGAAGAACCCAAGGCTTTAACTCAGACAATGTGCTAGGGATCATAATCCCTACATCTTGTTTCTCATCTGAGAAATGCATTCATTATTTTATATTTTGAGGTAAAAAATAAGCATTAGAAGTAGGAATCAGTTTCAAATATCAAAAACCCAAGTTATGGGTTCCAAATTCAGTAGTTTTGAGATTCAAAAAAATTTTATATTCATTTCTCTTGTTAAAGAGTCTTTGTTTCATCTTTTCATTACCAATTCTCTCCCCATTTTAATATCCCTAAAACTTGCAAAGATAGGAAATACATTTTCTTTGGTCTGCCTGTGTGAATGTTAATCAGAAAGAAATGTTTTGTATGTGTTTTTTCACTAGTAATCACTACATGGTCAGTGCTAAGGCTACATATTTTTAGTGGAAATACAGAATATTACAGAATGCTAAAAGAACAGAACCCGAGTATTCAAATTATTGGAATGCAAAAACTGTGAAAGTCCCACACACATAAGTACTAAAACCAATTCTCCTGAAAAATGCAAATGGACATGAACATATGATGAAATATACTTCCATGGGTGCAAAATCTGATAGCCAATTTATCTGTTTGGGTAAGATTTGTTTTTATATTCCACTATTATTATCTAAGGTAGGAATTTTATGAGGGAAATAAAAAAGCAACCATTAAGATTCACTTACACTGCAATGAGGTGCCGTGCAGACGCCTCCACTTTTACATGTGATTGTTTGAATACCGTCCTAGGTCCTACCACAGTTTTGGTAAGAATTAGTAAGCCATTTATTTCTCTGATGAGTATATGTCACTGAATTAAAAAAAATGTGCCAAGTTAAGCCACTACCAAAAATGTAGCTCTGCCTCTTACCTGCCCTAACAGTGTATTTCCTCCTCTTCTTCCACAAGTCCTAGTATTCATGTGCCCACTGAGCCTCCTGATCCAGCTGTGAACTAAGGGTTCTTTTCTGACATGCTATAATTAGTTTTTAGCTAGATCAGCAGTTTGATTCAACTAACCATAGGGTGCCAAAAGGCAATGCCAGTACAAAGGTGGAGGTGAAAATACGTAGTCAAGGATGGAGAGGAGGATCCTATCACCCCTTTGGGCAGCATCATAACCTCTCTATTCAAACTAAAGCCATGATACTGCAGGTTAGCCACAGGCACACAGGGTGCTTCTTCTGTCTGTGCACACTGGGTATTCACTTTGATACCCTCTCATACAAGACAATGTGTAACAGATAATGCCTTTTGAGGAAGCACCAAGGAAGGCAGTAGGTTTTCAAAGCCACAAGGGAAATTCCTCAGAGTAGCCTGCCTGCAAGTAAACTGATGTAAAACCCCTTCTGCTTTTGAAAGCTAAGCTCTTTCCGGCAGAATAATTATGGGATGTTGAGTATCCCAGCCCCAACATCAAAAATGGAGAGTCAAAACTGTAGGAGTAAGCCTATAATTTGAGCACTGGAAAATGAAAGGATTTCCTCTATTTGCAAATTCTTTCTTCAAAAAGGAGGGAATAATCAAAGCAGTTCATCAGTATAGTATACATTATTATCATAGTTCCTACATGTTCTCTACCAATCATAATTTCAGTAAAACCCTATATGTAAGACAAGGACTTCTGCAACTCTTTTTTTAGTCATCTCCTACAATCTAATTCTTCCAAGACTGTCTTTTTTTCATTCTGTAAGTGACATTTATTGCAATTCTTCATAAACCCCTGAGAATTGGATTCCTTTCCCCTGGAATCGAATAAAATATGTGCACAGCCTGTCAGCAGGTCACATGTATCCTGCCAACCTACATCTAATAGATTTTTCACTTTTCATCAGTGGATTTCAAGACAGTATGTAGTCTGCCAAATTTACTAAAAAGCTTTGCTACAATATCACACCTTCAAAATGTGCAATCTGTCAAAGCCATAGCTCAAAATGTCTGCTACGATGAGAGTCTTTGAAAAATCTGCTACGGTGTTGGCATTCATTCAGAAAATAATGAGTATATCAACAGAGAAGGAGGGCAAAGGAAAAAAGTTGTTGGGGGAGGGGGAAGAAGTAGAGAGAAAAAAAGATTAATCCTAAATGTAATTTTCTAGCACCTGAAGAAACTAAAGGAATTCTTTTTGCCAGTGTAATCCAGTTTCATACAAATTCCTCCAAGATGACAGCATGTTAATAGACAAATAGTCTGAGTGCTACATTTAATAACACTAATGAAAAGATAATTTATCATAGATTTGACTGCAACCGTACATAGCAAAAACTCAATATTGATTCAAACACTGAACATACTTAGAAAACAGGAGAAGACAGAAAAATTGCTTGCACTTTTACTGAACATTATATATATGGAGAGTATCATAAGAGACAGGTGGAGACAGTAGGGATGTTTTTGTTATTAACTGACATATGAACAAAACTGAAGCAATTTCAGAAGACTTGCAAGTAAAGACAAACTTCTGTTCCAAAATAGTCAATAACACTCACAACAAAATAGTCAAGGACTGTGAAATGAAATTCTGAGAACCTTTCTTCTCTACTTTCCTTCAACCCGCATTTTAGAAAATCCATGTTTACATTCAAATAACATAAAAAAGGGCAAAAAGAGGAAGAAAAAGACCATTTAGAAAACACTAAAATATTTGCATATTAAAAACAAGTTCTTATGCACCTACTTGAACAACTGACAACACAGGCAAGTGTTCCTGAACATAATGCTAAGTTAGTGAAAGGACTGTAGTACAATTTTCAATTCAAAGTACTACAGAAAAGCTGCTTGACTCCATTCCCTGTATCTCTGAAAACAGGGTTACAGAAAGTTGCCTGGATATAGAAAGTCAGTGCATTCTTAACACCACACCATTAGCATGTCTTAATCCAGTCACTTCTAGAAGCAAACAAGGAAATTGATAGTAAGAATATCAAACAACCACAAAAAATAAACCAATCAAACAAAAAAAAGCAGACACACAGATACAAAAAAAAGAAGAGAAAAAAAAACCCACCACACAACCCTCCCACACACAAAAAATTAAAAAATTAATCAAACAAAAACAAATGCTCCACTGTGAAAAAAGCTTGTGCAAAGTTTGCATCAACCAAGAAGGCTACTGAGCTGATTAAAATCAATCAAAAGGCTCACAATGGGCAAGAGACAACTGGAATAAACAGGGCTTGTGAAGTACCAGGGCTTCTGAATTACCTTGCATTACCAATTTGATTTTTCTCTATTAAAAATTTAAATATTAATTTTGTAATAAAATGTGGAGTTGTTGTTCATTTTAAGAGCCTTGGGTCTTATTTGGGAATCTCACTGAACAACTCACTTGGGGTATACCAAACCAACTCTTGGAAGAGATCTTTACTGAATTTGTGAGTACATTGGAATTGCTCTTAATTTAGTGAATAAAAGTACGTCAGTCCCCTTTTCATACAAATAAAAGAAAAAATTATGGAATCTTTGAGATTATGGTTTTATGTTGAATTGTTATGTCCATAAAAGCACTAAAAAGTGTCCAAGGTAACTGTGGAAATGGAAGCCAAATTCTTTGGCTGCCTTCAAGAGACAAAATTCAGAAGTAGCTTGCCATTTTATAAAAATATTTAAAATATTATGATTTTCATATCTAATATATTGAAGTACCTTTCTTTAATCCCTCTTTCTTTCCCCCCTCTCACTTCCATACAAATATCTTGAACGGGGAAGTCCCACCCATAACTTTTTTTTTGCATAGGCAAAGCATGTGAGAAAAAGTCCAATAGAGCTATTGAAATTGCATGAGTGCTTCATAATTTAGCACTATGGCCACAAACCAATGTTCTGTTTTAAAGGCTTCAGGATAGTGATTTCTTTCCAAATGTAAGTATGATAACTTAGAGCAGATCACAGAAGATTCCGAGTTGGAAGGGACCAGCTCTGAAGTGAATGGCCCAGACTGGGGGCAAACTCACCACCTTGGCATTTTAGCATCATGCTCTAACCATCTGAGTTAATCTCAGGGTCAAGTAGGTAAACTTGTATTCTATAGTATTCTATAGACTATTAAACAAATGCAGTTAGAATATATTAAATATATATATATATAATTTTAATGTAGTCAGCACCATGGAACAACATTATAGCCATGTCTCTTGAAGCTCCTACAGACACTTCTATTTTCCAATAGAGATGGTCTATAAGGTCCATTTTCCCCATCTTTCTCCTGTAAAGAAGTTAGGAAGCATGTGGCCTTCAGTTCTTTCACATACATCACAGTTTTGTCTTGGCAAACTTAGTAATCACATTTGAATGTTTATAGGTTTTTCCCTGTGAGATCTTCAGAAGGTATCTTAGAATTTTGTTAAACTGTGCTTTCGACATAAGTGTTTCAAAATTCTTTAATAGAAAGACAGAGAGATCACTCAGCAGCTTAATGAGATTTAGAATTGCATTTCTCTTTCTCTGTAGTCCATCAAAAGTAGGCCTTGATGATCAATCTCTGTTCTGCTCCCAGGCTTATTATATGTTGTTTTATGTCAAAGTTCTTTCAGTGATTGCCTCCCACAGCACAGTGTAGATGGAGATTCTGGATTGTAATTAAGATGCTGTAATCTTATATGTTCTTCTTGCAAAGTGTAAAAATGATGCAATACTTCGCAAATGAGTTAAGGCTGCAAAGATTCAAGCACCCATTGCATGTGAAAAATTGTCAGCAGTTTTTGTTGACTTCTTTAAGTTAGGAGTGTTCAAAAGGCTGTAGATACAGGATCAGCAGCTGGAATTTTATATGTGCACATAACAGTTTTAAACTTGACCAGAACAGAGCTTTCAAAAGGAATATCCTGATCATTCCCATTTACAAATCAAATCCCCTTTGATTTGCAGAACAGAGCAGTCTCAAAGTGTCTGAACTCCACTTCCACATAAAATATTTTGTCTGGAATTTTTTTTTGAGATCTCCTAAGCTTCCATACTGACATGATTAACTGTGCTCCATTACAGCCTTTCCCACTCTTAAATGGTTTGTTCCCAGCTGAGTTTCTCTACTGTCTAAAGAGAGACTTCTCAATGCACGGCAAGGCAGTCAACATGCATGAAGATGTTCTTTGCAAAACAACCTCTTTATGTTTTATCTTTAGAACTCTAGGAAAGGAGGTAGAATTTAAGAATCAACTCTGATGTTTGTATGGATGATGAAAAACCCAGTAGAAACAAAATTGAAACGATCAAAAACTGAGTAAAAGAGGCTTAGGGCCCTGAGGCACCAAGCCTCAAGGAATTCTGGGCTTACCAGAAGACTGCAGACTGGATCTGCTCCTTTCCTTTATCCTTGAAGCAGAATCCCATTCAAATTAGCTTTTGATGGGGAGAAAGAATTTTTATGGGAGAAAAATATGCACTTAATATTATAAAATCTTCTCTTTAAAGTGATTTTTTGTTTCACTAACTAACTCACCTCTACTTTTAGTAGAACTATTTGGTTGCATACTCTGGAAGGAGAGAAATGTAGCTGAGCTGGTCCAGTTCCATAATCAGGAGTTAACAGAAGTGGGATTGTTTCTGGGTCCAAATATGGGAGGGACAGAAGTGCTTTTGTTTCCTTGCAGTGGAATCCTGCAGGAAAGTTAAATAGCAGAGAGAGAACCCAATAGAGAAGTGATAATTCTACATAGGCTACAACCCATGAAATGCACAAAGATGTACATACATGGGGATTAATAACAGTCTCCAATTTTAGGCACCTAATTTAATGAACTACTCTCACAGCCAACAGGAATAGAAAGATGGCTGTTTCCAAGGTGGGCAAAAAGAGATTCCTTGATCTAAACTTCCCCTAGAGCTGATTCTCTCTTGCTCAGTTCCTGCACTGACTACAGGAAGAAAGTGCAGAGAACATCCAGCTCCCTTAATATTGAGAAAAATATTTGTAAATATTGTAAATATGCACCACTGTGCTTTTTCCAATCTCATAGAAACTGAGGATATGGAAGACAAGCTGTCTGTTTTATACATTATCTAAAGTAACCATTCTTCTCCTGGCTTGTCAGATAGTCAGTCCCATGAAGTTTTATAGAATTGACAGTTGTTTAGAAACATCACAAAAATGAGGAAACTGACGGTTTTTTATTATTTATCCCTTTCTTTTTCTAATTTATAGACTGTATACAGTTTCTTGAGGAAAAACCCTTTTAATTTAAAAAAAGTTTTGAACTCTTTGATTGCAACAGCCTCAGCCACAAACTCCACACCATTTTAAGAGAATGGTATTTAGTGTAGAATAATTAATTCAGAATTCAGTTGAGATAACTGGACTATTTTCTAAGTGCCTACAAACAAATTGATCTTCCACACGTTTTTTGAGGATTCAAAGGAAATATTTAAGACATTACAAAAAAGTGAGATTGTGAAATTACTGAAAGATTGAAATATTTGTGGAAGTTTTTTTGCAATATTCATTCAGCTCTAGTGGAAAGTTCACTTCCAAACTTTTCTAAAGTTGCACTTTTCTGCACAGTCTTAAATTATGTAATTGCATGTAATACTGGTACATATGACTGCACACTGGGAATTCAAAGTAGTCTGAAGTTCAACTGTTCCACAGAAAAGACTTTCAAGAGCTCAGATAATTATTTTGCAATGAGAAGTCAAAATATGTGCTAACAATGACACCAGCTCCAAAAAGACATTACATTTTAGAGACTGAATAAAATATCTAACAACTGTGGTCTTATATAACCAATCGAGATGTCTGCTTAAAGTAAGAGCTCTTTAAAGTGTTATTAGTGCATATAGTTAAAAATGACCCTGATCTACATGCAGAAAAGGTTCTAAGCTACTATTATAGCCTACTACATTTTCTTCCTAATTCCTTAAAGAGTCATTACCTATTATATCAAAACAAATTCTTAGCTGAATCAATTATGAAAACTAGAAACATCAAACATGCTGCTTATCATAAGACCAACAGTGCACTTCATCAAATTATCTTTATCAGACAAATGATCATTCTGTAACTTCAGCCCAAGCTGTGCAGTCAGCAGAAATGGGACAAGTATCACCACAGAGAAAGCCCATTCCTAAATAACTGTACCCCATTGTCTGGAAAAAAAAATTAACTAAACATTTTATTTCTTCAAACAGGAGAATTTCACAGAAGCATCAGTAAAGAAGACAGGGAGATACAAAAAACAAACTGTGGCAGATCCAGCTCACTTCCCTGGACTGCCCAAGTGAGAAGCCAAGACCTTATCAAAGCCAAAAATCAAGCCCAGATATGCACAAACACATATTATGTTATGAAATTAATGTTATAGCATGCAACAATCTGAAGTGGTAACAGCATTGTTATTAAATGTATGCAATAGATATTGCAGAAGTTTATTTGGCTACATTTCCGAAGTGCAAGTACCCTGAAAGCATCTTTGAAACATGACTTCAGAAATTCATATGGCAAGTAAAAAAACTGTTTTCCCTAACTGACTGATGCCTACAAGCAGTCTTTGAAGTAAAATTTTATTTTCAGTATAAACATTTTGTCAACTGCTTCCTTTCTTGCTTACGCACAGTCATGAATTTCATGACATATTGCCCCATATTGAAACACACGTCTCACAAACCACCTGGCCTGTATCTTATCTACTCATGGTTCTTTTCACCTATTACACTACCCATTGACACAAGTGTCCATGCAGTGGTTCCATGTAGTACCCTTGCATCCCTGCTCATGTCCAGCATTCCGTGCCAGCCCCGGCAGTCGCAGTAAACAGCCCCTCACAGTGAGCAACCAGGTGGCAGCTCCCAGTCACACTTCCCTAGGGTCAACCCCACAGGATAGGAAGCAGTACCTCTCCTCAGTTCCCAAGAAATGCTAGAAGCAACAACCTCCTTCCCAACCTCACTTCTAGAACTACCAGATGGATCTACAATATTTTCCCTTCAGGGGACTTTAAGCATTAGATGTGCCAAAAATTTCACTAAAATGCAACATTGACTTAACAGCTCAAGTCTCTGGCGGTTTTCCCCAGGAGAAACTGGCAGGATCGATTCCAGGCTGTTCTTCCCATTACACAACATTGGGATGCTTCCTACACACACCACTGAGTCACAAGGATTCCTTAAACTTGCATTACTCTTCCTACTTGAACAAGATGTCGGTTTTAACATCTGATAATAACACAGAATTATTTTGATGATTCAGAGTGTGGAGGTTGACTCATAACTCATTTTACACTATTGAATTTAATACAAATTTCCAGAGACAACAAAAGTTTTATGAATGTGAGTTTCGGATTGGAAGAAAAGGTCTCCTGGGAAATGTTTAAGTTATCTACTTGGATTTTATTTTTTTCCAATTAATATGTTGTTATTAAACATTCACATTGACCTCAAATGCTGGTGGGTCCTGTGGGGTCAGGCACTGACAGTGGTGAGGGCTCCCCAGGAGATCCATTCAAGCAGGGCCCCACAGCCAATGCATGTCCCACCCCAGCCAGGAGCTGGACAGGTGGGAGCAGCCTCAGCCCCAGGCATCAGGCATCTCCCTGGGAGCAGAGGCCCATGGGTGGGCCCAGCTCAGCAGGGCCTTTGGCTGGGCAGGGCAGGGCTGTGGGGAGCTGGAGACCAGCAGAGTCACTGAGGCAGGGGATGATGGCCCCAGGGGGCTGGAACAGTGTCCTGGCCCATGGCCAGGGAGGGGGGAGCCACAGGGGCTAAAATGGAGCCCTGGGCAGGGTGGTGAGTATATATAACTGCTCAAAGGAGGGGAAAAGCCAGAATCAGTTCTTCAAGGCTACATAGCTATGCAAACTCCTTCAAGAAATGTTAACGAAAAATTGCTGCCAATCCCACATGCCTAGCTGCCCAGAGTCTCCATTGTATAAAAATCAGATAACAGCAGCTATGGAGTTTCAAAATACAAAGGTACAACACATGATACATTGAAATTGGAAGCACTGCACAAGAACATGAATTTTGCATGGAAAAGCAACACATGCAGATTTGGAGTGATAGTATATGTGCACATATATCCAACAAACCTTGTTTTAAATGGACATAAATTTTCCACAGAGTGTTGACACTTGCTCTCCCAGAATGCCTCAGAAACCACACAGCTGCCCAAAAAACAAACAAAACAAAACAAAAAACAAGTGACATGCTGATGGAAAACTGAGTGGTTTGGGTTGGGATTTTTCCTTCTGTAAACCAGATAGTAAATAGTTCAGAGCAATTATTTCGTAGACTGGAACAGTATTTCATTATTGCCTAATCCAAAGACATCCACCAGAAACTTTTCAACTTGCAGTTTAAACTTGTGAGTGAATGTAAGATTTACCAAATGGGATACAAGCCCTGCTCTCCAGCCCTGGTTTCTTCACAGGTCCAACATCTGCCTTTGGCCCCCCAGCATGCTCCCTCTCCTTCCTATACCAATGGGGCTACCCTACACAGTTCCACTAACCCTGGGCAGGTCTACCTAACACTACTGTTCCTCAGGCCTTCCTGCCTCTGCTGCCTGGGGAGACATGTAGGTCCAAGAGAGTTCTTCAATTCTCGCTTTTCGGATCTGCAACTGTAAGAGAGAGGAAACAAGAATGAAGTAACAGCAGCATAATTTGAACTTCATTTTGCAGAAGAGTATGGGAACTGATTTTCCCCAGGTTCTGGGCCCTTTCTTGTTCTCCTAGAGAAACAAGTAAATTCATGTATTTCTTTCTGATTCAAAAGATTCCTCTTTTAAGGGGTTGAAGACAGCAGAAGCTCTCTTCTGACTCAGCTATTTTCCTTCTGGTGACCCGAAAATGCAGAAAGCAGCCAGTTCTTGAGACTTTTCAGTCCTGTTGAATAACAGTAGTACCCAGCCCATCAAAGCTCCATTTTCAAGAGCATTACCCATCTATGAAGTGTTCCATGAACTTTCAGATATTACCCAAATATTGTAGGAGTATAGACTTAAAACCTCAGAATTAAAAAAAAAAAAAAAAAGAGGGAGGGGGGGCTTTAATGTTAGTCCATCAGCAACATTGTACAGTACACATTTGTAGCAAGAGTGTCACTGTTTCAAATTACTAAAAATGTTGAAGAGAGTATAATAACTTTTTTCTAATACACTAGAAAGCCTGCTGTGATGGAAGACAATGTTTCCTCAGCTAAAACACCTTTTGCAGTCTCTCAGCTCTTAGTTTTTCCTGTCTGTCCTTGACAAACCCCATGAATGACAGAAAAATTGAACTCTGCCATCAATTAACATTCACAATAGACAAACATATGCCCTATTAAACATTATTAATATGAAGAAAATCTTAAAAACAATTATTTGTATGCAATGGGAAAACATAAACGCCAATCCAGATATTTAGAGTTTGAGTGTTTGTCTACATAAAAATTATTTTAAGGCAAACAGAGTGGCTTGTTTCAGGAAGGGTCAATTTAAAATTAAAATACTTTTTCTTCTCTTAAAACTTGGTGAACAATATGATGCACAAACAATAGGAACAGAGACTACACACTGGTAAATTGGGTCCAGCATGTAATTTGCAAATCAAATTTTTCTATTTTTTCTCTTTACTCAACAACATAAAATAGTCACCCTCTTTAGTCAACGTATCATCACTAGTCTAAAAATTTCCCAACAAATACAAACTTTTCTGAGAAATAGGTACACAGATTCTCTTTCAGGAACATGGTGTTAATAATACCAAGGTCATGGGATCAACTCCTCTATGGACAATTCAATTAAGAGTTGGACTCAATGAACCTTGTGGGTCCCTTCAATTCAGAATATTTTGTGAAATTTCTATGAAATTTATTTATCTCAGGATGGAATCTGTGCAGCCTAAACCTACAGTTCATCTTAAAATATTTGGAGAAACTATTGTCAAGATACTCCACATTACTGTCTCATTTATTTAAATTCATTCTTCTAAGCTTAATACATGTGAAATAATCTATAATTTTACATTCCCAGGGAGAACTAGAATGACTTCGTGAAGTGTCATCAGTATAAAGTATATGGAATAAAAGACTAAGCATATATCAGTGCTGAATTAAAGAAGGGAAAAGTGCACTTTCAAACATTTCTGCTTTGACATTCTGACCTAACACCCATTTACCCTATAAAGAAGTGGTTTTACACTTTCACAGACTCTATAGTTTCCTTCAAAAATTGACTGATGATTTCATTTATTATTACTATTATTGATATTGTTGCTATTATTATTATTTTTAAAACTATATTCAGTGGCTAGAAATGTCTTTCTTCGTGGAAACATCAACTTAAGAAAAAAAAGTCAGGCAAGCAGACCACTAAAATCCAAAACTCTGATATAAATGTGTAACAGTGATTTTAGTTGAATCAATGTTGAGCTTGATTTTTGGTTGTTTCTTAATTTAATACATAATCAGAGTTATAAATACTCTTTTTCAGGAAATATTTGGTGCACTCATTCAAACCAACAGATCTTGGAATCTTGGAAATGGCATACCTTTGTGTTTGTGCTTTAAATTTTTCTTGACGGTCATTTGAAAGGTCCATAGATGATAAAAATATAATATCTGTTAATAAACAAATAAGTAAATAAAAGTGGGGGCCCCCTGGTGGTCTAGTGGTTAGGATGCAGCACTCTCACCACCGCGGCCCGGGTTCGACTCCCAGTCAGGGAACTTCTCCGGGCAGATGGAGTTCGTCAGCCCTGTAAGAGAAGGTCACTCTAAACAAACCTACGTCCTGAGGACCTCGCTGCCACCGTCCGAGCTTGCTCGGCCCTGGCAGATGAACCTCAGGATTAAAGGGTGGACTCAGTTCAGCGCACACTGTGTCTCACCTAAAAAATCCACTGCGCAGGCTCGAAGGGTAAAGACCTTTCCCAAATCTTCGTTCACAAAGATTGGTCATGATGATCAAATAAAAGTTGATTTTTATAACAGGTCTTATCAGGTGGACTTCATTAATCAATACCATCTCTTTCAATTATGCAAATACTCCATCCTTAAGTGTGACCTGCTGTTTTACAACATACGCAGATATTGCAGGTGGGAAGTTACATATTTATAAAAGAAAACAGTTTTTCTATCTACTACTTGTTTCAGAAATTGTTTTGGGAATCAGCTCTGGTTTTGACAAAAATGGATGCACAGCAGCTGGAGCAGCAGTGGATCCAGACCCTTTACATACCATACCTGCAAACAACTCAGGTGATTTATACAGGGATGCCTGTAAATATTTTCAATTCCTAAGTTCATAAAAGAAGATTTTAACTGTGATCATTTCTCATTAATTGGTGAATATATTAAATAGCCACTATGCCAAAAGACTCCTTTTGGCAATTACACCTTCCTTTTTCTAAGAGCTGATACACAAGCAGAAGCCTCCTGTTTGAAATAAGCACAACACTATTAATCGAGAAGGTATACAGGCAAAGGGAAATATATAAGAGCTGGAAATTTGTCTTTTGCAGGGAAATAAGAAAAGGTTTGTGGAACTAAAAGCAAAGGCATGCAGAACCCACATATTCAAGCAGGTGTCAGCTATTTGTTAGTGACTCACAGGATTGTGGTTTCAACATTGAACTTTCATCTGATTTATCTGTAAAAGCATCCACAGTAACACTAATTATTCTGTCCAATGAAGCAGACTTCTCTGCTGTGATAAGAGAGATGCCACTGTATCCTTCTCGATATATAAATACCTTGTGCATAAAGCAGTTCAGACAACCAAAGGTTTCAGTGTGAGATAATTAGGCAAAATTTCTTTACCAAAAGGGCGGCCAAGCAATGGAACAGGATTGCCCTGGAAATTGTTTGAATCACACCTGAAACTTTAAAAAATGTGTAGATATGGAGACATGGTTTAGTGGTGGACTTGGCAGTGCTCAGTTAACAGTTGGGATTTGATGATCTTAGAGGTCTTTTCCAACCTAAATGACTCTATGATTTATAATAGGAAGTTAGGCCACAGGAGCCCCAACATATTCTAATATTTTTATGGAATGCAAAGGCTGTGGACAGCAAGCTGTAACATAGGTCAGCTGCAGTGAGACTGAACATTTAGAAGCATATTCTTACTCAAATCTATTCCCTTGAAATTTCAGAACAAAAGTAGTTTTTGTTCTGGCTCGCATTCGTTCTGGGTCCTTCACCGATAAGAAGTTTTTAGGATAGAAAATTCTTGCTCTATATGAAGCTTTGTATAACACACTTGCGCAGGTCAAATTAATCAAAGCAAGTGGAATAAGATTGCTTAGAGGGATTGCTCTGTGTGGATGTCATTCATTGAGGAAAAACAAAAGCTAAACCATGAGTCAGCCCCAAAGGATGCTGAAAAAAAAAGAGTTTCCCCGCAGGCCGGATTTGCATTTCTATCCCCTAAATAAGGCTTTTTCTAAAGGATGCAGTATGATTTCTCAGCCTTTTTGGTGACCAAAGAAGAGATAAGAAATAACAATAAGCTGGAAAGGCAGCTGAGTTTCCCAAGGCACTGCAAAAATCATGTAATTTTTGGCATTTAGAGAGATGAGTGAACTTGTTTAAAAATATATATATGTTAAGGTTGTTTTGCAGATGACCAGTTCTCAATTCCTTTGTGTAACCATGCCAGTGACATTCTCAGCTAGTTGGCTTAAAGCCTTTGAAAACTGTATGTCGAAAGATAGACTGTGTCTTGCAAGTGCAGGAACTGCACTGTAAAGAGAACATTCAGTATTTCCACTGTCCCCCATGCTCTTCTCACACTGGAAGACAGAAGATTTTTGATCCTTCCTCTGGAGACCCATAACAGATGGCCAATGCAATTCCTACAATAAAGAAATTACAAAATAAGACAAAAGCTAAATGCAAACAAAAGATACAATTGGTTAAAAATTTCCTCACTATCTCCTCTGTAACAGATGAAGGAAACACAGCAGTAGAAACAGACTATTATTCTGGGGAGTGAGACTAGTCCTTGGACACTTTTCAAATGCTCACTGAATGCTGTTGCTCCTTCCCCATGATCTCCTCTATATTTTATCTTTCTTTTCTCCTGGGATATTTTAAGTCCCACAGCCAATCCTTCTGTCTGCTGAAAGTGCTGTTGCTACTCAGGTAGACAGAAAACTCTATTTGACTTCAATGATTGCAATTCACCGTACACTGAATTCTTTCAGTTGCTGTAAACACGAATGGTGATCTCTTACTGTAAATGTGATAGAGAATAATTGAAGTTCTCAATGCTTCACATGTTGAAACTACATACTTTCAACAAAGCTGGCTGAGAATGGCAATGTCATAGGAAAAACTGATTGCACGGTTGTGTTAGCCTGGCAATTTAAAGATACAAGTGAGTCCACTTGTTACTTTCAACACCCTCGAAATTCTACCAACTGTGCAAACAATATGTCTAATGGCACTAGACTAGCAGAGCTTGCTTGAAATTAGATATGTGTTCTGAATAAGAATATCATTGGAATGCTCGTAACAAAACAAGAAAAGAAGTATGATATGACCCCTGCTATCTTCAGTGGAATCAGAGCACCTGTGAACCCAGGTCCACAACAGTATCAGCTCCCAGGAACCTGAACCCAGTTCATATTTTGCAAGAAGTTACAACCTGTGAGCTAAATCAAAACTGAATATCCAGGAACACTCACTCTGGTCTTATGATATACTATTACCTGAGAGATAATAGTTCATGTAATTAGAGTCTGAATGCATAGATTAAGACGCTGGGCTGCAGAGCAACATTTAGTTTCAGCAGGACCATGGCTTGGATTACATTTCCCTGTGGAAAAGAGGCATTACACATTACTGCAAGTGGAATATTTAGGGCATATATAGATGTAGTGGGTTTCTGTGGCTGGGTTTTGGTAGCAGGGAAGGCTACAGGAATGGCTTCTGTTAGAAGCTGCTAGAAGCTCCCCCTGTCCGGTGGAGCCAATGCCAGCCGGCTACAGGACGGACTTCCTGCCGCTGGCCAAGGCCAAGCCAATGAGGAGTAATAGTAACACCTCTGTGATAACATATTTAAGAACAGATGGTTGTGGTGCAGAAAGAATTCCAGCCAGGGAAGAGAGGAGTGAGAACATGGGAACAACAAGTTAGACACCAAGGTCAGTGCAGAAGGAGGGGCAGGAGGTGCTCCAGGTGCCAGAGCTGTGGCTCCTGCAGCCCGTGGTGCAGCCCATGGTGGAGCAGCTGTGCCCCTGCAGCCCATGGAGGACCATCGGGGTGCAGAGACCCACCTGCAGCCCATGGAGAAGCCCATGCTGGAGCAGGTGGATGCATGAAGGAGGCTGTTACTCCATGGGTGGCCCAAGATAGAGCAGGGTCCTGCCAGAGACCTGCAGCCTGTGGAGAGGGAAGCCCATGCTGGAGCAGGTTTTTCCTGGGTAGGACTTGTGGCCCCTTTGGGGGACCTACGTCGCTACAGCTCATTCGTGAAGGACTGCACCCCATGGAGGAGTGACCCATGGGACAGCAGTTTGGGAAGAATTGTTGCCTGTGGGGTGGACTCACATCGGAGAGGTTCATCAAGGACTGTCTCCCATGGGAGGGACCCCACAGGAGCAGGAAAAGGACTCCTCTCCCTGAGCAGCGGCAGAAACAACAACTGACCAGAACCCCCATTCCTCATCCCCCTGTACCGCTGGGGGGGGGGGAGGAAGAACATGGAAGAAAGGGTGGGGAGAAGATACTTTTAAGGTTACTTTATTTCTCACTCTTTGTCTCTTATCCTGTTAGTAATAAATTTAATTACTATCCCCACTTTGAGTCTCTTTTGCCTGTGAAGGTAATCAGTAACCAACCTCTCCCAGCTCTTATCTCTACTCATGAATCCTTCGGGGTTTTTTTTTTTATCTCCTCTGTCCAGTTGCAGAGGGAGAGTGAAAGAGTGGCTTTAGTGGATACCTGGCATCTGGCCAGGGTCAACCCACTACAATAGAGCACACATTTACTCTGATAAAGTACAGATAGAGACATCCTTCATTCTTTGGGGCAGGGAAATAGTTGACTATTGGTAAGGGTAAACCTCAGACCGTATATATCTTGCAGCACTACAGAGAAATACAGACGATAAATAATGAGGAAAATATCTACATGAGTGAGTAGAAAAAGCTAATAAGTAGGATCCCACCTCTCCCAAAAGTAGAGGGATCTTCCTCCAGCATAACATGAATGCTGTCTGAAACTGCATGAACAATCCAACTTTCCTGGAATCTGCATTGTTCCCATAAGCAAACATAAAAGAGCAAGTCAGTTACCAATACAAGAGGGGCATGGCATTGCAACAGCATAAGGGTGAGAATTCCTCTCTGCATGGGAGAAGAAACGATGCTCACCTGAAGCCCAGCATCTCAAAGAGTTTCTAATACGATGGCGTATGTTTGCCAACTGTGGCTTAGAAATCCACTTCATTGTCAAATAAATGCCGTTGAGTGAGCTGTGGTCTTACTGTACATACCCCAAGTAGAAAAATTGGATCCAAGGCATTTCCCAGATGCTCTGCTTTCTCTAAAGACTGTCCTCAAAACCAAGCCTGGGACTACAACAATGTGAGTACACACCCCAACCCTACTGTTCAAACAGTTGTTCCATAAAGAACAGAATTCATGATTTGTAAGTCTAAAGGAAGAGATGAAGGAGGGCCCTAACAGTACAAACCTGTTGTACGCGTGCTCTGAAAGAACATGAGGTTTTGTCATTCCTTCCTAGTACAGCTGCTTTTGCATGGAACTATTACTGTGTAAAATTGCAGTATCAGCAGCAGGGGCTATCACCTATTGGCTGTGTGCTTTGGAAGGGAATAGCTTAATCACCTTTGAGCATCAGTAGGAATGTAACTGAATCACAAGCCATGAGAAACTGTCCTAATAAAGCCACTAAGTCCAGAGAACAACTGCAGTACTAGAAATGGATAATAAGGTGCTGTGAACTCACAGCTGATGGCAAACATGTTAAGCAAGGAATGCTTCCTAGATCAGTAATACAGATCTCTCAAGGAAAGAAAAGATTGAAAAATATCACTAAACTGTGTCATCATCCTCTCTGTGCTGGGAGGCTCCAGGTCCTTTAGGAAAAGTCTCAGAGTCACAGTTAGAATTAATCTGGTTAGGCTGATCACAAAAACCCAAAGGTAGGGAAAGCTGCACTCTGCTACAAGGTCACTATTTATCTCTAGATGCAGTGAAAGCTGTGCCTTATTTAAAGAAAGTCCATGGAAATTTAAGAATCCCAGTAGCACAGACAGAAGTTTCAAAACTTCCGAGAAAACTCTAACATAATTACACCTAGTTAGAGAGCCAAGAAAGCCAGGATTCATGTTTCTCAGAATATACAGCTAGACGCTGTCATTGGAATGCAAATCTGAAAGAACGTGGGTCCCTAGTTTTTCATAAAAGAACCTGTGTTCCCTACAAAGACGTGTCTCTGAGAAGGCACACTCTTGAATCTGGCAATAAACCTGTCTTCTTGAAGTAAAACGCACACCATGAGGTTTTATCCATAGTTTAAAATGCAACATAGTTCCAATTATATGCTCCTGAAAGAAATGAAAACAATTGTGATCGTCTGTGGTGAAAAGCTTTAGTAGATTAATTATGGGCTCTCTTTCCAACAAGGAATAGATTTGATTATATTTGGGCTGAATTTTGAAATACTTATCATGTTTCTACAAATATGAAATTCATATTTGCTCATGCTGTGCATTGAATCTCTGTTTGAAAGAGAGAAGCAAGAAATATTTATCACAATATGGGCATGTTGTTCCAAAACCCGCAAGAAAAACAAAAATATTACTCTGAAATTAAATGCACTACCCTAATCAGCCAGCTACTTCAAATTAAGTCTGAGAAAAACTGTACTTTCAATCCTCTCCTGCCTTTTCAGTTGTTTAAAAACAAGCATTATCTTTCATGATGTCTGCATTTTTAAACTAAAATTGAGTTTTAAAAATTTAATCAACAGCTAAGTATTATTTATTTGAGCTGATGTGGAGGAATACTTGCATTTGGGAACTGCCATCATTGTGTCAATAATAGCTGAAAACACCGGAGAACTTGTTTGGCAAGATATAAATCTTTAATCAACCTATGAACAGTTTTTTATATATTAATTCATGTTGAAAATGGTATTCCCGTGTCAGAACCACACAAAGTTCCATGTGGAGTACCATTACATGGAAACCATCTGCATGCAATCCAAGTTGCCATTGTTTAGCAACAGCCTGATAAGTGAGAGGTCCACTTGGACCTATATAAGAACTATTTCTTTTCATCACACCCTAGTTCTGTTGGACTGACTTTTTGACATTAAAAAAAAATGTAACAAGATTACACAGCACAGCTGGACAGCTCTTCCAGGCTTTTAGACAAAACACTGTGGGAAATTTATTGTCAAACACACCTGCCCATTACATTTGCTTGTATGACAGTGCACAGTCTTTACAGAGCTCCTACTTTGTAAAGCACCTTGAGAGAGAAGGCTGTTTTTGACACCCAGGTTCTGTTTCACATGAAGTTGATAAGATGATAAAAGTAAAAGCATCTTTCCTTTAAGGAAGGTTCGTAGCTATTAAAGCAGTGAACAAAGACAGTACTCGGTCTAAATTTGCTCAAGATCACCTACTGGGAGATGAATAACTACAAGGCACATTTATGTACAAAAGCCCCCATTTGTCTTTGTAGTTTTAAGATTTTGCTTTTTTTTCCTACCACTCCATTATAATTATTTATCATTCAAAACAGTAAGTATTCCTGCCAATTGTACTTGATCTCTCATCAGTCTATGATGTTGAGGTGCTGATGATGCCATGCCTGCAGGACCTGCTAAGGCTGAGTGAGATATTACTTTAAAACAGCTTGTTCACTCATGTTTGGTTGCTACCAGAAAGTTGTGACGGCCACTTGTGTCTGTTTCCTAAAGGCTTTAGGGAGTGCAGGCTATAGTTTTCACAGTGAGGTTTTACATCTTTCACTCTAGCTCTCTCAGAGGTGAACAGCCTTGAAGGAACCAACACGGAAAGTATTTGGGCTCTTGTACTTGCAATACAAGAGGATGCAGATTGGAGGAAATAAATAATAAGCACTTCCTCCTTATATCACACACACACTAACAGTACAGCTTCAGAGTATCTGAAAGATAAAAGATACTTGGAGTTAAGCTTATTTGCAAGGATACAGGACCCCTCCACTTCCTAGAGTCAGCTACACTCTTGTCTCCCACCTCCCAGGTGAGAATTTTAACTACTTTAAGGTATGCTTGAGTGTTGTTGTTAGTCTCTCCTACTGCAGTAGTTCCACTTTACATGAAATATCCATCAGTGTAAAGCAGAAAATAATAGGCAAGACAGCAAAATTCCTACACCTTCTCCACAAAAAGTTTAGTATTCTACACAATGATTAACACCATTAGGAAGAGTACTTGAGAGAAATCCACTCTGGAGTAACACATGCAATATTGATTGGTGAACTCTGTTGTGAGATATGGGTTCAAATCTTAAATTGCAAGAAAATTGAATCTGGGTTTCTCACATCTTCAAAAATTACAGCCCAGAATGACTAGGTAGGGAGCAGTAAGAAAAGAGTAATATTTCTGTCTGGCTGTTCAGTGAATAATGTTTTTCACTTCTTGTTTTTACCACAAATTTCCAAAAATACAGCTGTCAAAGCTTGTGTTTTTCTTTAGGACACAATATTTTAGTTAATTTAGGATTAAATTTGCTGATAATATTGAAAATTAAAATAAACCCCCAAACTATTTTTCCTGTTTTCATTTACAGGTTAAAAACAGGGAGCATGCAAGGATTAGGTGATTCAAGTTTTACTTCTATGAAAATACATGCATGAAGAAAACTGAAGACATGCATTAAAAAGGCTCTCACCTTGCTTCCCTCTCCAGCTCTCCTTGCATCTCTTACTTTGCTGCCTCACAGTTTGGGATAGTTTGGGACCCATTTTGTCAGCTACCTTTCCACAAAGACCTATTGGCACACTACAGTATCCACATGACTATTTATCCTGCCTCCAATCTAATTCACTTTGATGCAAAAGCTAAAAGAGTCATTTTCCAGCCCATCACAACACTGGAGTGCCAAAGACAGAAGTAATGGCTCATTTCTGCTCCCTAGTTCACAGTTCTGATACAGGACTGAGGCAGAAACAGATTCAGAGTGAGTTTAAAATGCAGAAAGCAGGCTCCAGAGATATCATAATTTCTCCTTCAGTAAATAGAGGCTGCTCCATCTATTACTCTCAAATCTAAATAGACTTCAAAAGAAACAACTGGGTGCCATGCAATATGCATGACTGAGGAGCAGATGTGTGAAGGAAAATTTACAGAATATATTTTATTAACACGTGAAAATTTCCTCTTTCATCAATCAATTACCTTCTACAACTTGTTTTTACTTTGAGAGTGCTCCCTGCAAGGCACCAAAGAAAAGACTCCTCATGGTGGGTTGAAATTCAACCTTAGTGTAGTGTTAAACAACAGTGTTTGTCATCATGATGATCCAGATAAAATCCAGATTACCTTCCTGAATTCCTTTGCCTTCACTGACTGGGGACACGCTGTGCAGGGAAGGGTCTCACACCCAGATCCCCCCACCATGTGCTGGTATATTGGCCAGCTGGCAAGGAGTATATAAAAACTTCTGCCTCTCAGTTCAGGGGAAAAACAACAAAACAGCTTCAGAAACTCTTCTTTCCTCTTACAGCTCCTTCTGCTATGTCAGTGGTGCAGGGAACATACCCACAGACTCACTGAAGGTACCACAGAGAGGTAGCCTATTTCCTTATCAGCTACTTGGGAACAGAGTAAAGACAGGTACTGAACCGAGAACAAGAAAAACTCATTTTTCTTATGCTTGTCTCTTACAATTGCTGGCAAGCAGCTGAGGAAGAAGCAACTAGATTTAAATATTTTGCAACTTTGGTCATATTTTTACCTATTTCTATGTTTAGTTTTCTAACATTATTAACAAACACAATGAAAAGCTTCATCATTTAACTCCATATTAAGCAACCATATCAGATCGCAGAATGGTTGTTCTATACAATTTTGTGTGCATCACTTTAAAGCTAGTTGATTGCTAGTGATCTTTTTGTTCTGTATAGGAGTCAGAGATATCTGTAGCTTTTGAACTCTAAAATGCAAGATTATCTCTAAAATCTGTTCTCCCATCCTACATTTCTTTTTCTCAAGACAGTGAAAAATAGACTGCAATAAGGTTTAATACTTACCATGAGTACTACATACATTACGTGAAAGTAACAGGTCTAGCCTAGATCTGTGACTTTCATAATTTTATTTCATTGTTCTTGTCTTTGCCAAGTCTCCAAAACAACATAAATTGATTTAATATAATTCAAATATTACATGATTAATATAAATTAACAATGTCTGAGGAAAAAAATAAGACCAGATAAACATAAAGATGACTCACTCTTGTTGTAATTTCTGTGTCAATGGAAAATACACCGGGCATAAATGTGGCCCCGTGACGCAGAACTTCCAGGAAATATGAAGCTATTGTAACTAGAGATCTCTGCTGACATATGAATTGAAAAGCTAAATAGAAATGAGGCAAATTCAGCATGGGCATAAAAGGAGTGAAGTCAGCTCTAGTAATTACCCAACTGAAAGAAAATAAAAGCCTGGATCAAAATAACCTAATGTACAGAGAGAAAAGGATGAAAACACGACGGAAGAACAACAGCATGATGACAGATTTGAGAAGCAGCACATAGTAAATAGGATGACTAAAATGGAAAGTGTTTTCCATGACATTCAGCACAGAAGACAAATCTTTGACTTCTGAGAAACTCAGTTCAGAGAGTGTTCAATGAACTACATCTTTCAATAAACATCCTTTATGCCCATTAATAACCAGAGTAATAGAGCTTCTGCTAATACCACGCTCATACATAAAATTGTGAAGAGCTGGCTTTTGATCTGATTAAATCAGGGTAAAGGTGATCTGTTCCTACATAATTGGTACTGTCATTTTCATCACTCCGTAAGGGGCAGCAGTACCAGTTCATCCTGGGAGATGCCCCACACTTCTAATTTAAACTCCCATTAGTGTAAAGTGTAGGTGGTAGAGTAGCGTGCAGAAGAGCAAAGGTCAATATGTATTTTACCACAAGTAAACCTACTGGCACACATTTTTCCTGAATTTGAGAAGAGAGTGTCACAATCACCATTAACCCAATCTTCTGCCCTGAGGGAGCTATGGGAACATGTCAGAACCCTCCTCCTTCCCTGCATGGGTTTTCTGCCTACAGAGAATGGGAGAAGGAGGTTGCTTACAACTTACCCCAATGTAGTTAGACATAGTCAAGACACTCACTTGATGCCCAGGACTGCCTGCAGCAATTATCCATTAATGTGCACAGATTCTACTGTGAAGAGAAGATAATTCAGGCCAGAGAAGAGTGGAGAAACTTTTCTTGAAGTTATTTTTAAGAAACTGGCATATTTTATTACACAATCTAAGGTTGTTCCTAAAGCAGATAACTTATTAATAGTGTCACCAACTATACTATAAACCCTTACTTGTCACATGCAAGCTATGACAAGTCAAACTGTAGATTCTTTTTTCTGATAATTTATTAAAGACAAGAAATGGATCATTAAAAACTCAGGTTGACAAGTTCTCCAAGAGCAGTGAGGAGAGGTTTAGGCTCACTTCCAGGCATGCATTTTTTTCTGCTCAGAATTAACAAACAAAAAGGAATGGGAGAATGAAGAGGGAAAATAAACCTAGATGTTCAAATGGCTTCTCTCATCCTCTTGACAAGGTAATTAGGTTATGGGTTGAGAATTCCCCTTTATTAAAATATGAGCCTGTCCTTTTTGCTGAAAGCTGAGTGCATACAGTCTCACCAAGCTGTATCCCTAAGAAACCACACCAAGTAATCATGAGTATAACCGCAATGTGAAATTCATAACACAAATTAAATTTCCACATACAGGCAATCCCAAAAACACAACCTAGATGCAATCTGTTTTCTCCATGTTTTCCAAGATGGGACTTAGACTTATTCTTGACAAGTGAGCTTTTCACAGTTGTGTTATTTAAAATATTGTCATCAGAGGGAACCAGCGCCTTGTGATAGCCCTGTATCAGATTTATATTCACTAGATTGCAGGTTTGCAATCTGAAATCATTAACAGCCTATACATGAATATCTTTTGGGCCTGTACAAACCACTTCAAATAGACATATTTTAGGAGAATTTTGGCGATTGTGAATGTATATCTTTCAAAGAACTAAAATTGTAGTTGCTGTGAATTACTATATGGAGTTGACTTCTCAAACAGTAGACTTCCTAAAAGATAAAGAAAACAAAGAGACATACAGAAAAATCTTATTGAAATTTTCACTGTGGAAATATTTCCATCTAAAACAATTACAATTGTTCTTGCTTGGCTTTATTGACATGATTATCTATCTGTTTTGATTGTCTGAACTACAAAAGAGTATTTAAGAAATATGGTTTATCTCTTGACTGCCCATTATCACAATAATGTTACTTAGTTTTTTTAAATATTATTAAATAAGGAAAAGAATATATTATTTTTGTCAGTCAATCCAAAACAGGACATTTTTGTTCAGCAGGAAAAGATCTATGTTATCTATGTTATCTATGTTATTATCTTGGTTGATTTGTTCTCTGCCTTATGTTTTGAAAGGAAGACTTGCAAACAGGCAGGGATTTAGTAAAAGCTATTTTCTAAGTAAATAAAAGTTATTTATTTCTCTGTGGTAACCACCTTGGAGAATTTTACTCAATGAATCCTACCTAGCTCGATGCTTCTTTTTACATGATAAATGATGACCACCTGTCCAAGCAAGGATCAGCAGCACAGCTTCTCTTACAAAGTAAGGCAAGGTCAGAAGTTTATGCATCTATGTTTATGAGTCTGAGATGGCAAACAGCACCCTCAATGTAGTACAAGTGCATAAGTTTGCATTCCTGACCCACACTGAAAAATTTGATGCAAGTGTTACTATTTAATGTAGACTTTCAACATTGCCAACTTGTAAAAATATGAACTATTAACTTAATCAGCAAAGAATTTAAGTATTGCCCTTCTGAAGACTCCTTTGACAGATATGGCTAACTAACCAACAAATAATGATCCTTACTATTTAATAATCTCTAAAACAAGCAGCTTGCAAACAGAGGAACTGGAGAGAAAAACAGAGTTTGGTGGTTGAGTAAGAGACAGACATAAAGTGACAGCCTCAGGATTAATAGGAGTTAGAGGACCAGTCCAGGCACATGTTATTCATTCAGAAAGGGAAACAGAACGAGGAAAGGAATTTCCCATCAACCTCCCTAATCTTCCTTTCTTTGTCTGTTTTTGCATTATCATAGCAGAAAAGAGGAGACAGGGGTTAGAAGAAAAGCTAAACAGAAGAGAAAGGGGAGAATGTGTTTTTAATTTCTTCCTATCCATGACAGGCAATACCACAGGAACAGTAATTAAAACAGCAGGTGCAAAGGATCAAAGCAGTCTAGAAGGACCAAGAGGGAGGTGTCAAGGGGATATGAGGGATCACCAGATCCCTCGTTATTGATAGGCCTTAAGAAACTCCACAGCAACGCAGTCTGATATTAACATAGGCTCATACAGGACAATAACAGCAGCTTCACCACTTCTGCTTACTCCAGGAAATCCTAAAAGCATAGGGATTTTTTTTTTTTTTACACATAATTGGGAGTATTTTTCCCACAGCGAATTAACGTACGGTTTTCTAAACTTGCTATGTGTCTGGTCAGAGAAAAATGTCTTACATAATTTGGGTCTAATTCTCAACAGAAAAAAATAAAACCTGATCTTTGCTTTTAATACAGATGTAGTGTTACCACCTTATGTTTTGGATCGAGTTTAAACCATTTTATTGATAAGGGCTTGAAATTATGCTTTTCTGTGCCAGAGCTGTCATTGGTCTGATTTACCAACGTAAATCTTCACAGCAACGCTGCTGCCTCCTTGTATACTCTCTTTCCCACCATCCAAACTCCAACTCACTGTCATTACTAGATATGTTGAAGGCAGCTGGCATGTCCCCGCAAAGAAAATAATTCTTTCCACCATGTTTCACCCATATCTTAAGCTCAATATTTCTATATTTCATAACTGGGCTATGGTGATCACAGCTGGAGCAGAAGGAATCAAGAGGATCTGACAAACTATTGCTCTGCTTCTAAACAGCACTGTTCATATAGCTCTGAACCACCAGGGTTTTGGTCTGAGCTCTCCTTGTTTTTAGTTACCACATCACATAAACAAGCACCTCTTGTCTGAGATTACTGCACAAACCTACAGCAGAAGATTAAAATGGAAGAGTCTGCCCTATACTATTTACATCCCTGCCATCTAGCAAAGGTTTCTACAGAGCACTTACTCTCTATTAACTCTATCTAGATACAACTGCTACGCTACTGTACAGGAGATGTGCGAAATGCACAGCAAGCAGAAGATAATGGAATGGTCACATTAAATTTAATAACAAAAGCACCTCCTAATTATAAAGCAATAGCCTTTATCTTCAACACAATTTTATCTCTATTAAAAATAACAATCAGTCTGTGTAATCCTTATGTGAGTAGTGCTGCAGATGAAGTTACACAAAGGGCTATTTTTTTCTGTATCTTAAGTAATTTATTTTGCCTACATCTAACATTTCTAGTATATTAACTTGCCAACATCTCCTGTGGTTTTGTCATCTAAAGAAATTCATGCCACCCTAGTCACCTCACCATGGAAAACATAACATAGAGAAACTGAGGTAGAAAATTCAAGGAAAATGTGACAAGAAAGAGTAGGTATATTGATAGAAATCATAAAAATATGAGGATTATTTTCCTTGGGAAGCAGGTGAATAAGAGGCTGTGGGATTAAAAAAAAATACCAAGAACAAGACTGAGAGATTCATTTCCTCTGTGTCAAACCAGAGAAGTAAGGATATTCAATCAAAACAGAATATCATCTCACATAATATTTACTCAAACTCTGGAACTGCATTTCCAGATGTCACAAGCATCAGGACATCAGCAAGCTTGAGAAGAAGACTACACGTTCAGAGGTAGCAGCAGATAATATGGAACAGAGCTAACAGATTTTCAGAGGAGATTAATCTTCATGTTTCAGGGTGTAGTGAAAAAGTGTCTTAACTTTTCTGAGGTTTCTGAGCTGGCCACTTTCATAGTAAGACTGAACAGCTGATAGGACCACCTAACTAGACTGCCAGGTTAGATTGCTCCCCAGATTAGTCCTCACCCGCAAAGTAGAAATGTTTAGACTGATATAAATTTTCTTTTTCCTGTAGAAATCTAGGCAAAACCTACAAATACATTCATTTTTCCATCCCACTGTTATATCTGCCCACTCTCCAAGCAGTGAGATTGAACTTTCTTTCCATTTGAATGGAACAAAAATGATTTGACAGATCAAAATCACATGTGTACACATAGGGAAGGAAGATACCTACTGTCACCTCCTAAAACTGCATTCGTAACTTCTGTAGAAACCCAAGAAGAGCTACATATGCAAGATATGGGACATAAAATACAGTGCTCTTCATCTTAGATCCATTTGGTCTGAGTAAAGCAGCCCCGTGTTATCATCACAAAGAGCTGGAGGGACATCTAGTGGGCTTGTTGACAATTAGGAAGGCCTTTGTGCCTTCATTTTACTGTACTGCTCCACATTTGAAGCGTTAATGTTGGTCTTCCCACTAAATGAGTATATGAAATATCAGAACAGTACTAAAATCCCTGTCATGCAAAACAGACAGCCAGCTATAAAACTGGCTATAAAACTATATACTGTCATCAACTCTAGATCTGTAGCCCAATTCTCATATCCAAACCAAGATACAATTCAAGGCAAATCTACAACTTGCTGGCACTATAAGATCAGAACTACTTATTTAAAATACAGATCTGAGGTATTTTAACTATAAATATGTGTAATACACATTGCTCCGACCTTCAAAAGGGGTATGTGTTTTAACACCTATAAAAATTCCTTCACAGGCTGCAAGCAAGAGATAATTCTATTTTTTTAATCTTTTTTAAGAGGGAACTATCTTCCAGCTTTACCCTAATCTTATTGGCTTCAAGAGTAATGCATTTTGGAAAGCAGAATGAGACATTCAGCAATATGTATTTTATAGAAACTTTATTCTTATTGAAGGTATGAATATTTACTTCCACTGGCCTTGCTCAATAATACACCCAAATATTTCCAAGTTTCTTAGGAATGGAGTTACAAGTGTACATACATATTTAGGGAATTGGACAGAGTAGAGTTGTGGAATGCTCTGATTCTGGGGAATAATCCTACCAATTTCAAGTATTTTTGAAAAAATCCAGGAGAGGGACTATATCTGAGAGTCTAAACATTTTTGGTACCCAAGTCCAACAGACGTGTTCCAAAATAGTTCATCAGTCTAACATCTGTATGTTTAAGAATATCGTTAGATAATTTTGTAATTCCCACAAATTCTAATTTAAGCTTCTTGATCTGAAAATGTGTTTCAGACATGCGCAATCAACTTTCTGTTTAAACAAACTCTTAAAGCATTTTAGTTTAAGAAGTAACTTAGGGAGAATCAGGCAAAAACCATTTCCACCTTTTCTCTACCTGAGTCTCAGCTTTTCTCTCTCTAGGTTTCCTTCTATAGTTCTCTACAGTTGAAAATACAGAAAAGTCAGACAAACAGTGAATTTCAGTAACATTTTCAGCTTTTTAAATTTGTAGTTATTTCATTCTGTGGTCTGTTTGATTCATGGTAAGTGGTCCAATACCAAACTAGGCAAACTAAAAAAAAAAAAAAAAAATTAGAACAGAAATTAGTTCTGTTGAAGAATCTAATAGCTGAAGGAAAAGGCCAAATTGTCTCAGACACAAAGATCTTAATTTATTGAGCCTTCTCAATATGCAAAGTTGGACTAAAATACAGCTCCTGAAAAGCATTAAAGTCTCAGGGCAATGGAAAAAAGACCATGAATAAATAAATATTTTATATATAGGGGAAGAAGAAATCTTTATTTAAAAAGCTAAAATTTAAAAAAAAAAATCCAAACCACATGTGTCTTTCTCATGATTTTTCTAGAACTTATCAGATGGCTCTTCAGTCAGTCCCTGACAATGAAAAGCCTACAGGTACAACCAGGAACTGTCTGGAAACCAAGTTGTCATTCATTTGAGTTCTCAGATCATATGTTTCCATCTGCAAGTTTTGTGCGGGCAGCCTGTGAGGACTTCAGGAATCTCAGTCAAATTCATGATCATTCCACTGCAACTCAACAGCTGAAACATAGTCACTCTGACAAAGATGGGATTCAGTAGATCCTACTTTTTCATGCACTTCATGCCAGTTGGTATGCCTCAGATTTGTTGTGAATGGTTTGCTCAACATCCACACCCATATTTCATTCTGGATGATGAGATAGAAATAGAGCAATCCTACACTGAATAATAAAGAGCTCTAAAAGGGCCTGCCTAAATTACAGTCCCTGTTGGGATTTGTTCTTTTCTTCCAGTTCTCACAGATATAACTCTGGTATCTCACTGCCTGCATCCAGTGATCAAAGATATTATTCTGGTCCTGGCCCTGGTCTGAGCATAAAATTCACGTCACATAGGTGAACTTCCAGCTGGCTGTCTGAACTCTGTGCTAGGAAACAAAGTTAAAAGGTTGAAGGGCCGTAGAGACTGAGCAATCTCCAATCAGTTTCTAAAGAGACAGCATATCCTGTCATAACAGCATTATGCCACAGGAAAGAACAGAATATCTTTATCTGAATAATGGTATTTTTTCATCAAATTTGTGCAAATACAATGAAAAGTGCTACTTCTAGGAAAAAAATTATTTCTTAAACATCTGCACTTTTCACTCCACTTGTGGTCCAAAGTTCTCAGTGTTGGCTTTGAAAAAAAAAATCACTAAGTTTTCTCTCAGAAGTTTCAGATCTCACAAGGTAATTTTCTCATTTTCTAGAATTGTATATTTTGTCTACAAAGTGATAAGTGAATAAAAGCAATATGACAGAAGGTAGACATGCAAACAGGAAAATCACACTTGGAAATTTTGCTACGTTGTTGGTTGTTACATGCAGAATAAATATTTTGTGCCACAACATTGGTGTGCTACAAAAATAAAAATTCTGAATTCATTACACACAAATAGGAGACTGGGAGCAATCTAATCTTCAAGCAATTGTGAATTCACACGTGAAAGAAGTTACTTGCCTTGAAGAAAGTGCACTTTTTCTGTTTGAATATGTCCCTTATGAAAAATTATAATTTCAGGTTGTTTTGCCCTACATTAATTCACCTAATGTTCTTCACATCCCTTGGTTGATTCAACTTCAGGTGAACTTTCACTTTTCCTCATTTCCTGCACACCTAGGCAGTGTCTTTGCTCCTCCAGGATTTAGAGGAATGGCCTGGCCCTCCTACCTCTTCTATGTTCCTTATGTTACTCATAAGCAATCAGCTGGCTCATCATGCATCCCAGGGCAAAGTTCATCTTCAGTATGTAAACTGTCCAAGAAGACAGCAAAACCTTCAGAAGACTGGCTTTCTAAAACACAAGTCTGCACAACCCAGAAACGAAGCATATGCTTCCTGTTGCACTGACACAGGATCATTGCAACTTCTACTGCAACGTGGTCTAATATGGGCCAACATTTTACAGACTATGAGAAGGTAAAAAGTATGGTTTCCTAAGTAGACAGCATCAGTCCACAGCAACTTCTGAGGTGAAAACACAGATTGTTGAGCAAGACACTTTCTTTCACTGACATTTTGACTAAATTCTCCTTCAAGTTCCTAGATTTGCTTGAATCCAAACATGAAAGTAAAGGTTCTGAAGTGTTTTCATGGTTAGACATAGGAATGGGGAGTAACATCAGGATTTGGCCAATGCAGTTCCTAGGTAAATCATATAGACCATATATATTACGGATCATATATATGCCTTTCAGGACTTCTCCTGAAAGATAGACAGGATCAAAAGTCAAGCCTGTAGCTAGTATTTACTAGCTACACAGTATTTATGGAAAAGTTATGATGAGGATTAACAGTTACCCAAAACCTGAAGCTGAGGTTTTTCTTGGATAAGGATCTTATGCTGTATAGTTTGACAGAGAGAGCCTGATTGCTATATTACAGTTAACTTCAGGGAGCATCCATTTAGACATTTGGACTGCAGAAGCAAATTGCTGCACTCTTTATTGCTAGATGTTCTAAATCCAAGTCCATACCTACAGTTTAAGACTTAGTTTTCATTTCTGTGGCTGTGAAAATACACAGTTAAATTTCTAAAAGGTTGCAGTGAACAAGCCCACACATACTATTTCAATGGTGAAGGTGGCTTATACCTGCCTGAAGATGACAAACGAAACTATTGCTAATCTCCCTGCTGAAAAAGGCAGTCAGCCAAAACACAAGGTTATTCCCAACGGATTTATAGGCCAGCAAAAAAAAAAATCCCCATTTGAGGGTTGCAATCCTTTTGACTGAGTAATAATAGAAGTATTATGTTTACCAATGCCCTTCCCATACAACTTCATGTTTTCACCTAACTCAATTCAACAACAAAAGGGGAAAAAAACCACACCATCTTATTTGTTTCAGTCTTTAGGATCCAGGGAGCAAGGAAAATCTTCTCATCTCCCGCTATCTTTTTCTTCTTTACATTTATTTTAAAAAGAAGTTGGCAGTGACCTCTGGAGACCATGCAGTCCAACGTCTCTGCCTAAAGAGCAGTCTCCTAGAGCAGGTTCCTTGGATGGTGTCCAGCTGGGTTTTGAAAATCTGCAAGGACAGAGAATTTGCAGACTGTCCCGGCAGCATGTACCTGTTTGACCATCCTCACAGTAGAAAAGTTTTCCTTATGTTTGAATGGGATTTCTCAATTTCAGTTTGTGCCAATTCCCTATTGTTCTTTCACTGGATTCCACTTAGCAGAGTGTGGGTCCATCCTATTTACTGTCATCGATCAGATATTTGAACACAGTGATAATAGCCCCTTGAGCTTTCTCTTCTGCAGCCTAAACAATCCCATGTCTCTCAGCTTCTACTTGCACATCTCTAATCCTTTAATCTTCTCATCTCAGTGATCCTTTGCAGGACTCACTGCAGTATGTCCATGCCCTTCTTGCCCTGCAGAGCCCTGGCCTGGACAGAGCACTCCAGTTGTGGTCTCACCACAACTTGAGTTGAGTCAAGGAGGGGGAGAAGGATCACCTCCCTCAATCTGCTGCTGCTACTGCCCCGTGGAGTCTGGGATGTTGTGGGCCATCCTTGCAAAAGGGTCTCTATTAATAATTTTTGTTGTATCCCAGGTCCTGTTGGCAGCACTGCCATCCAGCCTGTCAGCCCCTGGCTGTCCAAGTGCAGGGGGGACCTGCCTGGCTCACAGTGCAGACAAAAATTCCACCACCAAAGTTTTCTCCCTCTGTCTGTCCAGGGCTTCACAAGTGTGCTCACATTGCCCTTCCTTATCACCACTGAGGCAGCCTGCTGTGGCTGATAGTTATTGGAAAGCCTAGCATGGAAACTACTTGTTTTTCTCAGGAGTCAGGCCCTGTCGTGACAGACCTCAGGGGCATCCCCTGGGCACTGTCAGCCTGTTCTGCAGTGTTCGAACGTGCAGGGAACGCTGCCACAGTCCTTTCACACAGCTCCACTCCGTTTAACAACCCCTAGGAAGCGTAAATCCCAGCTCAACACCGAGAGACTTAGGGATACTTTCTGTTCGATCTTCTTGGCTAGTTGATGGTATAGCCGGGGAGGGAGGGCACACGTTCAGCCATGCCCCATTGATGGTATAGCCGGGGAGGGAGGGCACGCGTTCAGCCATGCCCCATTGATGGTATAGCCGGGGAGGGAGGGCACACGTTCAGCCATTCCCCCTCGCCCCCCGCAGCTGTTCACAGGCAGGGACACAGCGGGGTGGCGACGGGGCCCGCCCGGTGCCCCGAGCGCGGCGCTGGCCCGGGCCGGGAGCAGGGGCCCCGCCGGGGCGGCCGCCGCCGCCTCCCCGCAGGGGGCGCCCGAGGGCCGCGGCTCGGCAAGGCCGGGGGGCGGAGGCGGTTCCCGGCCGCGGTTCCCGATCTCACCATCAGGCCGTTTCCTGGCTGATTTGGTTTCCGTGACGGGAGCGGTGTCACTGGGGAAAGGGGTTCCTGTGGCTGCGCTGCGGTGACAGCCAGAGCCCCATTCTTTCCACAGAAAGCAGCGGCTGGCGCGCGGAGGCGGGCAGAGCAGCGAGACTTCTCGGTATCGGGACCTGCTGTTCCTTCCTAGGCGAGAGCAGCTGGAATCCCAGAAATGGCATTCCCCCATTGCCAAACGATGCTGAGCAAATTGAAATGAAGTAGAGAGTTGCAGGAGTCAAGGGTTGTCTCCGGGACAAAACCCCGCACGAGTCGGTGCGTTTGGGCACACGGAGTTTCTGTGGTTTGGAGGCGCGGGGGTGGCTCTGGGGGAGCAGCTGGAGAGGGCATTCCACGTGAAACACGACCTCCAGGAGTGCCCAGGGTCGGGAAACTGCACTAATCATCATTTGCATAAGGGTGTGGGGTTTTTTTAAGTTCCTTGGTGTACAAGCAATAAGCGAATAACAATTTGGTGTTATTTGTACACGAGGTAACAAGCAGAGTGTCCCATTCCAGACCATAAACTGTCATAGGCAAAGCACAGGCCAGAATTCAGATTCTCTGAAGTCCAGCCCACCTTCCTGTCGACACCAAATGCTAGTACCATATTTCTGCAGTGATTCACACCCTTCCATGTCATACAGTTTGATGCTTCTCATTGTACAACTCTAGCACGCAGCTTTCATTTCATAGCAACTCTGACAAGCTATTAACCCTACCTTACAATGGCAGAAAGGAACCATTATTAGCTTGGGATATTAACTCTTATTTGCAATCTTAACAAATTTCCACAAATAGAGGTAGTACTATGGTTTCACTAAAGCCAATTCCCGCCATTTCAGAGGGGGCAGGAATTCTCTTTCTGAAATGCTAAGAACATTAAAGTAGTTAGTTCAGTACCACTGGGACTAGATCTTAGTGCAGGGATTAAACCCTCTAAATCCAGGGTTAAATTTAAACACAATGGTAAAAGAGATACGGTCTCTAAAAGAGGTGTTCTCCTTGCTATCTCTACCTCTCTATCCATGAAACCCTAGTCCACCTCTAACCAAGCAGAAGACCTTTTTTTTTCTGGGTCAGTTTTCTGCCAAGTAAGGAAGCTAAATCATCTCAGAGTCTGACAAGGGCAAATTGGGGCAACATAAAGAGGGAAATAACACAAGGGGAGATCAAGGGGAGACAAATGTAGGATGAAGGAACTCCCTCCTTTAGCTGTGATGACTGGTCCAAGCAACCTTAAGCCATCAACTTCACCAGTAGCTAAGCATTTTTTTCCTATACCTTCACGCACCTAAAGATCTTCTGCTTGCTAGAGCAGACACAATAAACATTTATTTCATTAGGATCACATCTTGATTTTATTAAACATCCTTTGTATTGCAGTTATAATTTCCATATTCCTGGCAGCATGGGCTTTGATGTGTAAATTTTTCAGACAGGTTCTTGGAATAAACAACACAGTTTTCTGAAGCCAAAAATAGCTTCAGAATAGTTCTTAGTAGAGCCCCAGAATACATGTGAGAGGCTGGGAGAAGTGTGGGAGGCAGCTCAGACTGGCCTCCAGTCAGGGATTCCCAAACCATATGTGGTGCACAAGACATTTCAAAATCTCCCCTATGCAGGAAAGTGCAGAGAGAAACTGTCACCAAATGCAAAAGAGGAACTCCCAAGCTTACATCTGTCTAGGTTTGTTATGAAGTCTGCCAGGTAATTTCTAGTCACCATGTAAACTTAAAACTCTAAAGGAGAGTTCCACTATGACTAAAATTCCTGTATGAGAACTAAGATTACCACAGTTTAAGTTAATTCCATGTTCCTGGGAACCCAGAAAAGATGTCCCATTCTGTTTTCTGTCCCATTGGACAGATAACACAGCAATACTACAAAGCCTTTGCCATGGAAAAATTGCTGGTTAATAGCTCCTATGAAGGAGTGTATCTTTTGTCATTTGCAGTGGAAAAAGTTAGGTTGGGAAGATGGTTCATGCATTGAATGTATCTTTTTGCTCTTCTTGTTGCATTATTTTCTTCCAAACTCTTTGTCATATAAAATATTAATAATTTATGAAGTTACTTGCCTTCCATTCAGGTGTCATGTCACCCATCACAGCTACAGGTGAGGATGGCTTTCCTTATCCACTGGTAACTAGCTGAGAGAAAAAGAATTTGAGGCAGTTCTCCAAGAAGATCTAGACCATCATTTTCAGCCACGACCTGAAAAACAAGCTTCAAGAGCACAAAAGAACACAAGGTGATGTCTGTTGTGGTTGTCTGAGGTGAGCCACTATGTCCTGCTTCCACTCTCACAAGGGAAAAACTTGGATTTTTCCTGGCAGTGGTATATTCTGGGGTGGTAGTTTGCCTCTGGGGATAGTTATGATGTATTATTTTGTTTCTCTCCCCCCGTGTTCCCTTTGTTTACACCCGTTTGTACAATGCATTGCTTATGACTGAAGGAAAACCATTTCTTCAAAGCCTAGAGAGCTTGGTTTCATTTTCTCAATTTAATATTCCCACAGTTCTGCATGGAGTGCAAAACAGTGTGTGCCTCTGCTTATTTATTAGGGACCCCAGGGCCCTAGCTTGGCCCAGTGGCTGAATTGTGCCATTTTGCCAGTCAGTCCTTGGCAGAAAAGTTACCTAAGTGAAGATACCAGAGCTACCATCACCCTGGGCTGCAAGACAGCAGTGTGATTGTGAGAGGAAAGCAGGTTTAGAAGTGAGAAGTCATTTTAGCTGTGAGTGTGTGGAACTGTGCAAGAGCTCTTGGCATATGCATGGCACACTCATACCTGGCCTTGCAGTCTCTTTGCTGTGTATATGTGAGAGACAACAGTGTGAATATTTAACTATCTATACATGCTTATAATGATACATAGTGGACATGCATTCTGTGGGGGTTCATGCAGCACAGTGGGGTCACAAAGGACAGCCTGTACATGTAACATAGCAGTTCCCTTGCTGAGGAAAACAAGGCAGATAAGAGTAGGCAGCCCAGTCTGAAAAACTCCAGCTACTGTAACAGAAGTTACCTTGAGAAAATCCCTCAAAAGGGAAGCCCTTTGAGGGATTTTCTGGTGTGGGCAATGCCAAACTCATAATATGCAGAAGTGAAGGAGAATAGCTAAGTTCTTGGGAGTGCTTTGCCAACTGTTCAGTCCAGAGGCTTCTGTAAATTTATATGTCATCAGAGATTTAGGTTCGCTGTTTCAAATATCTTTTTTTCACTTACACTGCTGAGACATCTCTGATGCTCTGTTTTGTTGCATATAAAAAAAGTGTAAATAGCATAAAATCAACAGAAAGTGGACCATTAAAAATGCCAGAAATACTCTTAGATTCACAACTAAGTCCATCTTGACCATCTTATAAGAGCTTTTGTGCAACCTACCATCATTTTGGAGAGTTCCTAAATGGCTGGAAATTAGCATTGAAGCTTGGAATACCCTCCACCTGCACTAGGTCCATAGCAACACCCACGAAGACAGCCAAAATATATAATCCAAAAGTCAAAGCATGGGTTACATAATTTTATGCCACTATACCTGTATGGGATTTGTGAGCTCTGGGGAAAAACATAATTGAATTTTTTTAGGTTAGCAAAGATTCTCCATTCACTTTCAACAAAGTGAATTTTTAAGAAATATCTTGTCCAGGTAGTCAGGATTTGCCATCATAGCATGATGAAATTTAGGAACAGGCTGCTTCAGTGCTTCTTATATCTCTAGACAGTAGTTGGGGGTGGAGAGTTACAATATGTCACACAGTGTTAGATAATGTCTTTCAGACATAAAAAGCTCTTCATAAAGATGGGTAGTTCTGCCTTTCAGGGTTTTACTGATGGCAATTAAGGTAGCAAAGATTAGTAGAGAAGGGATTTTCACTTACCATAGCAACCATCTAGCTTTAGGCTGAGGTGTGATGGGATGCTTTTCCTCCCACCTCTGTTCTGTGACAACAGAATGGGGTACAGAAAGTTTGGGTTGAGTGGAGTCGTGGGTTTACCCTCTGATTTTCAAAAGACCTGTAGCAGTCAGGAGCTGAGAGCAAGCTTACAGAAGTTCCTTCACTGTCCAGGAGACACCAGCAAGGCATTCTTAACTCTTCAGAAATGGAAACATTCACATTTCTTTTTGGTTAGTCCCACAAACAAGTCAAACCTACATCAAGTACAAAGAAAATTCTAGTTGTTCAGAATCTATGACTGTTCACTTGTGGTGTTTAAAGATGTGCCTGATTAAGTTTTTCATCAGACTGTTCTAATAAATGCAGCACAGAGTGATCTGATGCCAGATACATGAGTTCAAAAGCTTGATTACCCCCTGGCATTCAGAAAAGCTCTTACTGCTTTTCACTTCATTGTCATTGGCTGTCATTACTGACACGGATTATCCTGAGATATGCTACAGAGATCATGCTTTCTGGGCTGCTTCAGATTCCAGTGGTGGAGGAGTTTTGCAGAGAATCTCTTGGGCAATATGGGCAGTAAAATACCTGACAGAAATTTACTCAACTATGAAAAAACAGAAAATGCATGCCTCTAGGTCTTTTCTGTCTGGCTCTGAAGTTAATACTGGCAAAAGATTTCACTCCAAAAGGCCTGTTTCTACTCATTAAAATTACCTAGAATTAGATCATTAGCTCAATCTGCGTGGTTAAGTTACATTCAGAAACTGAAGGTTGTTCACTTTACAACCTGTTTCTTTCCAGTGACTCTAATAAGAGAGCAGACAACCAGCTCAGCAGTAGATGTCTACACCTGATCAGATGAAACCCATGATCAGCAAAACCGTTGCCTCAGTGATTAGATTAGAGGCTCTCAATCCCTACATTTTTCATTGTCAATACATGTTTTCTTTTGATCACTCTGCATAATCATACTACTTCATTATGCTAGGTATATGATGGGAATTGAAGACCTGAAAATGAATCATTTAGGCTCACTTCAGTAAAACAAAGTGAATTTTTTTGATTGTGGTCCATGATAACATTTCATTTAGATTTTAAAAACATCAGGAACATCTGTTCTCTAGAGAACCACATGCTCACGTTTTTTCTTCATGTGTAATAAACCCAGTGTCAAAACGTTGAAACTTTGCTTGGAATTGAAACTGGGCTCTGTTTAACAGCACTAAAAACATACTGAATTCAGCCAATTAGGTCACCAAGTTACAAAAGGATATTACAATGAAGAAGAACCTACCATATTTTAAACAGCTTTGTAGTGTTTTCCTTTCACATTTGCTACACAAACTGTAATGCTGATTAAGATGGTCACATCTGTATCAGTAAGCTGGATGACTGGGGTATGTTTTCTGATTGTGCAAATGAATGGGACAGCCTGACTTGCTTAGAGCAGCACAGATAGATCTTTTCCACAGCGTGGTCTTCACCATGTCAGGTATTGCAACCAGCCCCTGGCCTCGTGTTATCCCTCAAGTCAGTCCTGGCCATCTTCTGAGGGAATGCCAGTTAAAAGGTCATGTGGCAAAACTGAGCCAGGCAGAGAGTTGGTAAGCACCAAACAGCACAGCTGATAAATGCTGCTTCTCAAGCCAATGCCTTGGCCCTGTTCAGCTTGTTTGCGGTTTGCTGTTAGTTTACTACTGCTCAGTAAAAGTCCCTAAGTAGCACAGACTGGCCCGTGGCCACACCACTAAAGCTCCTTTCAGAGTAGATCTCCTCATGCCTCAGCGGTATCCTGGTGGTTTAAGATATGTTATTATTCAGTCTGCTGCTTTCAGTTCAAAGTGTTTAAAATAAGGTAAGAGGTGTTTTGCAGGGTGTTCTAACAGCCTGCGAGGTAGGGTGTGTATTCCATGCCCAGGGATACACTGTAGCAAAAGCAGAGGGCACTCTGTGAGTGGACTGCAAAAGATGCCGATATATTATGGAAGACTGTAGAGAAGAGAGACAAAGCCACGATAGTCCTGTACGTATTGCCTTTTAGAAAAAGAGCCTGGAGTGGACTATCCCCAGAACTATGCTTGGGCTTTGTCCTTTGTAAAGCAGATAGGAGAGAGACAAATCAGAGCCAGAGAGTGAAACTACAACTAAACAGACTGACTGATCAAAGTCTCTCTCCTTTGCCCTTGCACATTTAGCAGCAATAGCATCTTCAGGTTGTAACAAAATGTTAAACAATGGACCAGTATTGGCTTTGGGAACTCCCCGTGGACTGGAGAACTGTAATCTAGTCAAACCATGCTTAGCTCATGGGTTTTTTAAAACCAAAACTTTCCAATGTCAGAATTGCACTTTTCATTTTTGGACAACTGTCCTTTAAGGGAATATACAAGTTCTACACAAAGGATAACATAAACCTTTGCTGATCCAGTGCATTTTTGTATATGGAGCATTTTTTTTATATGGTTTGTGGCCAGGCTTTGAAACAACACTGTTGCCTGCTAACAGTCAAAGTGACACTATCATCTGTTTTGCGGAGATATGATTTTATTACAGTGGTGCCCAGTGAAGAATCCCCTTTAATAAAAGACTCATAAATGTCTTTTTTCAAAAGACCTTATCTGAACGATAAAATCTGTCTTCAGGCATGAGCTATAAAATAAGGCCGTGGCACTGAAGATGATTTTGTATTTTGGCAGCAATGCAGACAGTGCTTTTAAATTTGAGCTGGTTTGCCCTGATTCAGTCTTTTTTTGGTAACTTAAGAGATGTCACTAAATGTAACGCCGTTTTATAGTGTTAGGTCTTTTTAACAGATTTCATAAAAAAAAAAAAAAACAAAAGAAGGCTGGTTTTGTGCCTGAAATTTTTATGGACCAATAAATCTAACAAGCACTGGGTTTCACAGCCAAATTCCAGCTTTGTGCATGTTATTTTCATTGTCTTTGTAGAAACACTAATTACTATAACTAAGATTCTGTACAAAATCTTGTAGTTACAGGTTTGTCATCTACTGGGAAACACTCTGAGAAATCACATGTTTTTGGGGGATTTTTTTACACACTTTTATGTTTAAAGGTTAGCCTGACTGACTGGTGACTACTTGCAGAGAACTATGGTTCAGAGCAATAGCAATAAACAAAGTAATAAATGTGAAATCATTTCAGAACTGGGTGATGGCATCTTCAGTCAATTCAAGCCGACTGTATGCCCAGAAAGGCATTTGTATCCTGGGCTGCATCAAAAGCAGTGTGGCCAGCAGGTCAAGGGAAGTGATTCTGTCCATCTACTCTGCTCTGGTGAGATCCCACCTGGAGTACTGCATCCAGATCTGGGGCCCCCAGCACAGGAGGGATATCAACCTTTGGGAACAAGTCCAGAGGAGGGCCATCAAGATGATTAGAGGGATAGAGCACCTATCCTAGGAGGAAATGCTGGGAGAATTAGAATAGTTAAGCCTGGAAAAGAGGGTGACCTACCTGCAGCCTTCCAGTACCTGGAGGGGCCTACAAGAAAGATGGGGAGGGACTTTTTACAAGAGCATACAGTGATAGGACAAGGGGGAATGGCTTCAAACTGAAGGAGAGTAGGTTCAGAATAGATATTATGAAAGAATTCTTTACTGTGAGGGTGGTGAGGCTCTGGACCAGGTTGCCCAGAGAAGTTGTGGACACTCCATCCCTGGAACTGTTCAGGACCAGGCTGGATGTAGCTCTGAGCAACCTGGTCTAGTGAAAGGTGTCCTCACCCATGGCAGTGGGGTTGGAACTAGATGAGGTCCCTTCCAACCCAAGCCATTCTATGATTCTATGAAGAGTCCTTTTTTTCATGCACAGTGGGACCTAGCCTGGTTTCCTGGACTGGGAGGTGGTGGGGCAGGGCCTCTACCTGCCTGGCCAGACACAGGTAGATGTTCACATCCAGGAACACCTGTGTTTCCCCAGACTGCTTCAATACCCAGCAGCTGCACATGCAGCCTACCTCCAAAATTCCCCGTGTACTAGTGCACCACCCAAAAAACCTATTAATCCTGGGCCCTCCTATCACCAGCTCCACTCAGCATCACAGGCAGTGCATCCCACCTGTTATCAGCTGTTTCAATGCCTAGTCCCATGTATAGTCCTTCACTGCAAATCCCTTACCTGCTGACAGGTCCGTGGTGCTTGTGTGCAAAGCCATATGATTGCCAGCTACAGAGCCACAGGGCTGCAGAGCCATGAGCAGCTGTGCAGCAAGGCACAGCCAGGACAAGGCCAGGACACCCACTGGCTGTGTGTTGGCCACTACAGTCTGTAGGTTGAGGTCTCCTTTTCAGTTGGTGTGGTGAAGAGAGTGACCACTACTGAGAAGGAATTGCATCTAGGCATTTTTAAAAAGCTCATAAGAAAGGAAAGCAACTGATTTGGATGTAGCTCTGCTGGCATGGGAACAACCATGAGCTGCAGAAAACCAAATATGAGAGGCATATGGCTAAAAACAAGTTGTAATATTTGTTCTTTATATTGTATAGGTGACAAGCATGCTGACAAATTACTTGTCTTCACTTCTCCCTCATCCCTATAATCTGCATACAGGCAAACATAATAGCGATCCCACAAGACTGTGTGACTGTAATTCAGTTTTATCACCCCTGAGTCCACATTAGAAAAAAAATTACAATTCTTTGATCTTGCCAGATGGCAAAAATTAACCATTTTTCATAAAATCATAGATTCAAGATTGGAAAAAACCTGTAAGATCATCGTGGCCAACTGTTAACCCAACATTGCCATGTTACCACTAAATCATGTCTGTGGAAGGGAAAGGAGTATAAGTAAACAAGGAAGTGGGTATATTGGGCTCCTGAGAGAGAAGGAGGAATTTCTATAAATAACTGTGTCATGTTGTGAGAAGATGCCAGCTGCAGGAGGTTGCTCCTTACTGGAATTAGCTACAGAAAGAGAGAGAGGAACAGGGCTCACATATGCAGTGTGCCAAAAAAATGAGCGGCTGTCTGAGGCTACCCCTTAAAAAAGCATTTGGACAGCTTCTGGTGTTGCCAGAAGGGAATGTTCCCAGGGTGACAGACAGGTCATACCCACACTCCAATTCCCAAGCCTGT
This sequence comes from Manacus candei, assembly GCF_025592945.1. NCBI lineage: Eukaryota > Metazoa > Chordata > Aves > Passeriformes > Pipridae > Manacus > Manacus candei. The sequence goes on along the minus strand of NW_026138091.1, from coordinate 21,134,681 downwards.
CCCTGAACTATAATCCTGCGTGCTTCACCGGCACTTCTATCGATATTACAATACCATCACATTGTATGTAGAATTTAAAGATCCTGATAACTTGTATGAATATGGCCTTACCCTCTACTTTTATTTCACAGTCCCCTGAGGACTTTTCACTGCCTATATCTGCACAGAAGTTGTAAAGTTTCTTCTGCTGCTGAGTTGTGTTTGCTCCTGCTTGAAAAAGCAGCTCACAAGACACTTACTCCTTCCTACATAACACTGTATAACAAATTAAGAGTTACAGTCGTTTATCAAAATACCTACTAGAAATCTTTTTGGTTTAAAGGACTCTTAACCAAAAAACTGACCAGAAAATACACCCCAAATTACTTTTTAGATAGGAAAAAGATCAATTTTCCCATTCCATACCAGATTTGAAATGTATGTTGTAACTGTGATCAAAAGTATCATGATTCAAAAGCTGGAAATAAATTACTGTCCTTTCCTGTTTAGCATAAATTTGTCACTGATATTTCAGGTAGATCTAATCAGAGTTGATTTAGTCATAGGTAATTATTTTCCCAAAAAGTCATTACACGGTACATTAGCCAAGGAACAACATTTTAATGCCTACAACTGCATAATTAATTCAGCTTACACGTGAAAGCTGAGAAGTTCACCCAGAAGAGGAGGTAGACATTTCTTATCACCTTTGATTTGCTTACATTCCTGCGGCTTACTGCATATCAGCAATAAATTCCTGCTAAGTATTTCCATAATTCAGATCGCTGTGTCATCACCCAAAAACCTGGCAGGAGCTAGCCTGCAAAAGAGCAAACGTCTACAGCAAACGGAGCACATCCAGTCTGTGATTGATTGCTCTCTCAACTTGCATACTTAATATGCCTCATTAAAAGTGAAAATGCTGGTTCATTCCCTCAACACAAAGTGGAGAAGACTGATAATAAACCACACAGCTTGGAGTATGTTCATCATGAGTGTCCTCAGCTGCCCAGATCTCTGACAGTCCCTGGAGTTCTATGGAAAATGAAAGTATTACAGTATCTTCTGACTGCTGCAGCTTTAGAGGAGGAATTCCATGTGTGATCCCCTGGCAAACTCCAAGTTTCTATTTCAAAATCCCACCAGTGTAAAACGCGAGTAGGTAGCCATCAGCTGAACCACTGCAAAGCCTTCCACCTACCTTCTGCAGAAAGCAGGGGTAGTTTCCAACAACAAAATGTAGTCTAGATGATACTACACTTAAAGCCTCCTCCTCTCCTTACAGATGTTCCAAATATCCAGGGAGTTGGTGTACCATATCCTTGTTCTCCTCTAGAAGTTCTTTATCTTGCTCCCTTCATGAGATAGCATTAAGAAAAATAAAATCTGTAGAGGTCCTTAATGTTTGGAGGTTTGCCAGCGGCTAACTGCCTGAGAACATGATTGGTTAGCATGGCAAAAAACAGTGACTTAGACCTTCCCAACTGACCTGTGTCCCCCACAGAAGCAGTGATTTTTGTCCAGTTCTACAACAAACTTCTTAAGATCATTCAAAGGAGCAAAACCTGAGCAGTGCAGTCCCTCAGGGAGCCCAGAAAGATCCCAACCTGCAAAGGCCAGGGTTTGCTTGGCGTTATCTATGCAAATTCCAAGGGGTTTTCTCATCTGAAAGAACCCGGGCAAAGAAGAGGAAGTCACACTTCCTCGCACACCCACATGAAAGATGATTGACAATAAAGGCATTTGCTGCATTGCAGTAGTTTCTCCCTTTGTCACTCAGTGTTGCTCTGTAGTTCTGTCAGGGGTTCCCAGCACTGGCTGGCTTGGTCTTATCATGATAGCCTTACTGGAAACTGTTGTTCCTGTTGTTATTCTTCTCAGGATTCATCATTCATTATTATTGCACCAGTTTTCAGAAGTGCTTCTCAAGTGGAAATTCCCAACTCTGAATTTAAGCAGATTATTTGTCTAGTTACCTTATAGAAAACCAGGAACAGCTTGTGCTTTTAGAATTATCTGGTTTACCTACCGGAGTTACTTTCCTTTGAAAATGAAAAAAAGCCTGTGTTGTAACTGGAAAGGATAACCAGTTTTATAATGGGTTGTGTGTCAGATAATACAACAATAACCTTGGTTATTGTTGTTTCTGCACCAAGGCTCAGCTCTCCAATATAAGATGCAGCTGTCAGAGCCAAGGAAGTAACCTAATCACCTGGACACAGCAATCAGCTGTTCCCTGCAGTGGCACAGCCACCATGGCACAGGCATCCTATGATTCTATGATTCTATGAATTTTCCCTCTGAATTCTCTGACATAATTCTATTGCTCATACAACTTGCTTGAAGGAGCACCTGGAATTCACCCTAAAGCATCCTCTTGTGCAATTGGCTAAAGATAAAAATAAAATTCTGGAATGAGAATTTACATTGAAATGGTTTTCATTTATGGTGGAACTTCAATTAAAAATCAGTCCATGAATTCAGCCTGAAAACAGCACAGTTTGAGGACTGGGACAATTTTTAGGGAGGTCTAGAAAAAAAAAATGAGGAAGGAGACAGTGAAAGAGATAAAAAAAGATGACTGATTTCAGCTTTTAGGTTCCTGCCTGATAGTGAAGCGATTCTGAAAGACAACTTTGAATAAATTAAAACTCACCTGAAAGACAAACACTGATACTATGCCCTTTTTCCTACACAATGACAGATTATGTCTTTCCACATAAACAGTTGGAGGATGCAAATGACTGAAGTAAAAAGGATAACAAATTATTAAAATAAAGGAGATAACTGATAAGAAGAAAATACCAAAACTACTTCTGAAGACATTTTCTCAGCACTAGGAATATGTAGGGCAAAATAAACATTTTAATATCTCTGGCAAAATAAAGTGTGAAATAGAGTGCGTCCTCACGATGCAATAGAGCTATATTATGTCTATGGGCTTTTTTTTATTTTTTCTAAATGAAAATTAAGAGGAAAGAAGGGCTAGAAAAGATGTGGAGATGGAAGTCAATCTTTGGTCTGCGTGGCTGGTTCCAAGGATGCTATTAACAGACGGAGATAATTCTTTGTGCAATAGTGGGAGAAGTATTAATAAAAACTAATAAGTAATAATTCTAATTAGGAGTCAGGAGTCACAATTAAGCAATTCCCTCTCCTTAGAAACTACCCCTTCTTATGTGCATGTGTGGTCCCCAAAGACTTGCCTCTGCAATTCATATCTCAGTCATTACCTCATAAGAAGGGATAATTTGACAGCATATATATGCTTTGTATTTTGTTTCAAATGGGACCACATTAGTCATAGGTTGCACACTCCTCTTATGCACATTCCTCTCTTTTATATTTCATTTTAACCTTCTTCTTTTGTTCCCCTTGCATCTAATTGGAATTGAGATTTTTATAGGGAAAAAAAAGCATTTGAAACTTGCATTCACTTCCCATTCCTGCCTTTGCAAAGTGGAAGGACCTCCTGCAAGGTCTGATGTTGTCACATTAATAAACAAAGTTAGTCAGAAATTAGGAGTTAGAGATCTGTGAGGTGAAAATGGCAGTACTTTCTATTTTGACTACAGTTACTCGTTCAGCTTGGAAGAATGTTTTAGGAGCTCTGGAACTGAAACAGAAGCATCATGAAAAGGAATTCTGAGGGTAGATAGAGGTTGGGTAGGAAGTGAGTGTCTGAAGAGAGTTGAGAAACAAAAAGGATCTGAAAAAGTTACTTAGATACCTTGTCAGAAAAAAAAAAGGGAACTGTGGATTTCAAACTTTGAAAAAACTTTTATGGTCCTGTGCCCATTTTTACCTCTGAAAGCTATATGTGAAGTAACTCTAGGGAAATCAGAAGAGCCATATCTCTGGAAAGTGTCACCAAGCCCTGCAGCCATCATGGCAAAGTCACCATTGGTTTTCATGAAGAAAATAATTCTCAGTAACAAATATCATGAAGCAATACAACATAATGGATTAATCTGTAATTGGCTTTCATTTGCTTTTATGAATCCACATTTCTTTCCCTGTGAAGCAGCAGGGAAGTAACTCCCAGAGTAATCCCTTCACCTCAAGATGAACAGCTCTTCTCTGGAATGAGCAGCAGCCAAAAAAGCCTCACCTAAGCCTGCTTCCTGTACCTCATCTGTTAATCGACATTGCATGTGCATGTGTTTACTTTATGAAATGCATGTTAGAACAGGAAGGTAGAGCATTTTATGTACCTATTATATATTCTTTTTACCAAATAAATGCTTTGGAGATGTTTTCCTGGCACGCAGTTGGTTCTCTCAGTCTACAAGCTGGCCCAGACACCAAGTTTTGAAGTCTATTTTCAACACAGTCAGTCATAATGTTGCACTCCCCACCTGCCCCAGAGTCACTGCCACCAAAGCTGCAGTGCTGCCTTTGCAGGTATCGTAGCACAGCCATATGCTCCAGGGCCAGTTTTTCAGCTCTGACCAAGGAATCCCACCTCTTCCCACAAGTTACTGAGATTCCAGACAAAGGCAGCTCAGAGACACAGCAGTGTCAGGGTGTTGGTCATCACAAGTTTGCATTAAATTTCAGTCTCACCAGTCCCCAGAGGGAGGACTTCGTTTTCCTCACTGTATCTCAGCCTCCTGCTTTGCATTTATTAGTACACAGATGGATAGGAGTCCCTCCTCCCCCTCCTCTTTTCTCTCAGACCCAAAAGGTGATTTGTGCAATTTCCAAATTATGGATACTAGGCAATGCAAAAAGCCAGTGTCAGAACTCATACGCACATGGCGTTAGCAGTCACCTGGCTTCACCTCCTACTGCATAAGCTACCAGATAAAATAACTTCCAAACCATCATACTGTAGCCTTCAGTGTTTCAGTGCATCAAGAGAGGGAAGGCCTCCATTTCTTCTTCTCTTTGTCCTTCTTAAGAGAAAAGAGAAGAGAAGCTGAGTTGCTGCAGAGGAGTCCTTCTGAGCTTTGATAAATGGTGTCCAGAAAGTTTTCCAAATGATCTGTCTTGAAAATCAATGAGATATATCAAGGATGCCAAGGAATGAATAAACAAATTAATGGAAAAACAAACTAGCAGATAACTAAGTGTCCTGCGTATTGCATGGAGATTTTTGTGGTGCAGTTTCAGAGAAATCATGCAATTGTGGAAGTACATTTCAACAGAGGTTGAAATTCCCTCATCAGACTCCCAGATTCTGCAAGACTTGATTCTAGGCCCAACAGGTAGTCTATTATTTCCCTGCCCGTCATTATGGTTTGAAAGTTGTGTTCAGTTTTTTACAATTAATCAAATGAATGCTAAACCTACATAGATGTTAAGAAACTCTTCATAAAAATCACAGCTGAGAAGGTGAAGGAGAATGACTAATCCAAAGCAAACACTACTTTGCATAAATTAAGAAATAAATATAGGGAGATATATCATTCACCGCAGAGCACTTCCCTTTGGAGAACTCCATGGCTAATTGCAAGTTAATGCAATGCCATTCCACAGGTTTCAGTTTTGGCCCCAACTCTGCTATTAACAATCTGTCTGAAGACAATGGTGTCTCAAGTGAGAAAAAAACTGAGCGTGAGATAGAAGGCATGAAAAAAGTATTTAACAATTAAAGAAGAAATATTGATGTAAATTTTTGCTGCTGTAGAGGGAGCACATGTTGGTTTCTCAACTGTTCAACATGCTCATAAATTATCCATCTACTAATATAAAACATACGCCAATTCACCTGAACTATTCAAGCTGAATACGACAAATTACAAGTGGATTTTGCAGCCGTGAAGAGCTGATGGTAAAATGGTAGGTGATACTCAATGCTCATAAATAATGTATGGGGGAAAAAACAATCCTAACTTCACAGCTAAGGAAAGCACCATTGACACCACCATCAGCATCACCGCTCCTACCATGAAGCTTAACTACATGCAGAGTATACTGTCTCTCAGTGCCTTGGCAGACTTCTGGAAAAAAAGGCTACCATAATGAGTAGGTTGCAAAACATTTCTAAAGCTACCGATCTTACAGAAAAATATTATATTTCACATATGATACAGACAGGTACAGGCTGCACTAGAGAGAAGTGATTTAGACTAGAGGATGAGGACTCTTTTCCCTTAGAACTGACTATGTAAAGACTGCATGGTTGCCACCATATATATACCAAGCCACTTACTGTACAAACAGCCCAGTAAAGAGAGAACATCCTTTGTCTGGGTCTACCCTGCAGATTGGCATAGAGGCATAATAATATTCATGTAAGTGTTACCAAAAACTGTCTAATACAAAGGAAAGTGCCAGCAGCTGTCTTTTTCTTTCTTCTGATTTTGCTTAGTTGAAGGTGTATCAGTGAAGCATCTGTCTCTTCTGTCCAGGCTACAAGAAGCAGGGTCTGCACAGAGCATAATGCTGCATTTTTTGGTAATATAGTGCTAAAATTTTATTTAGCCATAACAGCTAAGGTTTGAGATCTCAGATTTCTAACAGTTCCATGTTGTCACCAGTTCAGTGCTTAGTAGTACTGGTTAAAAAGAGACATGTAGTTGTCAGCAGTATTAGGTAAGGAAGAAAGAACATCACTATGCCAACTATATAAATTCATTAAGCACTCGTATTTTGAATACTGCACACAGTTCAAGTGATTTCCATAGAAATAAAGATTAAATAGACCTGAATTCCTCAAACTGACCAACAGATCAAGGGGAGATAATGTAGAAGTTGATAAAGCATAAGGAATGTGAGAAAATAAGTACAGAGGAACTGTTCATTGTCCCTTTTGGCATAAGAGCTAGAGGACAGCTAGAGCTCACTGAATAGCATAGTGGCTGGTGACAGGTTTAAAGCAGAGACAGATATTTCACATTTCACCTGCTTAAACTGTGGAGTCCCTTGCCACAATGAATAGAAAATTTGAGAAGTTTACATGAGCTCAAAAAAATACTTAGGTACATTTGTATAAGAAAAACCCTTCCAGAGACACTAAACAGACAAAAATAATTCATTCATCTGGTTCTTAAGAAATGCAGATGTACCTGTTGAAGATAGAGTACAAACTAGATGAAACTTTGATTTGACTCAGTAGAAACTCTGATATGTCCTTACATAAAGTAGAGAAGACTGTTGTGACTGGACAGAAATGTGAAAAAGGTAATGAATGGTTCAGAGAAGCTCTGCTCCTGGCTAACTCATCAAGGCTGGTTTTGGAGTGCTCTGCAACAGGTAAGGACAAATGGGATTTACAGAGGAAAAGATTTAACTTTTCCTACCTGTCTGTTATTCCCTACATTTCCTAGATAGTACTTTTTTTTCTTCCATCTCCTCACTCCCAGTTTTCCCAGATGCCAACCTGCTGGGCTCCAACAAGCAGAGAGATAATGCAGTGTTGTAGGGCTAAAAGGGAATGTGTGCCTCTAGCTCCAGCGTCACAATCCTCCCCAGGATGGATTTGATTTGGAAATGGCATAAAGGGAAGCAGCTTGTCTCATCATGTGATGCAATGTGGTTGAAGCAGAAGTCCTGGCAACTGTGAAAAAGTAGCTACCTCCACAAAATATAAGGACAGCATTCTGATCTGACTTGTATCAGTGGAGAAATACAGTTAAATCTTTAGGGAAACAAGCAAGGATGACAGCAAAAGCAAGGATGCTTATAATGTCCTGACCCAGAGTCCATCAATATTTACCTAATGAGGACTTTGATTTGTCATATATATGATTTGTACTCTCTGAACTAAAACTATAATTACCCACATTTCAAAAGCTGTTCCATATGCCTCGCAGTCTAAAAACTTGTTTTCCAATTACCTGGAAATGAATCACTGGACTTCACGGAAGAATTGAGAGCTTTTGTGCTTCTGGGAAATGAAACTCAGTATTGTGCACATATTGCCAAGCAAAAATAGCACAAAAAATAATGGAATCCATATTTTACTCAGATTTACTACTAATTACTACTGATGACTTACAGATCAGAGGCATACTTCCTCGGGAGGGACAAAGTCTGTTTTCTTCGTGACAATACTAAGTGGGCGGGCAGTGAATAATGTTGTTTCTGGCAGGCATAGAGATTGTTGCTGTCAAACGGAGGTTCACAGGGCAGATGATATGCAAGAGAAAGTTCCTTGCAATGTTCATTCTTTGTCTCCATTTTTCTCACATTTCACACACATGAACAGCACACACCCTTCACAAAAATTCACAACTGTCAGATTAGACACAGGGAATTGTGGTTGTGAACTGTATTACAATGAACATTCTTTATGTGACACTCCCACTTTGCTGGAGTTTTCTGTAAATTTGCCTATTATATTTAAAGGCAATTTCTTTAGAGATCTTCAAATTTAGGTATGAGCTGCTACCATGAATGCTGAGTTGTACACAAATTGTCTACAGGAAAGACTTGATACAGTGGTTCTTCATTTCTGTTAACTGGAATGAAAATATTGGAGTATTTTATGGAGAAAGAGAATGAAACCTTGTGAGAATCTAAATCAAATTATCTTGTAGTGTTTGAGCCTTATAAAATAGCAGAAAGGTAGTTGGTGTTTTATATTCTTCAAACACAGTTACTACTTTGCTCGTGTATTCACAACAGAGAATTGCACAATTAGAAGCTGAGCTGTAAGATGACTTGCTGAGGACCCAACAAACTGTGAAATCCCACAGGTAAGAAACCCAAAGGCACACTGTAAAGGACTCCCTGTGATACAAGGAGTTTCTGGGTCAGTTTGCCTCCCACTTACATGACACTATGCCCCCTGAAGAAGGGAACAAGATAGCATACAACAGGGATGAAGGTGAGAAGCAACCAGGTACGGAAAATGTATGTACTGGATACAGAGCAGTACATGTGTGGTTACTCTCCACTCGTGTTCCCATTTTACCTGGAGGTTCTGAGTGAGGAGTAGCTCTGAGCCACCAATGTGAATCACATCCAGGCTGGCCGACTTCCCTTGCCTGCATCACAGTCTTTGACCATCCAGTCCATCTCCTCTGCCCCACCTCCATTCATCCCTGCCTCCACTTCTGCATGTCCATGTCATCCTTCACCCTTTACAGGTTCCCTTCTGCAGTCTCCAAATACACTGTTTCCTCCTGAGTCCATCTCCCTACCTGCCCCCATAGTTGACTCAAAGCACATTGTCCCCATCTTTTATTTAATCATCCTATCTCTGAGCATTCTTTTGGCTTTCTTCTTGCAGACATATCCCAAACAAACACTCTCATGCCAAACACAAACCCAGTTCCATAATGCATATCAGCAATGTAAGCAAAGCTTGAAAATCTCTGCAGTGCGTGGTCAGCCACTGAGCATGTACTAGAAGCTGTGAAATATATGAGAATAATGGCCATTGGCTCAAAGTCAAGAGTTTTTTGATTCTATTGGCTACAATATGAAAAGGTGTAAAACCTTACAGCACTCACATGGAGACAGCAATGGGGAACATGATCCCATCCCAAGCTGATTTTGAAAATTGACCATTAGAAGTTATATAGGAATTTACACAGCTTTAAAAGAAGGTGGTTTAGATTTCATTTGTTAGAATGTAGTCAATGGCAGGAAATATAGCTGACAAATTCCACTTGTTGAAAGAAGCAGTCTAGAGAAATTATCATCTGCTTTTCAGTAGATAAGTTGTCCTGGTTTTATTGTATCAGCTATATATTAAGGAGTCATTTAGTCCTATATAATACGGAGTGTAGATTAGATCTGTCTGATGGTTCCTAAGAAATCATAATTTCTAAGATAGTTGTGAATCCAGTGCAGGAACTGATCCTTGCTCATTTGTTTAAAGCTTTTCAAAAGTGGCACTTAGTGCCACATGAAAGGGACTATTCCTGCAAAACATGAGCCAGTGATACTGACAGTAGCTTGGAGTGGTAGAAAACCAACAGAGGGATGGGAGTAATAGCTCCCACCGTTGCTACTGGACTTGTTCCAGTACTGCACTGAACACAGCAGCATTACATGTTTGCATTAAAGGTCTTTCTGGATGAGATAGAGAAATTGCTTTCTTAATCCAAGAAAGATATTTCTGTGTACAATAAAAAACTTACAAGGGGAATTGAGATATAAAGTCACAATTTTTTGAGGCCGGCTGTTACAGGATATGAGCAACGGGAATTTACTCATTGCAACTTTTCACAGTAAATTGAAGCAAGTATTTTTTTTCCCTTTGTTAAGCACAGGTATGTGGTCAAGTTGCAGCATCACAGGACGATTCAGTCGATCTGCTAGCTAAGGAACTAACAGAAGCAGAACTGTTTCCACTCCCCTAGAGCTGGGCTGCTTCCCTTCTGCTGGCTCATATAGGCCTGACTTGGTAGTCCAGGAAGCAAAGTCAGCAGTTAACTAAACCTACAAAAGTAGTCATTATTTCTCTTCCCATTTATTTCTTTGGAGTTGTTTATCAGAAGTCCAGAAGAGAGATGGGTCAGGAACACAGAACACTGGACTAGATCTGCTGTGGCTGTTGTTACGGCTTGGTGAATACACAGCTACTCTAGTGAGGGATGTGGGAATTCAAGCATGGCACTGTAACTTGCTATTAAGGAAATGTATCCACTGCTGCAAATAAAGACATCTAAAATACTGCAGCAACACCAGACTGGTTTCCCACACCAGACTCCATGTGGGCATGGCAAGAAAATAAGTCCCTAAGAAAGTGGAGCAAAACTGCTTTAATTTATGTGTTAACTTTATATGTTAGTTTCAGGTTTGTGCAATGCATTATGCATAACTAAAAGTCTTTAAAAGAGATTACTACAAAGCATCTATCAGTGCTTTTGCTATACCTCAATGATATTCTGATACATGCTAATATCTCTCAAGAACTGGGACATTGATGCTCTGTGATAATAGTAAGAATGTACATATGAAATGAAAAACAAATACCTGCGGGTTGTCTCAAAATAGGGTGATTGAACTAGGTCCACAGTAAGCAAGAAGGGAATTTCCTTCATCCAAAGATTGGAGGCTCTAGAGAATTAGTCAAATCTAGAGGCAACACATAGGGGATTTTTGCAACTGTTGTTACAACACGTTTACTTGTGCTTTGGTCAATATTGCAAAACCATTGCATAGTTTGGGTGAGAAAAAGAAAACATTTCAGTGGTCAGCAGAGTGAAATTAACAGTTGGGAAAGGTTCTCATACCTTCTTCCTTCAGGATTGACCTACCAATGTTTAAAATGTCTTATGAAAAAAAAGATTAAAAAATACCTTTACTTTTGCAGCTGTAATATCACAAGGACAGTATTGTCTGTAACTTCTCTAGAAAATATAGTACCCAAGTGGAACTCCTTGTTGCATATTTCAGAGAGCAGGAAGAGCTGGTCTCAGGGGGAGTAGGAATTCTGTAGTTGGAAAAGACAGTGTTTGCCTGAAGTAGAGTATTAGAAAAGGACTCTTACAGATCTGCTTGAGAGTCAAACACAAAAGCTACTAGCAATTTTCTCACCACACAAATGCAAACAAGCAGACCTGAGCCAAAGTATGGAAATACCATTATGGATTATTTACAAACATTACCATAAGTACAAATATTGTAATGGTAAGCATCTAGGTTAAAATCCCTTTAAAACAAGTATTCAAGCAGAATGAAATACACCTGAAAACTACCTGTCGCTGCAGTGGCCACCGTGGGAGGCTAGACTAGTACCTTTGAATGAACACTTTACCTTCACATAGTTAATTTAAGTGACATGTCTGCTATGCCCACCATCCAAGCTTTCCTGTAAAACAGCACCAAAATGATCAGGACTGTCAGTGTAGAGTCGTGACGGTCGATAAAGACACAGAGTCTAGTTGTGTGCAGAAAAGATGTCTCACTTTATTTTCTCATCTGCCTTTTTAAATTCCTTGCTAGCAGCAAGCAGTAACCTTATTTTAAGTAAACAAGCAACAGCATTTTCATTGGCTAGGATCTATTGGTGATGCATTTGGCAAAGCTCGAGGCCTTATTGCAGTTCCCACATCCTAGGCCTACCAACTTTACAGTCTGCATTTGTTTCTTCATTAGGGCTGCGTACTGACTGCCTTATCATCAATGATACACCCAAAAGCTTGCCCAGTCAATATCTCATCCTGGGAGCTAACAGACCCACTATTAACCCCTTCACAGGACCATGCCTGGTCACATTCTCTTTGGTATTTCCATTGCTGCAGCCAAAGAGAGAAGATATACTGCAAGAGTTTCAGTGTCTGTGTAGCTGAAACAGGACCTTCTCATTGAAAGCACCCATCATATTACAGCTACTGTTACCTCATATGACCTTGTCATTGGAGGTAGTGTTTTGCCTTAGCCCTAGATACACCTGTATCATTTTAATTCATTTTCAGTCCCAGGACATATTCAAAAAGTTGATCTTAAGACATTGCTGCAATAAAAATTCCACTGTATAAATCAACCTTTCTTGCAGAAAAGACTTTTCCATTGGAGGAAACTGAAGAGAGTAATATTATTATGGTCTCTCAGTTGAATGGGTGAGTGTCTTTTTTCTGGCTGTAGTCTGGAAGGTATTAAATGAAAAGCAGGTGTCTGGATAGATCAGTGCTTCAACTTCACAGCCAAAGAAAGTAACTAAGTCCTTTAGGAAAGCTGTCCTGCCACCTCTGCTGTGTTGGGTCTGGTTGAGCTGGAGTTCATTTCCCCATAGAAGCCCTCACAGTGCTGTGCTCTGCACTGGCAACTAGAAGGATGTTGATAACACACCCATGTTTTGGCTACTGCTGAGCACAGGATCAGTGTTGTAACATTCCTTTCTCACTCAAGGGCAAGATCCTGGGAGGGGACCCAAGTAGACCATCTGACCCAAACTGACCAAAGGGATATTCCATGCCATATGATGTCATCTCAGATATAAAAGCTAAGGCAAGGAGCAGGAAGGCGGGCATTCCTTGTCTCCAAGGGCTGCCTGCTGAGGAAGCATTACACGTACCAAAGCCCTGCTTCTCGGGAGTGGCCGACCATCGCTGCTGATGGGAAGTAGAGAATAAACCCTGCTATCTTCTGCTTTGCTTTTGCTTTAAATAAACTGCCTTATCCCAACCCACAAGGTGTTTGTCCACGTTACTCTCTCCCCTGTCCAGCTGGGAAGGGGAGTGATAGAGTGGGTGGGTGGACACCTGGCATCCGGCCAAGGTCAACCCATCACATCTGCTTATGGAGCTGTAGCACTGCTTGGAGTAAGAATATATCTAATAGATTTGCAGTTCAAACAATGAAGCTTTGATATCAAAGGAGCCAAGCAGAACTTGTTCTCTCCAAGGCACCTCAAAAAGTCTTGTGTTTCAACACAGTGGATATGTCTCTTATATTATACTCCTGTAAAGCACTCTTTGAAGGTCTTGAACCAAAACAAAACACAATAAAACATATTCAGATGGAAAATATTTTTTATTGATCAACTTCTTGTTCCAGACCCTCACTCCCCACCCATATTCCTGATCTCACATCATCAGTTCCACATGATTTCGAGATATGCTATTAATCATTTTTTTTGTTGACTTTATTCCCTTGTTTCACAACAGGAAATAGGAATGTTTGACAGGACTATTCAGTGAAATAAAGGCCAAATGTTTGATAATCAGTGTTTAATATTATTCTGAAAAATTTAATATAATTACTCATATAATGGGAGAAAAATATTCCAATTCTTTCCATTGGACTGTTTCCTTCTAGGCTGAGTTTCCACGAGACAATTTTAAATAACTATCAAACCAAAGACATGTACCATCTCAGACAAATACGAAGGTTATCTCCAAGTCAAAAACAAATACAAGCACAGAAAGCAGCTGTTAGATATATATAAACAATATAATCTGTCGTGGTGAGTTCATCAAAATGGCATCAGAAAACGAAGGAAATTACAAAGAAGAATAATGTAACTAAGCTGAGAAAACTTCCTCCATTCTTCATTTCTCAAAAACTTTTGCATATGGTTAAAAAATTAAGGTTACAAATAAGAAAATCTGGAATACTTGTTCTATAGGTACACAAAGTACTATGAAAGTACTCGTTTATAGCATATTTTATATGAAATACTACTTTAGATGGGAAGTGTAAACTTGATTCTCTAAGCAATCTAAGACATTCTTTGTTTTGAAATACTGGGAAATAAGGAATCATAATCTAACTTCTTTTGGTCATCTTAAAATAGGCTCAACTTGTTAAATTCTTCACTCATGAGAATAATCTCACAGTAACTAGCAGAAACTGCTAACATGACAGATGACCAGTTAGATAAGATTTGCAAGTTGCTCCAAAATACAACTTGACGTTAAGAAGATACTGATGATCTTGAAAACATATTGTTAAATTCAATGCAAGGATTGCACACTCTTCATCCTAGGGGAAAAACAGAAAAGGAAAGAAGATTGTTTGGGGGGGGTTCTCAAAAGTGTGAAAAAGTTCACTGCATTCATATTTAGTTGGATTAAATAACAAATCTAATCATTTTCAAGTCTTGTGGACTTGACTGTCACATTTCAAACAGTGCTCAGATGAACAAATGAACAAAACCAAGCTACTTTATTCTTAATGGTATCTTCTGACAAGGGAATAGCCAAAGACTGGCTCAAAGCAAGGACGGTAGCCCCTTCTCAACCACACAATTTGCACAGATTTTGCAAGGCTGCATCTTTTCCCCATGTTTGTACAAGGGTTTTTCAGAGCACCTCTACTCTCTCTTGATTTCTAGGTTGGCTCTGAAAGGATGTGCACGGGTTGCATTAATTACTGATTTGTCTATAGCCTAGGATAGGTGTTTTGCAAAGGGCTGTGGGAATGACAAGAGGCATTGGAACAGCTGAGCAGACATGTCTAATGAGTGAGAGCATGGAGGGAACAGATCTGCCTGAAAACATCAGTGAGAAAGCAGGGGACAAGTGCTAATAATGTTCATGATATGCTCAGCAAATCTGAGTTTGTTCCAGAACTCTTGAAGGTTGTCTTGTTAGTTTACAAACTTCTACAAACTTCTCACTTCCACTGGTTATTTCTCTCCCTTTATCCTCTCTTTCCCAGTAAGGCATCTACCTCTGATGCCAAACTACACTGCAATCGAGAGAGAGAAAGAGGAGAGAGTCACAGGAGCAAGGAATGTTTTCAGTGGGGACAAGGAAAAGGGAGAGATAAGAACCTGGTGTTCTTTCTAGCTAATACAAAGTTCACTCAGATATTGCTTCTGTTCCTATAGAGAGGCCAATGATATTGTTTCAAGATTAACAACTCTATCCACTCTCACAGATATTTTAAACTATACATTGGATGGATACCTGTGTGTCATGGCCTTTGCTGGATTTCCATCACCATAAGACTGATTGTGAAAACCTGAAGGAACAAGTTCAAATGTAACTTGCCATTTTGTTTTCATTATGATTCATATATTTATTCTCACAGGAACTGATCTGGGTTATTGTTTCATTCAGAATAGATAAGGGTTGTGTTTTGACTTTTTTTAATAGGTGAAATACTGTCTCAAAATGCTCTATTAAACAGAGTCCAGAAAAGTGGTCAAAGGAAACATAACATTTAAAAAGGACACAAAGTTTTGTCTCTACATCATTATTAAATGCAAAACAAACAAAAAAACCTCATTATTTTCCCATTTTCATCCATTGTAGAGCAAATAAGAGTAAGTCATTCTAATTCCCAACATACAGCTACGTATATATAAAAATGCAGTATTCCACTACTTTCATTTACTATGCAGACCCAGTCTCCTACTATAAGGTGTAGGGGAATTCCCAGACTGCCATCTCTGGAGCCTTTTTACATGTTTTTGTCATACTCTTTGCATTTGTTAAACAGAAAATATGAATAATGAAAATTAGTTCATTCTACATGAACCACAACACTGATTATTTAATTGATTCATTTAATTGGTTTTGAGTTTTTCAGTGGAGAAGAAACTTGAACTAGCATTATACAAATGTTTACACAGGGAACTACAGTTAGACTACAAAGTTAAGCCTGCTCCTTTTTAGTATCAGGCTTCCAAATCTGAAACTGTAGTTAACTGACAATTGCTTTTAGACAACGGAGAAAATCTGTCATAGGAATTACTGTGTTTACAATGAACTAGGAAGGGAGGTTGGTTGTTTGTGTGGGTTTGGGGAGAGGTGTTTTTGGCAATGCTCAGACTGAGCCTTCTCTCTGCTTGACTCCTTTCAGACTTTTTAGTTCTAAACTAGTCAATCCACTCCTGCGCTCCTCACTGTGAACCCCACAGCCTTAGTTTGCTCTGAACTCACTAACTTCTACAATGCCTTACTTTCAGGGCTTGGAGATTTTGGAATATTCTGACTCCATAGGTGTATCTGAGTGTACCTCAAATCATAATAATATACTCAGGGTACTTCTGCGAGGAGGCAAGTGCTACTGTCCCATTTGCAGAGGTGGGGAACTCACAAGTAGGGCTGTGCTGCAATCACTGCAATGCCAGCACTGTGTGCCTACTTGCCAAAGAGTGTTTTTAACTAGTTACCTCATGTACTGACAGCAAGGTAAATATAGGTGTGGCACGTAGAACTTGGCATAGGATGGAAAATTCTCCCAGGAAGCAGAGACAGTAACCAGCCACACAAGTTGCCCTTGCAGTAGCTAATTAAAGATAGTTGAGGTGTATGAGTCCATTGTCTATAAAGCTGAGCATATCTAGCTCTCAGGTAGACATCTGCATTTAGTCAAGTGAATCCTACCTCAGTTTCCCAGTGAAAACACATTTCACTTGAGATGTTCTCTTCTACAGAATCAAGACCTAATGCTTATTATGTTATCATGCATACTTACCACAGTAGGTATCACAGATTTGCAGTGGCACTGAATAATCTACATCTGTTCTCCAGCCCTTTTAAAAGAAAGAATTGAGGCTTATTCCCCCTTCAGCAGAACTGTTACTAAGCACTTGTGCTGACAAAATGAGATTGCTTTATTAGTTTACTCAAGTGACTGCATTTTTAATCTGGTTTTAAATAAACACGTATGGATATTGCTGGTCTAGTGTATATTAAGAGAGTTGCAATCACTTTTACGTCTGTAAATGAAAGAACTAATCTTTTTTTTTTTTTTTGGGGGGGGGAGAACTGTATGCTGACAGATGTCTGATTTACAAAATAAATAATTTATGGAGGAAAATATCATTCTTACTACCAAATTTTATTTCTCACTAGGGAAAGAAGAACAACATCTCTCATTACTCAGAAGGCTCTTGCCAGTCTCGCTTTCATCTTGCCTCTTTCTTCTTAGCAAAAGAAAGTGAAGCTGACAAGGGCCTTCCAGGGCAGCTGCTGGAACCTCCCAGCTCCAGCTGTCAGTCTCTTTTCTCTTGGTGTCTGCTGAGAACCAGAACTCCAGAGAGGAATAAACCTATCAGCTTCATGCTCATCTTCTATTAATGTTTTCTGACTAAAGTTCAGCTATAGAAATAGTGTGCAAAAATGTCAGAAATAATTTGCTCAGCTCTGCTTTCAGGAGTGCTAATTCTAGCACACCATGCACTTGCTGTGCTGTTCGCTATATGCCTCACCTTTTCTAGTTAATGTCAATTTTTGAAAAATTCATCTATGGTTTACTTGCATCTTTTGGTAGCTTGGAATTTTTTATTACAAAGAAACATATAAAGAGAGAATTAGCAATATCCTTTATCTGCCACTGACAAAGGAGCAAGATCATGGAGAGTAACTTCTCTGTTAATGTCATCTCAATGAGAGGTGGTGGCGGCACATCAAGCTATAAATAATGCTCTTTGCCAACTCCATTTGCATAGTAATCAGATTTGGCTGGAAGGAGAAAGCAGAGAGTACCTGCCGGTTCTCTTTTCTTTTCTTTTTTAGATTTGTTTATTTGTTTATTTTGTACAGAGTACCTGGAAAAATCAAGACACTTACCTGAATACAAATTGTTGACCCATACATTTCCTGTGGTATAGTTATTGATACAGAATCTCCCTAATGAAGAAAAAAAGAAATTGAAAAATACAATTTTCCATACCATGAAAATATAGTGTGTCTCTCCAGCTATTTGCTTTGTTTGCCAATAATGCTGCATGTTCAGACATAGCCCCAGATCTCAGTGACCATAAGCAGCTAGTGTAGTTTTGCCAAGCACAGTGCGGGAGCACAGGGAGAAAGCTAATGTTCCTACATTTCTTGGAGCATCATAAGGCAGATACCCTCCCTGCCGTGGCTGCTCATGCCATGTTCACTTCACACCATCTTCACTTCTTTTCTCTGGTGTACATGAGTTAAAGGAATGACCCTTTCTTTACAGTTCTTCTGTACTTCCCGTCCCATTGTATGCAGAGAACAAGTTGAGCCTTAGGGTAAAAGTGTCCTAAATTAACTGGTCTGACACTTCATATTTGATTGATTGTGGTTTGTCCTCAAAATAATGTTAGTTACTCCACCAATAGTTATGAATCCTACACTACTCTCTTCAGTGTGGCAAACTCCTAAAATAATTGGGGAGAACTTAGGTGAATATGTTCTTTTTTGAGCATGACTGAGAAAGGATTACTAGATAGAGAATGAACATTGGTTTCTGGGAACACAGAGATGGGTCTTGATGAAAACTTTGTATATACTGCTCATGGTGTTGAGATAGGAACAGTATGCAATTTGTGTGGGGTCCCTTTCTGTCACAGTAGCAGAGGACATAACAGCTTTGTGCCAGAGGGAAGAAAACAGTATTTTTAAATCACAGAATCAAAGAATATGCTGAGCTGGAAGGGACATCAGTGCCCTTCATGAAACACACAATTCAATACCAGTAATACATAATTTCCCAAGATACCTTTTCCCATTAGGACAGACTCTTGATGTCACCACTAATGCCCTCTCTGGTCTGTGTTGATTAGGATAGCTGATTTTTCCCAGGCCTTTCCCCATGATTATTCAGTTCTGGGATCTCCTAGAGGAGCAAGTTATCATCTTCCACTTTAGCATGTCCTAAGCTTGAACAGCAAAGCTGAGTTGGAAAACTCTCTTTTAACAGCTGCTCTGTCACATTCAGCACTGGAGGTGCAATAAAGACCTAAACTGATTCATTAGAAAATAAATTCACCATTCAGTGTCCACCTCTTCGAGTCTAAGAAGTCTTTATTCACAGATGCCTAGTTCTCAGCTAACCCCTGGTATGTGCACCCTGCTCACTAAAAGCATCAGAAGCACTTGAAAAAGGCACATTTGCAGTGTGTCCCTGCATGTAGTGGCAAAGAAATACAGCTGGAATATATCTTAAAGAGAGGACAGGTGTCGGAGCTATGGCATGCTTGTGTCTTCTAAAGCACATCCCCCTACAGTGGAATGAAGTCAATGGGCACAGTCAGGAGGAACAATTGAAATCGCAACATCTGGATTTCTCAAATTTCTCAAAATCCATCATATGACATCTCATATACCTGGTCAGGGGAGCAGACAGCAGGAGCACACATTTAGGGGTGGACATAAGACTGCTGAGGAACTGGCTGCTGAACCAGCAGGATGTCTTTCAGCATGGTGGCCCTAGTAGCTACTATGATCTATCCTGCTAATATCCTCCTATTTGAAAAATAATGCTATGGCTGCTCTTCTGCTCTTTGACCTCACTTTCCAGATGTGTCTCTCAGTAGATCACAGGTCAGGCCAACAAGGTAACTGGCAGGCAGGGTTGAAGGCCAAGGGCAAGCCACAGTGCTGCACTGAAAATGTGTGAGATATAGGTTTAGTTGCAAGAGAGGAATGAGGCTCTCATTTCATGACTGGCTGCTGCCTTAATCAGAAATCTCACCTTCCCATAATCTCTTCCCACTCTGTCCCAGCTGTTGGAAGAACCAGTGTAGTCACACAGTCAGTTGGCTCAAAAAGATAATTTGGCTGAAAACTTTTTGTGTGTTGGGTTTGTTTTGGCAGCTGTGAGATTTGGAGTGGTTCAAGTTCATCATAGATTGATGCCTGAAGTCTTACATTTCATGATGTGACATTTGCCAGGTCAGCTGTATCAGTGACCCACACCTGAAATACTAAACAGTAACATTTGCTATATGCAAAATACAAATACCACACTACAAAAAATGACATTAAAAGAATATGAAGGTTCCACTTAATAGTCACATCCTTTGATGTGACTCATTTAACTCCAGGATCTTTATTTCTTGTTTCAGTGTGAGATGAGAATTAGAACTACATGCTTCTAAAATGTTCCACTAATTGTTCCAATATGTACATGCATGGGTTTATTAATGTATTCAAGTTACAGAATGATAAGTGGAATAATAAATGAATGCAGTTAGATATGTTTAGAAGTATTACAATGTTTAAGAAATAATATATACAAACCACAGAGACTGAATGGTGCATCCCAAGAGATTCACATGAGGCCATCTGTGTCCTGTTACACACAAGCACTGAGAACTGTGCTTTGGTTTGGGATGTGAAGAAAACTTGTATTTGCTCTGCAACTGCAGCAGTTCTCATTTTCCAAGCTGATATTAGGGGAAAAGACTTGCTTTTAGATATACAAGGACTGTATATTATATTCTAAATTTTTACATCTATAATAACAGCCTTTTGTATTAGTTAAGTGCTAGCAAATGATATGCAGGTAATTGTTTTGATTCCCACAAGTTACTTTTTATACTGATAAACACTTGATCTACTGGGCATACTTAGAAGTAGCAAGCTTTCAAATCTCTGACTTAATTTACAACTTACAGTGTTATGAACACATCTCAACAGAGAAGGTTCACATCTAGTGACTGATTAAAATATTTTCCATAATATAATATTATGTAATTTTTAAAATATATGTTTACCTGGAAATTCTCCATGAGCAAATGGACATTTAATCCAAGTTCCTTTTTTGGTTGTAAACTGAAAGCAGAGGAATGTGTTAGAAAAACCAAATTTTCCATTTCAATCTGTGTCAAAATATTCAACTAATGATGATCAGGGCATTCCAGAAAGTTGCAGAAGATTAATTCACAACATTCCTGCTCTATGATATCTTATAACCCTTGACTTAAACTAGGTCCCCTAATTCTTCAGGTATTGATAGACACATATATTTTACAGAAACTTCTGGTTCCACCAACTTAAAAGTAATCTAAAAGCAAACAATAATATGCCTGTATTAACCTTATGCGGCATTTTTTTCTCAACTAGAATAGTAAAAGATACTCCAGTAATTGTACTGATAATTTTGTGTTGATAATTTTATTTTCAAATATTTAATATGGAAAACTTTATACATTAATTTGAGTGCATTCTTCAGAATTTGCACTGACCAAGAACATTTTTTTCCTGCTTTTCTTAAGCGGAAAAAACAGAGGGCACAATCTGACCTGTGTCCTATCTATCCTTGCTGCTGCACTTCCAAACAATCACCTTCTAATCTAATCTTTCACATTTCCTTCATTCTTAGTTGCCATTCATGAGAGCTACGAAACAAAATATTGATCCTAAAGGACATCAACAGTTTGTATTTTTTTCAGAGCTGACAGAAAGAAGGCAGTTAATATATGTTTTACAAAGAAATCCCTTTACCTTCATGCAAAGTCTCGGGTGAGTGTCCACACGAGAATATTTAACCTGCTTGAAGACAGAGCACTCCTCATTAGTTAGTTTCATTAACTAGTTTCACAAAAGCGATTATTCAAAATTTTCATGGTTTGATTACTGTGAAAGGAACTGGTTTGTTTACTTTATAAACATCTCAGGAAATTAATCACATAAAATAGTTAGAAACAACCATTACTACAGATTAGTGAATCATTTCCTTTTTATCTGTAACATGTACCATTTTTTACAATCAGCCTGACCCATTAGAGCTCAATTAATTGATTCCATGGGGGCTCCTGTGCAAAATTCTTATTACACAGTCATTTTATTTCAGTCCTTTATTTGCCACTCATCAACAACTCAGCAGAACATTTAAACATACACTCAAAAATGTTCCACCATCAGTTTAGAAATCTTTCCATTTTCCATATCCTTATTCCAGAACAGTTAAATGAATTTAGATATCCACTTAAGCCATCCACAAAATGTTGTTTTCGTGATTAACAACTCTTTATCCACCAAGGGCTTCACCATAAAAGCCTTGTCTCATTTAAACAATTACTACATATATAAGTGATTCTCCTTAAATAAATTGCTTAAGTGACTGAGCACAACACACAGCATCATGGTCAAATGCTTCTTTCCTCTAACTTTTTTTGAGAACATAATATATGTCCTGAGGCACATCTATAACAGGGTCACAGAAGATAGTTCTGTAGGAGTCTTCTCAGACATGGAGACAGCATAGTCATCAACAGAGAAAGGTCCACCCTCATTAGAGAAAGGAGTGATGTAGCTTTGGGGCCTAAGTCAGTACATGTGCACAATATTAGAGTGTGTGGCCCTGTGTGGATTGACTGGGGGAGCTGGCCCTAGCTGAGGAATCTGCAACAGTCTCCAGGACACTACAGAGGTTGTTTTCAGGGCTACAGTACAATAAATGGACCAAATTCAATATCAAACTTTTTAGAATTAATTTTAAAAAAGGGGAATTCATTCTGTATGTGAATGTTGATGATCCTTGTGGGTCCCTCACAACTCAGGATAATCTACTATTCTATGATTAATATTAATATTCGTCCATTAAATGCAATGAGTAAATACGGAAAAACACTCATTCTCTGTAATAAACTAACCTTGGATTCTGATCTGGGTTACAGATATAACCATTACCAGCCAAACCTCATTTTTTTGCTTTTTTTCTCTTTCTGTCCTGCAAGCAATGAGTTGTGTTTGCTGTCAGCAGATGACTAATCCCCCAGGGATCACTCAGATGTGTAAAATTCAATTAATTTGTTTTTTCAAGATCAAAGCTTTGTTGAAACTCATAAAATGGTGAATCTGAACAATCACTGAACACTTGGCCAGGAGTTCCTAATTAAAAAAGCATTCAACAGCCTTGAGCCAGCCCCAGTCCCCTCCCCAGTTACATCATCATAGTAATAATAATCCAAAAGTTTCAAAAATTAAGAACTTCTATTTGATTTTATTTGCCTTTTCAGTTGTTACTTCAAGTTTACTGCCTTCTCTCCACAATCAGGAAAGCTTGAAAGCTGCTTTTCAAGATGAAAGCCAGAATTCTAATGAACGTCATAAACCCAGAACATTTAGCATCATGAGACTTCAGACTGAAGTATTAAGCCATTCACATGCATTTGAAAACCCTTTTCAACTTGAGAGAAGAAGTGCTGGAAGAACTAAGGGACATAATATTTCAGCACCCACAATCTCCAGAAATTGGACCAGCTTTAGGAAGGCACTTAAAAGAGACCTTAGGTACAAAATAGTTGTGCCCTACCAAAGTACTGTTATGTGTCCAGAAAGATTTAAAAGAGATTTAGCTTCATCTAATTTACATTTTAGGTGTCTAAATATTAAATATTCAAATCTAGTCTAATCACAATAGACTTTGTGGTATTAAAAAGAAAGAGGTACCTTCAGAGAGAAATTTCTCCATCCTATTATGCCTATCTACAGATGAGAAGAGTTGTTCTCCCAATGTGTTTGTCTCCCTTAAATGGAATCTGACATGAATAGTGTAGACTTGAACACCTATCTTTTAGAGTGCAAAGTCAGTATAGATGAATTATGTCTCTACAATAAATGAAAAGCAGATCCTATTTACCCCAAAGAATTTAGCAAACATTACTAGCTGCCCAGTCATCTCCACTTTTATTTCTTAATAGTGAGTCAGTGACCATTTTGAATAAATCATGTGATTAGCATACAAGAACAGACTGTGACTATGAATAAAGTATCAGAGAAGAAGAGAGGAATTTGCAACTGTTCTTACTCCAAAGTCTATCTCTTCACATTATGCCTTTGGTGATGGCATTCAATCTCACAGTTTGAATTAGTCTGCATAGCTCTTACTTTCTCGGTAGAATTTTTGGAAGAGTTTTCTATATCTTCACAGTCGTGGTTCAACTTTGTGAATCTGCATAGGTTAACCATGACAAGCACAGGACAGGCTGGCTCCCAAGCTAGGGTTTGTGTCGATGGGTTATAAACAATATTATCCCATAGTGTCTTCGTATCTGTGCACAAAGAGGGGAACGTTATTCAAGATGTATAGACATGAATCCAAACTGTTCGTAAGTCTGATACCTCTACATGTGCTTTAAACCAAAAGGTTGGACTTAACACAATAAAACACTTTCTCAGGTTATACTTTTTTCTATTTATCTGGTAAAACTTTCACTTTCATACGTATGTAATATGACTACTCCTTTTTCAGCTGTCATATCAGACCAAATTCTGAGACTGTTGGAACATTTTGTGTGAATAATTTCCCATTAAGCATGGGAACTCCCACATGCAGTTAACTGTCTTTTTCACCTCCCTGCTCTATCCTTTAATTTAGGTGTCAGACACCTTCTTCAAATGTCTCCTTGAAGCCTCTTCTCATATCAGCATTTCACAGCTGACCTCAGTGGCTTTTCTTTCTTCTGGTCAGTTTGTGAATGACTTAGAAAATGTGGAAAATGACTAGAAAGTTACTTGGTGTTTACATTGGCATAAACTTGGTGAACTATTTGGTCTCAAAGTATGTTATTTAGTCCAACCACAGCAAAATAAACCAATATGATGATTTCCTTGAAGTTTTGCAATATATGATTTTCATTTTAGATTAATTTTAAATTGTGGCATACTACTGGAGTTGTTGAAAATTACTTCTGTAAAGACTAATCACACAGTACTTGCCATTTGCAAAGGGGCAAAGTTGTATCCTCCTTGCATCTGGAATAGCCAGCCAACCCTACAATCCAAAAAGTGGCCATTAGTTAGAGATTCTCAGACACATTTTTAACATTTGAGGCAGAATGTGACAGAAAACCTTTCCACCAAAGACAAGGATGCTATGTTTGTTAGTAAGCTTTGAAAGTAGTTTCTTAAAGAAATTTTGCATAAATTTTTATGTTATTGTTCATCATTGAACTAAGGTGATCCTTTCTAATATTCCTACTATTTCTGTGCCTATATTTAGCCCAGTTTCATTTAGAAAGTCTTCCAGTTTGATTTTCATTAAGTTTCTTTCAGTTTCATTACTTTCTAGGGGTATCAAAAGACATTCAATAATAATTATATTATATCTTCTGGCTTTTGTAATGATAAAGGATACATCCTTAAAATCTGAGGAGTAACACTTAACCCAACCTGCATGTATATGTTCATGGCTGCTACTATACCCTAATTATTTCAATTCATGTGCAGATGTTTCTGTTACTTACAGTTCTCATCTGTTTGCTCAGCAATCCTATTGTGGAATTCTCTGTATATGCACTGAGAGGAATAATACCTTTCTAGTGACCTCATATCTTCAGAGTGGAATGAAAAACATCCCTAGTCGTGGAAGAGACTTTGTGGTTCAGCTCATATATTTAGGTATGTGATTTTAGGTCCCTACAATGTACATATCTGAGTGTGACTAAAGTTCACAAACTACTATTACAGTAAATATAAAAATCTAGCCAATGCAGACAGTGGAATCTACAGTGCAGTTCAGCACATCCCAAAAGAGTCACCTATATTTGGTCAATTAAGCACCTGACTGCACTAACTAGATCTCCACTGACTTTAAGAATTTAGATACCTAATTTGAATGCTGATACCTGTCTTCGAACATCTACATTTAAATATCTTAATCCACAAGGTAAATCCTACCCCAAAATTCACTGAGGAACTAGGTTCACATAGTATCTTTCTATCTTATCAAGATCATTTTAAACTGGTTTGTTAATTTTATTCCTTTGTATATAGGATATTCAAAAATGTCACTTCTCAGGTTATCAGAAAAAAATCTGTAACTGTTCTGAATATATTCACATAATGAAGTTTATCTCCCTTCATCCTTGGAGCAAGAATGGCTTTAGCTTAAAAATTCTTATTTTTCCTTGTAAGCAACATTTACTAGGCTAATGGAAACATGTTCTTTGAATCTCCTTTGTAAGACAGTCTCTTCAGTCCCCAGCCATTCCAGATTTTTTATGTACATCTTCCATTTGAATTAATCTCTCTTGGATATGGATACAAGAATTGCTTACAGTATTTCAAAGAAGACCTTGCCCATGGTTTCCTGTTAGCTCAGAATAATCTAATTCACTAGACTTTTGTTCATGTTTACGTCATGGGAGTATGTTAGTTTAATCATCCTGTGATGAACAATTACACCCACATCTTTTTTCCTCCACTGTTATTTCTAAATGAGGACTCACATTTTAGAGCTAGAATTCTTTTTATTAGAGCAGTGCATGAACTTGGACTTCAGACTTGACACTTCATTGTCCTTTGGTTATGTCACATATGAAGATTCCACAATTACCCTGACCCTGTGGTCCATTTTGACTACATCTCCAAAGTGTAACCTCATTACATGTTCCCACCCATTTGTGCCCATGTCATTGATATTAGAATGGCTATAAGTGTGATCCTTAAATAATCTCCCTACCAGCACAGTCACATTCAAGAGGAGTTGTTGAGTTAGCCCTGTGGCCAGGTATTATCTACCAAACTTACTTGTTCTCGCTCTCAGCTTCCTCAGTTTCTCTTTTAGTTTCTTATGCAATACTATATCAAATGATATGCTGATATTCAGTCAGATTAAATTTTCTTTTTTTCATTACTTATAAAAAATCAGTCAAAATAGTCTTACACAACACATTCCATAAATTAATGTAAATTGTATCCCATTTTTTTTCTGATCACCATTTTAATTAGCATTTCCTAAAAAATCACTTTTACATTTTCAAAATCATAAGCTGAAACAAGCCTGTCAAAAACTTGGGTTGAGAAACTTTTCCTCATTTCTTAGCACAAATCCCTGATAAAATTTCTTTAATCAGAAATGCAAGTATGTACCAAATTCCAGACTGTATTACCTCAATGCAAAGACACGGGAGTAGCTGAGAATATTTCAGAGAAACTGATTTAAAAGATTCCTTTCCTTTTATCTGAAATGAAAAAGATGGTCATGAATCCAGGACTGTAAATTACATTTAATAAAGTTAAATGATATAGATGTAGAAGGCCATTTCTTATAACTGTGACCTTAATGAGCATTGCCACCTACAAGTCACCCTCTCAACAGTTCAACAAACTTCTATGAGCTTTAACTCACCACAGCAAATGCCCCTGCATCTTCACAGGTAAACCATTTGTAGCACAGGCGAACATAATAATCTTGTTCTCGAGGAAAGTTGGATACATTCACTGTTATAAGTTTCCTTGCCCTGTCTACATTATAATCAAACTTTCCAGCTGAAAAATAAAATTCAAGCATGAAATTATCACATCTGTTTCTTTATTAATTTATTGTTTCTATTTTTTATTTCTTTATAAAAGGCACAAAATGTATTTCATAACTTCATGGAGATGAAATTCAACATCTATAAATTCTTACCTAGGATGTTTGAAATTATTATTTTTATATCCTGATATTCCTCAAGTTATTTTATGAGATACAATAACTTTCCTTCAATATTACTTAGTTTTAAAATAGCACTTGCAATACTGACAGGCCAAGACACCTACGTATTTTACTTCAAATTTAATAATTGTAATCTTACAAATACATGAAATATACACATTATTACTACTATAAAAGCTGATTAACCAAAGATAGTAATTTCATTACATAGAAAATATGTGCAACTGTGTTAGACAAATGCAGTATGTGGGGGGATTTTTTTTTTTTATATTCATGGGTATGCCAAAATCAGGATAGCAGTTTGGCAAATTAATTTCAATCTATTTATGAGATATTTCAAGAGACAAAATATAAAACCAGCAATCCAAACTACACAGAAAGGACACAAATCTATTTCCAAAAGTTTAAGTAGTAAATAGGTTGTAAATATCTTTATCTGCTACCTAGCATTTCCAAGTCAACACAGAGAAAATAATTTTCCAGGACATGACCTATCAACTACATGGTAATTAGAAGTAGTGATAGTTGGAAATACATTTTTCGCCTGCTTATTCATGTATGAAAAAATATCATGGTGTAGGTCATCAGAAGTATCTCACAGCTCTAAGTTGTATAGAATCAGCTCACCCAAACAAGCTGGAATATATTTTCCCACATCACTGTTCCTGCAATCTGCAAAATAAAAGCCAGAATTTTATTAAGTGCTGCTTAATTCATATAATTCTGTAAATAAACTCTCAAATTATCCAACAGCTTCTCATTAGGAAACTTATCTCTTATCCCCCTTTTTAAAGGCAGATTTACATCTGCTTCTAGATAAACAGCAAAAAAGAAAAGTACTCTTCCCACACACAGCAATTGTATCACAATATGCCTTAAGGAACTATCTCCCCAGTGTGGAGTTTCTACTGGAATGTTTAAGGCATCAGTCTAAGATATAACACTGCACCGCTTCACCTAGTACCTTACAACTGTGCATTTTTGCCATTCTGATTCCAAGCTTAGAAAGAAACACCTTATCTAGCTCACAGCGAACTTACCAGAATTAGAATCCAGGCAATGCTTTCAGAACTAACATCTGATATTTGTATCTCCAAAACTTAACTCTGTTTAAGAACACTAAATCAGCTTTTGTTGTGCTGCCTACTGTTTTCACCTCTCCTTGCATAACTCAGTATTAGAGCAAGTCCTTTGCTCTCGTTTCCCCACAAAATGCTTTTTCACAGAGAAATATTTCCTGTTTTCATTTGTTGACTCACCATTGTAAAATGTCTTAAAACTAGGCTGTATAAAATTTTATTTTCCCTCCTCTTTATTCACAGAGTACATATATGCTTCAATAGTGAACCAGGATTTATCAAGAAAATGAAAGGCTTTTCAAGCACAAAAAGGCTTTACTTCAATGAAAGTGTGGAACTGTATGTAAGGGATGACATTTTACCAAGGGGCAAGGGCAAGAGTCCCCCCACTCGTGTGCTCTGGAGATGGGAAGGTGGGACAAACCCAGGCACTGGATCGAACAAGGGTTCTCATGTCATTTTTTGCACTTACCTCCACTGGCCACACTGTATCTTGGTTGGACCACAGTGCTGAATATATTTTTGTATGCCCATGGTATAATTTGTAAAAAATTTGTAGGCACTTTACCCCAAAAACATGGAAATTTGCTACCTTATCATTTCCAGTAATGTGTCACCAGGCAATAGAACAACTAGTTAATGAAAGTAAAAGTCAATTTCTATAGGTTTTCCTATTAAGCTTTCCTTGTCCTCTGAAACCACCCATGGCCTAACCATGCAGAGAAGCAGAGGCTCCATCTTAGGATAGAGAGCACACAGGGCTGAACCCAAGGGCAGAGAAAGAGCGTGTCCATCACAAGGAGGCCAGCTGAGACAAATGCATAGCGTTGTTCGGTTTTCCATATACTTTTAGATATAAACTCTGTGTTTCATAGCAAGTTGAGACCTTTCCTTGCACACAAAAAGAAAATCACTGAAATGTAGACTAAGACTGGTCCTGGCATACATGTTCTACCATCAGTTATGTCAGTGTATCCCAGAACCGTGGTTTGGACTTGCTTTTGCCTTTGTGTTTTTTGGTTCGTTTCGGTTTTTTCTTTGACAAGATGTTTCTTGAAAAACATCTGGTTTAAGATGTTTTCCTACCTTCAACATAGTATTCCTGACTCAGCTTGACTTCACAGTAATTTGGTACAGTTTTCATGGTCACATAGATGTGTTGTGCTACATTGACTTCAACACAATTGAATTGTACCTGTACCTGTTTAAAACATTTATAAAATCAAGTTCATGCATGACTTCCAGATACATAAAAACCATTGGTTAACAAGAGTTAAGCAAGCAATATTCTTTCTTCAGATTATTCATATTTACAAGCAGCATTAAGCAGTCTCAGATATTGTAGCATTAAGAATGCAAAAGAAACAGATACAGTTCAACAAAAGGGTTTCAGAGTATCGTCATTTCTAATCCAAGATGTTGCTATCTTCTTCACTTTTAGAAATCAAAATATCTACAAGATATCAAATAATACTAAAAGCATAGAAATACAGGTATTTAATGCTAACTGAACTTCAAAAGCAAAAAAATCTTTCATACTACCAAAAGCCCCAGCCTAGCCATTTTACAAGCACAAACACTTGCAGAATGGGGAAAAAATGTCTGTTTAAATATTTAATTACAACTTCAGCAAATTTATTCACTCCAATAACAGTTTGTGAGACAGAAAGTAATTTAGGAGACAAAAGTTGAGGTCCAGTTATAGCAGGTCATTCCCTCACTGACAGCAGTAACTATTAAATTCCATATAGATTTTCATGTTGGATATACTCTAAAATTAGGCTTTGCATAGCCAGCTTCCTTTACCAAAAGGAAGAAGTACAAAAATGGTATGGAATTTAATTTATAGGATAAAAAAGGTCATTTTGTTTTGGAGTTTCATTTGACAATGCTGAAGTACACAGTTCATTGCATTTTTCCACAAAGTGAATAAGAGAAGAAAATAAGAGAGATACAAAGTATACTTCTTTCCAAAGGCCTGTAAACATTTAAATTAAAAACAACCCCTTAAAAAAAAGTCATCTACCTTCTTTCCATTAAGCATCTTGCTTTTTTTCCTAGTGAATCTCACATTTGTGCACTGAGACTGTTGTGTGTCCAGTGAAAGAGAACATATTTCCAGTCCACGGATATTTTCTGAAATGAGTTAGGAACAGATTGCAAAAATATAATTTAAGCATCTCTAAGAAATACAAAAAATAAATTAAAATATACCATATCGTAAGCTTTCCTTTGAAGTGAAAGGCACACATTTTTTATATCTGTTAAAACAGGGACATTATAGATAACACACACATGAGGGTAGGAGCAATGATTTGACACTGGTTGCTTTAAATTAAAGCTTTAATTATGCAAATTTTAAAAATGAACCTATTAGCTCTGAGTGAAGCAACTAGGAAATATCTAAACAGTAACACAAGCATATGAATGGCAGGGTGTTAGTAAAAATAGACTATGCACAAAAAGTTTGTGTGCTTTCATTTCATTTTAGTGCAGAACTGTAACTTCAGATGTATAAACTGTTTCTCCGTCTGTTGGGGCAGTAACCCATGTCTGAGTTGCCAAAGACCAAATTAGTGTGTGTATGTGTGTGTATGCATTCAGAGCAAGAAAGAAAAGGGCATCAGTATGCTTGGGGCACTAGTAGAGGACAAGTTATGTGTATTATATTGGAAGTTAAAATTCATTTGTCACGGCTCAATAGGAAAGCTGATTCCTACCATCCAGACTCAGAGTTCCTTTAATGTTTAAATAAAGAGAGCATGGGCTTCCTTGGGCACATTTCATCACTGTTGATATCTTCATGCTTCTCAGTACCATAGAAGATAAAGATGCAGGAGCATCACGGCAGAAGCTGTTAAAAATGCCACCTGCAAATGCAAGCATAAGAACAGAGAAACCTCATTGCGCACAGGATATCTGGGTGAGACAAAGAACCACAGGTGGAGCTCCAGCTCTCCTGAAATCAGTAGGGGAGCCACCACTTTGCAAAAGCCAATACTTTACCTAAGACTTTCACATGGCTAACTTAGCTATTTGGCTTCACTAGCAATGCAGGGGGTTGGAAAGAACTACAGTACAGATGAGGTTTGATAATAAATTTCTGGGCTTAGGGAAGTGTTAACCCACAAGAGGCAGCAATCAGACTTCTAACAGTTAAGTAAAGCAGAACACATCTAGACTAATACTGTTTTTAAATAATCAGATCTGCTGGATCATGGCTAAACTAATAGTTTATTTAAACTTTTTTCAAAACCATTACCTGTATATTGCAAGCACTCTCATATCTTTTAGGATTTAATTTTAGGATTTTCTGATGGTCCCAATTGCTGTTAAAATATCACTTTCACGCAAGAGGGCACCATTGCATTCCTAGTCATGGAAAAATCCCTTACACCTACGGGATTTCCTTCTGCTTTAGACCAAAACAGCAAGAGCGGAATTAATATTATCCAGGACTTCTTCAAGGCACAGAACACAGTAATCAGTAGGCACAAAACACAGCTATGTCTCATCTTATTTCCCTATGGAAATTTAGTCATTCCAAAGCCTTAGAACATCAGTTTGCAGAGCCACCATCTTTTTCTGTGTAAAAGAAAAAGGCCCCATCATTTTGCCATATTTCATCTCTTTCTGCTTCTCTGACTGCCCTGCACAGAAATCAGTTATTTATTTATGAATTTAGGTTGGTACAGTGGATTTAATCCTCAATGCATTCCTTGGGCTTCTCTACTTCACTTCCATTATTTGTAGTCCCAAAAATTACGAGTTCAAGAAGCTATCATAATAAATAGCCAGGGAATTAGGGTGTTTTCCTTGGCTTTGCAGTATGCAATGCAGCACACATCTTTTTAGCTGTAACTACATCAGAGCAATTTTTTAAAATGTTTCTTAACCTTCTCACTTCAGTACATAGCATGAAATTTAAAAACCACCCAAGTAAAACAAAGCATTTTACTGCACATTCTTATCCCCTGGCAAGAGTATAGAAGAAGAAAAAAAATTGATTCATATTAATCATACTGCTTAACGTGCTCCTAGAAGGAGTTCAAATAGTATGGCAGAGAGAAAAGTTTGAAACAGCAGTGCCACAATACTGTTCTTGCCATAAAATTCAGGATAACACTCTTAATGAAAATCATCAGGAGAGGGTGCATCCTTCAATGTCTAACCAAGAACTGTAGTAAAGGGTGGATGCCCATTGACTCACAAGGAAGGCACATCCACAGTTCTCACAGAGGAAAGGTAGGATATGGGGGAGGAGGAGGGACAAAGCTTATCCTTACTTATCCCTCCAACCCATCCAAAGAAGAAAAGTGTCCAGTTGCAGCTGAAGCCCATTGTCAAGGATCAGATACCAATACTGCAGGACATGAAGACAGATTGACATAATTGTGGCTCCTTGGCTTGAATCTGTCAGGCTTTAAGTGCCCTCACACTTGGTATCAGGAGAAATAAGTCCTGCATGATACATATCAAAAGTCAGAAAAGACAAACACTTCATACCCGAATCTCCACTCCATTATCCTGGTTTTGTGACATTAAGCATATTTTGGAGGGAAGATGATATGCTGATATGAACCAAGTAGAAGAGAATGGGAAAACAAGGACACTTCACTTCACCTGGCCATAGGTCAATTATTCAAAGAAATATTGGCAACTAGAGAAGACAAGTTATGCAAACCAAAGACAAAACACAGATCACTCAAAATATATGAATAAGGCTTTAAGAGCAGTGGACTACATTGACATTTGAAGAATTTATAAACATTTCCACAGAGTTAAGACAGCTCTAAGAAGAACAGTGCACAGCAGCCAGATGTGAATACTATATTACATGTTCCAAGAATAGGCCGTGTAATAATCCTGAAGGTATCTCAGGATGGAAAGTTATTGTACAACACCCACAATTAATTGGGAGGTTATTATATTGCAGAACTACCTGATAACTGTTACTAATAATGGGATAGGTGAGGATTAGTTTTAGCTCTGTCTCTTTGCTCAAAAAGATAGTTTCTTGACTGAATCATAAGACGTGCAGTTGTAGATACCCAGTGGTATGCAGGAGCAACAGTCTCTGCTTAATTCCTTGGTCGTTGGTGTAAATTTCTTGATCCAGGCCTATAATCTTGCCCATTCCTATGTTTGTGTAGAAATGATTTAAGGGAAAAGCATTGTACACGTGTGTGTGTGTACATATGTATATGTGTATATGTATATGCATATATATATTTATATACAGTCAAAGCTGAGAGTTGTTTACAAAGTATTCTTTTTGGGTGCATTTGACCATATTATTTGACCGTATTATTTTTTGGGGAGACTGTCATGACTTAATTGAATTTGGTCCATAGTTATTACTGCCTGAGGCATGGTATCATCAGATGTCACATGGTTGGTAATATCTCAGGAGAATTCCAAGTCAACCTAGGTGCATTGCTGACATGGGATCAGCACCCTTAGATGCACAAACACAGATTTAGGGACTACTGTCCTTCTGTCAGCAGAGACACTATTCTCCGTGATCACAGTTTCTATCTTCAAACTGAGAACAAATATGTAATACACTGAATGAAATGAAATTACGTTTCCACTTTTGATTTTTCCCATTCATTTCATGATACATTTTGAGAATCGCAAAAAATTCTGCAAAACTCATTAATAATAATTTAAATGGATCATATCATGTATGAGGATATTAGCTTTGGATCAAAATAAATATGTGATTTAAGAAGACCTGACACAAAATTATTTTCATTGTATAAATCATCACAGGATGAGACTCATTTCTGACTAATTCTTCAGTAAACTCTTACTTTATCATCTTTTAATCCCCCCTTAAGATATCTTCTTCTGGAACACATCTCATTTTCCTTTTTGCAGAAGTAGCTTTATCTATACCCCAGAAGACTTAAAGATACATTTTGCTACACGAACCATCTGCTGAGTAAATCTTGCCTAAATTTTGTGTTTATGAATGATAGCTGTAATTAGCCCTACATGAGAGAGGGATTGTTGCTTAATAAAAGGTTCCTTAATTATGAGCACACATAAGCCCAGGCATAAAGAAACCAAGGCTTATTATTCATCATGTAGACACTTTCCTTGTATTTTTGCCATCAGCTCAACCACAGGAGATTATTTTTTTTTAATCTGATGATGCAGCAATCAACCCAGAACTGTCATGACAGCAAATCACACCTTATGTACTGCTGGATAATAGAAGCCAGAGCTGAGCAATGAACACGCAATAGAAATTATTAGATGGATAATTTGAAGCCTCAGGCAAGAAGATGAAATAGGAGAGCAGGTTAAAAAAAAAAAAAGTAGAGAAAACCTATTAATAACAAGCCTGGGCCAACACCCAATGGAAAATCCTAACTGTTTTTTTGTCTTATATGTCTTACAAGAATTGTAAGAATCTGAACTACTTATGATACTGACAGTGCTAAATCTATGAGCATATCTAAAGCACACTAGAATTGCTTCACTGGCATATCATTCCATGACTATAAATTACAGTAGTATTTCAAACCTATTTGCATATGATTTATCATAGTATCTGCTGCATCTGTTCATTAGGATTATTCAACACAATTCATAAACAAAGTAGATATGTTCCAAGATAACCACATGGTGCACTTCAGTTAATAAATACCAAAATTTGCTACTTGAAAGTACTTATGGCAATTATGAAATTGATTAAATTTCGACTGACAGCCTCTCTTTCACAATGGATTGCAATGCACAGTAAATTAAAGGGGTTTCACAGTTGTATGTTCAGAAAATATTTCAGACTTTCAAGGATACTGAATAACCTGCTGATATACTGTGCCAAATATATTCTCTAAAAATGTAAGGCCTTTTTAAAATTATCAATATTTTTGTAGCAATGTCAGGATATACTACAGTGAATTTCAAATACTACAGTAGCTCTTATGTACTACCAATAGTCTAGAAGATCATGAGGAAGAAGGCAGTCAAAGCTATGTTGCCAAATACTACTGGGCTGGTGGTTGCAAATTCTGGGAAATAAAGTCACCTTTTTGTTGCAGCTAAAAGAAATGACTACTGCAAAGGTCCTCTACTATACACCTAAGGTCTTTCAAGGTAATTTTACCTTGAATAATAAATAATAAAAAGAATTTATAATAAATAGAAAAGGAAGTAGGGAAAGGACTATACACCCACTGTTGCACAAGTGAATTAGAATGAAGACAAAAAAATGTTTTTTCACCACCTCTGTAAGGCTGAGTCATCCTACATGTTACTTGTGTTAAAGACAACTGATAAGTCATTTTCAGGTAACACTGAAAAACCTACAACCAGCTGCATGCACATCATCTTGAAGGATAAGGATCTTTAGTTTACAAACCCTTCAGTGCCCAAAATCTATATCCAATTAAGAGAGAAACATCTCACTTATGCTTATGTGCTTCATCTGCATGTCCCTGCATTAGGGGTTGGACCAGATGACCTCCAGAGGTCCCTTCCAAATTCAGCCAAACTGTGACTGTGACTTGAGCAATTCTCGCAGTCAACAGAGAGGGACAATCCCGCTCACCTCCCTCCCAGCACATAAATCACCTTGTCCTAAAAAGGACGGAATGAATCATCACCTCATGGTACCTATGAGTCTCCACTATCTAGATCTGCATTTGTGTAATATCCAACACAGATTTTAACTCATAACCAACAGATTTACAGGTGTCCTTCCCTTTGAGATCAGGGTTGGAGGGTTTGGTATCCTCAGACTATACTGCTCTAGGACATTAAGGCATGCTTCAGCTAGCAGAGCAAGGCTCAACACCCCTGTTTCTTCTACTACCTTCCACGTAGTTTGTGTAACTGTAGCTCAGATGTCTAATCCTAACAAGATTCATTCACAATCCTTGAACCAGCCACGAAAGGTTCACTCTGCTCAGCAGTAGAAGACTAAAGACTTTTTCAGGTGGAATTTTTAATCTCACATGCCTGTGGCTCAGCATCACATCTTCTCCCTGTCTATGCTCTGTGCCACATGGATTCAGGAAAGGCACTGTGGAGACAGGCAGTGCTCAGAGTTGTGCCTCCAGCTAGGACTGTCCTCTCAGGGAGAACTATGACTGTCCTCTCAAGGGGGACTGCCTGCAAGGTAGCTGCCTCATACTTCCCTGCAAATGACTGTGTGCACTGGAGAAGTGATTGCTGGAGGCTTCAGAGTTCAGGTAGTGCAAGACCCTGTATTATTATTGTAGGCAATAATAGTAATAATAAGTAGAAGCAATAAAAACATGTAGAATGACTAAAAAAACTCTCTCAATGACCATTTGTGGTAAGGCAAATTATAAAACTAATCATTACTAATCTATTGTTTATCAAAACCTACCGATTTCCAATGTTTTGTACAAGAAAACTGGTGGTAAATACCCTGTCATGACAGTGATGTTATGTCACTACAATGGTGGATTTATTATCTTTAATAAATTATCTTTAAAAAAATAATAATAAAAAATGTGAATGGCATATACTCACCAGAAGGTTTGCTTTTACAATGAATCCCCTGTAAACAGAAACAAAATATTGTAAAAGCTAGTAATAAAAATAAATATTGCTTCACCATTGCACACAAATAGAAATATATCTTAAACAGGTAATCATATTCATATTTCACAATAGAAATAATTTTCAAGGTTAAAAAAAAGTTTTCAAATACAGTGAAAATGCATATCACTACTGCATATGGCAGCCTTATATGTATGGGGACACAAGATCAGCATTATCCTCATTTTCATGTATTCCTACTGAGGTGTGTAATTGTTCTAACAAGTATAACAGTTCCATCAAATACAGACAGCATTTTATCAGGTACTCTCATTCCCACTGACCAATAGCTTATGTATTGTTTCATTAAACTTTACAATGGATTGCTTCATACCAGAGCAAAGGAACTCAGCAATTTTTTAATGGAAGATATTTAGAACATTATTGAATATATGATTTCTAGAAGATCTCACTAGAAAGAAATTATTATGGTGATTGCAAATGAAGTTTAGAAATAAGACTTGCCTTTTTATTTCTGAAATCTGGCTCAGAAGCCTGAAAATAAAATTACTCAGGCACAGTACTTATCGTGTTGAAGTGGGAAAGTGTCTTTGTAAGAGGCAAAGTGAACCTGGCACTGAGATTTTAACAAGCTTCCAGCTGTCTTTGGGACAGACTACATTCATTTTCCCAGTAAAATAAACATTTAACCACACAGTAAAATTCTGTACAAAAATAACAAATCTTATTTTGACTGCTATGCATGACATTCTAAAGAAAGGCTATTGCTTAGCCACAAAATACTGTTTCCTGCTGTTCTGGAATTCAAGTTTCTGGCATAGCCCTTATACCAGTATTCTTTTGGATACAGAATATATGTCCCCATTTTCTTTCCTTTAAAAGCAGTGTCCTATTGACAGGGACACTTTCATCACACTCACAAAAGGAGCAGGCACCACCTTGTCTCCTCTGCTCTCAAACACAACAGCAGCTCTCAGTCCTTTTAAAGCATTTTAAGATCTTTTTGACTAGCCAACAATCTGTAAGTTTTAGAGCCAGCAAAAGTCTTCTGGTGGACACTTTTAGAAGTTCTCAAATTGTATACAAACACAGAGGCTGCAGCCTAGGTAAGCATTAGCACATCACAGAAATGACTATTGCTTTGTGTTCCATGAGGCTTTCATCCACAGGGAATTCTGCCTCCTCAGAAACACAGCTGTAGAGCAAAGCCTTATTACTGCTGCAGGTGAGAAATGGCAGCATGTTAGTTCCCCTGTGGAGCTGCCTAGGGTACCTGAGAGGTTTGTGTTCTGTCCTTCATCACTGCTTTTAACTGGAGCTAGATAAGCTCCTTTTTAAAGGTGGCCTTTAGAAAACCAGTTCCACTAACCTGTATTAATTCACATTCCTCTGTCCTTTTGGCTCTTTTATTTTTTAATAATCACTTCTAGAGGTAAATTGTCATCTTTTACAATTGGCAGTTTGTCACTATGACTCACAAAAGTGCAAATGCATAAAAGGTGGTATTTTAAACCACATTTTATAATAAGACAGACATGGTCATATACTTTCATAGACTGAAGATTATAAAAGTTACTCATGACATTGTTAAAGATATTGCTTTGGCTGCTTCTACAGTATAATATATTGACACTCATAGAAGTAGGGTCTGTTGCAATAGGACAAGGGATAATGGTTTTAAAGTGAAAGAGTGTAAATGTAGATTGGACATAAGGAATAAAAATTTTATAATGAGGGTGGTGAAACACTGGCACAGGCTGTCCAGAGAGGGGGTGGATGATCCATCCCTGGAAATATTCAAGATCAGGTTGGATACAGCTCTGAGTAACCTGATCTAGTCGAAGATGTCCTTGGTCTTTGCTGAGGGGCTTGATTACATGACCTTTAAAGGTCCCTTCCAACCCAAATAATTCTATGATTCTATAAAAGAAACCAAACTTGTTCTAAAACTGGGACACTTCTATTTTAATGATTTTTAAATTTCCTCAAATCCCCCTGAAGAACTAAAAACTGTAACTGGTAAGACCTAATTTCTACTCTAACATATCATCGAAATATTTGTTATTTATTGATTGCTTCTGCCCGTCATCCCACTCCTCCCACCACTGAAAAAAAGCTTCATTGGTAGTTTGCTGATTCTCCCTCTGCACATTCATCAATAAAAAGAAGACTATAGCTTTCTGAATTATTCAGTGCAACACTAAACCAATAGAAGTGGAACATGCCAGCTCATACAAAACTACTGTAATTTTAACTGCTGTTTTAAAATCATAATTTTGAATTATTTCTCATCAAATCTTGCTGAAGTATGCTGAAGAAAAATTTGAATTCAGTCTCTTTACTTGAGGCTTTCCGTGGCCCTAGGGAATGGAATAGACAAATACACAAAATGACTACAAAAAATCAAGCGAGTGAGTTAGGGAGCTCACTTTCTTGGTGAGAAAACCTAACTGTTGGATCAACTACTTACTCAGCCATTACTTACTGGAAGAAATTAATCCCTAATGAGGCCAATAATTTAGCAAATTACTTCCGTATTTTTAACTTCCCATTTGGCAGCCAGACTATTGAAAATATTTTGGTTAAGTGGCTTAACAGACTTTCCAAGTGACAGTCAAAATTTCTAGAGTAACACCTTTAAAGTAACTTCTCTAACCATTCTAACAATTATAGGGCAAAAAAATCCATTAAAAAATTAAGATATCATTGAAGTAAATAACAAAAATCTCACAAAACTCAGAAGATTCAGCCTTTTGCCTAAATAAGGTCAGTGCTTTGGGGTCCCTGTTATGACACCTGAAAAATGGACATTCTATGTAAAAGTTACAAACATGGGGGGGGGGGGAAAAACAGAACACCCACTTCTGTGAGGTTGTGGGATGATGCAGAAATCTTTTTATACCCTCTAGTTTATCCTAATTAATTACTGATTCTCAATATTGCTCAGAGGAATCCTATCATCTGAGCTTTTGCATGTATTTTCTCATCTTTTTAACAGGAAAAAAAGAAACACATGCTTCAGTGACTTTTGTCCTGGTAGGTAGATATTTTGTCATTCTTGGACACTTGGTTTTGTTCTGGGTGAGGAGCTGTTGGGAATGTTTACATAAATAATCAAATATTTGCACAAACACTTGCCAGTTACAGCAACATTTGGTCACAGCCCAATTCCTTATTTTTTTATAAATGTTTCTTTTTATTGTACAATACCAGGGGGGTAGGGGTGGTATTTTCTTTTACAATCATTTTGCAAAATAGTCCAAAGAGACCATTTGTGTGAAAGAAGAACTCAAATGAATTAGCCAAGTTCCTCTCCCACTTTCTATATCTTTTGTTTTCAGGAATTTTCAGTGATGAGTACAATAGAAAAACATAACACACTAAAACCAGAATGGAAATTTTCTTCCCCTTTCACAAATCCCAAGGGCATCTTTTATGCAAAAATAAGATCCTGAACATGACAGTACACTTTACTCCTATACAGAGAGCATCTTTGATTCATATCGTCTTTGGCAAAGAGCCTAAGCAAAATATACTTACACAATGCACAAACAGTTAGGGATTTTCCTATTTCTCTAGGGTTTTCCCCATTTGTGGTATTACTCAACTCTAGCTAGAGGTTATCTGAACAGACACCACCAACGTGCAGTATTCTGAATAGAAGGTGTGGTGCCAATTTTTTAGCTAGCACAGCAACTTCTCAATCTAAGCCAATTGTAATATCCCATTGTTTTGCCTAACAACTGTAGAGAAGAAAGTGAGATCAGCGGAGGAAGACTTGTATTAGGGGGCACAGAGAGTGTTTTCATGAATTAATATTACCAAGGAAATGGAAAAAAGATCAGATCTGCTTCCCATCTCCTCTCATATCTCCAGGCACTGAATCAAGTGCAGAATTGTGGAAATTCTTCCCTGGATGTTTTGTCACGCAGGAAAGAATCTGAGAAAAACTTGTTTTCATAGTCTACCTGTTAGCTCTGTTGTACGGCAGCCCTTCCACAACTCTGTAAGGAAGAGTACTATGCCTGAAAATGACTTAAAATGTATTCTTTAATTGGGACTAGGTTGTCAGACACTTAACATTCATTCATTAAGGTACCTACATTAAAGTCAGTGAATGTAGGTGAAGTTTTCCACCCTTTTAAGAGATCCTCAGTGGCAAAGCTATTACCTACATTTCTGCTTTAGGTTCAGCTGTCAGAGAGGACAGAGAGAAGGCAACATGATCATATTCTGATGTTTCCATCTATTCCAACAATTTCTTTTCTTTGACCACCATTCAAAGCAAGAATGTATGCATTCTTACAACATAGGAAAAGAGTGGTTTTGCAATAACTGATGCTCAAATTGTAGCCAAAAGGCTGATAAAGATGATTAATTTAATCACATAATTTTCTGAATTTCAATTGAGAGGATATGCTCTGCACAAATCCATCTTATTCTGCACACAAATAGGAAGGATGTCCCAGATCACTGAGTCTAGTCCCCGATAACCACAGATACCGTATCATCCAATCCCTTTCAAAAACTGGAGAAGTGTTATTCTAAAATCAGTCAGGCTTTCATGTGCACTGCTCTAATAGCCAAGGCTACTCCAGAAGCCCTACTGTCTGCCAGCACCAAATATTTTAATTTCTAACATGAACACAACAATGGTTAGCTTGTATTGACTTCTGATCGTACTCATTATCTTTTCACTTAAGTAGATGCTTTCCACCCTGGAATTTACTTTTCACTTATCTACAACCAGTAATAAACTGGTTTCTCCGCCTTTTCTGAGACTGTAAAAGTCAAGCTCTTTTATTCTAATCAACCGTGCTTTCCTTCTTACCATCACCCCTCTCAGCAGCTATTTCTACTTTAAAGTATCTTTCCAAATGGAGTGACCAGAACCACGCACAGTTCTGAAGAGAAAAGGGTTTATTGCTGCCTCTTAAAGTTGTAATAATCTTTGCCTTGGGTGGGAGCACCTCAAACATGCCATATCAGTACTTATCCTTCAACAGAGAGGGAGCTACTGTGTGTATAATCAATCAAGAGCAGCTTTCTTTTCCCAATTCAGTTCAGGGAGGGAAGGGCCTACAGAACCTGGGCCATTAGAGTCTTCAACGATTTCTCATAGCCTTTAGTGAAAAACCTGACAACGAAAAGGTGATCTCGATCACCTCCATAAAGAAAAGGTCTGAGCAGTGGACAGCCACAGTGAAAAGTTATATGGATCTACACCTTTTCAGAACTTTGGATGGAAACAGAGAGGATTCAGAGCTTTATCATAAGCTCCACAGACTATAAATGAATTCCTTTCATAGATACATTCAGCCCCATAAACTATCTAGAGAGAACTTCACAAAGGGAAACGAGTGAGTATACTTTAGCTTTTTCCAGAGCTATTTTCACAGGGAAGGACTTAATGGCTTCGCACTTTACACATCATTGATGTTAGTGGGGATTGGAACTTTTCTCATTGTATTCTTAGAAAGCTCACAGCTGTATTTATCTCACCAAATGTAAGAAGAATTCTTGCAGTAAAAGAAAATTTTAGAATTTTCAGATACAGAGTTCTTTACAGTAGAAGAAAGCACAGTGATTCCTGTCTCACTAAATTATGGTCAAGTATTTATACATAAAAAAACCATGTTACTGGGTGAAAAGAAAAACTAATAGATCTCCAGAACACACTTGGCAATTGAATAAAACTGTGGTTATATTTACCGAGAACCAGAGGAATTGCAATGATTAATACACATAATATAAAAATTTAGAACTGTTAAAAATTCATAGTACTGCTAATACAGTGCCCTCAAAAGACCTTTTCTCAAAAGAAAAGTTTTGACATCATGTGTAATTACTCTCATTGCCAAGGTGAAACTATCTCACTAATGATACTTTTCTATTTTTGGCAAACGACAAGGTTTTTCTTCAAC
Source organism: Manacus candei (assembly GCF_025592945.1). Taxonomy (NCBI): domain Eukaryota; kingdom Metazoa; phylum Chordata; class Aves; order Passeriformes; family Pipridae; genus Manacus; species Manacus candei. Next base: position 21,091,711 of record NW_026138091.1, on the reverse strand, counting down.
TTTTGCTGGCAATGTGTGATCAGATGTATGTGAGCAGCATGCAGTGGGACTAGCTAAACAGTCATAGATGGAAACGTTTGGACTGTTACCCATGCAGAAAGGAAATGGCACCTGAACTTATGGCAAAGCATTATTTTGAACTACTTTGAACTACTGTTTCTACAAAAGCACCTGAATGTTGCTAGATTTTTTTACAAATGATAAAAGGAAAACATCTGAGTCATGCCTACACATTATCCAGCTCTAAGATTTTTCTCTGTGTGTTCCAAGCTGAACAAAACCCATCCCATCACATTAGTACAGTGCTGAACCTGAGAGGATAATTACTAGTGAGAAGTGGGATATCAACCTCAGGCTCAGTACAGTGCTAACGAGGTCACGCACTTTTTGGATGAGAGCTGGCTTGAGTCCAGCAGAGCAAGGTAATATCTGTCTGTGTTCCAGTCAGTATGTATTTCCTCCTGCACTGTATTGCTGCAGAGGAATCCCGTTCCTGTATTTTGAGTGCATTGTCCATTATGTTATCAGGACTGCATGTGGCATATAACGTCTTCTGGCCATTGCAGTGGCTGCATGGCTGGATCCCTTCTAAAGAGCAGTATTGCTTTGAAGCTTTTCAACTGCAAAGAATATTCCCCCTTCCACTCTTTTTAAATTAATTTTATTTTATAATAATATGATACAAAAAGGACCTACATATAAACCACTTGATTTTAAATTTATTGGACCAAAGGGAGCTATGACAGTCTGAGCTAAAAGCTGCCTGTTCTATTGTATGCTTCAGCTCCAGGACTAGAAGCAGAATTTGCTTGAAGCTACTGCATGCACTAACGTCTTTCTTTTAGAAATAAAAAGAACCAAACAGAAAAAAAACCACAACCAAAATTTGTCAATCCTTTTTGATGTCATGTTTCCTAAAATATTAATACAAGTTGTTAAAAAACATAGTAGTGTACAATAGACACAGTAAAATTAAAATGTACTTTAAATGCCATACCCTCAGCTGGTATAAATCAGCACCATTTCATACACAGAGTGACAAAAATTTCAGATCACTCAGCTGCTTGAAAGGAGAACTAATCTGCCAAATCAGCACTTCTAGTCTAACAATAAGACATGGACACCCTGACACAGCATTAATTATTTCAATGACTGACTGGAGATCTCATACAGGGGATGACAAAATGGAATCAAAGAAATTTAGGGTGAAAGGGGTCTCTGGAGGTAGCCAAGTCCGGCCTCCTGCTAGAATCAGTACTAACACCAACATCAGATCAAGTCAGACAATATTTTGGCTGTTTCTTGAAAAACTGGAGGATGCAGATTCCACAAGCTCTCAAGACAACCATGAATATCCCATGCTTTGAAGTTAGGATGGAATGATGATCTTTATAGCACAGAAGAGGCTACAGGAAAAACTATCCCTCAACAACACTGACAGCACTGAGACTTGCAGTCTCAGAAGTGGCTGGAATCAGTGGGCAGCAAGATTGCCACAGAAAAGAAAAAAAGAGGGGGGGGGAAAGGGTAAGAATTTAAGTGAAGATTATGAGAAGAGACCCTCCAGCACAGAACTGCTCATTGGTGCTGAAGACAGTGGTTATTTCTTTTGGAAATGTATATTTTTATTTTGAAGATGTTTTTCTATTCCAGTTACTGTCTTCTCATATGACCTAACACTATTGCTCAGCAAAAAGAGGAAATACATTGCAGGCCTGGTTTACCAGCTCTCTGGCATACACAGAAAAGTCCTCACTGTTTTGCTCTAGGCAAGTATTCTTTTTATAAATGTTTAGAATCAGTCCCAGGAGCAGAACAGTGCTCAGCTTTACACGTGACATTTATAAATGAAAAATGCCATGCTGCTCACATTCAGAAATTGTGGAAGACACTTTCCACTGATTTGAATGAACTTTTAATCAGATGCAAATGGGGATAAATTTTTTTACCTATTGTGGTGGGTTGACCCTGGTGAGACACCAGGTGTCCACCAAAGGTCCTCTGTCACTGCCCTCCACAACTAGACAGGGGAGAGAAAATATAACAAAAGGTTCCTGGGTAGAGACAAGAAGAGATCACTCAGCAGTTACCATCATGGGCAAAACAGAGTCAGATTGGGGAAATTAGTTTCATTTATTGCCAATTAAAATCTAAGATAATGAGAAAATAGAAACCAAATCTTAAAACACCTTCCCCCTCCCCTCCTTTCTCCACAGGTCCAACTTCACTCCCAGTTTGTCTACCTACTTCCCCTCAGTAGTACAGGATAGCAAGGAATGGAGGCTGTGGTCAGTTCATCATACATTGTCTCTTCTGCTCCTTCCTCCTCAGAGGGAGGAGTCTTCATACTCTTCCTCCTTCCCCTGCTCCAGAATGGGGTCTCTCATACAGGAGACAAAACTCCATGAACTTCTCCAAGGTGAGTCCTTCCCACAGGCTGCAGTTTTTCTTTAACTGTTCCAGTGTGGGTCCTTTTTTTTTTTTAAGGGGGTCAGTTTCTCAGGAACAAACTGCTCTAGTGTGGGTCCCCCAGAGGGTCACAAGTCCTGCCAGCAAACCTGCTCCAGCAGGGGCTCCTCTGTCTGTGGGTCCATGGGTCGTGCCAGGAGCCTGCCCCAGAACAAAATTCCCACAGGATCCCAACTTCCTTCAGGCATCCACCTGCTTCATCAGGTGATAACAGAAATCTATTATTTCAGAGGCACTATTAATGATCCTTGTGGGTCCCTTCCAATTCAGTATATTCTGTGATCACTGATGGTCTTGACCTTGGCCAGTGGTGGGTCTGGCAGCTTCTCACAGAAGCTATCCCCCACCCCTGCTACCAAAACTTTGCAAACCCATCAAACCTATACAAACTTCAGCTTTGCCATAAGAAAAGGGTCACATAATTTCCAAGTAAGGAAATTTCTCTGTGAGGATTTTGCATTTTTACTGGTAGTGAAATAAAGCCAAAGTTTGCAGCCATTTTCAAAATTATTAAGTCAGCCAAATCTAAAAAAGAACTTAGGTACCTGGAACATAATTTAAGCAAACTGTGGTAGTCTCAGCGGAGTACCATGATCTACAATATCCAACCAATTGCTACCCAACCCTAGAGGCACCTAAGCTTATTAGATACCTCCCTTTCTGAACTCAAAGATCCCTGGATGCAAGTAGAACCAGAAACTGGAACTGTGGAAGAGTGGCTCTCAGTAGCTGCTCTACAGAGAGAACATCGAACTCCAGCTCATAACTCAGGTGCCTGGGCTCTAGAGAGTGGAGATCAGACTAACCCAATGCTTAACTTTTTCCCTTGTCTTAACTTGAGGCAGCACCATGCTGAGCATGCAGGTTTCTCATACTGCCCTGACAAGTCGCTAATGTTTTCTCACGATCTCCACTGAATCTGTATTTAATAACCTGCAACCATAAGAATGAAGCAGCATCACAAAATGGGTGAGTGTTGCAGACACTATCCTGACATGTTGGGGGCATAGGGACTTAAAAATGAACTTGCTAAGCCCAACTCTGCCAGCATGGATCACAAACTCATACTAAAATTTAGAATACCATAGCACACTTGACAATAATTTCTTATAACAATTTCAAGACTTTGGAGACCACATGTCAGGGTTGAGACTCCCTTCAAAGTAGGAGCACGTCTCTAGTTCTGGAGCTCCCAGTAAAATTATATTTTTCCCTCTTGTCCTTAAATAGAGGAAAATTCCAATCTAAATAATCCTGGAACTACCCCTGGTTATAGCTCTTCCTGATGAGAAATATTTTTAAATATTGACTTTGGTTTTATTCTATCCTTAGCTTGTTATGTTGTTGTGTAGGGGTGTAAGGCCATACAAATGATCCTACAGGACATGCTAGAAGCCATGGAAGAGTGGTCTTAGATGGCAGTCCTGGGAGGCTACTGTATTCTTGCCTGGTGCCACGGTATCAGTTAAGGATCTGCTTCCGTTAAACACAATGCTAAAGATGCCTGACTGGCTCTAATAGTGTTTCTTGAGTTACAGAAATATTCTAGCCACAGCAAATGAGGAAAATTTTAGTACATGAAGATTTTTACAGTTATACTTAAATACATACTGCAGCTATTTGAAAATTTTTGAGAGAGAGGATTATTTCTTAACTATTCGTATTTGCATTATTGTGTCTGAAAGTCTGGATCCTTCATCAGAAACCTTATACCAGAATCCCTGCATACATGCCTTTCCTCTCCTATCAAGAGCAACAAAAGCCAAAAACACCTTTCCCTGAAAGAACTAGCAGTGTGAATACATGAAAAATTAAAAAACACTCAAAATTTGCTGTGTAGAAAAGCCCTATTAAAAATACCTATAGTGTGTATTCTAGGTGAAACCTTTTCAGTTTGAGATAATTGACAGAGAAGCTAGTTATGACTAAATCTGGAAATTTTAAGGAGAAATAAGTAATATATAATACAAAACAAAAAATAATTACTTGAAAAGTCATTACATAATCTATTTCTCCAAATTTTTACTGTTAATAGTAATTTTGTGGGGGGAAAGGGGAACAAACTATGTAATAATCACATAGTTTGGTTTTATATAATGTATCTTCCTCGTACTGTAGTTGCTAAATTTAGCATAATCCTATTAAAGGAGGCAGAGTTCCAAGAGAAAGGCTTCCAAAGAGGCAGGATCCTACCAACTTTACAACAGCACCATTGTTTCGCCTGACCCTCCTGATCATGCTCTTGTCCCTAGAAGCAGCAGTAATTCATGGGCACAGCCTCAGCTTAATAAATCCATCAGTGTTCAGTAACTTCATTTTTGCTTCACACTATGTCTCATTTTTAATGATAGCACTTAGTCACTGAAAATCACCTATGCCACACATTTGCCTAAAAAGCATATGTGCTTTTTGACCTCTAAGTGGAAGAGAAAATAAGCTACAAAGGCAGACTGAATGCTAACACAGGTGTGACCATGCACTAAAAATTATTCTATTGTATCATACATAAATAGAATATATTGAAAATGAGGGAGAAGAAAATCAAAAGAACGCATACTACTGACCAAAACTAATCATGAAGCATCACAATATAATGAGAATAATAAAAATAAATTAAACCCCCACAAACTATGACAAATTATAACATAAAGATATCAAAATTTGTAAAGTAATGGAGAAAACTCATTGCAGTTACAGAAGGACGAACAGCAGGTCAGAGAGATGAGGAAGTGGGGAAAAAGATTAAGGAAGTTTGCATATGTATGGATGAGAGGGAAAAACAAAACTGGAGACAGTGAAAAATCTTAACTGCAATAAATTCTATTTCCTCAGATTCTTTTTCCAAGAAAAGACAATGAATGCACATCTAGTACTGTACAGTGTTGTTTATGTGATTCACACTCTCTGAAAATATGCAGACAAGTAGAGGCAATTTCAAGACAGTCAGTTTTCCAGAAATGATTGAAATTTACCACACTTATTCAAAGCAACTATGTTGAAACACTTCTTTGCAAAAGAAAGACCTACAGGTAAGTTGCAAAGTAAAACTAAAACTCTCTTCATTTTTGCATAGACATCTCCTGAATGAGATTGCATGTCCCATACAGTTTTCATGGCAAGTCCCATATTTTGCATGCCGCAAGGACAGGACACACTATGAGCAAAACAGGGCTTTAGCTCAGCTGACTGTTACAAAGCAATATGTGAAATATGATTTGAAAGACCATCTATAGATCCCACAAAAGAGAAAAGGATGAATGAATGAATGAAAGCAGAAGTATTTATCTTTGAAAAAACCTCAAGATGTCATCGACTCTACATTTCTGTCTTGGGAAGAATGACCTTTATCTGAGATGTATGTGAGCTATATTAGACATATCTGGGCTATATTTTCTTACTGTGTGCAGAGATCTGTATAAGTTCCACAGGCAATTTATTCCAGTACTCAGCATCACTAGTTAGGGTGACTTTCCAGTTTACTCATGACCTCAGAAAATTCTGGCCCAGCGAATTCCTACGGTTGTGAATGCAGGGGTAGTGCTGGGATGCGTCTGTATCACATCTGAATATATGTGAATTTACTGGTTCTGAGATCATTCCTAGCCAAGTAGTTTAGAGCTGGTCTGGAACTTCCTCAGAAATACACTGCAGTTTTAGGCATATTTTCTCATTTGTTTTTTTAAGATGGCAAATAATGTTCCGATTTCCAAAAAATAGCCAATAAATCAGAAGGAAAAAAATGGAAAAAGAAAGTTTTAGAAGGAAATGTATTTTTCTGACAGTGTGAAAACTACTATGAAAAACATCTGTAAATGGGCAGGTATATGAAATCCTCTCGTGGATTGTACTGCATCTCAGCAAATATTAGCAGATAATATGTTTTATATTTTTATGCATCTCCTTCAGCCATCAGGTATATCAATGCAGACACAAAAAAGTCTGTGTTGAATCATCTTTCTATGTTGGGACTTTGCAATCTATCTCTCTCACTCTAAGACAGGTCTTTAGTCTCTTTAGACATTTTCCATGTCTAAAATTAGTTTTTCAATCAGAATTTAGAGAACAACTGAATTATGTCACCTAGATTATCATGCTCATTTTTTAGAGGCTTGGGATCACTTTTAAAATATGAATTGCTTAATAATGAAAAAAGAATACCAGTGTATGTCAGCTGACTTAGTGGCCTATCACTGGTTTTGCAGTGTGTAGTATTCAGCAAGAATGGACTAATCCGTGGCATAAAGATCCAGTAAAGAAACACCACATATTTCAATTATAAATAGCATGAACAAGCAGTAGCTAATCAAGAATTTGCTGCCAATAACTTTTATAATTACAGGGAAATCCTAGATTTGGTTTAGGGTTTCCTTGTTTATCTACAGACTTTGGAAATATTGCTACGTACAGAGGCAGACAATACAAATACTATTTCCCAGTGTTCCGGGGAGTGTTTTTAGATGTAGTGGTCTTGATCTTTACCAGCTGTTCAAATTTGGCATAAGCCTGTTTCTTTGTGTACAGCCTGCAAACAATGTGGATTGTAAAAGGAGTAGAGTACAAACCCAATTTCAATTGCAGGCTGGGATTCCCCGATGCTTTTACAGGGAAACTCGGTTGATAACTGTGTTTGCTATTGGGTGGGGCATGGAGACCATGCCCATATAATTTAACCTCTGAATACTAGAATATCACGCGATCTCTAAAGCCAAGTCATTAAAATATGGAAGGAGAAATAAATCATAATACATAATAAAAGCTTAGTTGTTCCTTTGCCATCACTCAACCCACAACTGTATATTTTCATGCTGTTTAAATTTTCATATAATATTGGCATAAACATCCAATATTCTTTTGGTTTTTCCTTTCCCGTACTGAACAGATGTACAGTTTCTGGTACAGTAATGAAACCTGGATATTGCCTTATGAAAGGCAATGCAAGGGTGTCTTGCTGAATACTTATCATAAACGAAGAATGTTCGTAAACTTGTAATAAGATCCAAAACCCAAACAGTTTGTTGCAAAGGTTTTTCAAGTCATATACCTCAAAATAGTTGTCACTATTTCCCTCTTAAGTACAACCAGTGCTTTACTTTGTTAAGGAGTACCCACGGAGATCAAAACTGCTCACAAATATCCAATGGATGCAGCCACCTTAAAATCTAGTCTGCCAGTTGGACTCAGCAGTTTCAGTTATTAAACCTGCTCAAAACCAAATTAATTGCTTTTCATCCCCCTATTGCTTTATGGAGAACCACACAGCCTCAAGTTTGTCTGCAGAAGAGAAATTTACTGTACAAACTTTTGGCAAAACTCCATAAAGAAAAAAACTATTTTCTATAATACTTCTAACAATAGCAGCTACTGAAAACTTATCATAGTTTTAAAACTACAAGATCTAAATATCACATTAAGCAAATTGCTGGAAAAAAGTCATCAATTCTCCACTTTGTGATCTCACATGCTATAGGAGAAATCAGTACACACATATTGCACACAAAGACAAATTGTAACCCCTGGTTAGTGGCCCTATAAAGATCACTGAGTTATAAATTATGGAGAAGACTGACTGCTTCCTTTTAAAAGGAATGTAGGAATGCGATTGAGCCCACAAATAGTGGTCAGTTATGTAGGAATATTGAAGTTACTTACAAAGGAAAAGGAAGAAGTTTTCTCTAACAAGCTAGTCATAAGACTCTAAAGTTCATGTAGCTAAAATGCTTTGCACTAGATTGAAAATGCTATGCTGGCAGTAATTTATCCTGTTGAGATCATTATTGTTTCCACTGAGAAAACATTTTTGTCTTAAAAAGTCATTAACGCATTCAGTATTCTATTGAATACAACTAGCAGAAACAGCATATAGAGAACATGAACTGAATCCTGCCTCTATCACAAAAGATTGATTGATTGATTCCATTATGCTGGAAACAATATATTTCCTCTGTAAATAAAAAAAAATACCTTTCTCAGTTATCTAACCTTCACTATTGGAAAAGGTGTAAGACAGATTCTTGAAGGCAAAGAAAGGCATCCACTCTGCCAAACCTCAGGGCTGTGTCTTTATCTTAGGCAACTAGTGAATCAGTCTTTTTAACATACTTACCTAAGATATGACAAAGATACCCATTAAGGTCCCCAGTGATAAATCCTATCCGCTAGACTAAAACTCACCAAAAATGTTGGTATTGATTTTTACATGCTGAGTCTGATAGTCCTACACTCTTTGGAGAGATAAATTAGAATGGAAAATCATTTTAAACTCTCATTGCGGAAGACCAAGGAGCATAAATTATTTAAAATACATGTGTATTTGCATTCATAAGTATAGTACATAAACATTCTTGAAAAGTGTTCAGATACATCTACAGATTAATCTCTTATGACTATATTTTATTATTCTAAAAACTTTATCTCAGTGGATAGAAACTGCAGAATTTGAATACAGGAATAATAACTATAATATAGGAATATTTAAATATAGGGAGGGGTTTTTTTGCTCAATCTAGTCTTTTATAAGCATCTTTATTCCTACTGTTTTCCTAGGATACATGCATAAAATACAGAATAAATTGCTGTAACATGAACTAACTTAATATCTGGGTAGTACAACCACATTTAGACAATCTTTAGAACATCTCACTGCTTGGCCTAAACACTGATATCTTCAAGCAGATGATTGTACAGACAGCCAAATTCTTTCATGCCATCAGTTCCACTTCTCTGTACCAAGTACACAGTTATCAAGCTCCACTAAGACTGAAAGTCAGATTCCCTATTATTTAATACTTTTTTTAAAAATTATCTTTCAGTTTACTCTATGCTTACAATTTCAGAGTGCCAAGAGGAGCAGAATGTCTCCATACTGCCCCTTTGCGGGGATGTTTTGAATTATACAAAATCCAAAGCTAGTAAAGAGATGGTGTGGTTCACACTCCACTTTCATGCACATGCAGAAGTCATTAAATTTAATAGTGAGGTCAATTCATCCCACAAAATGAAAAACAGGTTTTATTTTTTCTCATGCTTAATTCATTTATTCACAGGAAAGTCAGTGTTTCATATATTCCTGACATAATTAGCAATTTCTGAAACCTCCCATTCCTCCCTCCACATCTTTTTGGCATCACTGCTGTTGTAAAAACCGACTGTGCAAAGTAATGAATATGAACAAAATAAATTTTTTTTCAAATATAAAATACAGATTTTAAAAGGTACTAAAAACAGCAGTTGGAAATAATGAAAGATGCATTTTCTTACACTCCCTCCATCATCTTTGCTGCTTTGGACACTTCATTCAGAATGACAGGAATATAAAGTGAATGTTAAGGACAGCTGAAGTATTTTCCATTTTTGCTTTCTTCCTTTTCCTACAATTATTTTGGCAGCACACAACTACCATATTAATTGATAGTGAATTGAAAAAAGTAAGAGATTACCTGAGAACATGAAAGTCCACATTCTTCAATCCTGGGAATAATGTGAGAATCAGCATTCCAAAACAGAATTATTAGAAGAATCTGAACATAAATACTGATCATCTTAAATTGAAACCTCAGAAGAAGCCTTCTACTCTGACAATTCTCCCTCTTGTGCCAAAACTTTAATATGAACTTTAGCCCCTCCCACAGCACCTCTGAGCTCCTCCCTCTAAAACTTTCCAAAGACAGAAAATTGCTAGTTGTGGGAAATATAAACCATGTTCAACTAATTTCTTATGTTCTGAAAATTAGGAAATGTGGACTTCTGACAGTCACAGTAAAACCCTCTTCCTTCTGGATCACATCAGCATTAGATCAGTTTTAACCAATTTCCTTTCTGTAAATTCTATATATAAATGGGAACTTTGTTTCTAGAATGATGTATCAGGCAGGCTCACTGGAATTCAAATGCATTCTTATGCCTACTTATTTTCCTGGCTTTCTAATGCATTGAATAAAAAGAAAAACAGCTTTACCAAAGTGAGTGGTTTTGGAAGGCTGGTTTCTTCTTTTTCCTCAGCAGGAAAAACAGATTCTTTTCCCACAGAAATCTGTGCCTTGAACTTATTTCACTTATTACCTAATTATATCAATAGAGGCATCTTGTTCAATAGCCAATCTTGAGCTTTTGGATTTTCAAGGCTCTCAAAAAGTATGCATGTTTTTACAAAGAAGCTCAACACCACCAGCTCTGAAAGCAATGTAGGAGTGAGTCACAACACCTCAACACCTGCTAGCATAACAAAATTCCCAAGAATGTCCCTCTGGTTGCTACAATTCATCGTCCCACTACAAGGAACAAGTATTCCAAAAACACACTCTCTGGTTCATACAGACTATGTTACACCCAAGGCAAATAGGGAGTCATTCCTCCATAGAGAGAGCTTGCCCACAGCTGAGAGATATCTTCAGTAGGACAGTGCCAGAACCCAGCTAATCAGTGCTCTTGCAAAATCTTTTACATCCATTACAGTAGGGAACATACAATTAACACCATCTGCTAGGATCTGGCTTTACTAATACTTTTTTTAATAACACATAAAATACAATGTCTACTCTGTCAATGTACTACTATACTTGTATTTGAGATACTCATGTGAGTCCACTTTGTCAATTTTCCAATAAGGCTTTATTTTTTGAAGATAAGCAGTATCAATCACAGTACTGAATAAAATGTAATTTAACTATTTTGGTTAAAAAATAACAATTAAATTTTGTCATCTTGTAGAAGCCTGGACAGCAAGAAGTTAATGTGTTGCTATGCCTCAAACATTGATGACCACTCAAGAAGGCAAGTTAAAACAAGATGTGTCTGGAAAGGGGGGCCATGTGTAGGTAGGGCAGCACCTTCCTGGTTCCCACTTCCCTGTTCTGGTCCATGGCGACCACACAACGTAAAGGACAGTGCAAGCACAGAGGTGAGGTCAAGAAGTGGCCTGAACTGTTAACTGAGGCTCAGTCCAGTAGAGGGGGATCAAGACCACCAAAAGACCCTCAAAGCCTCCTGACCCATTACCAGAAAGGTCCAGAAAAACTTTTACCACGGGCATCTATGAATCTTGGGTGCTCTCTTCTGTGTAGAAGTGGGACATGGCACATCTACACACAAAAATACACCAAATGGAATATCTGCCCAGTCCACTCTCCTGTGACTAAAAGGATCAGTAACAGATGTTAGGAAAAATAAGTTAAATATCCTATTTCTCTGGATTATTTTAACCTATCTGCTGCCAGGTTCCATTACCTGGACCTTATGGATTTACTGAACTGAATGGCATGTGCACATCACTTGTTTTAATACCTGTTTCTAGAACTTTCTAACATGAATTTTGGTTTTCAAAAACTTCTTGAGGCAATGAGTTATACTATGTTTATTTGTTTTGTTTTGATTTTAAAACTGCTTCCAAATAGTTCAGTCAGGTTCTTGCTTAAAAAAAAACACGGAATAACCATTGTCATCTCACCTTTGCCAAAATGGTCACAATTGTATTGTTTTCCAGCATACCTCCCCTATTTTTCCTAAGATAAATAATATACCTCTTCATTTTTATTATACCCTTTTGTAAGATAGAGGTCCTGCACACAATATTCAGGAGTGAGCAGGTTCAAGGATTCTCTAACAAATACCAGTTTGTCTCTCCTTATAGCATCATTTGCCAGTAAGTCTATGCAAGCAAGTAAGTTCAGCACACACCACAGCTGGTAGCTTTGCAACTTCAATTTCAATTGCAGTTTATGGGAAACCCTGTAAGATACTGTTTGTTTATAGTTTCATATATTAGTCTTATTCTTTTGGATTATGTGTTTTAAAATGAAAAGTGAGACAATTCCTCCCACTCACCCTTCAGAATGTTTCCCTGTAATGAACTCCACTGCAAGCACACACTTCAGTTTTTACTGTGCTATTGGATTCCTTGAGTAAAAGGTGTCCTTTCATATCTCCATTACTAGTCAGCTCCACAGACTTTTTAGAAGGCTTCCTTCTTGTCTTGGGTTAAAAATGGATGGTATTGACCTTTCTCAAAATTATTGTGTTGGGACCTGCAAAAAAATGTTTTCTTACAGGTGCCATTTTGGGGAATATTGTATATATGTATAGTTCTGAGTTTTCCCTACACTAAAGCAGCTCCTTGTGCCTGGAAAGCTTCTACTCTCTCAACTGCTCCTTTTAATTTTGTTTTGGGGACTTATTCATTTTACATAGTTCCTTTCTTGCTTACATATTAGCACAGCACTTTTTTTTTTGATGTTCAACTTGTGTCACTACTGAAGTGCAACTTTCTGAGGTGCTGCTTGGAAAGGGACCAAAAGTTCTATCTCTTCCTATGTGGTCTTTGATTACTTGCTCCAAGCAACAGTCATTTGCAGCGTATACAAATTTAGTTTTTGCATCACCCTGAGATAACACTCCTCCAGTTTCCACAAAAATTACTGATGTCACTCACTTAGGAAATTTTATTCTCTTACTGTTTCTGGTATTAGCACTCCTCTGTCACCTTTGAACAAAGTCATTGGGTAGCACTGCTCTAACAATATACTCCTCCTATGTAGGAACAGTGTTTCAGTCAATGTTTCTGTGTGGACTGAAGGTGTCATTAAGTTCAGCAAGCAACAACTTTATTGTTATTTACTTGACAGTAACCTCTTTTTAAAATCATGTCTAAACTACTTTACTGTTCCTATATAATTTGTATCCTATAATTACCATGACACCATGTATACTCGTTCTTATTACATCAGATTTTGGAATGCCCATTAGGCTAAGATTCCCACTAAAAGCTGGGCAGCATAACAGACCCATGCCAGGTGACTTGAAAACTATCATTTATGGAAAAGCATCGGTGGAAAATTATGGAAATTTTGGAAAAGCATGTGATACTTATAGGGGCACTAGCTCTTAGGCTTCCTGCTCAAATCAGACTCTAATTCTTGTTCATAATTCTTAAAAGTAATTTCTTGATAACAGGTTCTTTCATTCCTTGTTCCTCACTACACCTTACCTATATTTTAATCAACATTTGTCTTGTGTTTGATGTTTTTATTACTTCATCCCCTGAAGAACACATGATAGCAAAACATATACTGTTCTGCTTCTACCAACATTCCCTATATCTTCAGAAATAAGACTCTTAAAGAAAACCTTAATAAGAAGGGCCTCCTTTTGCACTTGGGTAATATGGACATTTTGTGCTCTAAAGCTTTATTAGAGCACTGATCAAGGACATGGAAAAGCCAGAATCTAAACATTTCACAGTCAAAGAAGGTTTGAGTCCAATTCTTGCACATTTCAGGATGGTAGTCTGGCTGCTCAGGTCCTTTTTAATAAAATGCAAAGGTAGACTCTAGAGTACAGAGCAAAATCCAGCATTTTCCATTCTCCATTTTCCTTTGGATCAAGCTTGATCTCTCCAGCTGTCTTTGGAGCACAATAGCCACATCCACCCTATATTTTGCAAGAGGATTCTGTGGTGTATCACTACATACTTTCAAGTCTCACCAACACAGGCACACATATCATGACAGCTGTCTTGAGATGAAGGGTCATGGCCAGCACAGTCCCATAGTTATTCTTTTAACTTCATGTGCAGTTGTACTGCCTGCACCAGACAACAGACATCTTGCCTCAGGGCCACTCACATCAACCACAGGACAGCTGTTTATAGCTTAACAGCTTCCTGTCATGTTGGACATGTTCTGGAGTGGAGCTGTGGGGGGTGCCACTGTCATCACAACAAAATATTCACAATGATTCAGAACTACTTGAGAACTGTACTTTCCCAGGAGTGTGCCTACATCTCCTGTGCAGAGTGAGCCTGTACAGCAAGTACTCAGGGCAGGGTACCAGCAGGGCACATAAATCCCATAGAGCTGCAAGGCAGGTTGGTGAAACAGGAGCTACCCAGTGCTTCTGTATTCAACATGTTACTGATTCATTGTCCAAAGGCAATTGCTACTGATTTCATCTACGTGATTCAAGGAGACCCTCATTCTCTTTCCCCAACCCATCCTTCTCCTTCAAGAGTGACAAGTATTCAGTAATGATGGCAAATATCACAGTAGGTAACACCTTAGGAGCACCGCCTACAACCTGGGTACAACCCACAGATGTAAAGACTTTATTTTCCTAAGATTAGAATCATACAATCATAGAATGGTTTGGGCTGGACAGGAATTTTAAAGACCATCTAGTTCCAAATTAGGTTGCTGAAAAGTCCTGGGCATTAATTTTAAAAAAAAGTATTTTAAAAATATTAAAGAATAATATTTTAGATCAGTATAAAATTGTTATTTAAATTATTAAAGAAAAAACTACAAACTTGAGTGTTCAAAAAAAATCTTCTTAAAGCGAAAAAAGAGTAAAATACAATAAAAATAAAGCATATTCATAATTTTCCAGCCTTTTTGTAGACAATCTATATACTTTTATGAACTTAAAGCTCAGAGAAACTGGAGTTATTAGCAAATGGGGGGGGGGGTTTGCAATTAAAAATAAAACAATTATTAAATCTATTTACCTTAATTGTCTTTCTAAAAACCTTACTAAATTGTATTTGTCTACTTTTGGGGTAGAAAGTAGTTCTTGTGCATTTCTATGCTTTAGCCCTATAGAATAAAAAAAGCAAAAGTGACAATTCAAGCAGCAATAAGAAAAAGCAGTATTGAAATTTTTTCATTCATCTCTGTGCTAAAGACTACATCTATTTATTCAGTTTTACTACTTACATTACTACTGATGTACTGGAAGGCTTAGAGATCTGGAATTTTTCAGATTTGATACAGAACATTTTTACCTGAGGTTGCTGACTATTGTTAGGTAGGGAAGAATATAAACCCTATGATTATTTACTTTTAGAAGATTTTACTTTGTTTATATTGTCTAAAAAAAAATTACATTTCTCAAATTCAGTTGTTTTGTTATCATCATGTATTCCCACACCTATATAATAACATTAACAACATTAGTATACAAATAAAGCAACATTTCAAAAATACAATACAACATCCCAAGTTTACCCCAACGTTACCATAAACTAACTTTTTTCCTAATGCAGATGAAAATTAGATTGCCTAGAAATAGAAAAGCATTTAAAGGCAAGTTCTTCAGAACCAATTTCCCTAATATGAACTGCAATGCATATAATTTACCTTTTTTTCACCAGACCAAAGCTGAAAGTGCAACTAAGTACTTGAAATACTTTGTTCCTTTTATTTTAGAAATATAAAAACATTAATTTTATCTGACTTGGTTTTCTGTTACGGAGAAAATATTTTTCAATCGTGGCTGCTTAAAGGAATAATGCTAATGAGAAAATTAGAATCCATCCTTACCTAGAAGTGTATTTGGGATTCACATCATCAAGAAGAGCATAGGCTGAAGTCTCTTGTCCTGCTGACTTGTTCTTAAATGAGTGAAGATCTCACCTGCTAATAAGTCTTGGTGGCACAAAGTAAGATTGAAATACTAAACCCTCCTCAGTGCAAGCAAGCACAAGTGACAATAAACAGACTCAGTTGCCTCTGTGGAGAACAATCTTGTTTCCAGCTGTATGAAAAGCTCTCAATTTTCCACTTTAAATTAAAACCAACTCAGTTATGCTACTAATTGAAAATGCATTACCGAAACCCTCTGGATTATTTACCATAAGGTCTACTTCATTCTCGTGATAATAACTCGATCTTTCTTTTGCTTTGTTTTGTTCAGCAGGCAGGAGATTCTCTCATACTCCATGACATGTCCATGAGTACAATTATGGTTCGCCTTTAGAGTCCTAGTGCATCATTATTAGGACAGAATGGATTTTAGAAAGAAATAGATATTCTGCGATTAGATACTTGATCTATGGATCATATTATAAATAGAATAGATATCAAAGTATTGAGTCATGATAAACACAAAAAATGAAAGCTCACACCCCAGAGATGCCACATACGGGGACATCAATAGTTTCTAGAACAGAAAGAACTCTTGACCATCTGGAAGGTTTGAAATGAAAATTCCTTCTCAAAGCTGAGGTCATCAAAATTTCAGCTGAGGTCATCATGGTAGGATTTCAGATTTTACACTGTATTAACATCAGGACCATGAAGAAATAAAAATGAATCACAGAAAAAAGGAAGCTGCTTCTCACCAGGTTCTCCTTCTTTCTAGGAAAAGTCTTTCCTTGAGAAGCATGGACCAGCAATTACAGTGATATGAGGAAGTCTGGAAAGATAGGCAGAGTGGCAACTATCAGGAAAGTGATGCTATGTATCCCTTAAAGAGTAGGAAGTCGAGGACAGGATTTGAAAATGTTGTAAGCAGCGACAACGCTGGCTGAAGATAACAGCCAATCTGTTGCCCTGTGCTGATGCATCTCAACCCTTCAGTTGAACTGAGGGTGTGAAGAAATGTTGTAAACTGAGTAAAAAAGCCAATGCAGCTTTAAAACTCCCCCAGAACAAAGAATTATTTTGGATGATTTGAGTGATTTGGAGTTTTTTTAGGCAGATGAGTTTGAAGCATCACGAATGTCCTGGTGGAACTCAGTGTAATAGCAGACAGTATGGAATAGGTTGAAGTTTTAATGCTATCTTTTTCCTTCCCATTTCGATCTTGACTTCAGTGTTTATATAATGCAGGTAAAATCACTCTGATTTTATGTAACTTCTTATATAAGTCAGATGTTGGAAAGAACACAAAATAAATACAAAAATGTCAAGATGAGTCATATTGAAATAAATTATACTCTTTCCATAAACTTCAATGGAAATGGGCAAATGAGCAGCAGAACATGATGAATAATTTAAACCAGAACTTCTGGCAAAGAGTACATATCCTCAGAACTGAGCCTGAGTGAGGCAAGGCCTCTGTCCAGAAAAACAAGTCCCAGAGTAGTTATTAATCCTGGTCAAATGGCAAGCCCAGGAACAAACAAGAACCTTTCATGATCCCTGTACTCTCAATAGGGTCCTGCAGGAAATACCACCTGTACCCTATACAGACAGGTAGAAAACACAGAAAACACCATTAGCATCTCCCCTCTGAGGGCACTTCTAGAAACAAGAAATGTTGGGGCAACCTCTAGCAACTCAGTCCCTGCAGAAGCACTTGGCCTCTTGTAGGTGCTGGAAAGCAGAGCTGGTAATATGGGAAGATATTTCCAAGCTCCTTCTGGATGTCCAAAGTCTGATGGCATAAAGCACAAAACCATGCAATACAAAACAGCAAATCACCCTGTTCAACAGAGTGCTTAAAATCCTTATTTTCCCTTTCCAGAACACACAAGTGGTACAAATCCCTACAAACTCTGGATATCTGGATTTCGGCCTCCATGGTTCACAGTAAACAGCAGAGAAAAGATATGGGCCTGTTTAAAACTAAACACTCTGCCCTTTGTTTGAGGAAATGACCACTACCAAGCATCTATATAAAATGTGTTTCTTGGATTAGGAACAATTGCTGGGTTTGGTTGGGATAGACTTAATTACTTTCACAACTGCTTGTATGAGGCTTTGGTTTGTATTTGTTCTGAATACAGTGTCGATAACACGGGGATGTTTTTCTTATTGTTGAGCAGTGTTTACACAGAGTCAAGGCCTTTTCTGCTTCTCACCTCAACTCCCCAGCAAGGAGGCTGGAAGTGCACAAGTAGCTGGGAAAGGACACAGTCAGGACAACTGACTCCAACTGACCAAAGAGATATTCCAGACCATATGGTGTCATGCTCACTATATAAAGCTGAGGGGGAAGAAAAAGGAAGCAGAGCGGGGTAGAATGTTTGGAGTGATGGCGTTTGTCTTCCCAAGTAACCACTACACATGAATGAAGCCCTGCTTTCCTGGGGATGGTTAAACATCTGCCAATCCATGGAAAGTGATGAATGAATTACTTGTTTTGCTTTGCTTTACCTATTGAACTGTCTTTTTACTCTTTTGTTGTTGTTGTTGTTGTTTTTTACTCTTAATTGTTACTCTTCTGATTCTCTCTCCTATCCCATTGTGGAAAGTGAGTGAGCAGATGAACAGATATGTGGCACTTAGTAACTGGCTTGGGTTAAACCACGACAGATTTTAAAAATTGAGCCAGGTAAGGGAAAAATCATTTAAAAAGAAAAATTAGTATAAGTTTTGTAATTTTTTTTCTCCAGAAATGGTTTATCTTTCTGGGACAGAAAAGAATAAAGAAGCCGTAATTTTTGAACAAATTAAAGAGAAAGGTTGAGTAGGAAATAAATGTTTTAAAAAAATACTCTGAGGAAAACACTGGGAAGTGTTATGTACAGATATTTTATACCTGCAGACCTCTCCTGTCTTGAAAAGGGAAGTAAGAAAAGCAGTTTTTGCTTTTATTTGATGGATATAACTGGATATGAACAAAACACTGGTTAGGAAGTAATTGGCCCATGTGAACTGTTCGCATGGGCATTTCTTTCTTCACTGCTTAAAGGTAACAAGCATGGTTTTCCTTCTGCATGAATCTCATTCATCATAGCCCATTCAGCTCTATCACTTTTACTTCACTCCTTGGCTGCTTTCCCTACAAATATAGGGACAGACAAATTACCACTGAAAACAACAAAAAAATATATACCAATAGTCAACTGTGTGTTCTTGTTCCTGGCAAGAAGCTGCAAGAAATTTGCCTGCAGTAGCAGAGAGGATCAAAATATACTCTTAAAACCGCAATTTCTCCCTTCACTTTCTTAGTTTTTCCTAGATAAATTGTTAGCTCAGGAAGGACTCATGCATATCATGGTGCATCCCTCTGCCCCCCACTAGGCCACACTATGACCACAGAAATGCTTGATAGGCCTCAACCTTGACAACACCTGGGCTGAGCTCCTCTGAGCTTATCAGAAACACTGTCTGTTTCCAGGACTTTAATGTTTTCAATGAGTTCCTTGCTTTTTTAATGAACATCCTTGGAAACTTCTTTTTTTGCCTGAATAACAATCCAAGTGGAATAATATTTTTTGTTCGCACACTTTCCAAGTGTGAGAACGAGAAGTGCAGCCAAGATGAAAGGTTATTATGACTAAAGCCCAATCTCTTGAGACCCTATAAACAAAGGTTCAAGAGAGACTCGTTGAGCTCTCCTGGGGTGCAGCGGGCTGTGACCAGCAATCTCCCTCTGAGTAGGGACACCTCTCGGAGTTAGCGACTTTCACATTCGCTATTTCTTGAGGGATCACCAGCCGATGGATCCTGGGCTGACGTCTCACTCTGTGAGACTCAATCCTTTGCCCATTGAGAAGAATGCAAAACATTCGAAGTGAGTATTTGATGGAACACAAGGGAAATTTTTCACAGGTACTGTCAGACACTGAAACAGTTAATGATTTAAGCATTCTAGGATTGACAGGGGACTTTTGCAGACTGGGATTAGGCAGCTGGACCCACTCCCCCCCCCCTCCCCTGAACCCCACCAGTGCTGCTGAAGGTGTCAAGTCCTGAAAAGGTGGGAAGGGCCGTGTTTACCACGCCCTTCCCGTGAACTCTGCACGTTTGGCCTGGGCTGTCGGAGACTTTGGAGGTTCATGGCATGGCCTATCAAAGCCAATCCTGAAAGGTGGGAAAAACCCTCTCACCCTCATGCCCCTTACAGGAACTGTGCATGCCCAGGAGACGTTTGAGGCTTGTTGGCCCGTGACACTATCCATGGATATAATAACCCATAACTTCTTTAAGCGTGGGGGCTTCCCTTCCCCACCCACAAGGGATCAAGACCACCACTTCAACTAACAGACATGGAAGCTGCAACTACCAAGCTTCATCGCTGGACCTGTGGTAAGTGATTTACATTTTTCCACTCTCATCTTTTCTTTCCCTTACTCTCCCTTACCCTTATCCTGTCTTTCCCTTTCTCTCTCCTATGCATTTTCCCTAAAGGTTATCTTTATACCATATTGCTAGAGATGATAGATATAGATGATAACACCCAAAATGGCAACATACCTGTTTACCTTTGAAACAAAATTGTTCTAAAATAAACCCTACATATATATCTTTTCAAACACTGATTACTCAGTGTCGTTTCACTCTAATCCACCCCAAGGAATTTATTAATAAGAACCTGGGTTAATCGCCCCTTTCTGGGACGGGTCACAACAGGTGCATTGCACAGACTCTTTATGTCTGAGTGCATATGCTATATCAAATGGGCTAGGGATACTGCTTTCCTAAATTGTTAAGTAATTTAGGTTTATAAGTAAGTTACTGTCATAGTACAGTAAATCACAAAAGAATCTTTGTTAAATGTAGTTAAGTGCTGTTGGAAATTCTAATAGCATTTGAAATCTATGAAGTCATACAAACAGTTTAGCCAGAAGGAAAAGGCAATCTGTATAGGGGATGGTCCTTGTTTCAGGGTAGCTACATTCTGTAGGTTTTAAAGATAGTTAGGAAAAATAAATAAATTAAAAGTAATATACCTAAAAATGCATTTTCATATGTGAACAAAACTCTTTTAATATCAGTAGTATCTCCTATTATTTGGCTGATTGTTTCTCTGGTATTTTTTTGTTGTTGTGGCTACTTGCTTTTGTGCTCCAGCACTCAGAAAAAGCCTTTTCCTCCTTTAATAGTCCAGAAATTGAAGTTTAATGGGAAAGAATATTCTGTTTTCACCTCTCCAATTAGAATGTCAATCCACGTTCTCGAGTTTCCACATAATAAAGACTTTTATTTATATAAAAGCAATAAGATGCAGAACAACTTTACAACTCCTACAAAAGTGAAGTATAAGCAAAAACATCAATTATGACTTGTACTCATAACTTTACAAAAGCATTTATCAGTCACACTGACTGCATAACTGCAGTTATAACAATCTCTTGCAAATATAAGAAGCCTACTACATAATTGTAATATTTTACTTTGCCATCAGCATAAATCCATGTGACTCATAACCTTTTTCTAAAGGTATCTTATAAAGCAACACTAGACTACAGATACCAACAGAAAAGACAGATTTGTTAAAAATATTATCAACATATTTCAAAACTAATAGAAGACATATTATTTACTGTGTTATTCCACGGCTCTTGCTGCTGTAACTATATTGCCATTTAAAAATTGAAAAGTTTTTAAACCTTAACAGTTGATTTACTGTATTGGATTGTGCTGTACTGGCTGCATTTGTAGAATCCAAACTACTGAGCCATCTGTACCACAACTGCTTTCCAGGCTTTATCCTTGTCAAATTCCTTTAATGTATTATTGGAAACCTAAAAGAAAACACATTTCAGACAAATGGAAACATGAAAAAATGCTTTGGTTAAAAACCTGGAGTTCAAGTAAATAAATATCTGAGAGAAGCTAGGAGAATGAAAATGTGAATAGTTACAGCCAGAGCTATTAAAATGTTCTATACACTGTAAATTGTATGGTTTTGTATATAGTAGAGTTTACATTTAGTGTATAAAATATAATAGTGTAAACTATATAGTACTTGAGACATTTGGGTCAAAAAAGCTTGGCCTAATTCCTATTTTAAACACATGACTTTGAACATTTTTTCAAGATTTTTCCTAATACGTGACTGAACCCTGAATCTCTAATCCCAAAGACAGAAGCAGCCCCCTGTGGTGCAAATGAAGCAAGATTTATCTACATATATGCAAGTAAACCAAGGCTTGCCTAAGAATATGGACTTTTGAGAAGCCAAAGGGACATAAAACTTCTCATGTAACATTACCCATGTGTTTAGATATTAAAAGCTAAGCAAAAAGGTGTAGCTTTTGTGTAAAAAGTGCTCCTTTTAGCATTTAACTGGCACCCAATTTCTGAGTGACTCACAAACTAGGAATAATTTTATACATAATGCCCAGAGGAGATCTGTTTAGCGATGACATGACTATGCTCCAAAATGTGACTTGAAGCAGTGGAAGTGCTGCTATGCTTCATCTTTTATGGAGAATGAAACTTTCAGGACACAGATCCAGAAAATAAGCAACCTACACCAAATGCCCTCAGCAGCTTGAGGGGACATAAATCCACAGCTTCCACTTTCCATTACCAACTGTACACCAACTTGACTGATTTCAGTTCCTGTTTCCAGTGCTTTTTATCCAGTGCTGTTTCAGTGAAGATGCTCTTCCTAGAGCAGGGACTGAATCTAGCACTCTCTTTCTAGCACTAACCCATGCAGTACGTGTGAGTTACTCTCTCAGAGTCTTTAAGGACACAGTGCTTGGCTATGCACAGCAGAGGTGAGGAAAGCCTAAGGGCTACAGTGTTGTGGTAGGAGATGAATGTAGTTAATGTACATAGGCTGAAGAAAGCTGGGATCTTCCAATCCCTGAAATAGGGCTCAAGTTCTGAATGATTATATGGAGAGTGGTAACAGTACCACCACGCTCTAAAAAAACAATGTGCCAAATCTGTATCTGAAAGAATGGCTGGAACATGTGCATGCAGGCAAGAAATGGAGGGATATCTCACTTCTGATCTGTATCACCAGCTTTAGTAGTGTAGTTAAGACATGGAGACACCTGGAATTCCAGGCATGCTGCTGGGCTCACTGCTTCATACTGTCCAGCACAGGTAGCCACTCACTGATCTTAACCATTGTCGTTCCTATGCTCCACATTCTTAACTTTCCCATTCAAAGTTTAGGGAATTTAAGTGAACTAACTTGGCTTAGTAAAGTCACTGCCTTACAGAAGGTCTTGAAAAAGTACAACTACATGAAGTATCCTCATTCCATAGCCCATAACTTCTGCTTGCACTGGAAGAGTTAAATCCATTTCTTTCTCAACAGATGCCTCTGTCCTCATGAGAACAGTCATGCGAGGCCCATTATCTTTTCTGTGACTTCATTCTGACATATAAATAGTGATTATGTATCTGCATCCTGTGGAGCAGGACTAACATTTTATTTGAGTACAATGATGTATCACGTCTGTAATTGTAATTGGGAGCCCACACTACAAATAAGAAAAAAAGGGAGAGTTAACCTTACAACCGTTTTTCTCATAACAGGATTTGTCACAGATTGACAACTTGTCACAGTTATCATCTAACCAGCAAAATATTATCTCTTCATTACAAAATTCACGGTTTCACAGAGCAGCTTTTAATTGGGATCTGAATTAAGTACCACAAAAGATTAGCAGAAAAAATCTTTTAAAATACATATTTTCAAATTTTATGAGTATAAATACATACCTCTGTTGTTCTGTATTCCTGCTTTTTAACCTGTGCTGCTGTCCATGATGAATCTTGTAGTTTCATTTTTGTCTTGTAATTTACACACTGTATTACAGTTCCAATAGTAAGACATGCCTGAATTAGCAGCATCAACATCAGAAGCAACAGAAGTACATCATAAGATTGCTGAAAATAGACATATGTTGTTAACTACTTGAATAAAATATTTTATAATGTTCCCACCTCCATAACCTTTAAGATTCATATCTAGATTTTTTAACTCAAATTATATTTAGCTTATTTCAGCATGAAATTTCAATTAAAATTTTACTGTCTAAGTTTGCTGAAAGTAGATGGGATTGATAATGTTTAAGAAAATGTTAAGTTGCAAATGTGTCTAGAAATAAAAGAGAACTTAGGAAACTATCCACTAAAACACAGCTCCTCACTGGTGGTTCCGACCTAAGCGATGTCACAGCTATGTCTGGGCCTCAACCTGTGCCTTGCTGGCTCTGACCTTGCCCTGTTGACCTGAATTCCTAGATGACCTTGGATCTGCCTCACTACTGTGGACTTGTCTGGCAACCACTGAACCATTGGTTGAACCTGGTTACCATGGCTGGACAAGTCTTGCTTTTCTCTTTCTCTGGGTACTGCAGGACTGCACTCCTTGCCAATGATGTTACTGTCCTTTGTCACCTCTTGCTCCATTGTTCACCCTCCTGTGCAGAGCAGCCCACTCTTGCTGTATCCAGACACAATGCAGACTAAGAATGTAAGAAGTGCTCTGCAGGGTCACAACAACTGCCTAAATAGTGCAGTTGTCTGTCTCCAACATGTGTGACAGGAAAAGCTACTTAGAGTAGGTAAGCTGTGGTCACTCCCTCAGGTCCAACAATACCCTATGCTCCTCCAGTATCAGAACAGGATCACAATACTCAAAAGTTGGCTTTCCAGTCCCCGAGTTATCAAATTAATAAATATTTTCACGTTTTTCTTCTAAAAATACAAGACTACTTAATGAGTAGTGGATACTAAGAGTAGAGACTCTTATTGACACTGGTCTAATGCCCATAAATGGTTCTTTGAACATCAGCAGGGATCACTAAACACTTTGCCAGTACAGTCCTAGAAAGCTCTTCAGGAATGCAAGGGAACACTTCATATTGAAATGCTTTGAATTTGTAAACTTTTTTCTTCTCTGTCCCAATCCAGGCTTTGAATGAATCCAGATGTAAGCTTACAATCCCAACTGTTGGTAAACATCCTAAGAAACAGAAAAATGTATTCTTCAAGTAAACCTAGAATCTTGAATTTAAATACTACACATTTATAAAAACCTCAAGGAGTCCAGCATATTGCATATTATTTTTACTGTGTCTTTAAAAAAACCCAGGATGTTATTCTAACCTATAATTCCAGGGTGCCAATGGATGTAACATACTTAAGTTAAATATCATAAGTTAAATAAGAGTTTTTGAATAATTTGTATAACATACTATTCGATCTTTATAATGCAGCACCTTGTCTTCATATACTCCCTAATTCATTCCTTGCTACGGTCTTGCTATTGCAATAGATTAAATTGCATAAAAACACATACTTTAACAGCAGGTGGATAATTTTTAAAGATGTCAACAACTTGCATGATACTGAAGGATAAGTATGCAGAAGCAGTGAACAACAATGGAGATGTAACACTGCTAATGGCAATCAGGACCTCAACCTAAAAAATAAGATAATAAATGTTAAATTAGAATTAAAAACACTGTTTTGTGAGTTGTATCTCCTTGAAGTAAGCATAACAGAAGCATGTAAAGGTGCATAAGATTACACATATGAGACAAATATTAAGAGCTATCCACATTTTGTGGAAATACAGAAGCAAGCTTTGAATACATTAAGTTTCTAGCCAAAATACTGTTATTTTGTAACTCATTTTTCATTTAATACAGATGGTGATGTTTTTGTTCTATTTAAAAAGTGCCTTTCACATGCACATAAAGGAAGTAATATCAGTATTGGTAGGAAGAGAGCCAGTATAGAGGCATCATATATTCTTCAATTTATATGAAATAATGAGAATTAGCAGCAGATATTGCAGACTTACAACCTATAAAAAACTTATGCAATTAAATTGGAGTGCCTTCAGGCAAATTTATTGCCATACAGCAGCAGCCTAGTTTCATTCAAATATCAACCCTACAGGATTATATTCTAACTTCAGTTGTGGTCAGGCATCATTACTCACTTAAATATATTTGCATGACTACTACTTAGAACATATGTTTTATGGAGCCTTAACTACACATCTGGGACATTCAAGGAATAAATGAACTCCATTGAATGTTCTTAGTCCTTGATGCTAGTCATGAAGATGAGGAGTTTGTTTAAAATAAGTTCTAGGTCCAGTGCAGTCTGCACACCTAATCTTCTTTCAGAACCCACAGTTCATAATGAAAGGAGAGGGAACAGAGAGAACCTCAGTTCAGGAGCCTGAAAGCACTTCTGGGTATACAATACCATGTCATTTTTCTATAGAAAAATGTCATTTTCTATAGAAGGAAACAGTACAAAAAAAACCTCAAACCACAAACTTTTGAATTCTTTTCTAGAATTGGTGGAATTAAGCCTCCAAAGGACCTACCAGAGTTCTTTTCAGGGATATCAGCTAACACTTGTGCTACATAGTGCTCTCACATTTTGTAGAAGCAGCTAAAAACAAGTGAGCAAACTTGAGTAGTGTCCACTATCACAGGTAGGCTTTCTTAGCATTGTTACACTCTAATGACAAAATCTAAGAATTTTACAAACTTACCAGACATTTACTTGGATATTCAGCAGCTACATGACTTGCAATAGCACTTGGAAAGCACTAAACAAAAAATTGTAACAAATTAAGTATTTACCTACTTGAAAATTACAAAAATTGCAACTGAGTTACAGTAATTCCCACTAGTCACAGCTTTTTTTGGGGGGGGGGAATTCTGAATGCTGAAAAGTTTGTTTATAATCTTTCCACTTCATGATGAGGAATTTTACAGATTCATTAACCATATATAAACATAATGGTCATTGTCTTCTTTCTCAGTCAGTTCATTCATGGCAAGCAGAGTGGCACAGCATCTTTTATGAATCCACTGCTCCTGGGTACAGGCTGTTATTAGTGATAAATGTTACCAATCATAGATTCAGGCTTTCAAAACAGTTAAGGCTGAAAAGTTAAACAGGATGTTCTAAGGATTCTACCATGCTGAAACTAAACTGAACTTCTTATTTTGCAGCCTTAAATATTCTAAAACCTATGACTTTTTTGACAAAACACTTCATTTCTAATACCCTTGTTTTATTACACATTTCCATTTTACTTAATTGAGGATTGAAAATGCATCAGAACATTTTAATAGAATCAAAGTATTGTAAATCAAAATAGAACAAGAATATTGCATAAATATATTAAGTATGTTGAAGTGCTAATTCATTTGCTAAGCAGCAATTGCCAATTAGTATTAGAGCCAAATAAATATTCCAGTAGGGAGAGGAAAAATGAAAAAGAATTAAAGACATTGTTTTAAAACAGTATCTTCCATTTGCACTACTTACAGCAACTAAGATCCAAAAGAATGTTACTGAGAGATATGGACCTGAGACTAGAACATCCATGTTCAAAGCAATTATTCCACCAAATACTGATGAAATTCCAATAATCACCTCAATTACCTAAAACAAAGAAAAGCACACAAATTATTAACAGTGTATTTGAATGCGAAATTTCCTATTCGCATACAGAAAGGAACTCATTGGAAAGAATAAAATGCATTTATGCTACTAGCTATGAAGACAGTTGATGTTTTTGACATCTAAAATATGGCAAAACTTGAGCTGGCTTAAGTGAAAACAAGATCAGCTTCATTATACATATTTATGCTTTCATTTATTAGCTTCACAGAACAACAGTTCAGTTTACACTATTTATCCTAAAGTCATTAAGTAGTCTCCTTCCTATTATAAATGGTAGTTACTTACCTGCAATATTCTAAAAGGAAACATTTTAAGACATATCTCTAATTTCTGTCTTTATTCTTTCAGCTCTTACCTACACTGATCTCTTTCTGACTTTAAAGAACTTTCACACTTAGAAAGATGAAATAACAAAATGATTTAACGAAAGAAAGCAACACTTTTCTTACTGAGTATGACTTCAGAACTCGAGCAGGAAAGCTGACGTTGCTCAAAACAATGCCACTGTCATATGCAGTATTCTAGAGGGGAATAAAAAAATCATGATCGAAAATATACAAAGCAATACATTTCTTTCTAATATCTTGTACAACCTGCTACAGATCCTAACAGTGGTATGCAACATCTGGTTGGTCCATAAGAGGTAACAGTGACACATCACGGTGTTTCCCAGTGTTAGACCACATCAATTACATTAGAAACAAATTAAGTAGTCCCAGATTAGTCACCGTTCAACAATGAAATATCATCATCTTGTCTCCCTTTTCCACCTTCAAAAACACACTTTCTTTCTGAGCCTTCAGATTTTACAGATGTGGATAACAGTAACCGAAGGAGGACAGGACACTACACAACCTTATCAATCAATATTTCCACTGGAATACAAAATGGCATAGCATGTTTGCTTGAGTATTACCTAAAAGAAGTACTGTTGTAGAAAAATGAGGGCAGGATTTGGGAGAGCACTTGTGACTATAGCCCCAAATTCTGAAGCCAAGATTCATTGTCCAGATACCACTAAACTGGCATATGCCACAAATACTTTCTCTGCATCAGGCTTCAAAATGGCATTGTTTGCATACGTACAAGTCACATACTCCAGTGTTTCACATATCATTAAGTTTTGTTTTACAAAACAGAAATAAAGCATTTGCCATGGCTGTTCATAAGATATTCAAAAAACCCTGTGCTGTATAATTTGCAACAGGGCATTTTACAGAGGGCTCACTGCACTCCTAAAAGATAGAAGAGACAATTACTGTTTAGTATGGTACTTTTATTTATTGTTCAAATCTAGTTTTAGCATGCAAAGTTATACACTGCAGTTGCCAGTAAATTAACAATGTATGTAATAGAGGAAAAATGGAATATTTTTTAACACACACACAAACTTTAAGGGTACCTACTTTCTTTCTTGTACAGCAGTCTTCAGTAGACCTAGCTGAAATGATCACAGTAGTTGCCATGAAGATTTCCAGCAGAATAAGTAGAATCAAGTTGAAATTTATCTGTCAGTAAAATCCCAGACATAAGTGAGTTACATGTTCCATATTAAAAATAAGGAGGGGGCTGAGTCTAGCAGGATCCAGCAGGCTCTCTATTTTCTGTGACATCTAGACATATCTATTGATTAGATACTTTGTTAATCATTTTCTTGGCTCTTGAGAGAACAACATTTAGCTGCCTACATAATACACAGAATGTTTAACCTAAGAAAGAAACGCTTACTTCATTTATGGAAATATTATGCCTGAATATTAACTGTCTTTCAGAAGAGCAGTTGATGACAAGGTAATGATTGCTGGGTACTTCTGCATTTTGCAGGACCTTCCATTTGAAACCAGAACACTGCAGCAAATGATGGAATATTCTTAGGGGAAGGAGGGCCACAGGCTCCCAATCCCTATGTTGCAATCCCAAATCGTGCAAAACCATACTGGATTATGAACTAAAACACAGTCCAAAGAACTGGGCCAAGGATTCTAATTATATGTCCTGCTTAGTGTTAGCAGAGCATCGATGAACACTCTTCATGGTTTCATAACTCTTGCAGGTCTAACAGTCCACATTATTGTGCAAAAACATGGATACTGCCATCACTCATATTCAAGAGACAAAAAAGTGAATGCAATACTTAACATTCATCTTCTGTTCCTTATTATTCTCATGAAAAGAGGTAGATCCCTACTCTACATGGACTGAATAATTCCCTAGAGGCACACAAGTTAGGCAGAATGGATCTCCCTTTCTTGTGTTCAAAAGCATCATATTTTTCCATTGACAGCCCAAGAAAACATTTGGTAGTTCAGTCAGGCCACTGGGGCAAAGTAGCAGAAGTTTAGGGAGAACTGCCTTCATCCAGAACCTATGCAATTAAAGCAAACCATTGTTCAATGACTTAGAACAGAATTATATTGTTCCCTCATGCCAGACCTTCTTTGTAAATGATCAGATCTGTTTTTCTCTGACATGTATCTTACAGCACATGTTTTTTGAAAAAGATAGTAAGTGGCAGATTTGAGAGGTTTTTTTGGGCACTGAAATTCACCCTTTCTCAGGAAATCTGAATTGGAACTATGTGCCTTGCTGTACACAACAGACTGTACAGTTGTACTAAAACCACAAACAGCAATAAATGCCATAGTGGTAAACTCCTAGAGAAAGTGCTACAAGGAAGAATATAGGCATTATTTGGCAAAAGAAGAGGTGTCAAATGTGTGGCCCACAGAACAATTTAATCCAGACTATAAATTCCCACAATTTAGATGTGTTTTGCACAGTGCTGGTACTGATGCAAGCTCGCAAGGCCACACATGACACTTGGCAGTGCAGTGACAAGTAGATATACAGGTTTGAGTCAGGAAGCACTGTAACTACATTGATGGACTATCTCACTTAGTCCTAGGTATAAGAAGTAAATAACAGAAACTGAAAAAGTAACAATAAATAAATTAGATTTTTATCCTTCTAGTATTTTTGTTTGATACATGTCTAGAATATCAGCTAGATTCTTCCACTCATAAAAGCAGTTCAATACCCCTAGACCAAGGTAAAAATATCTCATCCCCAATTTCAGAGTTTACTTAGTTTTCTTGCATCTATTTCTTAAAAAGAAGTACAGCTAAAGCTACAAGTAAGTACCTTTTTATACCATCTATAACAATGGAGAGATTCAATGTTAGATTTCTAAAATCTAAAGAAAATTCCCTCCATAACTACCACTGTCCATAAAATCTATCACCAGATGCAGAGAACCAAACTAGCTGTGTCCTTAATCCTCTTCTGTGACTAAGGAACATGCAAGTGCAACCGAGTAGAAAGTACTACATTAGCACAACCTTAATGCAATTTGCTCTGAACCTGCACCAGGTATTAAAAACAGAACAGAGTGACAGCTTGGATCTTTTACACATTCCATCCTTTATGCTGATAGCAAACTAACTACAGAACTGCACCCTCCCAGAGTGGCATCACAAAGTCACAGGGGCATGGCTTGTATCCTGCATTCCATTTATCTATCTAAAGTTATTTTGTGGAGATATATATCAATATGGGTAACATTAATGAGGAATTACCCAGGTCCTTTATAAAGGAGAGAGGGTGTTAAATGTGAATTGACTAGGATAAACTTATCCTTTTTATGAGTCTTACTGCTTTTAAACTACTGGCAGCTATTCAAAGATCTGGTATTACTTTCTTGCACAGTTTCCCATGGGAAGGGAAAATACATATGATTATAAAAGAACAGTTAAAGAGATGGTATTCTACATCTTCTTTGTACCACATGGGTAACAGAAAACAGCTGGCAGGGAAATGCCAAACAGTGAGCCTGTTTCACTGAAAGAGTATCTTTCAAAGAGGAAAGCAAGTCAGCACCATGAATTACTCTTAAGACAGAAAAGTTTAAAAAAAGCTTCAGAGCCAGCTTTGCATAAAGTTATTCTGACTTACTTTCTTCAGTAATCTACGACATAGTATGGACAAGCAATAGGCAAGCAAAAAGAATTAAAATCATATAACCAAGGATGTCTTATGAATATTATTGCAGGTAACTGACACTGGGCAAAGAGAAATGTAAAGTTTCTGCTAGATGATGTCTCCTCACAGACCAAGTAATTACATGTGATCTCTAGCCACCTCACACCCCCTCACCTTTTTTTTAACAAAGATAAATATAGTACAATTAGTAATTGTTTTAGTAACTTACATTTATAGCTGATGGATTGAGGACAAGTTTGCATCCAAACCAAATTAAACACGTTGTTGTAACAGCAAAGGTAGAGACAAACAGAATCTGAAAATTTGGTATCTGAAAAAAAGTTTCAGAATAGGTTTCTCTCTCATTTTAACCACAGAGGGGTTAATTGACAATAAAATCTCATACTTACCACATTAATTTTATTCCTTGCTATAGCAAAGCTCACAACTGCTGAAGGAATACACTGGGAAAATTAAAAGAGAAGACTAGTGGGATACTCTGTGCAAAGAATCTTATATATATTTCTATAGATTTATTTTATGTGTTTGAATTCATATTTCAGTTAGACAAATAGATCAGAAACTCTGAAGAAAACATGTCACTCTTGTCTGAGCTCACTAATTACAATCAGCGTCTGATGATTACAGGAGGTTTAAATATACCTTCCATATCTCTCAATTTTGACTAACTACCCAGCACAATATGATGAATAAAAGAAACAAAGAAAGTCTTTTCTGAGGCATTTCATGCCTTTGTTAGTTTAAATTAACTCTAGAAGGCCTGGGATCCTTGAGCAGGAAAAAAAACAGTGCTACTCCCAAAGTGGGCCTGCACACTTTTAAACAGACATCATCATGGTTGAGTAAGCTATAATTTGCCCAGTCTCAACACAGTTCTGAAGAACTTTGTGAAAATCTGTTGAGTCAAGTTACACTTTAAGAATTGTGCCTGGAATCTCCACTGTGTTCAGTAGGAACTATGTTTTCATACTTGAGGGCAAAGCTAAATGGAAAAATCATGCATAAGTAAAAGTTTCACAAAGTAATTTCTCTATCCCTTAGCTGTTCCTCACCATAATAGATATGGTTCCATTACAGATCCAACTCTATTTTACACAAATACATACTAAAATTATTCAAAATGTTTCCATGTCAAATAATGAACGTGCAAAAAATGCCACATTTTCAATTTTCCCACCACATCTGAACACTGAGGGCTTGACAATGGAACACTATAACAAGATTAATATTGACACATAAAATTCTTCGAAGCACTTCTTTAATACCTAAATGACCTTTACTTAACAGAATTAAAACATCCTTTTTTGTCCTGGATACCTAAGAGTCTCTAGAACACTACAGGACTCTACTACTACTACTACTATTCAACATGGTTTAAAAAAGTCTAGAGAGCAATTCAGCTTCATGCTAAACTAGACACTTTGTGGCCAGTCGGCTCTACAGCTCTCTAAGCTCTTCCAACTGCACTGACTCCATTACCTGCAGTAAGAGCTCTAACACCTTCCTGATGTACAGACACCCAAATATACACACCTTCACCCACAGCAAGCCTTTCAAACCCAACATGATAATCGTCTGCATCTACCAGATCTTTGGAAATTTTCAATAAATACAAAGCTCAAAGAGACAGGATTTGAGGCAGAAAAAGAGACTTCTCAGTAACTAACACTGTTGTTGCAGAGAATAACATCCTTGTGAGTATATTAACTTCAAAAACTGCTTCAATGGTATTTTAACACCTGTAGTGGAAACCTAAGTGACAGCTCATTCACAGAGCAACTTTAGTCTGCTTCAGTACTCGGATACTATAGCAAAATAAAATGAAAAATTAATACTTTGAAATACAATCTGAAATACATTCTGATAGCATTTAGCCAGGAAATTCCCCAAATACATAGCAATGCAAATTTTCTTAAAATCAAGCACAGAAACACTGTTCAAACAGAGTAATATTATATGCCAGTGGTGAGCTGATTAACAAAAAATGGTAGCAAAAACCAGTTGCCTTTATGACAACTGTTACTCTTTTAACCATGGGATGAAAATCCATTTAATGAACAGTTAAACAGAACTAAATCTTCCAAGAAGAAAGTTAGTAGTAAAAAAAGACAGACAAAATAAAAGACATAAACCCACAAACATTATATACTATTGAGTCTGCTGTCAAAGTCACAGCAAATAATTAAGAATGCTTACTGAACCTGCTGCACAACGTAAATAATCCATTTCAGATGGAAAAATATTTCCCAGATATAGTGAAAATCCAGAAGTAATAAGGAGGCAAGTCTGCAAAGCAACAAATAAGATAGGTTTATACGAATAAAACCTTTTAAAAAAGCAACTAGTCAGAAACCAGTAATCCCTTTCAAATTAAGCTACTGATGGACATTTAATAATGCAGGTTTTGAGTGAATAAACTTGAAGAAAAGCACCAAAACATGCTGAGTTCTGAAGAAGATGTTTTCCTGCTTACCAAGACCTAATACTGAACAATATAATCATGTTAGAATCAAGCATTTTGCCCTGACTTGGCAAATACCTCAAAAAACTACTCAAAAGGTAGTTCAGTGGTAAAAATGCACTGTTCAGTGGTAAAAATGTTTCAGAAACCTCAGATAAGTCTCT
This sequence comes from Manacus candei, assembly GCF_025592945.1. Classification (NCBI taxonomy): domain Eukaryota; kingdom Metazoa; phylum Chordata; class Aves; order Passeriformes; family Pipridae; genus Manacus; species Manacus candei. Next base: position 21,057,770 of record NW_026138091.1, on the reverse strand, counting down.
ACTTTGCATTCTCTGCTTGACTCCACCAACATTCATTATGCATATGGGCAGCTGCACAATTGCCAACTAGAACACAACAACAAAAATAGTATTAGGATACATTAATGAAGATTCTTCCACCTATATTCCTGTACCCCTCCAAACTCTCTTCCTCCTTTCATTCAGCAGCACACCCATAAATGTTCAACTCCTCCTGTTCCCTTGATAACTCTTCTTTTTATTTCATAACTATGACAGTAACACACATTGCAATAAATGATCAATGTCTCCTACTAACATTTTTTTGTTTTCCCTGTCATTCCCCTGAGAAGGCATTTCTTTGAAGGGGCAGGAGAAGATAAGAGACAGAATGGCTCTTTTGTTTTATTTGGGCATTTTTTCATGGTAGAAAATTATTGGAGGATCTTTAAAAAGTCCTTGTCAAATAATGACAGAAAATAAGGAAAGTGTATGCATGTGTATAAACACACACACAGAATTCTGGCAGACAGGAAGGGCAATATTTATAAACCACAAGCTGAAATTGTGCTTGAAGCTCATCGAATTGTTCCTGCACAAATCCAGCCCATACTGTCAGCCACTTTGATGTCACTCTACACTTTGCAACTGCTTCCTGAAGTAGACTGTCCTGTTCACTATGACTTATGTTGCTCAGTGTACAGACTTTCTTTTCTGGACACTGTCCCTCAGAAGAGTTGATAGAGATTAACCACTATAATACTTGGGAGAAAAATCTAATTGGAATTGATTGGATTAGTTATTAATAAAATTGCATTTTCATTTATCCATAAAATTCATTCTTCTTGATAATATGACTTCAGGAAATGATCATTAAATGTTAGCATCTCCAGTCATTTTCAATAACTCAGTAAAAAAAAATAATCTAATTACAGACAGTTGTCCTTTTGGACAATTAAGTTTGAGAAAATGTCATGCAAAGAAAGCCAGTGCTTCTTTTGCTCTCTTTTCATGTGACAGTACATCTGAAAGGAAATCCAAGCTTTGCAGATTGGCAGAAAGGAAAAAAAGTTCAGCTGTTTCCACAAAAATAAGGCAGTACTTTTATTCACTGTGCAAAAACAAGCAGTTACCATATTAAAAGTGAGACACTCTTCACTCTTAATAAAAATTACGCTTCAAAACACACAAGCTGACAGAAAAAGATCAAATTCTAATTGCTATAATGAAGTTTAATTAACTTGGCTCGGAACATGGAGAAGCATATGAGGTACATGCAAGATGAGTGTCCTGTGATTCCAGCAGTGACACAAAAATTCAAATCACTGTGACATTAATGTAAGAAACAAAGTATATACCTCACTACACAACTATTACACCAAATAATTACGTGGCTATTGAACCCTGAAACATGAATGTGGCAATTAAGTACCACATATATTTTTAATGCCAAAATGCTATCATGCAGCCACAGTACATTTAATAGTTAAAAATATGTTAAAAGAATGCATATGGTCAGCATACTTTATATACTCTACCAAAAGGCACTGTTTATACAGACACATGGGTCTATATTTACCACTACCACACTTATTTTCTGCTTATGCTGTATGATTAATATTAAAGATAAAAATAAGCCTTCATATAGCATCCCTGATTACTGAAAAAATATCCAAAGAATACCAGTAGTCAATGAATTACTACATTCCAAATTTGCTAAATATATTTTTTTCTTTACAAAAATCTACATTCAGTACTATCATTGATGAAATTCTGAGTCCCCAAATGATGTGAAACAGAAAGATACTGGGCTCTAAGACCTCAGCTACATTTTTAAATTTTCTGTTATTTAAAGTACTTACTCCCATCAGCAAAGAAAATATCCATGTTCTGTAACTAAAGCAAGGATGCAGCCTTTTGGACAGCTGAAGGTCACTGGATTTGATATCTGGTATATAATTTCCATTCTCTTGTTTTCCCCGCTCCAAAGTTGGCATCCTGTCATAGCTAAATTCTTCTCTGTAACCTTCTTCCCTGGTCATAACACTTCACAAAGGTAATTAAATAATAATCATGGAAATTATGAAGAAAGAGAAAAAATATATACTTTAGTTCCTTCACATACTCAGATCAGTGCTCAACTAAGTTTTTGTCTATTAATGATAAAATAAAGAAAAGCAATATTTAGCTATTAGCTGTATTTACACTTCAAAATATGCAAGCTTTCTAACAACTTACTTGCATGCAATAAGTAAATTACATCCTACAGCCAGAGTTCATAATAACACAGTATAAATAGCAATAAAATGAAAGTTTGTATACCTATGATACCTCAACAGACTTTTATTTCAAGACCTAAGAACCATTTTTAGAGATGTTTAGTTTGAGGCTACCTCTACAACCAATGCTTTTTTTTTTTTTTTTTTTAAACTCTGGGACAGAAAAGACAGTTAAAATTGTTTCAATATTAAGTTCCATTTGATTTTAACACCTTTTATCAGCTACCTAAAATGACAGACTTCCCTAAGAGTCCGATGAACACATATACTCACAATAACTCAGCTACAGCAAACTGTTTCTAATTTACCTAGTATCAATCATTTCTCTTGTTCACTCAGTCCTTTTTTGTTCACCTCACAGCTTGCCAATCTGTTCAAATACCTTGAGGAGTATATTATATTAGAATTAAGTTACTTCAGATTTTTCAACAGTTAAAAACCTTCATGCTTACCTTCCACTGAAAAGTTAACTGTCAGTTTAAAACAGCCTTGTGAACACAGCTGCCTGTACACTTTGTGATATTCTCACCGTTCAGTGAGTCATGCCGGCTTTGAAAAGTTCTCCCTTACACTTTGGCTTCCAACAACATCTATTCAGATATGGAACAAAAGCACAGCAAGAACTTCAGTTAAGCCAGGGAACAGGAAAATGCCTCCTGAATTTTAATTAACAGAACACACTAGAAAATGACTGTACTACATCTCATAGGGCTGCTTCCAAATCAGACCAACAAATTAAAAAAGTTTCAAGCGTCTTTTCTTATTTGAGTACTACCCCTTACTTAGTATCCTAAATAAAAGTTTCCTCACAGTTTACCAGTTTTAGCTATTACAACAGAAAGTGATCACAATATCCAACAACTTAGTTCTTGTTTCAAAAGAGCAAAAGATACTTACAATGCAGTATTCAGAAAAAAACACAGATAAAAATTCAAGTATTCAAGCATCCCAACAAGATAGGAGATTCAAAAGTTACAGGTTAGAAATCTATCAAGACCATTCTCTTCACTGTGTAACACTACTTCATCTTTTTCTGCTAACCCTACTCTTCTGGAGTGTTCAGATAAACTCTGCACGCTTCAATCGTGCTGTCATTCGTACTTACAGAACACCCAGCTGACTAAACAACATATTTTAAATCTAGCAGGCAGCAGTGACATGCAATGGCCAGGGTACATTGGATCCAGTCCTCCTGCTTATTAGGCAATGAAAAGGAAAAAAAAAAAAAAAAGAGAATGTTTTTATCTTGAAGATGTTGGCACCTTGACAGCTACAGCAATGACAGGGTCTTTTGTCTAAACTTTAAACACTCTTGTAACCAAGACACAATTAAATCTTCAGTATTCTGAAGGGCATCACCTTTAAAGTATGCTAGAAAAACTTCTGAACAGTGCAACTTCTCAATTTGTACAGACTGTAGATTTTAATTTTCTCATAATGTCAGCCAATACTGAAAGAATTATTAAAACAACTGTAATATTCTAATAAACAGGGAAATTATTACACCATACACAGCAATAGACACAGCTGTAAACTCTGTTAGAAAAGGAGAGGGGAAAAAAAGACTATGTAGTCAAGCAAAACTGTTCTTCAGTAACTAAGCCCTTCTGTTCCTCTGTTCATGGAGCAAATACTATGCAACTATTTTCTGTAACTTTCCAAAGACTATGGTTTAATGGAAAATGGGTAGTGCTTACCTGACAAGCTTTATCAATGAATGCTAGGTACTGATTTATTCTAACACAAATTACCATAGACACAAAAGAGGATCATATTTTAACCCTTTTGACCAATTTAGGGAGAAGGTCTTTTTTTTTTTTTTTTTTTCACAAAATTGCTGAGACATTCAGGTATTTACTTGATCTAACCTCTTTGAATAAAAAGAATTTATAAAGTCCTCCACCACTGAACAGAGCAGAGTTCAAACCCTAGAACATTTTGTTCACCATTCCAAGTGTTTCAGCCAGTATTGTATCTGAAAGTTCCCTCTCTCAAGTGTGGCACTATAGTATTTTCTCTGGTTATGGTGAAATTCTTCCTGCCCCCTTTCCTGTGCACTTCTCAGTATTTTCCATTTCCTTTTTGCACAGAGGTTCACCACACAACTACTGTATTCTCTGCACTTGGCCTCAGCATCAATAAAAAACACTTGAACTTCACACTGCAGTTTCTATTCTAAATATTTTCAGGGGCCCTTATTTTAGGTTCCCTTTGTTTCATGTTTCTGATTCCATAAGAAGTCTCATTTCTGTGTATACACAACCACAAGGCAAGATCTGGTACCAGAGCCCAAGTCACAACTCAAAAGCTTATAATGCTAAATAAGGTACAAACATGCTGCACAAAGAGATTCCTCCTAATTCTAAAGAATGCATAGGAAACCTATACAAAGACTACAGGAAGTAGAACAATTACAAGAGAACATGACAGGCTTCTGAAAAGGATTTACAAATTAAGTGGTTTCCTACTAAGTTAGGCCAAAAGATCTCAAAGCATGACAATCAAATCAAATCAAATTGTGAGCAGCTGTGAAGAACTACTTACTTCCATCATAGAAATTATCACTGAACAAATTCAGCTGCCTGAAGTGGCTGTAGCAGGTACTTGGTCATTTGCCATAGGCTGTGCACCGCAAGCATCCTCCACAGTAACCACAAAAGATAAAAAAGAGATTGACAACCATAAGTGAAGTGTCATAGTCCTACTTTTGCTATCAGTAGTTAACAAAAAAGCATTCTGTCCTGGGCCAGTTTCTCTAGCACTGAACCCAGGCTCACACTCATGTTCCCAAATCAAAATGCGACCAGCACCTGAAGCTCAGGGGAAATTTATGTTTACTGTCCTGCCCAACTCTTCATTTTCTGAAGAGTTATTATTGCACTACATTTTTATTCTTTCACACAATATTTAATTACACTATTTTAGCTCATTGCCTGTATCCCTTGTTCAATATTTTCAGCTCTTTTAAAAGCAGCTCCTTAATGTATTTTGTTTCTCTGAAGCTGATTCTTTGGTCCTTGTTTCCTAGCTCATATCTTTGGGTATGTACTGAACCAAGGGCAAAATGCAGGTCCAATAGCTGCAAGTGGATGTCTTGCTCCCCCAGTATACTATAAAATTCTTTGGATTTAGTCCTGCACGTGAATCATCACTTGAAGAGTTTGAACAGGTTTCATCAGCATACAAACTATTCATTGTATGCTGTTAAAATTCTTCTAGTTTTATGTATGTCATAAACACATCATGGTACAATTTTAAAGTACATCCAAACTAAATACTGGTTTTTTCTGCCTAGTACATTCTCTTGCAATAAGATTACCAAGAAGCACAGCCTGGGAAGTCTGTTATAAGTTACAGAATCTTCAGGCGAGAATTTTTGCATGTATAACTACTTCCCTTCTCCAAAAAAACCCTATTTCTTCATCTGTCACATTTTTGACACCTAACAGTCCACTGCCTGCACTCCACTGGAATCTTAGTGAACGAAAAGAGCACCTAAAATTCTTTAAATCAATGTATCAAAAAGAGACTATCACTCTTTCAGCACTTCTCTAAAAACATCACTGACTACAGATACTCATACACATTTTTCCTCCCAGTAGCATCATCTCAGTTACTTCAGAGTGACACACTGGAAACCATGTGCAGTTACTGGCAACCAGAATTTATTCTCCTGTAGGAACTGCACAGAACTCTATAAAGTGTTAAACAATCTGAAATATATTCCTGGACCTTCTTTGCCTAAATAATCCTGAGCGAACCCTACAAATAGAAACCAAAAAGTTGCCAAAGACAACTGCTGCTTTAGTGACAGAACTTAAATCACAGAATGCAATGAATCACTCTGGCCTTTCTGCAACAGCCACCACTTCCCATAAAAGTATACACTGCCTTGCTCAAGTTCCTGAAACCACCTCCTCTAGCAGTCCTATGTGGCAGTTCCTATTGAAACTACTGGGATGCTGAGCTCATCAGTTCAAGAACTATGCTTTGTGAAACAGTATTTGTTAAAAAAGATATAAAGGGGGCTTATACAAGATACCTGAAGTGTATTGTGTGAAGAGAACTGGTAAAAATATGAACTACGGAGATGGTAAGCAAGTCACTAAAATTTTATTTCCTCTAGCACCACAACAGCTCCTATATTTATGACATTAGGACAAAAATACTTTCTTTTTTTTCTGTTAGGCAAGTTTATCATGTTCTAGAACTTACCCTATCATTTTGACACTGGCTGCTCTTGAGAGAATAGTGATCCAATAACGTGCAATTTGCACACGCAAACTCTTGCACGCACTCCATTTCATCACACCGGATGGGCTCCATGCCTGGCTCATTCCCAGGACCACACAAGCACACAGAGAGCCCTCAGCCCAGTGGCTGCCCGTGGGTTTTCCCCGGTCAGGACATCTCACTTACTGAAACCGTGTCACAGCCTATGAGCACAGTTTGCAACAGCACCACGAGCAAGCAATGGGCTGTACGCACCGCTTTGCTTTAAGCTTTTCTGTGGTAACCACCTGTGACACCACCTTTAACACGCCCTGCCAGCTGAAACCCTACACTCTCTACAACTCCCTGAAAGGAGGTTGTAGCCAGGTGGGGGTTGGTCTCTTTTCCCAGGCAACCATCAGCAAGACAAGAGGGTATGCTCTCAAGTTGTGCCAGGGGAGGTTTAGGTTAGATATTAGAAAGAATTTCTTTACAGAGAGGGTGGTCAGACATTGGAATGGGCTGCCCAGGGAAGTGGTGGATTCTCCGTCCCTGGAGATTTTTAAAAAGAGACTGGATGTGGCACTTAGTGCCATGGCCTAGTAAGCAGAGCGGTACTGGATCAAGGGTTGGACTTGATGATCTCGAAGGTCCCTTCCAACCCAGCTGATTCTATGATTCTATGATGAAGACCCCCTCACCCTCCCTCCTGCCGACAGTGCCACCACTCGGTGATGACAGGGAAAAAGACGCCGCCCCCCTCGCCACAGCTGCCCCTTCCCGGATCCAGCGGCGCCGCCCCCTCGGAGCCGCGGGAACGGGCGTGCCCGAGGCGCGTGGCGCTCCCACGTGACCGTGAGCGCGCAGCGCGATTGGCCGCGTTGGCGCGGGGCTCGAGGCGCGGCGGGGGCAGAGCTGGGTTGGCGGCGTCGCGAGCGAGCGTCGTCCGTGTGCTCCTGGCGGCACTGCCGGAGGCTTTGGCTCTGCTCTGAGCTGCTCCGGGATGTTCTGCCTCCTTTCTAAGGCGCTCTCTTACTTCTGGAGACGTGCAGGTGACGAAGATGAGAGATGGGCGACCTCAGGTAGGGGTCCCTGGGCCGGTTGTGGGTTTGTGGTGCAGCTTCAGAGCCGTGGGGGCGCTGGTGGTCTCGTCCGCCTCGTGAGCGGAGCTGAGTGCGAACCTGTTTCCTTAGGAAAGGAAGCGAGAAGGTTGTAAGACAGCGTTTTGGCTACAGAAATGTGGGAGTGTTCCCAGAAGTAGTTTGTCACTGTTTCCTGCATAGAACAGGTTACTGTGGCTGCTTAGAGTATGGAATGCAGTGTAGGAGGAGTGTTGTGGTGGATGCTTTGGGTTTTCCCTTGTGCTACTGTCTTAATAAATAAAACTTCATTTTATGTGGGCTGTAGAATAGAGATGATGGTGTATTCTTTCATATTCCAAAATGGTAGACATTTCAAGTGCTTTTAGTAGAATTGTTCAATGGAGCGAAAAATGCCTTTTCATATTTATGAATACTCAAAGCAAAAAAAGATTACTTTCCTTTTTTCTTGATTGTGAGTGTAGCTAATAAAGTGTTTAAAGCCTAAACTAGCGTATTTCAGTTCAGCTTTAAACCTGAAGTTACAGTGCAATGCAGTTGATTGAATGTTTATGTGATACGTAAGGAGATAGTACTTATAATCCAAAAAACTAGAAACTCCTATGGTTCTAGGAAAACAACACCACATCTCAGTTCAGAAGTGTATTAACTATAATGTTTTTTTAAAAATGAAGAATTATTTTGTACAGCTTGTTTACTCTTCCTGCTTTTTCGGTATAGAAATCTCAAATGTCAGATTTACCATACAAAGTGTGCTGAGAACTTTCTTTTACTATGGGAAATTTTGAAAATAGTTGGTTACCCAGAACTTTTGGGAGTTGCTCTTTAGCTTTGTCTGGAGCTCAGGGGAAAAAAATAAGAGAGCTTGACTTTTGGAAGAAGGGGCAGGCAACTCAAGATGACTGCAAGGGTACTATGAGGTTATTATGCTTGGAGAAAATTAAAAAGGCCAAAACCCAACTAAAAAGTTTCTGTAAATATGATAACAACAAAAGGAGAGCTAAAGAGAAGCCTTAGCTTAGAGGGAAACAGTGATAAAGGATGAGGAAAAGGCTGAGATACTTAATGCCTTCTTTGCCTCAGTCTTTAATAGCAAGACCAGTGCCCACTGAGCTGGAAGACAGGGATGGGGAGCAGAATGAAGCCCTAGTAATCCAAGGGCAAATGGGCAGTGACCTGTTACAACGCTTAGACACACGCAGACCTACAAGACCTACACCCCAGGGCACTGAGGGAGCTGGTAGGAAAGCTCACCAAGCCACTTTCCATCATTTGCCAGCCGTCCTGGCTAAGCAAGGGGGTCCCAGTATGTGGGAAGTTAGCAAATCTGATATTTATCTACAGGAAGGGAAGGATGATCTGGAGAACTATGGGCCTGCCATCCTGACCTCGGTGCCAGGGAAGGTTATGGAGCAGATCATCATAAGTGCCATCATGTGGCATGTGCAGAACACTAGGGGATCAGGCCCAGCCAGCATGGATTTATGAGACACAGGTCCTACTTGTTCAACCTCGTCTCCTTCTAGGACAAGATGACCCACTTAGTGGATGAGGGAAAGGCTGTGGATATTTTCTTCACCGATGACCTGGACCAAAGGATCGAGGGCACCTCGGTCAGTTTGCAGATGACCCCAAGCTGGATGGGAGCGTTGATCTGCTGGAGGGTAGGAAGGCTCTGCAGAGGGATCTGGACAGACTGGATCAATGGGCTAAGGCTAGTTGCATGAAGTTCAACACGTTTAAGTGCCAAGTCCTGCACTTGGGTCACAACAACTCCATGCAGAGCTACAGGCTTGGGGCAGAGTGGCTGGAAAGAGGCCCAGTGGAAAAGGACCGGGGAGTGCTGGTCAGCAGCAGCTGAACATGGAGCCACCTCTGTGCCCTGGGTCGTATCAGGAATAAATTAGATATTAGGAAAAATTTCTTCACTGAAGGGGTTATCAAGCATTGGAACAGGCTGCCCAGGGAAGTGGTTGAGTCCCCATCCCTAGAGCAGTTTAAAAGCTGTGTGGATATGGCTCATAGGGACATGGTTTAGTGTTGAACTCTGCAGTGTTCGACTCCCTGATCTTAAAGGTCTTTTCCAACTTAAATAGGAAAAAAGACAGGCCTACAGAGGCTGGAGAGCAGCTGTGTGGAAAAAGATCTGGGGATTTGGGTGATGGCAAGTTGAATGAGTCAGCAGTGCCCTGGTAGCCAGGAGAGCCAACCATGTCTGGGGGGGGGATCAGGCAAAGCAGCGCCAGCCAGTCAAGAGAGGTGATTGTCCCACTCTGCTCTGTGCTGGTGTGGCCTCACCTTGAATATTGTGGGCAGTTTTGGATACCTCAGTACAAGAATTACACTATAATGGTTTGATGTATCCAGTGGAGGATGAGCAAGATGGTGAAAGGCTTCAAGGGTCAGACTTATGAGGAGTGTCTGAGGTCACTTGGCTTCTTCAGCTTGGAGAAGAGAAGGCTGAGGCACGACCTCATCACAGCTGACACCTTCCTCAAGGGGGGCAGCGCAGGGGGAGGTGCTGATCTCCTCTCTCTGGGGAGCAGCCATAGGACATGAGGAAATGGAATGAAGCTGCACCAAGAGAAATGCAGATTGGACATTAGGAAAAGGCTCCACACTGCGAGGGTAGTCAGTCACTGGAACAGGCTTCCCAGGGAAGCGGTGACGGCATCAAGCCTGTCAGAGTTCAAGAAGCATCTGGATGATGCTCTGACTCAAGGTTTCGTTTTAGGTAGTCCTGTGAGGAGCAGGGAGTTGGACTCGATGATCCTCATAGATCCCTTCCAACTCAAGATATTCTGTGTCGTTGGGGTTTTTTTTAATGCAGCTTAAAATGTTTGTATTTAAATAAGTAGTTTGTATTTAACTACCTTTATTAATTAGTTGAAACTATAAGTTGCCATAAGACTTCAAGACTTAAGTATAAAAGTAATTAGTTGGCAACTGTTGCTATTTTTAGTTGGCTTTTTGATAGAAGGGATAGCACTTTTAGTAGCATTCATAACTTGTTGCATAGTTCTGGAAACACATGATTTGGGCTTTTCCTCTTGATGCAGGTGATCAAGAATTGAAAACAGTACAAGGAGTAGTGAAAACAGTACAAGGAGTAGTGACAAGACTTTGCCATGATTATGGGATGATAGATGACATGATAGTCTTCACAAAGGATGTTGTTACAAAAAATATGTTGCTGGCCATTGGACAAGAAGTTATTGCCACAGTGGAAGAGGATAAAACATCGGGTGGCCTGAAGGCTATCAGGGTAAGAGGTGAAGATAAATAGTAGTCTGTGTAAGTAGCTTGAGGCTTTGTTTTGGAAGTTGCTGTAGTTCTGGCCTCACAAATCCTACAAAATAGGAGAAATTGCCAGCCCTTCACCCAGTGGGGATGAGTTCTTTTTCAGTTTTTTTAATTATTATTTTATTCCATCACCTTTAAAATTATGTTTAATAATGATTCTCTGATTATAGGTAGAGATGTAAGGGATATGAAACTACTGATTGAGATAATTGCATCAGAATTTTTTAGTCATAGCTGCTCCAAATCCGTGCATAACTTTTCTGAGTTTCAAAGTCAGTTTTATGTTACTGTTATATGAATGCATAAGAACATAAAAGCAGGGGCTGCAAGTTTACTCTTTTTGCACAGAAGTAAGAACATAAATTTCCCTGTTGTAAAAATTGGCAAGTTAGTGTTACAGACAGTAATAAAAATGGAGATACCCATACTTTGCTTGCTTAACACTTCAGTTGTAAATCTATTTCAAGCTTGATTATACCTTGTCACAAATTTTGAGGGGAGTTTTTTCTCAGCATATTTAATGTTGAAACCAATGTAGTTTCATTGATTAAATAAAACTGAAGAAAGACTGTTAGTGGGGAGAGAGTTTTATTGTGTGATCTAAAATGAAACACAGAAGGAAAGTAAAAGAGAAGTCTTGTTTCTAAAGTATTACTGGCTCCAGTGTTATCAAAAACCTAGTGTCTTGTAAGATAACCTGTCTCTTCTTATTTCCTTTTGTTTCTTTTTTTAAAATTGAAATTAATTTATTATATAAAAACTAAATATTGTTTGTCCAACAAGCAGTCTCAGTGCTGTTTGGTAAAATAGTACCCACAGAGTCAGACAATGGATTAGTTTAAATCTTATTTTTTCTTCCTTGTTTTCCTTCTGACTGACAGCTTTCACCATGCTGTTGAAATATTGTTGTTGCTCCAAAATACATAAACCTGGCAGCTGAAAAACTACATAAGGATCTACAAAACAAGTGTAATGTTTTAGCAGTTGTGGGATGTTTTGCTGTGTGTTCTAGATAATGGCATTTCCAAAAGATCTTTTTTTCAAAAGTATAGTGATTTATCTTATTCCTGTTTGTGAGGCATAATCCTACGGGCATCTCAGACTGTTGGCAATGTAGTTTGTGACTGGGTGAAAAGCTGAAAGCTGAGTTTATGCCAAAAGCTGACTGGACTCCATAGAAAGTCAAAGTCCAAGAACAGTTTTGATTCAATAAGCAAGAAGAAAAAACTCATTTCTTCAAAGTCTGTTTGAAGTATTTGAATAAAAACCTAAATTCATTCTATAGTTTTTGATGTCTTAAATTACTTCCCATGTAGTGGCACAAACTTGACTCACTCTGAGTTTGATAAGAAAAAACATTGTAGTGTTTTTGGGGGGCAGACACAAAGAGCTAAGTCTCTTTTTAAACTCCTCATCAGAGGAGAAAATTTAGCTTCCTGACAAGTATAATCATTAAATACTGTACAAAATGATGCTTGAATATGAGTACTATCTCCTTCCAATTAACTCAGATATTCTTGGTGAATGTGAAGGTATATCTGTCAGACAGGAGCAAAACATAGATTTTTTTTTAATTATTATTATATTTTTTACAGTGAGTTTTCATGTTATCAAAAGGAATATCAGGTAATGATAGTTCTTTAAATGCAATATCACTGTATTGACTAAACAATAGCTAAGTATATGTAGTCTTACTGTAGAGTTTGCAAACTCTGAAGTAGAGGTAGACATAGACTATTTATTACTATCTTAAATGGTAATATGCATTATGTTCAACAAAAGAAATCATATAAAAATTAGGACCGTAGTCCAGTTCAGATTAGACCAGACTTCTGTAAATTTAGATTGGAGGTGGTGCTATAGAGAGTCTGTGAGAAGCAGTTCTAGGGGTTTTCCTATTCAAATTATGGAAGAACAACTGAGGGTCAGTCTGAAAAAGTGTTTATAAACACTATCTTAGAAATATATTTTTTGCTTTCTGAAATAGTGATTAACTCTAGGTCTGCTTGTGTACAGTCATTGCTGAGGGTGATTCTCTTGTCAATATGAAGAAAATTCTTAAGTAGACCTAAAGCAAGGGAAGCCTGAGAAAGATTTGAAAAATCAGCATGTAATTATAGTAGTTGTCAGCATTGCAGCATACAGCAGATTTTTTAAAGAAGTTACTTACTGTTTACTACTCATTGTTTTTGTGTACAAAAAGTAACAGCTACAGTGACTAAATAATTGTCTAATAAGAAGCTTTGCTACCATAAGGAATTGAAATTCTGATATTTGTTGTAGGAATAGACGTTTAACATGTAATTCTAAGTATCAGCTGTTTAAATGTTGGGGTTATTTTTGTATTAATAGATAGACACCATCCAGGATACACAAGAAGACTTCAGTCCTACTTTTGATGCCTCTGAACTACATAACAAAACATTAATTGGCAGTATTACCTCTCTCTCTAAGCATGGTGGCTATATTAATCAGAATACTTACTTTGCAAAGGAAGACGTCTGGGAAGGTGTGTAGGGGCTTTCTTGTTTCCTCTTTCTTAATATATTCATATGTACAATAGAAATATCTTCTGATAGACTTGCAGTTGAGATCCTGAGTAAACTCTAATAGTGTGTGCAGTGAAACACCCATACATGGGTGAAGAAAACAGGTGTATTTTTCCACCAGGATCTCTTATGTAGTTTGGCATAACCTATGGGGAGAGGAACTGCAAAGTGAAGTTTGGAGTCAGTGGATCTGAATAATGCATTGTCCTGGATTTTACTTAACTTACAGTAGTTCTGTAGGAGAGTAATGTAAATCGATATATCAATAGTAATTAAATAGTATCAGTAGTAATTAAACTTAAGAAATGTTCCATTTTATATAGATTTCAAGCCCTATGAAGGTGATTGGGTGCAAGCAAAGTATTTTATTAATTTGACAACATGGAAGAGTGAAGCAGTTGCTGTAAGGCCTTTGAGATATAAGCAAGTAAACAAGGTAAACATTCTGCACATTGTTTTTGGCAAGAGGAATCTTGTGTGAAGTGGGGTTTTGAAGTTGGTTTAAGTTAGGAATGTTGGTAGATCTTCTGTTATACATCTTTAATCAAAAGATAAAATGTATCAATTTATCCATTTGTAGGATTGTTTCTAGAATATCAAGGCTTTTTGAAAAAGCATACACATTTTGGTTTGAACAGAAAGAGTAACTTATTATCAATTGTTGATTTGAATGCTTACTATTGGTTGTAATGAGGATGTGTGGATTTTCAAACTTTTCAAGAAGTCATGACTGTGGAATTAATTATGTTTAATTTTTCCAAGTGTTTTGACTTAAAAACAACCATTGTCCCCTTTTTTAATGGAAGTATCTGTTCGCTCTAGTAATGCATATGTTAGGTTAATGGTTTATTTTCTTTGTCTTAACTGTATATATTGAATATTTGCATGTCAAGCATAGGAAAATATTTCTTCTCTTGTGCCTTCTGTATTGAAGTATAAATTAGGTAAGTTGATCTGTTACGAGAGGTATCGTAATTAAGGCAAATGTACATATTGTAATATGCACTTAAGTGGAACCTAATGCTTATCTGAAGTACTCGTTTTTCTTTACGATTTTAAATCTAAAGACAAGCACAGATTACAGCTCTAGGTTTACCCCCTATGAATAACTGAAAGTTCAGAATGCAGCTTTGTTAATGCTAGAAGGCCTGTTTCACAGGACAGCAATACGCAGTGCTGTTATGTCTGTCAGCTTAAGCAGATAATATCAAGTAACACTGAATACAAACTATTACAGGTTCGCATTTCCAGCATCTGTGGAAGAACTGGGACAGTAGATGAGAGTATATTTTTCACTTTGGATTCCTTGAGACTTCCTGATGGCTATTCACCTCGTAGACATGATCTAGTGAATACAATTGTGGTGGAAAGCAGTCAGTCATGTTATATTTGGAGAGCTCTCTGCCTGGTACCAGTCAGCGAGGATGGGTAATATTCATTATTTTGTTCTCTTTATAACAATTAGAGATGTAGTGTAATTATGCAGCTTACATTTCATTTTATCTGTTAAACGAGAAATACTGGTAATCCTTCCCTAGGTGTCTAGAAGGCATGATAGATCATTGGAAAAATCAGAGGGTGTTATTATATAGCCCTTGCTTTTTTTTTTGTTTCCTCCCCCTTTCCAGAAGGTGAGGACATCTGTACTTACTAGAGAAGCAAAATTAGTGGCAGCTAAGCTCGGGGATATTGCTTGGCAGGGTAGGAGTTTTGCGTGGCTTTATTAGAAAAATGCCAAGCTCATGCTCTTACCTTGTTTCCTCTAATCTGTGCTCTTTTAGTGGGGACTTGACTGTTCAAAAACCATTCTCAGTAAGACTGATATAAAATGAATGTTTCTTTAATCCATTTTGCTTAAGTTATAGTGATTGCTGAGGTATCTGTCCTAAATGGAACAGTCAAATAATCTGAATAATAGAGATTCGTTGGACTTGCAAGTATCAAACTGAGAGGTTCTGCAGGCACTTTAGATGACATATGTGATGTGAGGATCAGGAGAGATTGCAGAAGAGGTTGGAAAAAGTAGATTATGTTCAGGGAGAAGAAGTAAAACTTAGTGAAATAATCAGCTTTACAGATGTAGAATGGCAACTAGGAAGTAGCAGTTCTGCAGCAAAGATCTGAAGTTTGACCTGTGAATTTAAGTGTCTGTCCTGTGAAAAACAAATACCACCTAAATAAATAGGGCTATTACCTGTTAAATCTATCACTTGCCATGCTAAGGCCTTGGTAGGATTACAGAGTCTGATTCTGCAGGCCAAAAATAAATTGTCAACCAATTGCAAAGTCCAAAGGAGAGAGCAAAAGAACATTGCGATATCTTTCAAACATAGTCTTTGGGAGCACTTGCCTTTGGGACATCTCCAGGAAATAAAGCTAAGGGCAGTACACATCTTCAAGGAATCTACAAGGAATGAAATAAATCTTTTCACTAAAGATTACAGATAAAATAGATTTAAATTGTACCAGATGAAACTTGAAGTCTTGACATCATTTTGCAAAACAGTACAAATTGTTCACATATTTTTTCAATTGGACCTGTTTTTAATGATGGATTTTATACAGAAAATTATTACTAAAGCCAAATTACAAAAGTAGACCTTAGGGTTGATTTCTCAGGCTTAGTGTACATACTACCATATCAAAAAATTGAGGCAGCTTTAGCTGCAAGGGGAGACATCTAGTGGGCTTGGCTAGTAATTTGATGTAGCTAATGAAGAGCAGCTGCATTCATTTTCTACTTCAGTATGTTAGATAACTCAGGAATACTTAGGGTGTATAAATATTGGTGAGATTATTAAAATATTTCTGAGTTATTTCCATGCCACTCCATCTAAATGAATAGTTTCTTAATTGCAACATAAAAGCAATTTAAAAAAATTGTTTCTACAGGTAGAAGGAGGTTAGAGCCGTGGTCAGTGTTTCAGACTGGAAAGAGCATGTGACTGGTTTCTCAGATTTTTTTTTTTTGGTAGTATGTGTGATTGAAGTTTTCAAGGGTGCTTTTTGGTTTTCATGTGTTTTTTAATTTCTTCAGTTTGCTGTTTTCAGATTGGAGCAATAAGCAGAAGACGCAAGTGCTTGGGTTAAAACACTTCCAGTCTAGTAATTTTATCACTTAAGCTCCAGTTCTACACATGACTTGCTAAGGAGCTGCTCTTTGTTGTGTCTGTTTTCAACTCACAGGAAGATCCATAAGGGCTTCAGTCACTGTTTGATTCAGCTCTTCAGCAAAGATTAGCTAACTTCTCAATCATTTCAGTCTTGTGTCCAAAGTTTTATGCTGGTTTACTGTGCTGCTGACAAAAGCTTGTTGCTGCTTAAATTAGGAAAGGTAATCCAATTGCCTTGGAAGTATAAGTGGCTGAGAAAACATTAGCTCTCTCACCGTCTTCTTTCTAAATACTGTGACTATGCCTTTGTATAGTGCTTCTTAAACTTGTGCTGAATCAAAATATTTATTGAGTCTGTTAGTGTTTAAAAATTGCTACCTAAAATTATTTTTGCAGACAATCTCAATCTAGTGGAGGTAATACAGATGAGCCTTATGAAGACTTAATGAGAGAAAAAGGAGAGTTGAAAATATCAAGAATGACTAACTTTGGAACTCTGAAGCAGGGGGAATCTAAAAGAATTATCATTTGGATAGAGTAAGACTTTCTTTTCGTTTGAAGATTTCTTTATTTTCATCTCTCCATAGTCTGTAAACCTGTCTTTCATACAGAAGCCTCTTGTAGTGGAGCCTTGTGATTTTTAATCTTCAAATAATCTCCAGATACTATGGGAATAAAGAGAATTTAACATTAAATTTAATGTCTGTAGGGTAACCTTTTTGATATTGAGTATTTATATTGCAGAGAGTGCATTAACCCTCCCCAGTCCTATATCTTTTTTCAATCCTAATCAGATCTTTCCTGGAATAAGGATTGAAATAAATGCTTTTACTTGTAAGTGTGTTCAATTTAAACTGCAGATACACTGCCATCTTAGAAACCTTAGAACAAGAGGACTGTTACATCCTCATGTATTAAAAGCAGACCAGATTTTTTTTTCTAATTTTTTTTTAAACTTGGATGCCAAAGAACTGTGTTGGTGTATCCTTGAGAGGTTTTTTGTTTTGGTAATTTTCTCTATTTTTTGTGTTAGTGTTTTTTTTCTTTCACATCTGGGCATAAAGTCTTAAATGAAGACACACCTGAATACTCATTATTTGTTGCCCTATATTCTTCCCTAAGAATTATTTACTCACTGATGAATTTTAAGCTCCCGTAGATTTTTATTATACACAATATTTCTGTGTGCTTCTTAGGGTAGTTGATGTGACCTAGAAATAGTAACGTAAAGTAGAGGTTCTAGTCCTCATGAGTTAGAAGCAGCAGTGCAATTTCTTTCTGATAGCAGTTTTGAAATAATGGTGGACTAACCTGCAGGCAATTGTACTTAACTTCAGGTAGAATTTAACTTCTCAAGAACATTCACTATGCGTTTAATTATGTAGCTAATCACATAACTACTTCTAGGAATAAAGGGAGTGTACCACAGTCCTTAATCAGCTGCAGATTAGCTGGATGGGTGAAAGACAAGCAATTCAGGGTTCAGATTCCTCAAAAATGTGAGAACAGTCCAGAAGCATATCTGCCATCTTTTCCAATAAATCAAGAAGACCTCTCAAAAGATGGAGTTAATTCATTTATCAGCAGCGGAGGAACAACATGCGAGTCATCGAACAATACATCCATTATAAAGAATGGAGTCATTCCAGGTACAGTGAAGTGTTAACAGGAGACCTGTAGGTTTGTTTGAGAAGACTTGCCTATGTTAGCAATAGCAATTGTGGTAACAAAATTTGTTATTATATGTTTACTACAGGAGGAATGAATTTTCAAGATACAAATTTATCAGGGACTGAAGAAAACATTTCCCTGGTGAAAGATGAAAATCTACAAAATGGAGGAAGTGAGCAAAGAGAACATGTGGAGCAACCAAGTGGCAAAATTACTGGAGAAATTGTAATACCACCAGGTGGAAAAACATTTATAGTGATCATATGCACAGCTGTGTAAGTATTTCTTTCCATTGTTTCTAACCAATACAATGGAAGCAAGTCATGAAAAGAGACTTAATAGTTTCCTTATTCTGGGCGTTGTTCTCTTCTTGGTGTGTCGTGGTTTAACCCCAGCTGGCAGCTCAGCCCCACACAGATGCTCACTCGCTCCTCCACAGCGGAATGGGGGAGACACTCAGAAGAGTAAAAGTGAGAAAACTCACTTTTAAGTTGAGATAAAGGCACTTTAATAGGTAAAGCAAAACCCACCCACACACAAGCAAAGTAAAACAAGAAATTCTTCGCTTCCCATGGGCGCACAGGTGCTCAGCCATGCCCAGGAAAGCAGGGCCACATCACGTGTAACAGTGACTTGGGAAGATGAATGCCATCACTGTGAACATCCCTCTTCTTCCTTCCTCGCCCAGCTTTATATGCTGAGCATGATGCCATATGGTCTGGAATATCCTTTGTGTCAGTTGGGGTCTCAGCTGTCCTGGCTGTGACCCTTCCCAAATTCTTGTGTACATTCAGCCTCCTCGTTGGTAGTACGAGAAGGAGAAAAGGCCTTGACTCTGTGTAAGCACTGCTCAGCAACAATGAAAGCATCCCTGGGTTATCAATACTGGTTTCAGCACAAAGCCAAACAGAACCCCATGCTAGCTACTATGAAGAAAATTAACTCTGCCCCAGTCAAAACCAGTATATGATATAGTATAAAGTAAGCCAGTACATATTAGCAAGTTATCTTGTATTAGATTTTGAAAGTAGTTATCATTTTAGTGCTCAATTCTGATTTTTATTGGAAAAAAATAGTAGTAGTTAATGAAGTAACATAGTGGGAGTAGATAATGTCTGTAAAATGACAGTGACGTGAACATAACAGATGGTTATATTATTTGCAGGAAATGCATTGCTCCACGATCACAAGAGCTAATGCAAATTTCCTGGGAATTTTTGTGTTATGTCTGATACATTTCTTCAATCTCAGTATCATGTCTTGCTACATGCCCGATCTCAAGCTTTCCTGTTCTGTGATGGGAAATTCAAGTTATGTATGCTGAAATAAGAATGAAACAGCTTTCTTCATTGAAGGTGTAATTCACAGAGGAAGTGGTTTGCAGATATTAAAAACCCTTGAAAAACAAAAAATACTATGCTGTACAAAATATTTAATTAATTTATTTAAGAGAGTGGCTTTGTGTGAGCTTTTTCAGAATTCAAGTAGGAACCTCATGCTGCAAAGCTTACATTTGTGTATTTTTCAGTTATTTCCAGCCGAAGCTCTGTAGGTGGTGTGTTCCACAGCCATTGAGTCTTAGGATGATAATTTAAAAGTTAGACAGGGGAAAACAAGGTCAAATGGTTTCATTCATCAAAATAACACTGCATTAATTTTCACACTACTTCTCTTATCATTTTAAATAGTGAGGCAAGGGGTAGAAAATTTCTTAGGAGGATGTTTTAGCTGCAATTTGAAAGTTAAAGCTAGAGGCATGGCCTGCCTTTGTGAAGAAAGACATGTAGAAAGAATAATTTATATTTCACTGTAAATCTGTGAAGGCCACAAAGTCTTAGAATCTTCTAATACAGAATAATCCACACAAAACTCAATGGGAGGCTGCAGCACATGAAGGTAACAAGAGCTTGCTGGCCACTTAAGAGACCATAGAGACTGCACATTTAGGCCATAAGTCTGGACAGTTCGGCATCAACAAAGAGATCAGGCTATAGTTTTAACCTGAGCAGGTAGTTTTAGCTGGCAGAAGTACAAAAGGTGATACTCCTGCCAAAGAGTAAGCTGGAATCCTTCTGGGATGCATTTATTTTGGGCACATGGTAACAGTGTTGGACTATGTAGTTAGTAGGAGAGAACTGGACTCTAAGTAGTGCTTAAGTTCCTTAGCGACCAGTGTGAGGAAACTGTTCCCTCCTGTTTTTTTCCCCTCTGTCACTCCCCAAGGAACACTTACATATATAAAATATGTTTTTCAGAATTAAAGCATCCTTCTTGCTTTATCCATTTCACGTGTTTACAGTTAGGGTTCAGTTCTGAGGCAAGCTGCAACAAAGCTGTTACTGCAGACATTAAAGGGTTCCTCTACTTCAGGTTCCTCTGATGGAACTGTTTAGCTCATCTTTTTCAGTATCAGTAATTCCAAGGTGTTCCTTGTTAACAGAAGTATTAATTCTGTACTCTACTATGCTGAATGAAGGGATTTTGCTCTTTACCCAAGTTTTGATGAAATTGTGGATTTAAGATTTTTGCTATTGTTTTGGTTTGGTTTTTTTTTAATTATTTATGATACCTAGATTGAACTCAGGGTGGGGAGTAACTGTGAAGAATTACCCTGAATTAGCAGTTCTCTTATGTTACTGAAATGAGAATCTACAGTTTTATTTTAAAAAATACTTATGGTTGGGCAAAATGAAGTGTGACCCTGCTGGTTTTAAGAACATAACTTCTGTTCACTTGAAGGAATCATGGGCACAGTAAAGAGCTCCTGTTACTTGGCTTTTCTGATTTTACTGTTGGACGCTATATTGAAGCCACTGTAACAAATGAAGAGGAATTACTTATAGCACCTGTGGAACCATTTTCTCCAAGAAAGCCTAAAATTATTGCAGATTCTCAGCTAAGGAAGACAACAGTGACTGGCCCTAAAAACAGAAGGTACTGTGAATTAGAGCAAAAGATAACACTTAGGTAATACTGCTCTGTTTGGTATTGCTATATCTGTTCTGTAATGCTAACAAAGAAAATGTGAAACTGGGAGAGTCTGTACATGTTTATATGTTTTCTACATATATGTGTGTGTTGTAAACAAGATGATTGCGGAGACTGCAGATAGAAGAGGTTGTTTTAGTAAATAACTTCTTGATTTCATTGTAGATTTTTCAAACAGAATCTCTTTCTAATGTATAGTGTGGTAATAAATAAGGTAAAACATGGCTCCTAGTTATCTACAAGTGACAACTGTATTGTTAAGAAAAAAGATAGTAAATTGAAAATAGCTTTCTGGGATAATAAGCTTCTTAATTCTTTATACAACTTTGATGTCTATATCTGACTAGTGTTTCCCATCTTTCATTTAGAACTTTTCCTTTTGCAAATAAGTTTCCATTATATTTATGAAATTTGCTTAGTTATAAAAATATACCTAAACTGAAAAAGCAGAAACAGAATGTTTTCAAGTGATCTGTAACCAGAACACTTAGAATCACAGAATAGCTAGAGTTAGAAGGGACCCACAGGGAACATCAAAGTACAACTCTTGGCCCTGCACAGGACCACCCCAAGAATCTCACCTTGTGCCTGAGAACATTGTCCAAACACTTTTTGAACTTTGGTTGTTGTCCAAACACTTGGCACTCTGGTGCCATTACCACTTCCCTGGGGAGCCTATTCCAGTGCCCAGCCACCCTCTGGGTGAAGGTCCTATTCCTAATATCCAACCTCAGCCTCCCCTGACACAACTTCAGTCCATTCCCTCAAGTCCTGTTACTGGTCACCACAGAGAAGAGATCAGTGTCTGCCTGTCCCCTTCCCCTCACGAGGAAACCATAGACAGCTATGAGATCTCCCCTCAGTCTCCTCTTCTCCAGACCAAACAGACCAAGTGACCTGTGGCCACTCCTCGTACAGCTTCCCCTCAGGGCCCTTCACCTCTATGCTCGGCCCATGAGCCAGTTGCTCACCCACCACATGATGTGTTTACCCAGCTGTTGCTGGACATTTTGTCTGGAAGGATACTGTGAGAGACAGTGTTGAAAGCTTTACTGAAATCCAGAAAGATTACATCAACTGGCTTCCCTTGATCACATAGGTAGGTTACCTTGTCGTAAAAGGAAATTAAGTTAGTCAAGCAGGACTTTCTCCTCATGAACCTGGGCAGGCTGTGACCATTGACTGTGTTGTCCTGCAGGTGTCCTGCAGAATAATAATCCTCATATCTTTATCAGACACTAAAGCAAGACTGACAGGCTTGTAGTTTCTAGAGTCCTCCTTCTTGCCCCTCTTGAAAATCAGGACAACATTGGCCAGCTTCCAGTCAACTGGATCTCTCCAGATTCCCAAGACCATTCAAAAATCATTGAGAATGGTCTTCCAATGATATCAACCATCTCTGAGTACTCATACAAATCTTGCCAGGCTCCATAGACTTACAGGGATCCATCTGCAGGAGCAAATTGTACACAAGTTTAAGGTCAGCAGGAAGTTTATCATTCTCACAGCCATAGTCCTCCAGCTCAGGGCACTGGCACCCCTTAGAACCCTCATTGGTGTTGAAGACAGGCGCAAAGAAAGTGTTAAACACCTCTGCCTTGTCTGTGTCTCTGTTTGTGAGGTGACCATCCTCATCCTGTAATGGGCCAGTGTTGTTTCTGCACTGTCTTTTGCCACTGACATATTTTGAAAAACTTCTTTTGTCTCCCACAGTACTGGAACAGCTTCAACTCCAACTGAGCTTTGGCCACATGATTTTTCCCCTACAGTGCCAAGCAGCATCTCTGTAGAGGATTGTTTATCTGTCTTCTCAATAGAGCAAACTTCTCAACTGTCTCTTTGAAGGAGTCATTGGGTCTGTCCTCTGTGTGCATGCGTTTTGGGTTTATAGTCTTGGTGATGTGGCATGTTAATTAGCTGTCTTTCACATATATAATTTGAGAAAACTAAGTGGTATGTCATACATTTTTGTTTTAGAAATAACAGAAGGTGGTGTTCAAACTTTCTCCCACATTATACCATACCAGATGAATTAAGAAGATGTGTGGAGCAGAAGTTAGACATACTGACCTTTCAGCCCCTCCTAGCAGAGGTATGCAAGTGTAGGTTTATATAAGAAAATACTTTTTATGTAAGTGTTTCTGTTGAAACTACCTTAACTTAGCAAAAATGTGTAGTCCTCAGTGTAACTGACGATGACCTAACACAGTTGCCAAGTAGACTTAGACTTCAGGGGTTTCAGTATGTTACAGAATACAAGCTTACAAGAGCACAAAAGCCTAGATGTGAAAAACTGAAAAGGGAGCAGAAATATACTGGGGGGGATATTACAGAAGCTGTATCCTCTATATTCTTACTTTTTAAGCATCATTGGAAAGGGTTTTTTGAGGTCTGAGAACAGTTGTTTCATAGAAAATGAAAGCAGAATCTCTTAAATTATTGCAATATCAGGATTCTTTTCTGGCTGTTAAAAATTGTTTTCCTAAGCATCCTCAGATTTAATTCACTATTGGCTTGTTCCAATTCTTCCTACAAAGTATAGCAATTTAAGAATACATACAAAATACCCCAACCCACCCCCTCCCCCCACCAAAGTCTTAACAAGAACAGTGATTCTTTCTCCAAAACTTTGCCCTGATGTCATGTAGAACATTGCTGTAAGTCACTTTTTTTTTGGTACATTTTTAAGTACTTACGAACTGGGGCTGGTACAATTTCTAAAAACGTAAAAGGCTATGTTGTCTGCTGTCTAAACAGGTTACACAAAACCTGAGGTCACAGCATTAAGCTAGCAGATTAATGATCATCTCTCAAAAAGAAGATAAAACTCTGTAGTGTTTGAATTAATTTTATACCGAAGGCCTGCCATTAATGATTATGTTCTTTTTTACCACACCTTAATTTCTGTCTGGTACTGGTGACTTAAGTCTGCATCAGAAAGCTCTGTTCATTTGCCTTGTATTTGAGTGAGAAGATACCAAATAGAAAGCAGTCTGTGCTATCATCATTTAGATAGAACTTTGTCCTGTTGGGGAATACCTCTGCACTGAGATTCATTAAGATCTGAGGAAGAAAATTCAGATTCTTTCAGCTTGCTATAAGTTGTATAATCATCAGCCAGGAACGAGACTGACATGACTCTCTCTTTCTTCAGCCATCTCTGTCCATGTACTTAGATTTTACGCTGTTCAGGATTGCTGAGCATAGAAATCAGTTTGTAGACTGCCCCTGAATTCAGATGATGTAACTACCACTGTAGTAAGGAGAGACTTGGTTAACTCTTTAGCTGACTGGCTATTGTATCTGAGGTCCAAGGACTATACTGATTTTTCTTTGACTACTGGGAGTGTTTAAGTATGTTAAGTATGTTCACGTATCCATCTGTTGTATGGATACATGTGTGTAGATGTCTTAATTGGCAACCCAGTTGCTGTGCAGTCCATTTCGAAAGCTGTTTTGTATAATGTTAGTTATTGTGGCTTCCCTATCTTGTTGTACAACAATAATGTATACTGTTTTGTTTTTCAGCGTCTTAATCTAGATAATTATAAAGCAAACTTCTCTACTCTTTTGTGGCTTGAAGAGATCCAAGACGAAATGGATTTAAAATGTTTCAGCATGAGTGGGATTACTTTGAAAAGGAATGGGAACTTTTTAGTGCTGGAAGTGCCAGGAGTAGAAGAGGGCAGACCTCGCCTGGTTCCAGGTAGAAATTAATGTGAGGTAAAGCCAAATGGCACGTTGATCCATATTTTCACTACAACTTCAGTCTGTTGCTTATTCATTTGTTTAAAGAAGTCTTTCACATATTTGAACAGAAAGTTATTAATTTAGGCTACTAGACAGGGGAACTGCTGTATTAGTGGCTCAGTCTTGCAATGGCTGCTGTCTGAAGCAGCATGGCATGTGTCTGTTCTTAGATTTGTTCCAATAGGATTTTTCATGTACAAAAATTATTGAGGCTTTCAGCAAAAATAAACTGTGCAATGTAGTAATAGCTTAAAAGACAGTAGGTATAGCAAAAGCTGGGAAAATAGTTAAAATTAAATTCAGAATTTCAAATGAAGATTTGTTTTCAGGAGATGTTGTTTGATGTCATCAATACTAGTTGCCTTTTAAAGTGTAGTATACAACTGCATATGGCATTTAGGAACAGGTAGTCACAGATACAGCAACTTTGCTGAAACAGTTAACCTCCTGCAAATTCCTAGTTTAAACATGCAAAAGAGGAAGAAATTATATGCTGCCGCAAAAGTTATACTATTCCTTGTAACAGTATGTTGCCTTTTAACTTTGTTTGCAATTAGGTGATAAGGTGATACTGAAAAGTCAGGTCTACTCGGAGCATATAATAGAGTACATTGCCTTTATTACTGAGGTAAGCAAAGTGTATCTCCTCTTGAAAATACAATGATCCACAAGTTTCAAAAGGGAAGCTTGCAATTCATGGAGTTAGACCAGTTTAACCTTTCTTGGTAAACTAGGTTTGTTTTATTTACATTCTGAGCAGTAATTTTGTATTTTTATTGTATTTTTGAAGGCTTTGGCTTCCCTATTCTTTTGAGATTATAATGCTTACCTGCTGTAAAAGCACTTGTAACGTAATCTAGATATGCAATATGTTGATAGCACATAAATCTAGGTGTTCTTTTTAGAGGTGATGGGGGGATTCCATGCTTTCAGAGATACTTCCTTGTGTTTAAAGTACTGAATCTTCATCAATGTCTTGACTTTTTTTTTTCCTCTTTGTAACAGATATGTCATGAAGATGTTACTCTTAAAGTTAATGCAGACTTTGAACAAGCTTACAACTTGGAACCCATGGATGTGGAATTTGTTCAATGCAGGTGTTTTTATAAGTTTCAAAAAAGCTGTATTTAATGATTCCTCTAGTAAAGTGACTTTTAAAGTATACATGACTGTCAACTGTTTGTTTTTGTGGATACAGACAGGAGAAGGACATAAGATCTTGCCAATTCTTTCACTTCTTTCCCTTAATACACCTCTGCCACCATATTCATTGTTAAAAGACTGCAACTGTACAAGTGTACAAAGAATTCTTCTCTTAATCCTCTCTAAATTTTCACACCAATGCCAGAAAGTAAAATGAGGGGGAATGAGGTGGGGTGTTTTGGGGTATTTTTCTTAGTTTTTTTCCATTTTTAAGAAAAAACTATACCACTATGGTTACAAGACTATGCAAAAAAAAAAAAAAGCTGATGTTAACCACCCATCCTTTTATACTTTTGTTTTATTCATGGAATATTGTTAACTGTTTAGAGTTACATAATCTTCTCTGTAAATTTAGCTTTGAAGAGAAGTTCCTTGAAAGACTAAGCATTGAACACTAGGCCATCTTTGTATCACTGAAGAGCTAGAGAATATGTGTATCAATACTATTCATAGCAAAGCTGTTGACATTTCTGCAGCGTATTTCTCAATAGATGCTTTTTTAAAAAAAAAAAGTAGTTTTATATAAAACTCTTATTTTTATATGCACTGGTGCATAGTAAAAAGCACCAGATACCTAGTAGATGTGTGCTGTTATAGTGTGGAAATGTAATATTTTACTGTAATCTACAAATCTGTATTTGGTAACAGGATTCCTAGCAGGCGATGCCAGTTGGCAATTCAACAGGCTTCCTACCTGGGTGAAAAAGGTACACTTCGGCTGACTTAAACTGTCTAGAGGAGTTTCTTTGTGGGGGGGGGAATCTTGTGTTTTATATTTCTTTCACATCAGAGCATACTGATAGGAATGCATTGTAACTTGTTCTTAGAGGAGTTATCCATGTGTTTGTTGGGGGCTTTTTATGTTTTGGTTTGGTTTTGTTTTGAAAATCAAAAAGCAACTTTCTGAATCTATAGAATGTTTCATCAGAATGATTTCATCTGTTGGCCATGACTGGGAGGAGGACTGGAAGCAAACTTTTGTGAACTGTTTGAGCCAGTAAGAACTGTAGAAATTATACTGCTTTAATAGTAGCAAATGAAATGGCCATGTTTTTTGTTACCTCAAAATTTGTTGAAAAGTGCTTATTTCCTCTTGTATGGTTGAGTTGAACGATCCATATGAACTTTATGCAGGTCTTTACCATATTCATTCTGATAAACCAATTTTAGCTGCTCAGAGTAAGCTGATATATCAGTAGTAATGTTAATTAGTGAAACATGAAAAGTGTTTGTGTGACTTCCAAATTTCTCTACTTTCTCTTCTCTGCTAAATTCAAAGTGTTATTTCCGGAAAGGCTTGTCTTGCAATCACCACAAGCTGTCAAGACACAGAGTACTACTGAGTATTGTGGTGGTGATGATGGCCTTAAACAATCTTCACAGCAGGAAAGTAAGGTATCTATTCTGTAAATATTCCTTAGTGGTATGGAACGTGAATGCTTTTGTGGAAGGAAAGAAGTTATTCAGCCATGGCTTCAAAATCTGAGCTGCAAATTATTTGTGAAATAAATATTTAATGTTAACAGAAGCAAAACTATTAGAAATCTTAAATTTAATGTGGGAATTCCTAGCACCTTCTACTACTCCTATCTTTCTGTTTTCACAGTAGATATTCTATTTAATGGGATAATGGTATTTGATGGGTAAAAAATTAAAACTTCAAAAGTTGTAGTGAAGATAGTTGCCTGTCTTCTTAAGGCTGTAAATGCATTTATATTCACTTGCTGTTTTCAGGTCAAAAAAAAGAAGAACAAACAGGCAAAAGGCATGACATCAAGGGAGGTGAATGTACAGGATATGATGAGAGTAACTCTGCCAACAAGCCAACTTGGTATACTTTCTGTACTTGAATATAAAGTATTACAGTTCAGGATTGCAATTACTTCAGTAAGCCAGGGCTGAGTAAGATGCCTTTAAGATGTCTTTGTGCTCTGTCTTTTAAAGACAAATTCTTGAACTGCTAGCGGGAAGTTTCTGTGAGGCTTTATGTGCATTACTTCAACATCTCTAGTTCACAGAATCCTAGAATGGCCTGAGTTGGAAGGAACCTTAAAGATCATCTAGTTCCAACCCCTGCACTGTGGGCAGGGACACCTTCCACTAGACAAGGTTGCTCAGAGCTCTATCCAGCCTTGCCTTGAGTGTTTCTAGGGAGGAGGCAGCAAACATCTGGTGATATATTTTTAGTTAATTATCATTTTACAGTAGTTTACTCAAAAATATTTGGTCATATTCAGAGTTTGCAATTTGTTACTGGAATGCTGTCTCTTATCCTTGGGAGAGCTTCTTTGCCACAGATGCTCAAACTTTTTCAGGTAGTTGAGATCATTGCTACACCTTTTTGGAAAGTGCGACTTTAAATATCAGTGTACTTGAATGCTGAAAAGGGTGATTGTGTCATTTTGTATCAGTAGGATGCCTAAAGAACTACTGATTAATTACCTAGAATGCACTTCTGTCCAAGGGTTAATAAGATTCTGCTGTGGAAAGCTAAAGCTAGACTAATTCAGACAGGATTAAAAAAAAAATTCCAATAGTTGTAATTTACTAGTACAGTTTTGCTGTTCTAGGACCAAAAAGTGATCTTGATCCTCAAATTACTTTCAATAATTTGAAGTACTTTTTATAGATTGTTGAGTCACATAATCACAATCCTTTTCTGGTCTTCAGTAAAGATCCAGTACACTTTGGAAATATTAATGGCTTATTTTCTACATTATATTCTATGAAAACTGAATTTTTGAGAAATTCATTAGTTGTTACCACAAAAGGAAAATAAAAATTTTCAGAAGCATATTGTGAATTGGAATTGCTTTAATCTACATATGTTACAAATATTTATGTAAAGTTCTAATACATGGATGTCTTGATTATAGTTGGTGAAACTGTGGCACTTAAAGAGAGAGCTGGTGAATTTTTCAATCCAATGCTGAATGTGCAACAGAAACTGGCAGTGAAAAGGATACTGAGTGGTGAATGTCGCCCAACACCTTATATTCTCTTTGGACCACCAGGAACTGGAAAAACAGTAACAGTAATTGAAGCTATTTTACAGGTAGTGGTGAATGACAAATCAGTCATCTCTAATCTTTTCAGTATACTTACGGTATTTCTGTAAGTATCATCATATTTTTTTTCCAAGGTGTTTTCAAAATACTCTATTTAAGATCATTTTCTGTAGCTCCATGAAAGAGGAAAACCCATCTTCACATGCATTTGACAGAGTTGAGAATGGCTTATTTTCAGGTCTTCTTGTCTTTGTCTTTAAAGCTTCGGTGAGCAGTATCTAACTTGTGATTCCAGTAGTGCATAATGTATTCATGGAGCACAGATACACATTAATATGATAACCATGAATTAATTCTGCTGTGGGTACACTCAGTTTGAGAGTACTTAGTCTTGACTGTCAACACGAGTGTTACTGAACTGCAAAAGAATCAATGAGTATAACATGTATGCAAAACTCTTCTGGATTTTCTATTCAGTGAAATAAAATGGGAATGTTTGAGCTTTTGCTGCTTCTCTAAATAACCTTTTTAAATATCTCTTTTCTTTAACGTAGATACATTATTCTCTACCAGATAGTCGGATTTTGGTGTGTGCGCCATCAAATGCTGCAACAGATCTGATTTGCTTGCGGCTGCATCAAAGCAGTCTCTTAAAACCGGGAGCTATGGTCCGAGTTAATGCTGCCTTCAGGTCAGCAGAGGTAAATATTATAGATACCTGCCAGTTAATATTTCCATTTTAATATTTTTATCTTAAAATACCAATTTGGTATTGTAACTTCAGTAGCTGTTAGACTGCTTAGGCTTGCTTAGGATCCAAAGCATTGCATTACTTTAGCTTTTCCAGAAGATTAACTGGAAAATGTTGATCATAATCCTTAGTTTGATTGTATGAGCATAGAATCTTAACATCTTTTTTGCAGTGCATAACTCTACAAGCAGCAAATAGTATTGTTGGGGATTTTTCATTTGATTTAATTTTTAAATTATTTTATCAGTCCGAGTTAAGACTACTTACACAGAAAGTAAACAAGTAGGATTGTCATCTTTATGCAGGACATGCACATTGTGGGTTCATTATATATGCATATATATTTATACATATATATGTGTGTAGGTATGTATGGATATATATACACACATAAATACATATATACGCGTGTGTATACATATAGATATGTAACATGTGTATGTTACATATACATGAAACACTTAAATGTTCCATTTTGTTCCTTACAATGAAGCACAGATGTCTCGCATATGTACTACTTTGTTTAGGTAAATTTATTAATTCATTTTGGTGTATGAATGGGTCTAAATCTATGTGTTTTGCTCAGCTTCTAAAATAGTTTTCAGAGTGCTTTTCTGGCATTTTGTTTTACAAAATACCTTTTTGTTTCTGCAGCAAATTGATGACATGGTGAAACCTTACTGCAAAGATGGTGATGATATTCAGAAAGCATTGTGGTCCAGGATAGTAATTACAACGTGCAGCAGTGCAGGATTGTTTTATCAAGCAGATACACGGTAGAGTACTATAGATAGGAATACCATGGAGATAACCGGATGATACAAGCCCCAGAGCTTGTAGAGACTCTATACTATAACTTAGGCTGGTTTTAGTACAGTTCATGGCATGTGTCTCTACTGTGAAATAGAGCAAAACACTTGGTTTTAGTAATGTTCTAGCAGAAACTTTCTCCATAATAAATTTAAGAATTATCTTGATTAATGCTTAAAATTTTTGACACAGTAACTTCTCCTCTGCCACCAGTGGAAATTATATGGCTGTTGACAATCACTTTGGCTCAAAATGATTGTCACACTAAAAATTATATTGTGTTTGTGACAAAGTCACCTTTACTAATTGTAAACAAGTACCATGTCAAGTGCTGTTAACCAAAGATTTCTCTGATTTTGATTTTAACTTTGTAAAAGGACACTCCGAAGCTTTACTATCTTGAGCTGTTTGGTAGAAACAAAGCTTGGGGGTTGTCTTAGCTACACCACAGTGCATTGTTCTAATTCAATAGCTGAAGGAAATTGAAAATAAGGCAAGCTTTTCTAGGTATCTTAATCTTGGTATAAACAACACTTTAATTAAGATAACTCGTGGTTGTGTATATCAAAGTGTGTAAGTAAAGTCAAAAATTAAAGTTACACTGTTGTTTTTTCTATATTTCCTATTAAAAATGTCCATCTTTGCTCTGTGTGTATGGAGTTGCCTGGCACACTTGATAAGGATGTTCACAGAACTGCTGAGGTCAACCACAGGGTGGCAGAATGAACTAATCTGAAAACAGCCCTGTTTCAGGTTAATGTTATTTAATTATAGGCTTGGACACTTCACTCATGTGATTCTGGATGAAGCAGGGCAAGCAAGTGAACCGGAGAGCCTGATTCCTATTGGATTGATTTCAGAAGCTCATGGACAGGTAGTTCTCTTAACATCATTTACTGAAAGGAAAAAAGTTGGTTTATTGTTTTCATTTTTTGTGAATGGTGTAGAATTCAAGCAGCCATTTTCTGGTAATGAGTATGAAATTCTGAATATTTTTAATAGATCTTACTCATCCACCATATCAATTCCCAACACTTAAACGAGTTGTTTTACATCTAAAACAAATCTGTGTAGGACTGGATCAGTGTGTGGAAGATGTAAAAAAAAAAAATATGCATTCTTAGTTTAAGACAACAACATACTGCTCTCCTGGGGCTAACCCTTCTTTGCAAACAGATGTTTGAAGGAAAGCAGAATACTTGATATGAATTGATCTCTGAATTCTGAAATGAGTATGTCATTAAAAAAGGTAGTTTCAATAACCACTGTTTTAATGTAAAATGGATTTTTTTAATTGCATATACAGATAGTTCTTGTTGGAGATCCAAAGCAGTTAGGGCCGGTAATAAAATCTAAACTTGCGCTGGCTTTTGGATTAAGTATTTCCTTGCTGGAAAGACTGACATCAAGAGAGCTATATCTGAGAGATGAGGATGCTTTTGGTGCCTGTGGAGCATATAATCCTTTATTGGTGAGTTAAACTTTCCATTAACATTTTTCAGTTGAATCAAAATAAGGAGAAATTCTGATTCCTGCTGTTTCTTTACCACTATTTTGCTCCCTGATGCTTAGTGATAAGTCTAGCCTGAGCATTAGTTCTTATAAAAGCTTGATTATTTTGCATATATACTATGAATAGTAAGGATGCTGAGCCCTCCAGTATGTTAAAACTTTTCTTTGAGGGGGTCCTCTATTCTTAAGCAGAATAAGTCAAATAGGGTTCACAAAGCACAATTGTAAATAATAGCTTAAAATTTCTTTTCATCTTCACTGACCGCATTTACCATAACTTCATAACTTAGTTCTCCACAGATGAACAAGTAAAACTTCTGTTTTTGACATAAAAAGACAAACAAAGTCTCCTGTTTAAGGATTAATTTTGTAAATGTCATGTTTCAGGAAGGGAAAAAGAGAAACTGTTCTGGCTTCTTTATCATCTCTTCCTCTGTAGGATAGCTTCCCTAAACTCTTTTATGGTGAAGTACCTAAAGTCTATGTTAAGTGGCAGAGGTAGCGTATATAAACAAGCACAGATGTTCCAGCTGCTTTAAATTACTGTCTGAATCTGAAAAATAGGGCTAAAGTCAAACTTCTTAAGATGCCTTCCTATTCTTATGGTAGCATACTTTGAAGAATTAAACTGAGAGCAAAATATAACTAGATGACCACATGAGTAGAAAAGGGAGGAAACCTGATGGCAGACTTAAGAGGGAAGGTAAGAGTGTATGGCCCTAGGCTTTAGGTTAGGTCAGCCTGCTGAAAAACCTGTCATGCTTCCTCCTAAAATCTGTTACAGCAAAATTTTGTTGTTGTGTTCCTTATACAGTGCTTAAGGAGAATTGGCATAGTCAAGAGAGCAGGAAGTGTGAGGGCTTTAAGGATATGTTTGGACTGGAATATCCTATGTTATTCTTTTTATGGGACATATTTTTTTCAAGCTGGTTATTACTGTCTAAAATGCTTCCTTAAGACTATTCTTTCATTTAAAGACAATTACATTTCAGTGTCTTAAGGCCAGCTTAATGTCAGCTGTTCTTATGCTCCCTTTTTGCCTGTCAAGACTTCCTCACAATAACAAGTTACACCCATGGAAACTCCATGAAAATAATCAAACTCTTAAAAAAGATAATATGCCTATAGATCAAATGTTTTTAAAAAACAAAGAATGACCAATTCATCTATCATGTACATTCAATTCCTTTTGTTTCTCCTTTGGAGAGGAAAGAGATGGTCCTTCAAAAAACTGCTTTGATCTAGTTTTTAGATCAACCTGCAGTTTTTGCCTTGAGTACAGTTTTTTGGCAGCTTTAGAAATGCTAAATGCTAGAAGATGGTAAGGTAGTATCTGCTTGGGAGCTGTGTTCTGAGAAGTCTGATGAATTACCTGTTTCAGTTTTGGATTTTGGGATTTGACTTTGCAGATCACAAAACTCACGAAGAACTACAGGTCACATTCTGCATTGCTTGCCTTGCCATCTAAATTGTTTTATCATAAGGAGCTAGAAGTTTGTGCAGACGCTTCAGTAGTAACTTCTTTGCTGAATTGGGGTAAATTGCCCAGGAAGGGATTTCCATTAATTTTTCATGGAATAAAGGTATGTAAAATGTTCATATAATGAACTCTAGAGGCCTGATAGCAGTTTGCTGATGTTGTGGAAGAGTTTTCTTTAGAATGAATTCTAGAAAGAATATGAAAAAAGAATGAACTGCCTTTTGCAAGTAATGTGACTTCCTGAGCATCTGGTTTTAGAAACAACTACTGAAGTCAAATATTTGCTAAGAACTTGAGCAGCTGCCTATTGAGGTGTATTCTGGGAGACATTTTGATGCAAGTTCTAATTCATAGCAGATGACCAAGATGGAGTTACAGTCAGCTGCCTTTAGCTTGCTTTTGATGAGAGCTTGCTACATTAAACTGGATACAATCTTCTAAAACTAAAGGATTATTAAGGCTTAAGTGAGCAGGGGAAAAAATACTACCTTGGAAAAAAAGGTTTTCCTTGGTCTTCTAAGAAGTTAGTAAAAAGTAGCAATATCCCCTGCTTGGAGAGGCTTGGTTTTGAACTCTTCTACCTTGCACAAAAGCGAGATACCAACTTTATAACATGCGTTATACTTTAGTTGAGATTTAACTCCTTTGTTGCACAATTAAAGTACTATTGTCGTATCAATTCTCTTCATATACATATAAAAAATATTATAAAACATTAGGTGATACTCATTCATTGGAAAGGGTGTATAGAGAGGAAGAGAAATTATATATAACATTCCATCACTCTTTTTTTGCATTCGGGATGTATAAGAATAATGTATTAATAAATACATAGTCATTTCTGCACCTGATCCCCATCATCTCATTTCCTTTCCCCCGATATAGGGCACTGAAACTCGTGAAGGTCACAGTCCTTCATGGTTTAATCCAGCTGAAGCAGTTCAAGTGATGCAGTACTGTTGCCACCTTGCTAAAAACGAAAACGCTGCAGTGTCAGTGACAGATATTGGAGTGATTACACCATATCGTAAACAGGTATAATGTTTAACAGGTCTAATATCTTAAGAGCTTCAAAGTTGCTGTATTTCATCTCGTGGTTTTATATTGTGGCTGTTGTTCGTTAAAGCAGGGAGGCATATCTTAAAATTTCACTGTAGTGTGTCAGTTCCAGAGGAGGTCCTGGAGAGTGTGTACATTGTTATTCTTGGTTTTCACATCTCAGTATTCATAACTTTGTATGCGTGGCTTGGGAGAAACACTGTGAGGTGTGAGGAAAAGACCAAGCCCTTGTGAAGAAATCTCACTTGCAAATTAAAGCTCTGCTTGTACTGATCCATCTGGTCAGGTGTCTTCACCTGCCCACTTTTACCTTTACTACTTGTTTTTTATATATTTATATATAGTATTGAAGTGACCGAACCTCTTACACTCCCTAAATGATGATTTCACATGGTTTAATGTGACTGTGCCTTTCATCTGCCTGTGATGCAAGGCATGTGATAGTAATGTCTGCTTCAAGAAAGTCACTTTGTATTGTGGGAACGCTGATTAGAAAGTAGTCTTTGACTCTAATTCTCATCTTAGCCAGGCATGATACCTTCTTAAATTTATTGGAGCACTTCAGGTATAATCTCCAAACAGCTTTTAGCAGATGGCGGTATAGGGATCCCACGTGTGTGAGGATCCCAGTGCATGAGGCTCCTTCTCTTTTGGGAGGGTACTTAAAATCATATCTCACCTCTGCCTTTCACTCTGTATGATGCACCTGGCAAGCAAAGGTAGAATCTCTGTACAGTCTTCTTGAGGGGCTGGAGGAAGCTGCTTGCCCTACCACATCTGTGGTATGCATGGGTTTGGATATGATGCACACTGGAAGAAGAGGGTTTATGGAGCTAAATTATGCTTGTCTTGAAAATCTGGATTATTAGAAATCTCTTGCTTTCTGTTTAAATTATAGTAGGAAGTACTTTATCTTCTACGTTGTGTAATAAGTACGATATTTCTGAGGAAAAATTACTGATTTATTTTAAAATCGTAGTAGTGGATGGTGGCTAAGCTTGCTGTAGGCATTCCTTTTGACATTGCCATGTTAAAACTCATACTTGTATATGTGGTGTGGTTTTGGTTTTAAAAGTAATCCACTCTCAAATGTAAAAGTAAATTCCTTCAAATGTTTTTTTTATTTTATGGTAGGTGGAAAAAATTAAATTTCTTCTGAGAAGTATTGATTTGGCAGATATTAAAGTTGGCACAGTAGAAGAGTTTCAAGGGCAGGAGTATACAGTTATTATCTTATCAACAGTACGTATATTTATTGTGGTGTTTTTATATGTGTCTAATTCTCTATGTTTCCTTTTGGCCTTTAAAAAAGTTACAAGCTGTATTTTTATCAGTCTGTCACTGTGTTTGAAGGTAGAGCTTATTTTTAGGTGCATGCATGTAGAGTTATTCTTCTCTTTAAAATCTGGATTATTAAAAATCTGTTGCTTTCTGTTTAAATTATGGTACTGAGTACTTACCTTTGTGGTTTGGGGGAAGTCTGTGGGATTTTCTCACTTTTTTTTTTTTCCTGAGGGCAGTGGTACAATGCTTACTTTCTTTGTTCTGCCTCATACCATAGCTTTTCAGTCCAGCATTGTATTCTCTTAAAGCAGTTCTGGGTATGTACTATGCTGCTGTTTAGAAGAACTCATTATTTAGGTCATGAAAATTTTCATTTTTCAAAGATAGGTTCAAATATAGACAAAATAGAGGTGAAAAACAACTGAGCAATAGTTACAGCACACTGGTTACTTTGGCTGTTTTTTCTAAGCTAAGTCAAAGCACACTGATGAGACTGCTTAAGAAGGCTTCCAGAAAAGACACACTGTGAATTGTCATTCAACTGAGTGGATCATTGCAGTCAGGAAATATTAAGTTACACTATGGCTAGGTAAGTTGTGTTCTTGTTATTCTGTTTCTAAAATCATCCTTAATTTATTTCAGGTGCGATCTCAGGAAGACTTAATTGATGATGAAAAATACTGTTTGGGCTTTCTCTGTAACCCAAAGAGATTTAATGTAGCAATTACTAGAGCAAAAGCTTTGCTGATTGTCGTGGGAAATCCTCATGTTCTTGTGAAAGTAAGTTTTGGGTTTATATCTTTGAATTGCATGTGTTATTTGCCACAGTAATTGAATGGTTCTGTGTGTTAATCTGATCTGAGGGAGCATTGGAATGTGTTAAGAGTTTGTACTCTGTCCTCAGTCTGCATTTCAGAAGATATGAACACCGTGGGTTCCTGTAAGTATAGACAGTTCAGGTACCTACCCAGTAGATTTCCAAGCACAAAGGAAATGGTACTCTGTGCATACAGGCTCATAGCCCTTTTCATCTCTAGATGAGGTCAGAGCCTCAAGGCTCAAGAGAGCCTCAAGTGAAGTTACTTCACTTTTTAAATGGAGAGAGGCAGAAGGGATTGTTCCCAATTAATGCAGCAGCTGCCAGGAAGGTGGTTTCCTTTTGAACCTATGCACAGTCCTTTCATTGGAGTAAGCTGAGCTTTTCTTAATATCTGATGTTATGTCTGACTTTACGAATAAGAAGGAAAGCAATATTCCACAAATGGCCTGAATAGAAAGTTTAGTCCCCTACCTACATGTAACATATGTAAATTAGAGCAGCTATAGGTGTCTTCCTCCCACGTTACACCATGTTTGCACCATTTGTAGAGTTCTGTTTCTTGAAGAGGTCATGTTAAATCTCTTGCATTCATGTGCCATGTTAATTTGTTTGAAAATTCATTTCACAGAACAGCATGACTGCAATTATGTATTAATGTTCTCTTGTAGGATCCCTGTTTTTGTGCACTGTTAGAATATAGTTTAATGAATAGAGTTTATGTAGGTTGTGACCTGCCTTCGGAGCTGGAATGCCTGCAGAAGTAAGTTCTGGTCTTCACTTTAACCTTGCTAGATATGGATCAGATTACAGTACTTCTTAAAGCCAGTGTCATTGGAAAGATTGATCAGTACAACATGCGATTTCACAGTGTGATTGGATTTTGCACATTGTGTAAATATAATGACATGTAATGTAACCATATTTTCTCCGACCCCATAAGAAGAATCGGAGCATTAATTATTAAATCACAGCTGCTGTTGACTTTGGTATCTTCTGTATCCCCAAATGATAATGACATATTTGATGACCATGAAGGGGGGGTGTGGACAGGGAAACTGTTTAAGGTGATTTCACTGTAATTAAAAAAATATTGCTTGAAATTTGATTTAAATGTCCCTTATAACATGTAATACAATGTTAAATGAGTATTATGTACTAGATGATACTACTTTTTTTTTTTTTAATCAAAACTGTTGTTTATGGAAAGGTAAGCAAGATTTTTATCTTACCCCCCTTAATTGACAGGTGTGACTAGTTTTTTGGTGTTCAAGATGCATTCAGTCCTCATCTGTTTTGAAACTAAGAATACTTAACAGAAATTTAGCCTGGAGCAAATGAAGCATTTTTTGTCCTCAGGGAGAGGCACATGGTCTGAAATGGATGAAAGTTTCTGCAAACAAGATTTTTATTTTCTTAAGTGAAAAAGTTGAAATTAATAGTATAAAACAGTAGTGGCAACTTACTTGCTTTTCTGTTTAAAATGTATGTGACCGGGCCTCTGCAAAGAAGAGTGTGCCTGAATCTATAACTGTATGCCTGAATCCTCCAGGTTTCAGAAGAAAAATATTGAAGAACTCTTACATAAGCTTTTCCCTATTCTATAATTGTTTCAGCTTCTCAGTTTTCTCTGACTTGTGTAGTGCCACCTAAAACTGGACTGTCCCAAGAACATATATGTGTTGTGTCATTGTCATGGGAGTGTTACAGTAATAGTTCTACAATGTGAACTGGAATGATACATTAACATCAAGCAACTGATGTCGAGTACCTTAAGCCAAGCATGCTTAAAAACTCCCAAGTTTTTAAGGCCTTTGTTTAGTTTCCACTGCAGTCCAGCCATTTGCTGTGGTGTATGTCAGAACAATAAGTGGTGGGTTAAAATAAAAGAAAAAAAAAAAGAGAAAAATAGAAAATGTGTTTTCCTTTCTATAAATACACTGTAGAACAAAGTACCTTGTTTTATTTTGGCAAAATTAAATAACTGATGGTTTAGCAGTATTCCTGCTCTTGGCTTCATTTTGCACTGTGCTTTCCCATTAAATAACATTTTTCTCTATTCCTTGTCCTCTCCTTGGTGATTAAGTCCTGCCACACAGCACTTTAGGAACAGTTGGACAACTAGACACTGTGTTTATAAACTCTGCACAACAAGATGGCTTTCTGTAACAGGCAGAAGCATTTTAGATAGGACTATAGGCTACAGAGAAACAAATGGAGGGGGGAAAAGATATCAAGCTTTTGTTTGCTTGTTTACAGTCCACTCATATCACTTCCATTCCTGTTGTGCACTGTACTTCTTTCCTTTGCAATGCACAGTATGTAGATACTTCAGCTTCCAGGAGGGCAAGTGTGGTAAAACATCAAAGGCAGGCACAACATCAGGGTAGGTTTGTTATACCATGACAGGGTAGAGTGCCTGGAACTACCTCTCACCCAGACTACACTGTGTGTGTCCAGGGTGAGTCACAGCTGCATTTGAGCAGCACTCCACACTATTCAGCCCAGTCACTTTGTCATGATTTTATGCTGCTTAAATTGCTTTCACTCATGACAGGCCAGGATAGATGGTGTGTGTGTTGTTGCAGTATGGTTCTGAAAATACCAGCATTGATGATGCCATGCCAATATTCTACATCCAACTCAAGAATTTGTTTCATTAAGATCTGTCCTAGTTGTTACCTCCTGAAAGAGCTCTTGCTTCAGGATTGTGTTATGACATATCACATCTCATAAACCACTGCTGCCAGCCTTGGTTTTTGTCAGTGTGCTCATGCTATCGTGAGGGAACAGGGAAGAAATTGTAATGGAGATGGATAATCCTGGATTGTATCTTGCAATAAAGGAAGAACTTCTGATTAGTATTTCCATGACCTTTGCATAGCAGAGTAGCAGAGGACTGTTTATGTTGCAATACTTAATAGCTACAATTTAATAATCTTTTAACTGTAATAGTTCGCATGTTGACATCAGTTTCTACAAAGATAAACTGCTTGATACTCAGCAAAATTCAGATGACCAGTGCCTATTATCATATGTGGTGTTGGTTTTTCTAGAAGAGTTCTTAGTTTAAAGAGCAAGTACACAATTTTGAGTGAAGAAAACAAAAAGTCTTTCATCCAACAGCAACATTTTGCAGGTGGAGAAATTCACGTACTCTTTTCACTGGTAACTGTTCTTTCTGTAACTCATATTGTCCACAACCTTTTCCCCGAGTTACTAAGAATAGTCTCTGACAGTCTTAAAAATGGTTCCAGAGAAGCTTGTACTCATTTTATGTTGATGAATGGGGAGAAGGGGGATTCTGTTTCTAGATCTATTGTTATACATTTAAAACTACATTTTTTTCTCTAACCCTTTCACCTCACCCTGCATGCTCCTGCCTATGAGTGACTGATAAGTTGTTCTGCATGATATAAACCAACTTTGTCTTCCTCCTTGTAACAGTTCGTTTGGATACATATCCAGAATAAAGACAAGTGCCAGAAATATTCAAACACACAAAATATCTTTTATTACAGTGAGAATAATAATAATAGTAATAAACTTAGCAAGAGGAATTAAAAACTAAAAAATGATACAAAATAGCTACCTTATCGGGTGGCATTAAAACAAATACTACGAACAGCATTTAATACAGTATTAACTAGTGAAAAGGGATACCAAAAAAAAAGGAATCTTAACACAATATTATGGATAACTATTAACACGATATTGGTTAGTAAAAAGGGAAACTAAAGGGAAAATACTATAAACATAAAAGGGGAATTAAAGGAACACTAAAGGGATATTAAAAAGTTTGTTCTCTCAGTTGCTTCCTATCAATAAACTGTGCTTACCCACACAGACAGGCCAGGGCTGTCAGGATCTGCAGCAGCTGGTTGGTACCCGTGCTTAGCGGGTGTCCCTGCGGAGCAACACAGTCTCGGTGGTAGGATGAGTATCGCTCAACTCAGCAGCTCTGACACCCCATTTTTATCAGCTCTACATTACACTACGTAGGGCCAGTACACAGTATAAGGTGATGCCTGAATGGCAGCCAAACACCGCCTGTTCATTACCTGATGGCAGCAGTCTGCACATGCCCTACGTGTAGGGCAAGGGGTGAGCAACCCCTGCCCACATAATCTTCCTCCCATCATCTTTCTCACCCTATGTATGACTTCTACCATTGTGTTTCAAGGGTAGATGTATCTATCTTGCAATATGTAGCAAAACCAAGGAAGAACTCAGCTCTGATAATAGGGGATATCAAGCTGACTTGCTAAAAAACACAATGGACCTTACAATTAGCTTGTGCCATGAAGTTACATTGTACCATACTCTAGCTGGTTTCACATCCTAATATGGTTCCGTTCTCACGCCTCTATGCTCCATTGATCATCTAATTCAAAAGTACCCCCCTTACACTCCTTATCTTGCAGTGTTTCTCATATCTGCCTACATAGCTGCTACTGAAAACCTTGTTTGAAGAGAGACCTACCCTGTGGAACTGTACAGTTCCTTCTGGCAGCTTGATGCACAGGGAGAGCTGGTTGTTCCAGAGGTGTTAGCTTTGATATTCTAGTCATTTCTTTCATGAAGACAGGACCTGATGGGCTGGAATGAAGAAAAGGGGATAAAACAGTGTTCACTATTGGTTAGAGTCATAGAATATCCTGAGTTGGAAAGGCTTGGTGCTGTGACCACTTCCCTGGGGAGCCTGTTCTAGTGACTAACCACCCCCTGGATTAAGAAGTTGAAATCATCTTCCATTTTTCTTGTGACAAAAATGTACTTAAATGTCTTTTGGGGTATGCAAAAAAAGAGAATTGAGCCACTGCATACAAAAGGAGCAATGACAGAGTCACTTTAGAGTCAGTCTCTTTCTTTTACAGGCAGTTGAACTAAGCCTTACTTTGCATGAAAACCATGTTCCAGATACTCAGTTCTGGCTACAGGAACAGTCTCTTCCCTCAGAAAAAGAAAAAAAAAATAAAGCTCTGTCACGGCTGTTTCTGATTTATTAATTCCTTGCCTTACTAAGAAATTACAAAAGCCAGAGAGGAGGCTACACCACATCTCAAGGAGCACATCAGAGGTAGATCAAGTCAGAGAACACTGGAACACTATTACAGATTTCTTTCCCTGCTTCCCTCCAAATATTGTATGAGGCATTGTGAGCTCAAGAAAAACAAGAGACTGAGAAAGAGGTACTCTGTGAAGCAGATGATTCCTGAGTCATTTGACATGAGCAGTTAAGAGTTGAAATTTAAAAAATACCTTCAAAAGACAGTCAGAAAACATCAGAGGTTTCCTTGCCAGAATCAAAGCAAGAACACTGAACAGGTTCTTGCCAGAATCAAAGCAAGAACACTGAACAGGTTCTTGCTTCCACAGTATGCTTAAAACAGTAGCAAATGTCTGAGAAGTATCTTCTGCATTGTAGCAGTCTCAGCACTCCCAACGTTCCCTTAATAAATGGTATTTGCTTTTTCAAACAGGTACCTTACCTAATAGGTGGCTGCATTTAGATCACAAGTAAAAGTATGTACTTCTAATAGTATTTTAGAATGTAAAAGCTTTATTAGAGTGGCATTCTCTCCTATTGTTTATTATAGTATTCCACTGACTATTTCTAAATATTTTTAAGTTCCCCTTAAATTGCTGTTGTTCATCTGTCTATGATGGGGCTGTGTAGGTCAGGTCATACTAAGTCACTGCTTGATGAAGGAGTTACTGGCCAAGTACTTTTAATGTTTCATTTGTTATTGCTGTTAGTTCCACATCTTCATAACAGCTGTTTATACCGTGCTCTATCTAGTGAATGTTACATTCCTATCAACTGCAAAGCAACATTTTGAAGATTAGACTGTGGCCCTCTGACATGAATCTAATTATTCAAGTCATACCAGCTCTGTAGTCCAAGACAGATGCATGGCTGGGTGCTCAGTGCTACACTGATCAGGCTTCAGGGATAGGCTGTGTGTACTTTTCCAGATAATGCAGGGTGAAAGCCCTGTTAATTCTTTCTATCTTTCCTCCTCCTGTACAGTGCTCAGTCTACACTTGAAGTGGAAAAAAAATGGAGGCTGTAGCTACAACCTGTATTCAACGTCTTGTGTGATCATGTCTTTTCCATAGAGCACATTATCCCAGTAAGGACATTGTATCAGTGGGGCAAGAAAGGAAATTCAGAATATGCAGGCAACTGCACCCACTATTTACTGTCTTCTGCAGCCTTGATTTGACAATATTATGGAAGTTTAATAGATTCTTTCCTTTAAATAAAATAGCTTCAAGGTGTCAAGTATTGTGCTGCACATTTTGGAGCTCAGGTACCAGAATAATGAGTATTCTAAATCTTAATAATAAACAGACTCTTTCTAAAAGCAAAATTGTTTTTTTGCAACTACCAAAAGAGAACATTCTTTCACAGATTCTGAAACAATTCATTTGTCTTAGTTTTATTAGACTTGTTAAAATGTAGGTATTTTGATTATTTAAATAATTGGCACTTTTTTCCTAATAGTAATAATAAGGAAGATGTGCTAGGCTGTGAGGAAGGGTGTTCTTCCAGCATGTGGTGATGAGTTGTGGTGATACATCCTTGGGGGCTGCTTTATGATTTCAGGAATTCCTGTTAAGCCTTAGCCTTTGTGTAATGAGTTGGCTGATGAAGTGTCCCTTGACCACACCAGGAACCGTTGCATGGCTAAGGGGAGGGTGGCACTGTCCATACCAGGAACTTCTGTTGTCTGACCTAGGAGGGGAACGAGAGATGATCAGTCATCCCCTGAAAACCTTGGAACATTCTTTACCTGAATCGGAGCCTGATTGAAACAGCACCATTGTTACTGGACTTTTGAAAAATTCCAGTAATTACTGTTTTGGATTACGGTCCGGATGGAAATTGACTGATGCCTAAAGCAAATTCTCTCCCAATGGGAGAGTCTCCCTTGCCCTCTTGCCCCTTCAGTCTCTCCGTAAATTGTTCTGGCTCAATTCAAACTTGATTTTCTTCTTGTATGTTACATCCATGTAGTAAGTAGTATAGTGAACCTTGCCCTTAACTTAAAGTCTCACTTTCACAAGTTTATATTAAACATACTTTTGCTAATACCTTTGACAGTGATTTTTTAAGCAACCTAAACTACTCATTTGGGACAAATTGATGTAGTTGGCAGGATCCTAAATCAGGATGTGTGAAAAGAGTGGGAGTATAAAATAATCCTACTAAACTGTTTAAATTTCCTTTCAGCTTTAAGTGTTGTTATGTCTCAGTATCTCTTTAAAGATATTTCAGTATTGGTCCCTTGAAAATTGCTTCACGAGAGCAAAAGGAAACACTTCCACTGCAGTGCCTCACAGAAGTACAGTAAGTGAGGAGGTGATGTGCTGTAGAAAGACAGAAGTCAGTCAAACTGCAGACTGAAGAACTGTATGTAAAAAAGGAAGAAGTGCTATTGAAATACAAAATCTGAAAAAGCCTTGGAATTTGCCCAAAAGGTACAAATTAATAGTTCCAGTCTAAAACTAATAGTTCTTTTAAGGAATACTAATGTCAAGGAACTAAAAATTAGGAGTCAGAAGAGATTATAGGTAATGAAAT
This sequence comes from Manacus candei, assembly GCF_025592945.1. Taxonomy (NCBI): domain Eukaryota; kingdom Metazoa; phylum Chordata; class Aves; order Passeriformes; family Pipridae; genus Manacus; species Manacus candei. Next base: position 21,013,332 of record NW_026138091.1, on the reverse strand, counting down.
ACAGTCAGCAATGGGAAAATGGGGAAACAGTTTGGGGGAGGGTGTTAACAAACAAATAAACAAACAAAAACCCCTTAGCCGAGTTAGTTTCCTAATCTTTACTTGCTTCTCTGCAGTGCTCTTTGTATATGACTTCTCCTTTTACCTAACTGGAAGGTGCAACTTGTGTGGAAGTGCCAGAACTGAACAGTAGATTCCTCTCTTGTCATCTGGTGTGTACACAGCTGGTGATGTAAATACCTGAGTTGTACTTTGTCTAGATTGTCTAGGCTACCTCTAGCTGAAAGAGAGAAATGGATCCTGAAGGTGGTTTACTTCATCCTAAAAATGTGTCTGCAGTATGTGAATGAATCCATGAAGGTGCCTGTCTTCCCCTGACTGGAGAGCCTGGAAACTTGAGACAGGCCAAGTTCTGGATAACCAAAGCCAGGTGTGGGGAAACCTGCCTTAGCTGCCTGCATTATCTTTTCCTAGAAGCACAGGTCTTACCTGTAAGTTAGTGAATAGCAGTGTAGGTAAGAGGGGATATGACAGTGTTTAGAAAAATTATAGAACTGGAATTTTTTTTTTCTCTTGCAGAGGAAGTAAAGGTTGCTGATGTAAACTGGTTTACATACAGTAGGACAAAATTGTTCAGTGATCACTAGCTACTGAAAAGCTGCGTTAGTGGAAGAACAATTCTGAGTCAGTGGCAGAGCTCACTACATCTCAGTGTGAGGAATGTTAACTTGAGACATTACATGCAATTGATATCAAACCAGTTTGAATAACAACAGTGATCACATGGAGAATAAAATAAGGCCTATGTAAGTACAGTCTTACTGGGTTTGTGAATAAATTTAAATTCACAAAATTTACCAAATACCTTGGTTTATTGATGAATGGGGAGAGGTGTTCATTATGACAGGAATCCTCAGATAACAACACCCACACTGCAAGTCCAAGAGACTTGCATGAATTATCCTAGATCACTTTAAAATTTATGGACAGTTAAAATTGTTTGTGATGCAAAATAACGTGGGAGTTCAGCAGCTCTTCAAATACATACCCTTCCTAATGGGAAATAACATTCATATGTAGACAAGTCCTGGACAAAACTTGGGTCCTTTTGCTTTTGCTTTCGGTACACTTCGATATGATAGAATTCAGTTACCATCTTCAAGGAAAATACTGCTGCTTTTGTTTTTACACTTTGGAGTGTGCACAGTACACAAGGCAGAAGTATGTTGATACTGTTGTTCATGGTTCACACATTGTTAGTTTTCAGTTGAGAAAAAAGGTGTCTAAACCGTATCAAAATTAAAGGGAAGGTGAGCAATGGCAGAAGTTCTGGGTAGGAACAATAGCAAAGATGAATAATGGAGAAATATTTCCGTGTGCACTCTTCTTAAGGAGAGGTAGTGGTGTTGAATCTGTATATGGATGCCTGAAGGTGCTGTTCTAGCTGGTGCATTATGCTTTTGTGGCTTCTCAGTTCTTTCATAAAACCATGCAGGTGATAATGTGGAGGTGAGGTCCATAAAATATACCCTGTGTGTCAGGTCTTAACATGCCTGGGCACATCTTTAGTGGCATACAGTAAAGTTGGCATCCCAAAACCCACTTTGCTTCACTGAAAGCTGGGGTATTTAGCTACTTTTTTGTGAAGAGAAAGATCTCCCTTTGTACTAATTAAGTACAAAGGCAAATTAAGCCTTTTAGTACAATGATGCTTAGCAGCAGTGTATGTTTTCATAAGAGATCCATGTATTCCTAATAATATATGCTTCCCCATCCCTGGAAGTGTTCAAGGCGAGGCTGGATGGGGCTCTGAGCAGCATGGTATAGTGGAAGGTGTCCCTGCCCACGGCAGGAGGGTTGGAACTAAATGATCCTTAAGGTCCCTTCCAGCCCAGGCCATTCAATGATTCTATGATTCTGTGTCTGAAAAGCCACAAAATGTGTCTCTGTATGAATACCAGGGAGATGTCCCAGTCAGTGACAACCGCTAAGGTGATGGTTATCACAATACTTGAGTGTATTTAGAGGGCAGTCTTGCTACAGTAAGGGGCAAAGGGGATGCAGGGTTGTCCCTCACAGTGAGACTTATTAAGCAACTGCATGTACCGTGTTGATGATGGGATAAAAATGTGCTCCAAATGACAAGTCCTAGTGCTGCAACTTTGTTATTTCAGTTGGTCCTTGTCAGCAGGGTGGTCCTGGGGCCAGGGAGGGTGGCAGGGCTGACCTGGCAGAGGAGCCCTGCCAGAGCGAGGTGCAGTCCCTGCTACACTCATGGGTGTGCCTTCAGCACAGAGCGAGTGGCCAGGCCATCGGGGCAGAGAGGGGAGCCACAACCCTGCAAATCAAATCCCCTGCAGCAGGGAGGGTGGAGGGCAGAAGCCTGAAAATGTGCATATTGTCAGTTCTTGGCACTTTGCTGAAAACAGTTTTTGGGAAGTCAAGGGCCTTGTGATGGCTTCCACTCTGTTACTAACAGGACAAGGCAGTGAGGACAAAAGGGTAGTGAAGGTTCCCCTTTTGGCTTTCCTTGAATTAATGAGCAAACTGCACAGATGGGATAAGTGAGGCAGAAGAAGAAATCCAACATAAACATTCCATTTAGATTGCCTAAAATGAAGATATTCTTTGTGTGGAACAGCAAAGTGACTGAAAGACCTTTTCACCTCGTATCATTTCTGTTTTGGGGAGAGCTCTCTGAAGATTGTTCAGGTCTTGCTATAGAAAAAAACTGTGACAGTAATTATAAGCCATGTAACGCTCCAGATATGTATTTCTATCCTTGAAATAGCATGCTGGTTTTCATAGGCTCCTTACATCTGCCACCAGCCCAGCAGCCTGTGCTAGAAGGGGCAGGTGCTGGGATGGGCAGAACCAGTCAAGTTCAGCTTGTGCTGTACTGTCATCATGCTGTCAGGTGATGCAATTCATTTCACCTGTCCAAATTTCCATAGTCTTGAGGTTGTGCTGGAGTTGCCTCATTTAAGACTTGACATTTATCAGATGTGGCAATTTTTAACTCCAGACCCAAGCAATTGTTAGTAATAGGCTAGAAAATAGCTGCAGTTAGAACTGTCTCGGGCTGTTCATTAATTTTACTTAAGCCATCACCCATTTTTAAAAACAACTTGTTTGCCAGTCTTCAGTCAGATTTCTTCATCCAGTATAATGCTATCAGGCTTTTATTTTAAATGGTATAAATACGAGGTACCACTAACTAAGCAATAAGTCATCCCAGATACATTCTGCCTTTGCACTGAAAATGGTAACAGTAATATTATCCCTTTTTACTTCATCATGTCCTGAAATTAAATCTTAAAAATTATGGTGTGCTATAAGCATGTGTGACCTGTATGGTAGTGCCCTGTACATGAACCCCATCTGCATGTGGAGTCATTGCTACCATCACAGAAAAATCTAGCAAGAAAAAATTTAAAGAACAGAGTAGGTTTTTTTTTTTAAAGTGACTCACAGCAGAAATACACATGGAAAGAAACAGGTTACCAAATAAAGCAGAATTAATTTTACTGAATTTAGTAATAGTAGAAATAAAAATAAATTCATTACAAGCAGATTAATGCTACTGTTTGTATATTGCTGTGTAATCTTTATCCAGATTAAACTGGAGATCTGCCTGGGATTGAAGTTAACAAGATTTAGTCTGGACTCAAAAGCCAATCTGCACTGTCCTGCTGTCTGCTTGTAAATACATCCTGAAATAAGTTACCATTCTTTCCCCAGCATGAGAAATGTGAACAGTTCAACATAGCTTTCCCTTCTGTTTCTCATGTCATAGTGTTTGCATCACTCTGTGTACATCCAGTCAAGAGCAGAGTGCCACCTTTAGCCATAACACACTAGGGAAAGAGTAACACTTAAATAATGACAATCAGCCTTGCATCACCATACCCTGAAGATATGGTAGTGAACAGGCTGGTGACAGTGGTTTGAACTGCATGTTAGTGTGGTGTCAAATATAAATATTCCTTTTATAAATGATGTTTCAGACAGTAAATTATTCAATGAACCAAGTGGAAATCAACTCTTAACTCACACCATAGGTACATTTTTAAAAAACCTCTTGAATACAGTGAAGTGCCTTAAAAGTGCATTCTCTCTTTACTTCTGTTTGTCCCCAGGTGCTTCAAGCTCATCATTATTCCCTGCAAAATATAATTACGTTTGAGATCCAGCAGCAACTGTGTTCCAAAAATGTCTATTTTAGTAATTTCTTGTGCTCTTACTGTAAAAGGAATTTGCCATTTATAGTTTTTTATACTGGGAGTTTTTGCACTGGACTTGGGGCTGGAAACCCATAGCAAGCCAGACCTTCAATTCACTGGCCTGAGGTAGCAGGAATCTCTATTCAGACAAAATTGCAGATAAAATTTGTATCAGCAAGCCTTCTGCTGAATGATAAAACAACTCTTCAAGGGATTATCTGGTGTAGTCTGAAGATAGGGCCTAGATTCAAATAAGTAAATTCACTCTTCTGAGCAATGCCATTGAAATTCAGACATTTTCCTAGACAGGGCTGGTTGTGAGTAACCTCTTGGACTTTACAGAGTTTTTGAAACTGTAGATATGTTTATTTTAAGAGTTTTAACTTTTTTTTTTCCCCATCTCCTTTCTGTGTAATAGGTAGGGATGTATGCAGAAAGTCCCACAGAGTGTGAGGAAGAGGTTAACCCAGTGCCCCAGGTGCCTGAATGTAAATGTAGACAACTAATAGTATGTTAAAAGTGTGAATAAATCCACAATTTCCATACAGCCAGGCCTGTGGGGCCTCATTTTAAAGACTGGGAACGGTAGAAATAGTTAACATGAGGAATGAAATCATCCCAGTTTCCAGTTAAAGGTTATCCCAAGCATTGGCTTCTAAAAAATATCTGTGTACTGTTTGCATCTGGAAAGGTACAATTACAAATGCTCCTACTGAGCATTCTAAAGCTTTAAAAAGCAACTGTTTTATGCAGTGCAGGTACCAGCTCTGTATAAGGACATCCTCCACTCTCCACTTACTGCAAAGGAAAAAATCCCATTGAAAGCCCAGAAGGTAATAATTTTTTTTTAAATGTTCAGGAAATGCACTGTCTCTGTGTCAGTGTGTATTTGTATGCACTGGGGCTGAAAACCTTTAAACGATGACTTTTGGTCAGGTAGACATTGAATCTCTCCCCTTTTACCAGGATATTACAGATTCAGTGTGAATTTTTGAGCAGCTGCTGCCTATTTTGTGGTAGATGCATGCAGTGTTGTAATCCATTAACACCTGAGCAGTTCCATTAGCACAGATAGAATGAGGCAGGTACCTCAACAATTATTCCACCTCGCCGACATCATCTGCATCAGCAGCGCCTGGGGAGGCACACACCTCCCTCTCCATGGCAAAGGAAGGAATTACCACACGCCCTCTGCGGAGTCTCAGATCTGTTGTGTTTAAAGAAACCCCATTACCTGATCCAATTCCCACTGCCAGCAGTTCCATGCCATGTATTTCATTTCATTTTGGTAGAGTTACTCCTGTTTTCCAAGGTTTACACAGGCATCTTGCTGCTTTCTTAAGAAAATAGGGGTTTGTAGGTTTTATTAGGATAACTGTTAAAGATTGTGGCCACTTGATATTCCTTTATTATTTTTTTTCCAGTTTCATTTCTTCTACTAATCAAAAATGTGTATTTCTCTTACGTTCGTATTAAAAAATACATTGTGATCTAATATGGCTTTAGGATCATTTAGCCCACAGACACTAAGCTGAGTGTCCAAGGGCATCATCAGATTTCCTGCAGATATTACCTGTCTTGCTTAACTTGATGGTTATTTTTTTTGCTTGACTTTGTCTTCTAATGTGAAAATTTCATTGTATAGTAATGTAATGCTGCTCCAGCATAAGCTTTATTTAATAAGGTACATCTATAACCTTTTTCCATCAAATATCTGTGCTGTTGTTATTGTCATATATCTAGCAGCTTGTGAATCAGCATGAATGTTACTCATATGCTGTAGTTTTCTGTATCAAAAAGCTAAGATATACATATTTAATATCTTATTAAAAGTCCAGTACATGAAGTAATTATTTCAGGTGTTTATCAACCAAATCTGTCATTTTGTCCAAATATATTTAATACAGTTTGTTTCAAATGTGAATTTCTGGGTTCCTAGTGTAACTCCTACAGCTTTCTGGTTTCGCAGCAAAATACATCAGTTACAAGAAGCTACAGAGACATTACAGCACAGAGAGGAGCTGGAAAGCCTTCGGTTTCTGCCAGCAGAAAATATCCTGTGATGTGACATTAGCAGCGTTAGGAAGAAGCCACATCCATTCCATAGCCTTCCTACTGTGACAGTGTCTGCCCGTACCTTATTGATTGGCATTGGTTATGATACTGTACACAGCATGATCTCTGCAATTTCTCCTCAGGGCAGACTACACAGCCCATAATTCCCCATGATGGGGCACTCACCCATTTTAGTTCTGGTAAAGTGGTGGGATTTTCCAGACTGAACAGAACTTCTTCAGGGTTCAAGCAGTTGTTTATATTCAAAATTATATAGATTACATTTTAATTAACTTCTTAATAAACTGTCTGCAGACTAGCTGGTTCCTTTAATTTGTGGGGGCTTTTCACATGACTAGTTATTTTTTAACAAGCTCTAGTAGATAATTATGGGATATAAAGTATCTCCCCTTACTGTAGTATATTAATTTGATCTTCCTGCTACTTTCCAAAGAAAATGCTAATTTACTGTAACTCCATTTTCTGCATCATGACTGACAGCTTTACCCTCCCTGCCCACTGTCTGCTCTGTTTGGCTCTCAAGGTTTCATCTGGTCCAAGTTTATATAAGGAACTTTGCCTCTTGTCTTTGTCCCCACAAACAAAACAGGTTCAGTCAAGAACTTCAGCTTATAGCTTCAGGCATACTCTAGCAATAGGGGTTTGTGCCAAAATCAGTATTTTATAATATAAACTTGGCATAATGGGAAGTGATGCAACCATTGATATTCTCTATTCAGAGGTAAGTAGCTCGGTGCAGCCGAGATGATACTGGAGACCTCCACACTGCTGCACTAAGACTACAGCAATGTCCAGTGAGAGCTTGGCCAGATGAACCCACTTGTGCTAAGTCATGCAAAAATGCAGACCATTTGCAAGCACATGTGCAGTGGATTAGCCTTACTGATGAGAATATTTCCACTTTTTTTAAGTATGGCTGACTGTGAGGGAAAATAAAATTAAGAAATTGCATCAGGGTTATTGAACCCTGGGAGACACAACCAGCAGCACATGCAGGTTTGCCAAAACTAACAAACCAGCACATGAATTAAAAAAGTTTTGCCCAAGGCTACATTCATAGGATTACAAGAAAAACCTGTTATGTTGATAGATGAGAATCCAGCTCTTCATTACATGTGCTGCATGTAATCCTACCCTAATAGCTCTTCTGGGGGGAACATCACTTACAAAGCTCAATGTTTGTAGCCAGGAATGGAGGGACATGATTTGCAGCCACTATACAGCACTTAACCACAGTATCTCCCAAAGGCATATTTTCTTTCTGGGTTTGGGCATCTTTCCAGATATAAGTCAGATGCGAAATGCTACCTGTGTAACATAAAGCTATAAATAGGTTTAGTGTGGAAGAGACCTCTTGAGATCATCTAGTCTGTCCTCCCTGCTCTGAGCCTGTACAACAGGGTCAGGTTGCTCAGGGCCATGTACAGTTGGACTTTTCAATAGTTCCAAGGATCGGGAGTCCACAGCTTCTCTGGGCAACCCCTTCCAGTGTTTGACCACCATTATGGTCATTTCTTTTCTTACACCTAATTAGAATTTCTATTGTTCAAACTTGTGTCCTTGTCTTCTCAAAGGTAAAGAGAAAAATGTTTCTTCAATAGTCTTCTGAAATAAAAAATAAAGCCAAATAAAAAAGAATTAATTTTGTCTAAGCTGTCTGAAGGAAGCAGAAATTCCTTGCAATATATCTGGGAGGATCTATTTGCAATTTTTTTCCTTTACTGTAGGACTGATAATTACTAACTATCTCTGGAACAAGATAGAATTCATATTATTTCAAATCTTTATCAGCTTAGTTTGCCTCGTGATAATTTTAGTCATCACATTTGCTTGCACACCATTTAAACATTAAGTCAATAGAGCTCCTCAAGAGGATGTAAATTACAGAAAATATATTCATTATTCCAGTTTTGAACTGTAATTTTAGTTGCTTCCAGGGCACGAGAGGCTAGGACACTCAGATAGTCTTAAAATCTAGATAACACAGATGCTGACAGCAAAAATTATAGTCATACTTAATGACCTTGCATGGCATTGCTCAGCGCTCCAGATTCCTGGGGAACTATTTCCTGTTCCTTCTCAGACCAGGCAGGTTCTTGCCTTTGTCCCATACCACAGACAAGCTAACAGCCCTTTGGAGAGCTGGGACAAGGCTATTGAGTGGACTAGAAGGAATTCACTGTTTGTCACTTACTTCTAAGCATTGGGCAGTTTGGTTGTAGCAATGGTTCAGCCCCAGCTGCTGGACATAGAATCATAGAATCATTTAGGTTGGAAAGGACCTATAAGATCATTGAGTCCAACGGTTGACCCAGCACTGCCAAGTCCACTACTAAACCATGTCCTTAAGTGCCACATCTTCAGGTCTTTTAAATACCTCGAGGGATGGTGATTGTAGGGATAGTTTGATTTTCGGAAGAATTTGTAATGGGAAAGCTAGGAACTCAGTTTTCCCTAAGAAGGCTTTCTGCCTAAATGGTAAGTCTTTCTCAAAGGCAGTTTCAATGATTTCTCTCTCCAGGCTAAACCACTCCAGTTCCCTCAGCTGCTCGTCATCAGACTTGTGCTCCAGACCCTTCACCAGCTTTGTTGCCCTTCTCTGGACACGCTCCAGTACCTCAATATCTTTCTTGTAGTGAGGGGCCCAAAACTGAACACAGCATTCAAGGTACAACTTCACCAGTGCTGAGTTACAGGAATCCTGAAGAAAAGAGCACTGGCCCGTGGGGCAAAGGAACCTGCAGCTGGTGTCACTGTGAATTTGGAGGTGCAAACACTGCAACAGCAGACAGTCTGCTAGCACACAGCAAACGACACTCCGGACATACTGGGCTGGGCAGGTGATGGGTGCAGTGTGCACGCAGAAGTTGGAAGAAGTCTCATGTGTGGCAGATTTCATGCACTTCCGTCAGGAACACAGCAGTCCTACCACAGTGTGCAGCACAGGCACTGCCTGCTGCTGCTGGTTCTGATGTGCAAAATCATGTTTCCACTGTACCACATAATACCTGTGGCACCAATATTGCCTATTGCTGTGAAGAACTGACTCTTTCTCAATATATTTGAATTCTAATTTTTTTGAGAAATGCTGCAAAACTTTTTCCTTTCTCAGCTCTACTTCAATCACTTCTAAATCTCTGAGTTGAAACAAAGCCGAAATATTCTTGTATAAGCTGTAGTCATAGGGGAAAAGATGATTATGAATTCTTGAACAGTAAAAACATGATTTTCTATTTTAACTCTTTCTCTTTGTTGCTATGCTATTTTTTAAAAAAACTTTATTATAAACTTGGCAAAGCACTGGTTTTATTAGGAGTTTATATCTTGTTGTTTCAGAAATATATATTTTGGCATCCATGAGAAAAAACTAATGCCAGAAAATCTCCATTTGTACATACGTGTTTGCAAACATTAGACAGCAAAAGCCACTGAAGATTGTATTCAGTTTCTGCATGGCCTTTTCTGGGATATTTTCTACTAAAAATGAAGAATGTTACCAGCTGGACATTAAGTCCTTCCAATATCCAGTTCAGTTCACTCTGGAACATCTCTTGAGGGTAGGCCAATGCCCAAATTCATATGCAGGCAGCATCTGCCAGAAGATGTGACAAAGGCTGCCTGACCTCCACAATTCAATATACAAAAAATAATTGACCTTCCAAGGCAGGTAGATATTAGCAAGAAACCACACATCTGCACATGTGGATGAGACAACTCCCTCCACTCCACACATGCTGCCTTGTCTAACAGGCTCCAGTCCACAGTTGTCGATAGTCATGCTATGCCTAACAGTCTTGTGGCAATTGGTAGGGCAAATCTACCCCCTCTATGGGAATGCAGAGCTGCTCCCAGGAGGACACTTCCTGTGGTGCATTGTGAGACTTGGATTTTTGTAGCAGGCTCAGGGGCAGAAGTTGTGTCAGTCCGCCAAGGCATATGGCTTTGCAGGGCCTGCACACTGTGGTTGTGTTTACTGGCAGCTGTGGTTTGGGACACTGGATCAGAGGGACAGTTCATCATTGTGTGAAGGCATTGAGTATGGAGACTGAACACAGAGCATATGATAAATCTGACAAACAAGGCAAATGCTGCATTCTCATCCATCAACACTTAAGGAACAGCAGAACAAGACACAGCATGGTAGGTGGGACAATACTGCCTTGCTGACATGGGATGACCAGTAATGGCTCCACAATGTCTGGAGGATGGTATGCTGCAAGGGAGGTGCTCTAGCCTTTCGAGGCCATGGTACATGACTGAAGAAGTCGTGACTGAAGCCACAAATGGGCTGTCAGCAATTTTCTTTGCAGATCAGTACATTTAGAAGATTCAGGGTGGGGTTGTCCTGTGCATGTGGAACACAAAAGCAAAATGGCACTGGCTTGAAATCACCTGGATGTCAAGACTGTACATACAGCCATGACTTGTTTTGGTTACAATCCATAACTGCAAAACGAAAGGTAAATATTTTTTTGTGGAGCAGAACCTACATGCTTATGGATCCCTTAACCAAACAATGTGGTTTCATAAGAACTACAGACTTAAGGCTAAAGCAGGCAGTGGAAATTAGGGATGCCACATGTGCTCAAATTCATACCACATCTGACAATTCTAATGAGTAATTGCTCACTGCAAATGCATGTGCTGTTTTGTGGATTGTGAACTGTTGTTAGACATGTTATACTGATATCTTACAAATTTTAAAGTGCTTTTGCCTTTTGGGGCTTTTTATTTGAGCACTACAGGGATGAGGGTGCTGTTAATCTTTATGGAGTATTTTGTGCCTAATTAATTGTAAGGACCTAGGTAGCTGAGGGCTTTTCTTTACAGAATAAGATATCAATTAAAATGTAAATCTTTACAATTGCTGTCTTGGGGACATAGGGATCCCTATAATTGAACTGTGTAGATTACTCACTCTGTTCAAGTACATTAATAATAATATGTTGGCAGAGCTGCTCCTTCTTAATTCCTTACAATTAAATGGACAGTACCAAGTGTTAAAAACAAATGATGACCTGTGTTCATTTTGTCACTGTATTCAAGAGGGTTAAAATAGTTGTGTAGTTAGAACAGGTGATTGATAATAACAGTTAACGGTGCCTATCAAAAAGCCTGCAAACTGCATGAACAAAAACTGATGAAAAATGCAGGAGTTTCACATACCTCCTTGTTCCTTTTCATTTCCTTTCCCTTTTGCATCTTTACTTGGACATGTGATGCAGGGCTGGCTACAGATTACCTGGATGAGAACTGTTTCCCCCTTTCATTTGCTTGAGCTGTCCCTGGAATTGCCTTTTGTCAGTAGCAAAAATGTAAGCATCTGTTAAGCATCTGCAGAGGAATGTTTGCAGTGAAAAACACATGAATCTCTCCAGAACAAGACAGAGACATCTGACCCCCACTGCAGGGAGAGGGGAGCTGTGTACTCATAACTCCATACATGATCACAGATCAGTAAGAAAATGCTGGAAGCTGCTTAGGGTGGTTGTGAAGGTGTTGCTGCCCCTCACCTCACCTCGACTCTCCTTATTCCACAAACCTGTGTGAAGTTCTCTCTCTGTTTCTCCTGCACTGCTCTCCCTCCTGGAACACAGCCTCTCTCTTTTGCCTCTGCGGCAAAATATTTCACAGCTCTCTTCCTAAAGCCCCTCCAAGGTAGCAGCAGGATGCTCAGCCTTCTGGCAGCACAGTTTATCTTGCAGATCTCAGAGTTCCCAAAGAACCCATCCAGCTAGAATTCCTTAACAAACATGCAAGAAAAGGAATCCCTCCAGTAATACTTCTGTACGACAAGATATAGGCTTAAAACCTTCCTCTTAATACACCATTTATTTGAATGCTGAAGAAATAGCAACACAACAATTTAGCATAATGGAATGGTCTGCATAACTGTAAAATTACAACACTAGTGTTTTTCTTTGTTTTCCATTGAAGAAAATTCTGACATCCTGTAGCAGAGGAGACAACATGATATCCTAGAGGTTAGAGCACTTCCTTGTAAGTGAAAAATCTGAGCCCCCTTCAGCCTGAAGAAATTTGAATCTGTTGTTCTTAATAAAGTTCTCAATAAAGCATGAGGTGTTCACCATCCACCCTGCTGCAGAGCCAGTGTGCAGCAGAGTGCAAGAAATGGGACTAGGGAGAGGGGACAAGATATAGGGGACGTGTGTGTAGTATGGCAAGATGAGGATCCCCAGCAGTTTATTAGTTCTGAAGAGTTTGGTTCCTTGCTCCAGATTATGTATTTTAGCTTGTGATGCTCAAACAAGCAGGACTAGCAGCAAATATCCCTTCACTTAGGGTTTAATAAGAAAAGAGCCATCACCATGTCCTCTGTACTTCCTTGTTCACTTGCATTACAGAGTTTACTTCAACTTTAAATGTTCCTTGCTACAATGAACTGGAATTATGACTGCCTTCCATGTGATATTTAATACCCTGCCTGGCAGGATGAAGCCTTTACTTTGCAAGCTTCAAAGTGGAATTTGAAAGAATGTTGCTGATTGCAGTCTGTATTGAGCAAAGCCGTTCAGCGTGTGCTTTGCTTTCTTTTATCAGAATTTAAAATTTTGAAGCAAGAAACTAAAACAAGCAACAAGCTGTCTTCTGACTACAGAAAGATACAAGTGTAAAGACACCATCCAGTCAGTATTGTTGTGGTTTAACCCCAGCTGGCAGCTCAGCCCCATGCAGCCACTCACTCACTCCTCCACAGAAGAATGGGGGAGACAGCCGGAAGAGTAAAAGTGAGAAAACTCGTGGGTTGAGATAAAGACACTTTAATAGGTAAAGCAAAAGCCACACACACAAGCAAAGTAAAACAAGGAATTTATTCACCACTTCCCATGGGCAGGCAGGTGCTCAGCCATTCCCAGGAAAGCAGAGCCCCATCACATGTAACGGTGACTTGGGAAGACAAACGCCATCACTCCAGACATTCCCCTTTCTGCTTCTTCCACCAGCTTTATATACTGAGCATGGTGCCATATGGTATGGAATATCCCTTGGGTCAGTTGGAGTCTCAGCTGTCCTGGCTGAGTCCCTTCCCAACTCCTTGCGCACCCTCAGCCTCTTTTCTGGCAGGGTGGTATGAGAAGAGGAGAAGGCCTTGACTGCTGAAAAGGTGGTAAGCACTGCTCAGCAACAATGAAAGCATCACTGTGTTATCAACACTGTTTTCAGCACAAATACAAACCAGGGCCCTATACTAGGTACTGTGAAGATAATTCAGACTACCCCAGCCAAAACCAGAACAAATACCCAATGCATTTATGTCTTTAGACTCCTCTGAATCCATACAATCTGCCAAAATTAAATTCAAATAGATTTTAAGATGCTGTTTTCTTGTTGACTTTTTTTTTTGTTTTCCCCTTGGTATTAGTTTCTATACCTTCAATAGGTTGAATGTGTCTTTAGTCTCACACTGGTCATTCCATCTCCAGGTCCCATGCACTATCATGCCAACCTTTTTAACATGGATGCATTTCCTGCCACAAGCAATCCATATGCAGCTGCAGTCTCTGCTATGGAAGCATTTCAGCACTTGTGTCTCACTGTCTTCAGCCACAGTATTGAGCCCCCACAAAACTTCCACGTTTGGACTCCACATAGCACCACTGCAAGCTCTCTTGACTCCACAGTGATCGGTGTCATAATGACAGCAGAATGAAAGCACTAGGACCACATCACAGGACACCAAAGTTCTCCCTGTTTCATTTTCTTCATTGTTGTGAATAATCACTTGGCATATTTGGGGGAAATTAAATGGTTTTAGTTTTTTGCATACAAAATAGCTTTTAAAATAATGATCATGGTATCTTATGTGTCTGACTCTTCTCTCTTAGACTGGAGACCTTACCTGTAACTGACTAACACAAGAGACTGATACTACCTTAATTGGCTAATGAACAAATGTCTAATATTAGCAGGACTCATTCACAACTGTATCACTATGAGCACAGCAATTCTGAGTTCCAGTTATATTGCCTGTTACCTCTAGTACTAAGTGACAATTACTATGAAGAAATCAACTAAATCACATGCAAGCTCCATCACATTACAATTCTATTGCCTTTCCTTCTACACTTAGTATTAGGGCATAACCCCATCCCTTCGCAGCCCACCCTTGCATACCAAGTCTTTTGGACATAGACCTGATTAGAGTCCAGCAGGTTGTCCCAAGTGTGTTGTCCACCACCCATAGGTCAGCTTTACCACTGGAGGTATCCACACTTCTACAACCAGAATATCCCACGCCTCTTTGTTCTCCACAGAATTATACCTAATGCCTATTTTTAAATTATTTCCTGGGTTTTTTTCCTATTTAATTATTTTAATTCCTAGTGTTTATTTTCCTAAGCCCACCTTGTCAACAACCTTGCATCTCTATTTCTCTGCCTAGAGTCCTCCCACAAAAATGGGACCTATTTAATGACCTGCCTCTAATTATTTTTCCTCATTAGTGCCAATTCTGCTACATCCACCTCCAAATTTGATATTTCTAACACTGTTATCTAGGCAGTTTTGACACAATGTGGTATTTGCTCATCCTATTAATCTAGATAGTCCCAAGACTCCCTTCAGCCTGTTTCATTCAAGCTGATTACATTTCATCTATACCATATGCTTTTTGAACAGAAATATGTTATCTTACTTTAGCCTTGACTTCCCTACTTACTCTTGATTTATGCAGAGACAGCTTGCATACCAGAGCAACCCTTTTTGTGCTCACACAACCTCTTTGCCCTTGAACAGCTTCAGTCATCCTCCAGGTTCCTATGGCAGCATTAGCCCATTTTGAAGCCATGTTTGAGCCTCTGGCTCAGTAAGGCTGGAAGGAATGTCCGTTGAGGAGTGGCTGAGTCCTTCAGGCTTGTCTAATTCGGAGAAAAGCAGGCTGAGGAGTGACCTCATTGCTACTGAGGAGGGTATGTGGAGAAGGGATGCTGATCCCTTCTCCCTGGTATCTGGTGATAGGTCCCATGTGAATTGTTCACAGCTACACCAGGGGAGGGTTAGACTGGACATTAGGAAGCATTTCTTACCAAGAGAATGGTCAAACACTGGAAGAGGCTTCCTAGAGAGGAGGTCGATGCTCCAAGCCTGTCAGTGTTTAGAGGTGTTTGGACAATGTCCTTAATAACATGCTTTAACTTTTGGTCAGCCCTGAAGTGATCAGGCAGTTGGACTAGATGTTCATTGAAACTGAAATGTCTGTTCTACTCTAAACAACCCCAGAAGAGACCCAGTATCAAGGAGATGTGCATTGCAGCAAAAAATACTTCACTGATGTCAGCAACAGTATCACACCTTACTGTTAAGAGTCACTTTTTCTTTCCTGGAAGCGCAGAGCCTCCTGTTACTGCCAAAACCTCATTTCAGTGCCAGCAGCCACAGCCAGACTGCATTGCCAGTTGCCACTTTTCACTATCATCCAGCATCTCACTTCACTTTACCACCAAAATCCTAAGTGCTAAGACCCACTGTCACAGCTTATCTGCCACCTGCCCGTTCCCATTGCCAACCCTACAGTCTTGTCTCACTGGGAGCATCTGCAAAGGCATGGCTGCTCTCACCAAAGGTGTGACTTCTGCTCACACAGACAGACAGCAGCACTGCAGAGCTGTGGCAGCACTAACTCCAGTCTGGCCTAGTGAGAGCATCCCTGACACCACAAGGAGTAGCTGGTCTGTGCGAGGGCCACACCACCCCTAAGCCACTGCTCCATGAGTGATGTGATTCCCAGACTGGGTTGATAAGGTAAAGACCACATGGATTAGGGTCACAGCCTTGGCTGAAGGCAAGAAACGCTCCACAAGTACTTCCCAGTCCTTCTGCTCCCTGACAGTGTTATCAGAGAAGCTGCGTCCTTTCCATAAATTCAGCCTGGGGAATGCATGAAGGAGTCATGGTAGCACAACTGATGTTAAAGCTACCAGATTAAAAGGCAGCAATTCCTAAGTGACTGAGAACTGACTAGAACAAGGACAGCACACAGTCACCCTTAGGGAGATGGCTAAGCTGGGACAAGCTGTAATATAAGAGATAGTGAGTGGGATTCATGTGTAAACTCTGGACACCCACAGTGTGGAAATGATTCATCTCATTTTGAAGAGGACATCTACACTTGGTCACATGAACTGCACCATTACATTTAGCTGTTTCTCATCCTACATGATTCAGGAATAGTGCTCTGCAGTATCTTGCTCAGATGCCTTCATGTTTGAATAGATAAATCTCACACTGCATCTAGAGGTAGTAAACCCTCTGCTTAGAAGGCAAATTCTACATGCTACTGGTCTGTCCCCCTGTCAGAACTTGTAATCAGTCTTTCATTTTTTCTCACTTGCTTTTGAATTCTAAACCTTCAAAGCTTCAGAAAACAGGATTTTAAAAAGGCACACACTTTACCTTCAATAAACAATATTTTCTATATGATAACAACAAATTATTTATTCAAACTGTCTAAAAAAATAATACTTCCTTTTTTGATCTTTTGTTAGAATTAATTAGAATTCCTTCACATGACTTTCTACTTTGATCTGTAAATCAATTTCTGACCCTACCAGCAGCTTGTGAAATATTTATTAGCACAGGAATATTATCACAGCCTGATTATTGTCTAGATCACCCATCTAGCAGCATACATACCAGCATGTTATTGCTGAGAAACTTGGCTGTGGTGTTTGTCTGTAAATTATGACAGTAATTTTCCATGTCCCGCTCTCTGCCCTACTACAGGTTTCTGTTTACCCATGTTTTGGTCTGACAGTGCTGTTCCATCTTGTCTGTCTCTTTGGCTTGCTGTACAGACATAATCTTGCCAAGCAGGGTTATAAAATCAATATGGCTAAATCAAATAATGGTATTATAATGAAGCAAGCTTCAAAAGATAAATTTTATTCACTCGTGGATGTCATATTTATTTTAAAAGTAGAGTGTCTGATTTACAGTTATTCTTCTATGCCTTGCATATTAAATGTGGAACTAGATACAATTTAGGGGGAAGATATAATAGATGTCTACAAAAGCATATGCATCATGGAATAGATGGACAGGTATTGATCCAAATACCTTCCCATTAAGGCACATCTAATTTGATGATTTGTTTATGTTTGAAACAAACAGAACAAGGTGGTTTTGACACAACAGGCTCTAAACCTGTGGAATTCCTTAATAGAAGAGGCTGCAGATGCCAGAAATTTGCACAGTCCCAACAGAAGACCAGAAAAAATATCCTAAGAAGAGATTATTAAATTAAGGGGTTATTAAATGACCTCAAGCTCAGGAAATTCTCTCAACATTGTTGGCAGCTGGGACGGTGCTAGGGAACAGGCATGCCTTATTTTAACACTTCTTTAATTGACCACTTACAGCCACACTTGGAGATATAAGGGACTAGATGTCTTCTCCTAAGTTCTTAAAATTTGTACATGCTTACACCAAGCTTCCTCAGAAATGATTACTGGAGCTGGCATTATTTCCTCATGGAAAAACATAAGGAAGCATCTAGAGTCAGCATCTAGATAGCAGACAAATGCTAAGGGCTTAGGCAGGGGAAGATAGGAGGAATTAAGTAACTGGATGGGCAAAAGAGAGGATTCAAAAGGGGATGACATAATAAGGATTGGGGAAATGGTCTTTCAGCCATATTCTCCGTGAGCAGGACAAGTCTGTCAACAGTAGAAAAAAGCATGGTGAAACGATGACGATATTGAAAGTTTGAGCAAAAGTTTTTTCAGAAGATCAGCTGTACTTCCTCAGTACTACTGTACTGTACTCTCCTATGCTCAATATCACCCCTCTGGCAACAGCAATAACAAGGGCATAAGGTATTTTGGTTCTTTGTTGTTGGAATGGAAAGCCTGTATATTACGGGCTGATAAAATACACAGCCCAAATAAAGCTATAGCAAGAGAAATTGGTGCATCTAGCCCTTATTGCAGATAGGGGGCATTATTGAGCCTTGAAGCCTGACGCAGCAACTGTCCCTACTTCTCCTCACATGTGGGGGACAACACAAGCTATACTCTATTCCCAAGATCACTGCACCAGGATCCTCACTGCTCTGTCTCCTGCCTTGCTCTGCCTGCTCTGCTGCCTGGGATACTCCTTGTGACCAAGAAGACCACACTGCAAGCACCCACTGTACCTGGACAAGGGGGTAAGAAGAGAGTACCTCTCCTCCCTGTCTTCTGCCCATGAGGCAGACACTGTTTGTTGGTCATTACAGAAATCCAGCAGAGGTACAGAGCCCATAGAGGATGAGAAGCAGGGAAAATGGAACAAGTGATGGTAACAGCTTCAAGTTTAGGCTCTCTTGCCTTCTGATCCTTGGTGATCTTCAGGAGCATGTGGCACCAACAGTTTTGCGTCTGCTGCCTGGAGCCTTCTGTAACAGTTCGTTTGGATACATGTCCGGAATAAAGACAAGTGCCAGAAATATTCAAACACACAAAATATCTTTTATTACAGTGAGAATAAAAATAATAGTAATAAACTTAGCAAGAGGAATTAAAACCTAAAAAAGGATACAAAATAGCTACCTTATCGGGTGGCATTAAAACAAATACTACGAACAGCATTTAATACAGTATTAACTAGTGAAAAGGGATACCAAAAAAGGATCTTAACACAATATTATGGATAACACGATATTGGTTAGTAAAAAGGGAAACTAAAGGGAAAATACTATAAACATAAAAGGGGAATTAAAGGAACACTAAAAGGATATTAAAAAGTTTGTTCTCTCAGTTGCTTCCTATCAGAAAACTGTGCTTACCCACACAGACAGGCCAGGGCTGTCAGGATCTGCAGCAGCTGGTTGGTACCCATGCTT
This sequence comes from Manacus candei, assembly GCF_025592945.1. Classification (NCBI taxonomy): domain Eukaryota; kingdom Metazoa; phylum Chordata; class Aves; order Passeriformes; family Pipridae; genus Manacus; species Manacus candei. The sequence continues at coordinate 20,994,192 of NW_026138091.1, read as the reverse complement.
AGCGGGTGTCCCTGCGGAGCAACACAGTCTCGGTGGCAGGATGAGTATCGCTCTACTCAGCAGTCCTGACACCCCATTTTTATCAGTTCCACATTACACTACGTAGGGCCAGTACACAGTATAAGGTGATGCCTGAATGGCAGCCAAACACCGCCTGTTCATTACCTGATGGCAACAGTCTGCGCATGCCCCACTTGTAGGGCAAGGGGCGAGCGACCCCTGCCCACATAATCTTCCTCCCATCATCATCTTTCTCACTCCTGTGTATGACCTCTACCATTGTGTTTCAAGGGTAGATGTATCTATCTTGCAATATGTAGCAAAACCAAGGAAGAACTCAGCTCTGATAATAGGGGATATCAGGCTGACTTGCTAAAAAGCACAATGGACCTTACAATTAGCTTGTGCCATGAAGTTACATTGTACCATACTCTAGCTGGTTTCACATCCTAATATGGCTCCGTTCTCACACCTCTATGCTCCATTGATCATCTAATTCAAAAGTACCCCCCTTACACCTTCATCAGAGCTGTCACCATCAGGACATCCTTCTTGCCTTGTTCATTACATCTCTGCCTGGATGGAAGGACCCCTGCTAAGAAGTATTATTTAAAGTTTGCATCCAATATTGAAACTTGAATAATCAGCAGAAGCCTCATATTGTTCAGTGACTGGGGAAAGGAAAATTTCACAGTGAAGAGGAAAATCTATGCCTTACTCATGCAAGTTGCAGATAACAACTGCAAATCTTTGAGATAAATATGAGCAATATTTGTTGAAGCCTATCTCTGGTTTTCATCTCAGTACTGCTAAATATAAAACATATAAACAACTTGAGAAGAAGGAACTGTGACCTGGAGCTCTTGTCTGAACAAGAGCTGGCTGTGATGCAGCACATATGCTGTGTAGTCCAGCTTTTGCCCAGAGTGTTAATGTGTGCTCTGTTCCAGCCTGTTTCAGAGGAGGACAGCAAGGTCTGTGAAGATACAGGCCTGGACCCCATCAGGCTGAAAGGCAACCTCTGCATTTCTGGCAAGTGCTCTGCCCTTAGGCTCTTCCAGCAGGTGTGTCCAACCCCACCTGTGCTTCAAAAAGACAGCATCAGGACGGGTTTTCTAATGGCAGCACCTAAATCCTGACGTGCTTGCAGGTCCAAGACCCTCGGGGCACAGCCTGCTCGGGTGCGGGTTCCCCTTTCCCTCACCACCACCCGCTCCATCGCTGTGTACCCGGGCCTGAGCTCCGCTGTGCGCGCGGCAGGGCGGGCGGGGGGATGGAGAAGGGAAGGAGCTCAAGCCTCCTCCTGCCGGGGCCACCCGCTCCCGCTGGGCCCCTCCAGGACCTGTCCCTCCGAGCCCTCTCCGGGCCGCCCCCGCCGGCTGCGAGCCGTGCCCCCCGGGCCGCGCGGCGCATGCGCGGTGCGGCCGCCGCGCGGTGGCTCCTGCAGGGACGCGGCCGCCGCCGCCGCCGCCCGGGGCCGCCGCCGCAACGTGTTGCGCTCCGCAGCCCCGCATGGGCTGTGCTCTGCCTCTGCCTCTGCCTCTGCCTCTGCCTCTGCCTCTGCCTGTGCCGCACCGCCTGCGCGGCCGCGGCGCTCCCGGCCGCCCTGCTGCGGCCGCGCCCGGAGCCGCAGGCTCCAGCTATTCGCTTTGATGCCTTAAAGGACCTCTGCAGTTCATGCCGGGCTGCTCTCGCCGCCTCCTCCTGCTTCTCCTCCCCTCAGCCGCTGCGAGCCCCTTCTTGAACTGCTCCGCGCGTTACCGCCGATCGGTGCAGGCGGGCATTTCCATGCGAGCGCCAGCCGCCCGCTGCTGTAACCAGCATCAGCACGTCATCCGCCTCCCGCTCCGCACCCGGGGCGATTTTATTACTCCTGGAGGTGCAGGGACATTTTTTCGGCAGGAAGGTCCAGTGTAACTTTATTTGCGGCTTCCGCTGTTCTGTACCAGCCATCGGTTTCGCTCAACATCCTCCAAGAGCCGAGGGAACCGAAGTTGCCAGGTAAATGCCCCCTTCCTTCTCTGCAGCACTTAGGGAGGCGGCTCCGGTCTGCCTGGTTGCATGGCTGCGGCGCCGCTGTTGTACAGCGCGGGTTGCGAAGCGGAGGCAGCGTTTAATGGCACAGCTGTCACCGGCACAGCTCATGTCGCCGCCCGTCTGTCATGACACGTCCCCGCAGGGCTGCGGGGAGCGGGGGCTGCCGTGCCCTGCACAGCTGCCGCCGCCGGATCACCCCGGCCCGCCCCGCGCTGCCCGGGCCGGGGGAGCGCTCGGTGCCGCTGCGGCAGCGCAGCCCGGCCGGGCGCCGCCGTCACCGCTGTCGGTGTTGTCCCCGCAGGCCGGGCGGGCACCGCCCGCAGCCAGCCCGTCCCCGGGGAGGCCCGGCGGCGTGAGGCCGCCCGCCGCCGCTGCTTATGCAACACATCATCGATAACCACCCCGACATGGCCACGGCGCTGCTGGCAGGCGAGAAGCTGAAGGAGCTCATCCTGCCGGGGCAGCAGGATGACAAGGCGGGTGCACTGGCGGCTCTGCTCCTCCAGCTGAAGCTGGAGCTGCCCTTCGACCGCGTGGTCACCATCGGGACCGTCCTCATCCCCATCCTCCTCGTCACCCTCGTCTTCACCAAGAACTTTGCCGGTAAGGGCGGAAGGACGGGCAGGGCCGTGCCCCAGTGGCTGCTGAGCGGGACCATTGGTGCTGAGAGGTGTCTGCCAGCCCTCGCCTGGGCAGGCGGGGACGGCGGCAGGGCGGCAGCAGCCACTGCATGAGAGCCACCTGTGCCGAGGACGCGGCCTCTGCCCCTCGCCTTGGCGGGCAGGGGAGTGGTGTCGACGTGGTGGCCGCTCCCTGACGGGGGTAGTTGCTGCCTCTCGCCTTGCCGGGCAGGCGAGCGGTGGGCAGGGGGTCCCCAGCCACCCTCCGGGGCACTGACCTGCAGGGAGGTGTCTGCTGCCCTGCAGCCGCTGAGAGCCAGTGTGGGTGACACAGGGTGCAGGTTAATGCTCCTTGAGGTGGATCCTGAGCAGGTCCTAAGCTGGATCCTGGCTGGCGTCAAGCATTGTCCTGTTGTTACTTCAGACGTCTACAACATGAGTGTTAACTGGCCTGCTAGGGAGAGGCCGATACTGTATATGGAGCCACATGCACAATGTACTTTGCAATATTATCACAGTGGAAATCACCAGTGTCTCTTCCTCTTGACGGCCTACATCTTGCATACACCCAGTAACAATTTAAAAAGCCTGGTTTGATTACCCATCACCACCAGTCTTGTAAGGTCACATTTTCATGAGCCTTGAAAATTGCTGATCCAGTAAACTGTTATGACACCTTTTGGGCCACTAACACAAAAGGCCACAAAGCGTTGTTTTGCTTTGTGAAGTATAGGCTTGATGAGTGTAGCTGCCAGCGCATGACTCCTTTTAATGTCCCTTTAAGCTCCATACTGAAGATCCATGGGAAATTATTAGCACTTTAATATATGGGATGGACCTGGAAGTCTGTACCTTGTGAGGTTGGTAAGAACCTCCCTGCTTTGGGATTGACTTCCAGCACTTAATATCCCTAATACTTGTTTTCTTTATGAGATAAATCACCTAGAAGAATAACTGCTTGCAAATGGAGTCTGGAGATTTTTTCTTAGTTATAGTTAAAACTTTTTCAATCTCCCTCAATTTTTAAAAAAATACGGTTATTTAGATCAAGATTTAGATCAGCCACAATTAATAAGAGCCTCGTTTTTTTGATGGTCATCTGGGGGTATCTTGGAGAAACCAAGTTTACAGGGCACATGAAAACCAACTCTTCATAGCAACTGAAGGACAGGATTCAAGGTCACCTTTGGGGACTCTCTGTGGAATGCAAAAGTTTTGAGATTAGGTAAGCTAATAGAGTGCATCCTTACTTATATATGTGCTTTCATATTGTTTGAGATGTACAGTTTTGAACCTCAGTAGGCCTAAACTCAACCTTGGGTGCAGGCAAGGTCATGTCCCCCTTCATGTGTGTTCCTTTACATAGTGCTTCCTAGCAGAAGCCCTTTGATGACTCACTGCTTGTTCAGACAGAAGTAACTTGCTCCATATGAACTAGTCATCTGAGACTGCAGATTGTGGAGGAAGTGTCAAGTCTAAGAGACTGACATTTATACAGTGGATGTCCCTCTGCGCAGCTAAGCTGTGGTCCTCACACATACATGGAAGAAAGGGAGTCTACTGAATTTACTCGCATCTGCCTATATTTCTGCAGTTGAGTTTATTTTGTGCTGTGGAGACTATTCTCTAGGTTGACAGTTGCATTCCAAATTTGTTTTTCAGAAGGGCTTAAGGCAATATCACTTATGTCTACTTATGGACTGCGAATTCTGCTTTGACCCAGTAAGAGCAGTAGCCTATTGTATCCTGCCAGGGCAAAGCTTATAAGGCATCGCAGAAAACACCCTTATGTCTCTGGGAAAACATGGGGTAACATTCTTCCCTCATATGATGTCATGTGTTTGTTCAGATGGTCTGCAGTTAGAAAAATAATATGAGAAAAAAAGAAAAAAATGCAAATACAAGAGAATGTAATATAAAAATTCGAAGGATCTGACAAAACTAAATAGATTCTTTTTCAGGGTTGAGTCAAAGAGTTTGGGGTTAGTAGATTCAGTTCTCCTTCCACAGAGTTCAAGAGCAAAACTTTTATTAGTTTTAATGTGATCTGAATCAGATGTCACTCTTTAACAGAACAGTTTTACTCAGCCTTCTTTAATAAGTCAGGCTTGTCCAGAGACACTGATGCTGGAAATAACAGTTCAGCTGGATACATGCTTACTGCTGATTCTGCGGTTTGTGTTTTTTCACCCATGCACTGTCACTGATCTTAAAAAACATCTGACTTTGCTTTGGATACTGCTACTTCTGTGCAATTTAAATAATAGGTATGGAAGTTCAAACTTTGCTGATAAAATTGAGTAAGGTATCTACTGCCCCTTTATTGTGAATATCGTAGTAGCTTCCCAAACTTTCCTTTGGGCACTTGTATGCTTATCAGATACTTATTATTATTCCTCATTCTGTTAATGATGTCCAGCGGGAAGATACCATCATGCCACTAAACTGAAAACAACCCCCTTTTCTGGGGGCTATCATCATGGCTGGGCTTCACTAACGAAGATTTGGGAAAGGTCTCTACCCACGTTTATCACAAGCACGCTGGTGGCTAAAAAGGCCAATACGAGATAGGCATGTCCGATTGCAAAAGGCACAGCTGAAAGACTCCTTAGGTGGTAAATTCTGCAAGGCACGGTTCTTTCTGTGTTGCCTTTTTTCCTTGAGAGTGATCCTGCGTGCGTTCTCAAAAGCATCAGCAGCGTTATAGATGGTGTGTCTCCAGACCTCCGGGTTGGAGACCAGAGTAGACCAGTTATGATGATCAATATGGCCAAGGCTGAGATGTTGTTTCAGGGAGTCCTTGTATCTCCTCTTCGGAGCTCCTCTCTTGCGGCAGCCGGTGGCAAGTTCACCATAAAGCAGGATCTTAGGGAGGCGGTGGTCCTTCATCCTTGAGACATGCCCTGCCCAACGCAGCTGTGTTCTCAGCAACATGGCCTCAATGCTTGTGACTGCTGCTTGTTCTAGAACAGATGTATTAGTCACATAATCTGACCAGTGGATGGGGGCTATACCATCCTATTTAATCAGTACTGGTAAAGCTTTTGGAACAATGGCGCATGCACTCGAGACATAAAAGGGTAGTTGTCTAAAAGCAGTGGTTTCTCACAAAACTTTTTTGCTGAGTACTGAAAGAACCTGCATAATGAGTGGGTAGAGGAGATAAGAGCCTCTTATATCTCTGATCTACCTTTGAGCTTATGTCAGTGAAAAGTGTAGCTTAAAGTGCAGTCAAGAGCAACTGTACATTTGTGCAACAAGTGTGGTGGCAGCTGCTTGACCAAGCAGTGTGGGTGTCCTCCCCTGGGGGTGTGCAGAAGGCACCCCATCATCACAGGAAGCCTGGGCATCCCAGGGCAGCAGTAAGTCTTCTGGCGCCAGAGGCTGCAGTGAAGCATGTTTGAAAGCAGAGTTCAGTCCTGCAACAGAGGACAAAGAAAGAGCGTGTTGTTTATTTAAAAGATTGTAATTAACAACCTTAAAAATCATTGCATCTCTAGTATAATATATTATGTAGTGCATAGGACAGAGATAAAGTTATTTATTTAATTTTGTTGTTTTAGTGCAATCATTGTTTAGGTAAATTCATATGCTCTTCATGAAAGTGATTTGTTTACCCTTGCATTGGAGTGTTCTGATCTTTACATCTCTTTTGAGAAATTAAGTGACAAATTACTGCTTTAAAAGGCAAGACCTAATTGTTTAGTAGATACTATGCTGATGTTTTGAATAAATCACAATCCATCTGAACTTAATGCTTTACAGAAGACTTTAAATTAGGTATTGTGCTTTTCTTCTATTACATGTATCATAAAATCATAGAATGGTTTGGGTTGAAAGGGTCTTTAAAGATCATCTAGTCCAACTACCTGCCATGGACATGGACATCTTCCACAAGACGAGATTGCTCAAAACCCTGTCCAACCTGGCCTTGGGAAGGGACATCCACAACTTCTCTGGGCAGTCTATTCCAGTGCTCTCCCCCCCTCACAGTAAAGAATTTCTTCCTTGAGTCCAATATAAAGCTACCCTCTTCCAGTTTAAAACCATTGTCCTGTCATTACAGGCCCTGCTAAAAAGTCTGTCTTAAAAGCCCCCTTTAAGTACTGCAAGGCTGCAATAAGGTCTTCCTGGAACCTTCTCTTCTCCAGGCTGAACAACCCCAGCTCTCTCAGCCTGCCATCAAAGTACTCCATCCCTCTGATCATTTTCATGACCCTCATCTGAACTCACTCTAGCAGATCTTTCCTGTGCAGAGGGCCCCAGAGCTGGATGCAGGACTGCAGGTGAGGTCTCAGGAGAAGAGAGTAGAGGGCCTCTCAACCTGCTAGACATGCTCCATGTTTTGCAGCCCTGGATGCTTGGTGTCTTTACAGTCTTATTCAAGGTTTAAAAAGGGCTGTCATCCTTGGTTCACTTTAGCCCTATAAATGAATCTGTAACATAACCAAATTTTATCGAGTAATAAGATTTTGTTTCCAAACTTCACTTCTAGATGGCAGTGCATTTGGGGTGCAGTTGAGCTCTCTGCAGAGTGAAGGGCATACACACTTCTAGGATATGCTCCTGAAAATTAAATTCAGGCTGTGAAGGAGGCAGTAAGAGTTTTATCATTGATTTCAATGGAGACAGGAGTTTACTCTGATGGCTGAAGTAACATGATTCTTTCAGTGGCCCTCACTTCCTAAACTTTTTTCATAAGAGGAAAGAAAGTCACTCAGCTAACCTCCTACATTGTTATTTCTGAGTCTCTCAATTCTCCTTTAATGTTTTTCAAGCAAACCAGTGTGATTCCAGAAAGGACACCCCTAGAAAGTTAATTAAAATAAATCCATATTTATACTGGGCGTAAGATCATCATGAGATCATCATTTAGAAGCGATATTCAGCTACCCAACACAAAGAAAGCCCACATGAGCACACACAAGAGAAGAATGAATATTGTTTCCCTTTCTAGAACTCACCTGTGAACAAACTTGATATAAAACCTGCACATCCTCTGTTTAGGACCAGTGTATGTTGACCTCAAGGATGATAAGGAAAGTTTTTGAGGCATTTTTCTCTGACCGAGTGGGTGGATCTGTATTTGAGTTTCCTGGTTTCCCGGAGTTGGTAAAGGTGACTACAGAAGGCAGCACAGGCTAAGGGAAACCTCTCCTGTAGCAATGTCCTTGTTGAGATAACAGTGTGTGCAGTTGGTGGTCCCAAGAGAACTTTGGTTTGCTCTGTTTTTGTTTAAAGCACTTTTTAAAAGTGCTTTAAAGATAACAATTACATTTTTTATTTAAATATGAATGCCCGTGTGTTTGAAATTCTGTCAGAACAGTGACATGACCCCCATCACACCCTATATAGTCTTAGGCATCTGCTGGAGCACTCATGCAGGTGTATATGCAGTGCTTTGCAAAGGTCCGTGCTTGTGTTTGACTCTGTGAAGGTTTGATTTCTCATACCTATCTAACTTTTCATTTCCTAACAGCTTGAGCATTTAGTTATTCCTGTGCAAACTAGAAGTTAAATGCAACCAATGTGAATGGAGAGTTCAGATTTGATAGTACTGTGCTGTCCTGGGGCATAAATAGGTGATTATACCAGGTACTAGCTGGTGGTGAAGCAGATTTTGAGCCTGTGAGTATAGGTTGTCACTTTCGTCTCTTCATTTTAGATGCATTGGAGCCTGCTGGATTGTTCCCTTTCCTATGATAAAAGTTTTGATGTTCTTTTTATTTAAAGTGTTTACTTGTTAACATAAGCCAACCTTAGGTTAATATTTGGTGAAAAAATGGTAAACCACCAAACTTTTAATTAAATGTTAGTAGGTAAGGATCTCACTTATGTAGTTCTAGTCCACCTACAGTTTGTGTTGGTTTTTGGCAGTGGTTTTTAGTTATAATGTTTCAGTATTTCCTGTCAAGACATGGTCAGTCTGGAGTGGTATGGATCTAGATAAAAAGGTATTAGTCCTTTAAAACACTGCCTTACCATTTTCACTTCCTTTCCAAAATGCACAGAATGTGGAGTATTAGACAGCAACATTCATTGCCAGTTTGAAGTGGGTCTGTTAGATGTGCCATGAGTTTTTCATCCTTTACTCTCCCTGTTTTTACCATGGTACTAGTACGCACAAGCCACAGCTACAAGTAGGATGCTGCTGGGTCAGCAGGTGCTGTGTTCTGTCCTCCCTGACTGGCAACAGTGCTACAGGTGGCAGCCTTTTGTAGTGAAGTGTCTCATGGTATTTGCTGAACTTCCAAGACACTGTTCTACAATCCAGTAGTTTAAGACATACTTGACTTTCATGATGTGCTGCTTAATTTGTTTGTATGACTTCGTGTTTAGTGAGTAGTTTAAATATTCCAGTTCAGTGTTGTGCCGGGTCCAGAAGCAATGCCATCAGTAATGTCTGTGGGAAGTTCTTCGTGCAAGGGACCAGAGAGTGGTGGGCCCTAAAGGAGAATACATTGCTGTTTTTGTTATGTGTTATCTCCACAATATTGAAGTATTTTCGTTTCAAAACTGGTGTGGTCAAAGCATTGCTAAGTCATATCCCTCTTGTACAGTGCCTCATGCTTTCTATTTACAGTGAATTTTTCTTTCCATGTTGCAGTCATGTTTGCTTTTCTCTCAGAAGCTGTTAAATACCAGTACTTTATTAAAATAAAGCAAAGCAATCATCTAGTTGATTTTTATACTTTAGTCAAAAGCCAAGCTGTGGCACTGATTTCCGTGCTAGGTTTATAAAACAGTGCCTACAAAATACAAAAAAAGTTGCTCAAAAATACTGTATTTCTATGTCTCTTAGCAGTTACATAGCTCAACCTCTACCATCCTTCTGCTAAAAAATTTTCATGAGAAAGCAATGGAAAGAGACAGTAAGTTAAATGACTGAAGGGTCAGTTCAAGTTTTTGTGTTTTATTTTCTGTTTTGTAATGATTTACATAAGCAATGCTTACTTCACTGTGTAGCACAGTATATGCATGAGTTCAATGTCTTCTTTACTTTTCATGCTACAGTATGGTTGAAACAGTATATGCTGCAGATTTCTGTATTATGAGATGGAGTTTTATTTTGTGTTTTTGGTTAGCTTTTCTAATTTGTATTTCTGTTTCAAGTTGTGGCAGGATATTTTCATATGCTTACTTAGGTGACTTATCTAATAGATGACTTTTGATCTTGTTTTCCAGTTTTTCTCTTCAACTGCACTTAAAACAACATACAGTAAGAAAGTAAAGATGAAGTTTTTCCAAGTGATTATTCTTAGTGCTATGAGTACAGGGCCAAAATGTTTTGTGTACCTGATGACACCAGTGCAGAAATTGTTTGTGAGGTGATACTAGCAGAGAAAAGAGAATTTGAGGAGTGTCTCATTACCCTTAAGTGCTTTCTAAGCACATATTCTTAAAAAGGATTAAATGATACAAGCATGGGCTGGCTGCAGTTCAGCTGCTGGCTGTTTGCATTGCTGATGGGATTTTTCCAAAGAGTAAGGGCAGTTTACTCACATACAAACACGAGGTGTGCACAAGATATACATGCTGGGACTTTGCGAGTTTTGCTAATTTAAAGATTTGCAGTTACACAGGTGAATGGTAGATAGAAAGTATTCTTGAGGAAATCCATGAGCAATACATGTGTAATCACTGAACTGCAGTTCCTAGCAGCTACAAATATTTTCCTGTCATAAATTCTGTTTCTCGAACTTCATCGACACACATACATCATGTTTTGTTATATAGTCTTTAAAGACCCTGTTTGTGCTACTAACCCCTTCATTTTTTCAAGTGTCATATATGTGAAGAGGTCCAAAATGTGGATGAGTTTTATCTTACTACATCCTTTCAGATAACCAGCAATTTGAACAGATGGTCAAAAATATTTTTGTTTAAGAGCTACTTAATTTATTCACCTTTTGTCAAAGAGGAAAATTTATGAATAAATAAGGGTAAGGTTGAGTCTGTTTTTTAAACCTACCCTGAGTCATTTGAAGCTCTCTGTTGTCTCTAAACTAGATAGAAATCATGCATCCATGATGCAGAGGAAATCTCAGCTTGTGTGGTTTCTTAGAGCTGTAAAATTCTTCAAGAAGAATCTGCATCGTCACTGAGTTACTTGGGTTCTGTCAGTATTAAAAATAACTGCAGTAGGCACCCTCAGTAGGTATACATGTTTAATTACAAAAGCAGAATAATTTCGCAGTAGGCTGGCATGATTTGTGTAGAGGTGCCATTTGTTTTACGTGATACAGGATTTGTTCTAAGAAAAACATTGAATTCAGTGCAGATATTTACATCATTGGGGATTTTGTCCCAGGCATGTATTATACTCTTGCATTTGAACTGGGAAATGCAGCAGTTCATTATGATAGCAAGGTTTGGGGATTTGTTTGCTTTTCTTTAGTGGCACCGTGCCTGTCATGCAGATTCACGGTTGCTGGAGCAGTGCTGCAGCCAGGTGCTGAGATGCATGGTGTTTTTTGCAGCTTAGAGCTCAGTGACTATTTCTGGAACATTTTGGTTAAATGCTCAAATAGTTATTTCACATTTTGAGGTTGGGGTACCTTATCTTCTGAAAGATCCATATCTCTTCAGGAGGTCAGGAGACCTCCACACTGGAACTGGCAGAGCCCCTGGGAGCTGCCAATTCTCCTGGCTCTGCTGTGATGAATCAAAACAGTTGTGATACATTACAAAACCCAATTTCTCTACACATGGAGGAACCAGTTTTCCAAAAAGCAGTAGACTGGCCATCTCTGCCCTATAAATACTATGTTATTAAAATAATATTATTACCTAATGAGCAAACTATTGGTCTTTTCCCTCTTTTTCAATATGAAGTTTTCTGGGTGCTGTGATTATGGCAAGAGGTACTTAATACAAGCCGTCTTTTTTATTTCTAGTCATTAAATAACTGCGGTGCAATAGAACAAACCTACTGTTTCCTTTTGCTTCCTGTGGTTGTATTTTGCATTTGACTCTTGGTTTAGGAAGCCACCCTTGTATCATCAATTTCACTGGATTTTCATAATTCATTTCACTTCAGCATTTATTCTTGCAGTTTACTTTAGGTATTTCTGTAGTCCACATTACCATAATGTCTGTGTAGTTGCTTTGGAGTTTCATCTCTAGAGGACAATTTTTGAATTGGCCAACATTATTTTTTTAATCTTCGCAAAACATTAAAACATTATTTTCACACCTTACCACTTCTACTATGCGGCAGATCTGTACACCACCAAAATTCCTCTCACCTCCTCATGTAAATGCTAAATTTAGAAGTAAATGTTATTCAGATCTCTTTTGTAGGACTGCCTGCATGGCTGAATTTCATTAATTATGTTTTGATGAATACATTCCTTTAGATTCAGATCTAACCTTCCCTCAAATCTTGGCATAATACGGAGCTCTTTGTACAATCACAAGCATTGTCATTTCCTTCCAGGTGTTTTCTGAATGCTCACAGAGCTCTTTTGAGCACAGAAAGAAATGCTGCTAGTGAAGTTCAACAATACACTATAAATAAGCTCTCTTTCCAGTGTTGTTACCACTATCCTGCATGGCCATCACATGGTGGATGATAATTCATCACTGAGGAAAATTCCTCTATAGGAACAGCCAAATGGATTTCACTTAGGTGTCTCTGCGCCTTCTGCATAATAGTTGCAGTTTCTGGAATAACCTTCTCCAACAGCCTTCAACATATCAGCCAAGTTGGAGTAGATACCTTTTTCTCCTGACTAACCTGAGCAGGTGTTACAAGTCTTTAAGCCTCAGATTGCTGGTAAAGGAACTTCAGCATACCAGCCACTTTTAAAAGAGCCAGTGTTTATTACATATAGGGAATATAGTTCTGTAAATTTATATATACACTAGGAAAGTGCATTGCTAATTTATTGATTCTGCAGATCTAAAATGTGTGCAGTTCAAGCAACAGTCTTGCAAGCAAAAAAAAACCAAATTGGAAATACAGGGACACCTGCTGCAGCCCTTGCACTGCAGTTATCCCTATGGGTGACCCAGTACCTCTACATCTTTGAAGCTGCTTATTTACTTCTTACTCATTATGATTAATCCTTGTAGAGTATAGGCCAGTAAAACTTAATAGGAGCAGTGGTTTCCTATCTCATTTCTTTAGGGACCTTCTTTTCAAGATTTTTTTCTTAAACAGGACAAGTGGTTTCAGAGATTGGGCAAAAAAGGCTATACCTTACCTTGCTGATCATGGAGAAATTTGTACCTTAGGAAGACTTCATGGTCATGGAACCTGTATTCAGATTTGGAAGGAATATTCCCTAAGAAGGCTAAAGGTATTGTCTTTTTGTTTTGATAAAAGTAATAATTCTTAGTAATTAGCTTGCTGAGTTAAGGCTTACTTTGATGGATGTTTTCTTATTCATATGACTAAACTTAGTTAAATAGGACTGTATGACTACAGTTGATACACAAAAGTAGTTTCAGGGATCCATTCCTATGCTGTACTAATTTCTAACCTTTAAATAAAGTAGTTGAAATAAACTAGTTAAGTTAAGGGAGCTTTTCCTTTTGTTGTCAGTTAATTCGGGTATTAGCCAACATTTGTTAAAATCACATTCAAGGCAGAGTTACATATTCCCTGTGGACTATGTAACTGAGATGGAAAACATGTATACTGCTTAGGTAATGTTTTACTTTCTTAGACTACATTTGCAGCCTTAGTAACATGAATGTTTTTTATCCATTTTTTTTTCAGAGAGAAGAGGATCCAGGACATTTCTTCTTTTCCTTTTAAAAATTGCTGAGAAACTACTAAATAAATTATTTCTGTTTCTTAAAATAAACAGTTTGCTACCTGCTTTCTTGTGCCTTTTAGTACCCAAGATGAATGAGGCATGCATATAAGATTGCTTACATGTATTTGACACAAAGTAAGGACAGCAGTATGATTAGGAACACCCTTGTCAAATACTGGCATTTATTGCTGAATTCAGGGAGTTTCTAAATTATTTTGTCTGTTAGAAACTTGTGCACTGGGAATGATGGGCAGGGAGATTCGGAAATTCTACCTAAATGTTGAATTACTCCTTAGAGACAAGTGGAGAGTACAAGGAGTGCTTCAGAGATCTTGACTGGCTTGCCATCTTTTCTTCATAAGCAGGTTGGGCACAGGTTTGAGGATATTTAGCAGCCCTCTTCAAGAAACAGATGCCAGTTGCTAGGAAGCACTAGGCTAGGGTGAGTCTAGAGTATATTTGACTCAGTAAGTGCACTTATCAGTATACTTACCTGATACTTAGCTCGAGTCTCCAGTATGAGGGTTTAGGCACTTGTCATGGGGCCAGGAGATCCAGCCTGTTCCACAGCCTTTAAACACCAGTTCTGCTGCCTATACCCATGTAGGGCCATGGTGGTAAGGCTGAGTATTTACTTCTAGATCCTTGAAGAACTTTTTGCACAGGAGTCATACTTACCTTTCCCTTGGTGTAGCAAGCACAAGAATTTTCATATTTTTTTCATATTTGAATTACATTTTCTGAAAACTTTCTTTTTTTTCTGTCTGTGATTACAAAATTGTACTGTTTCTTCTGCGTTACTGATTTACTGCACTGGAATCCTGAAATCATGCAATTCAGTTGGAAGATTAATGAGGTGTGATTTCTTTTTCCAGAGTAAATTCTAAAAACTGGAGGCCACAGGAGACGTGCACAATTTGTTATTACAGTTTATATTTTGCTTTGGGTAACTATACTTCATTCCACTGGGAATGCAGTAGGTGTAAAAAGTCATTTGCCCTGTTACATAGGGACGTATACTGTTTATTACTAATATTTTCTTTTCTTACTTTGTAATGCCTACCAAAGCATCTAAATTTGTTGTCCATATTTATTTAAATAATTTTTGCTCATAATAATATTTTAGAAGCTTGAAAGTGACCCCACTACAGCATCAGTTCTTCAAAGAGAGATGCACATGCCAGATTTTATGCGCTGTGAGTAATCCCATTGGCTTCAAGGGAAATGCCCAATGCTTGAAGTTTTAAGTCTTTTTAGGAGCAGGTCTTACTTTTTATGCTTTTGAATGCTAAGAGATTGCCATTGTTGTCTTTATTTTTAAGGGGCTAGTGAATGTGTTAGGTGCAATTCACTCACTTTCCCCGGAAGACCTGTAAAAACTTGCATGGACAATGGAGAGTGATACATACCTATGGTGAAGCCATAGGTATGTATCACTCTCCATTGTCCATGCAAGTTTTTTTCAGGGTGAAATAAGAGTATTAGTTGAAACTTTCTATATTTATGAATATAGAACTTTCTATATTTATGAAAGTTGAAAACAAATACATTTTTTAATATTACTCAAGCACAAGTCCTGTGAGGAGAGGCTGAGGGAGCTGGGGCTGTTCAGCCTGGAGAAGAGGAGGCTCAGGGGAGACCTCATCACTCTCTACAACTACCTGAGAGGAGGTTGTAGCCAGGTGGATGTTGGTCTCTTTTCCCAGGCAACCATCAGCAAGACAAGAGAGCATGGTCTCAAGCTGTGCCAGGGGAGGTTTAGGTTAGATATTAGAAAGAATTTCTTTACAGAGAGGATGGTCAGACATTGGAATGGGCTGCCTAGGGAAGTGGTGGATTCTCCGTCCCTGGAGATTTTTAAACAGAGACTGGATGTGGCACTTAGTGCCATGGTCTAGTAACCACAGCGGTACTGGATCAAGGGTTGGACTTGATGATCTCAGAGGTCCCTTCCAACCCAACTGATTCTATGATTCTATGATTCTATGATCCGGTGTCAGAGCTATGATTTTAACAGTCTTACAGCCTTTTTTTTCATACTACTTACATATCAGGAGAACACTGTTAAAAAAAAAATTGATCTGCTGTACCTTCTTGAAACTGTATTAGAAAGGGCCCTCACTACTAAGTGAGTTATCCATGTGAGGAAAACTTGGTACTCTGCTGTCCTCATCAGATCTGCATATTGAGATCCAGCTGTATGTTTTTGCCAACTTTCATAACAAACAAGATTAGTTATTGACATACTGTTTTTTAATTTATTTGTGATTGACACAGGTTGCAGTAGAGGAGAAACAGTTCCATACCCTACTATAATGGGATCAGACACATTCAGGGTGTTTGTTAAATGCTGCCATCACCTAAGAGGTAACATTCACAAAAGCTACTCAAACTTGGTGTCGATCTGGCTTGGCAGCTTCTTGTCAATGAAGAGAGAGATAAGCTCTTCCGCCAGGCAACACCTAAATGAGTCTTTTGCTTTGAATCAGTTTGGAAGGGAATTCCTCACTTCCATTGTCTGGAGCATATTCTAGAAGAGTGAGCTTCTTAAAGCCAATGCTATGCTTTGTAAATCAAGTCCTGTGCTGAGAGGGTTAAACTAAATATCCCTATGGAATAACTTTACCTGAATTAGTGGCAAAATGTAAAATGACATTTGCTGTCTCTACTGGTTGGGACAGCCCCCCTTTTCTCTGAAGCAGTGGCAATGGATAGGGTGCAGCATTAATCTCTTAGTGTATCCGTTCAGTGTAAATGTAAATGTTAAGACATTTTGTTTCTTTTTTTATTTATAAAATAAATATATATTGACTTGTTGTATAAATATACAATTTTGGCAAAAGTCACTCTAGCTTTCAGGTCTCAGTGAACAGAACTGGAAGAACTGTTCCGTTTATTTGATAGTTGCAACTGATACATCAATCAAAAAATAATCCTTATGAGTGATTTGTATGAATACTTGTTGCTGTTTTCCGAAGTATTCGTGATGTTGAGACCTAGGAGAAATGAACCCATGTATGCCACAGGAAATTGGGTTTCCTATTGGCAAGTTCACCCAATTAAAAAAATTTCTACTTATGAGAAATGTAGCATGCTGCTTTTTTTATTTCCCCATGGGAACATTTTCACATAGGAATCTGTCTGGTCTCCTGAGAAATCCCACAATAAGTCTTTGATAGTAGGAGATGAAATTTTTTGTATGCATCCCTTCATGGGTAGGGTTAGGAGGGCATGTAAATTACCGAAATCAAGGGACTCAGTGAGCATTTTTCTTGTAACACGTCTGTAAATACACAAAATAGTCTAAATGGGAAGCTGTGTAACTTCAGAGTGCTTTAAGCTCTCCTCAGAGATTGAACTTAGATCATTTTAAAATAGTCTTCAGAAGTGATATTAAAGAATTTGCAGGGCTTATTCACTGTGCATGCTGTCTTGGGTAGCAGCATTTATTCTGTCAACTCTGTTTAAATTGGTAGTATTTTTAGAAAAGAATTCTCACTGAATCACTTTTAAAAAAAAAACAACAGAATTTTTGTGCAGCTGTCAGCATGTAGATCTCTGTAGGTCACAGAAGAGGTTTATACCTCCACACCAAAGAACTAGCTTCTGATTTGCTCACATGTAAAAAGCAACTGGTCCAGTAAGGAGTCATCTTACTAAGCCAGAAAGATTAGGGGGTTTTGCCTGCATATTAATTTTTAATATTCTATTTATTGTTATCAAACAACATGATACTTTATTATTTTTTTTATTATTTTTATGATTAAGAGAACAGTGCCACCACCCTCTTCCAGTGAGCTGTTCTTGATCTGAATTGTAAACTACATTCAGAACTGGAGCAGGCTTGGCATTCTTGAGTGATTTTCAAGTCAGGAGAACATGCCTTCTCCCTATGGGTCTCATTTTGGGAGGTTTTTTAAAGGTATACCAGAACACTGTAAAATATAGTCCCTTTGTTCTACCAGCCAAAACATAAAAACATGGTCTTCCTCTTTGAATAGGGTTTCCTCATAATGGTCATTGTTCTTTAGGCAATTAATACTGCTCTAGTTTTCACAAGGTTTTCTATCTTTCTTTCATGTATTGCTAGAAAAATCTGATTGTATAAGAACATAATTTATCTACCAGGTCAAGACAAAAGTCCTTTTATCCCACCATCCTGCTGATGATGGTAAAAAAAATACTTATCAAGAAGTGTTAAAATAAACAAGCATACAGCATAATTTCCTTTGATAAACCCTTCCACCCTCCAGCAGCCTGCGATTAAACATTTCTTGAGAGAAAAATTGCATCACTGTGTATTTAATAATCCTTGCTATACTTTTTCTCCCATTACTTTGTCTGATTGCTTTCTTGATCCGCAGTATTTGTTTCTTCCATAATACTGTATGACAGTGAGTTCCACCATTTAATTACATGTTGTGTAAAGAAAACAGTGTTACAGTTTCTAATGTAGAATTAAATTTCCATAGCAAGAAGTTGGTAACACACCAGATTCTGTCCTGATCGATCACACTTTAATTCAAGAATGTTACCCAAGAGGGATACAATTGACTAAATCCTTGTTTGTCGTAAGTTTCAATTTTTTTTTACCATATCAAATGAATAGACTTTGTCAATAAGTATTAAAAACATTGCTTTCAGCTACATCTAACTTTTTTCTATTTGGAAGAATATTTAGCTGGGATGAACCTTAAATTTCATCTAAATTTCAGTATTTGCATGGAACATCCTCAGCTGCTGACCATGTCGTGAATATCAGGTCTTTTAGCTTTGCAGAGTTCAGGTCGCAGTTGGTTAGGATATTGTTTTCAGAGATTTAATTAAACCAAAAGACGTATTTCTTGCTGACATTTTTAGCTCAGGTTCATTCTAAAACTTTCAGGTAAAAAGTTTGGCCTTGGGCTTTGCGAGGATGTGTGCAGGCTAAGCTGGTTAATAGACATGGAGGGCTTAATGCTCATGTAAAGATACGGTAAAATAAAATTGATATAATTTGAAATGTTTATTTTCCAGAGCTCCTTTTGTAGGTTAAATGCACAGCAGTGACTTTTCTCTCTGTTATACAGAGGAGCCAATATACTGTTATACACCACACAACTTCACCCGCGATCAAGCCTTGTATGCCAGAGGATATTGTTGGACAGAATTAAAAGATGCCTTGCCAGGAGTTGATGCCAGCCACTGGCCCTCCTTGTTTGAGCATAAGTTCCTACCTTATGCACTGCTGGCTTTTGCTGGGATAATGTACATTCCAGCTCTGGGCTGGGAATTTCTCGCCTCCACCCGGCTGACTTCAGAGCTTAATTTTTTGCTTCAGGAGATTGATAACTGCTACCACCGTGCAGCTGAAGGGCGGGCACCAAAAATAGAGAAACAGATTCAGTCCAAAGGCCCAGGGATCACCGAGAGAGAAAAAAGGGAAATTATTGAGAATGCAGAGAAGGAAAAAAGCCCTGAACAGAACTTGTTTGAGAAATACCTGGAAAGAAGAGGACGAAGTAACTTTTTAGCTAAGCTTTATCTTGCAAGGCACCTATTCATCATCTTTTTAAGCATCATACCAATCACATACTTATCCACCTACTATGCTACGCAGAAGCAAAATGAATTTACATGTGCTCTAGGAGAGCCTCCAGACAAAACTAGCAGCTCCAAATTGCACATCAGAGTGAACTGTAAGCTGCCGTCTGTCCAGCTCCAGCGGATTATTGCTGGTGTAGATATTGTTCTCCTCTGCTTCATGAACTTGATAATCCTCATCAACTTAATTCACCTCTTCATATTTCGGAAGTCTAACTTCATATTTGATAAACTGAACAAAGTTGGAATAAAGACCAAGAAACAGTGGCAGAAGTCCCAGTTTTGTGATATCAATATTTTGGCCATGTTTTGTAATGAAAATAGGGACCACATAAAGTCATTGAACCGTCTGGATTTTATTACAAATGAAAGCGATCTGATGTATGACAATGTGGTGCGCCAGCTGCTTGCAGCATTGGCCCAGTCCAATCATGATGCTACTCCAACTATGCGTGATTCAGGGATCCAAACAATAGACCCAAGTGTTGATCCAGCAGACATTGATGCTAATGAACAGCTCATCATTAAGAGACCAAGGAAGAAGATGAAATGGATCCCGACTACCAATCCCCTTCCTCAGCCATTCAAGGAACAGTTAGCCATTATGAAGGTTGAAAACCATAAACCTGATAAACCGAAGCCTGTGAGGAGGAAAACAGCAACAGACAGCCTTATAGCTCCTTTGTTAGAGTCTGCTGCAAAAACCTCACAGCAATCGTCTGCTCATAAAACCGAGCCAAGTGCTATCCCAAGCACAAGCAGTGAAAAAAAGCACACACGGCACTTTTCCTTGGATGTTCATCCATATATACTTAGTAGCAAAAAACCCAAGCCAGAGGTTCAAGCCATCCCCTCGATGCCTACATCAAAAAGCCAAGAGGGTGGATTTTTAAACCAGGAAGAAAATGTTGTAGTTCACGTTACCTCCTCTCTCAAAGGTACAGTATGCCATAATGCCCATACCACCTCCACAGACCATAATGTGCATAGCAATCTTCAGGAACTCAAAGTTTATCTGAACGGTTTGACTTGCCTTGCTAGATTTTGGGATAGCTAATAATCTCAGGGCTTATAGGTCTCAGAAACAGAGGTTCTCTCTCTTAAAAAGCTATGTGGAGGGTAAGGATTATTACAGTAGAGCTGTACAAAACAGGATGCAGGCTGTTGATGTGGGTAGTTTTTTAAATGTAAGCATGACCACTACAAATGTGGTCATGCCTTGCCAAGGAAATGAGGAGCGTTTGGCCCCATGATACCCTTCATTCTCCACCAGCACCTGGCACATTTCAAACATGCCTTATTTTCAAGTCATATGGAAACTTCCATGGTAGATGAGCAGTCCTCTGATCAGTAATAGCCCCTTAGGAGCATGTGGGAGACTAGTAATGGCAGTTAAAGCTGCCTGTAGAACAAAAATCTCTAACTACCAACTCTTACAAGTTGGCATGTGTTTGTCACCTAGGAAGTCACAACTCAGCTCATTGACATTGTCCTTCACACAAGAGATGCTTTAAATTGTCCTGTGTCTCATGTGGACCAGAGGATTGATAGTCTGAAGTGTGGGTGCTGGTCAGGGATTCAGGATTTCTGCCATTCCCTTCCTGTGTGGCCTCACAGGAGATGCTCTTTCTGTGCCTCAGTTTCCTATGTGTTTCCTGGAAAGCCTGTCCCTGTCTTAACTCAAAAGGAGTGTTTCAAATATATCAATAATTACTAGGTGCTAGAGTGATGAGGAAAGCCATTTGAACATTAAGAAAAGTGATAGATCAGTAGATAAACTGATAGACAGATATCTTCTTGTTTATTTTTGTAAGCTACTGACATAAGAAAGAAGCACTATGCAGTTGAAGTTACAGAAAAATCTGTATGTACTTAAAGCAATGGCTCTCATCTCATTACAAGCTAAGACCTCCCTCTGGGCTTCGACAGACTGACATCTACCGTCACCCCACTGCCCAGCAAAGAAGTGATTTGAGGTATAAAAGTTTCTGTCACTTCCGAATCCCTATGCTCCTTAGAGCCCTCCAACTCCCCAATATGCATGTGAGCTATTCTACAGCATTCCTTATCCAGTTACCTGCTGTGATTTCAACTCCTCAAAACTACTGGGGTTTTCTGGTCTCAATTACCTTTATCTAAATTAGTGCTTTAATATTTTAAGGGCAGAAAATAATTACAGGAGTTTTGGGGCTCTGTGACTCCCCATTTACATTAAAAAATTTCAGCTTTGTTTTTGAGTTAGACCTACATTGCAGTCCATCAGGTAAGGTAGACTTATAATTTCTGGAAAGAGACATCAGTTAATGTCAAATTGCTGAGTTCTTTCTAAAGACAAGTGGCTTACAATATGTAACCACTAGTTTTTCCCATTGAAACTACCAGTGCCTTTTGTATTCCATCCTGTGGATTTCAATAGTCATAACGTTTGTCAAAACATTAAATCATAATATTTATAAAACACCGGCCATACTGTAGAGGGGAATAAAATATATTTTTCAGTTGTTTTTTTTCATCATTTTACAAAAATATCATTCACATAAGAAAGCATGAGCATGCGTAAAAAACAGCCAGATATACAAACCCCATTTGTTGTTTGTCCTGTTTCCCTGAGCGTACAACCCTGTTGTTTTGAAACAGTCCTGTTGGATTTCTCAAGGGTTCCCAAGAAAATTCAGCTCAGGGTCCACTTCTGATCCCACTGAAATCGGTGGCAAACCTGCCAATGACTTTTATTGGTTCAGGACACTCCTGACTGAGGGACTGGAAGGGTGACAGACTACCTGTCCTTTAACTGGCTGTTTTGTTTTCTTCTAGACACCCCTCATCCTGCAAAAGAGATCCTATACTCATCTGAGACATGCAGAACTGTGCCTGCTGCTGCAGCTTTTGTCACATGTAACCACAACCATATAGCCACAACTGCTGCTGCCACCAGTATGGCTTTGAACCAGGTCAAACCAGAGCCAACACCTGCACTGAACTGCAACTCAGCCCACCCTTTGCTGCACATCAACACACTGTACGAGGACCATGAGGAGGAGGTTTCAAACATAATGGACAATGGGATTCACTCACCGACTGACACGGGGGAAATTCTCTCCATCCCTACCCCAAAGCAGATAAGGTTGGCAACGTTTGACGAGCCAATGGCAATCGTGAGCTCGGTGGAGTACTGAAGGCCCCAGGCTGCCCTGCTGGCCCCTGTGGCTGGGCCCGAGACCACTGCAGTGCAGAACATGGTCCCCCCAGCAATGCAACTCACTGCATGAGCATGGAGAGTTTTCACACAGACTGTAGCTTCTGCTGATAACACCAAACAGTTTTACAGGATCACATCATGAGCACTGTCAGTTATTTGCGAAATAGAATAAAGAAAATCTGGTGGAAATAGACCTTTAACACTAAGACAACCACTAGCTCTAGCTCTAAACTATAGCTTCCTGATTTAAATGGGAATTAGCACAATTTATGAACATTAGGAGTCTGATGGCTTGCCACAGCAATTTTAGTGAGTGTTTAAATCCTTTGCATTCAGAATTACTGATTAAAGTTAAAACAACTCGGAGGTGAGGTATACTTTTTTAATGGCAGCAGTTAAATAAGAGTTCTTTTCTAAGCAGAGAGGATTTTTTTTTTTAAATTCAGGATTTTGAAAAAATTATATGCAAGCAAAATTTGGTTTTGTTTGTTTCTTTAGCTCACTGATGTTGGGCTTGATGGAGACTTAGCTGAAAGGGCCTTACTACCACCAGCATTTCAGTGCAAAAAGATTGATACACTCAATCTCTTGCATTTATAAATGAAAATACCTGAAGTATGCCCCGCCCTTTAACATGCTTATATGTTTGATGGAAGATGATTAAGAGTTTATTTTTTTAACTATATTTTACCATGGAAAAAATTACTTTATTAACTTTTCAAACCAGGTGTTACTTTTAACAAAATGTGTAGAAGAGAGTCATTGTAACTGCTTATTTTTTCATAGTGTATTTATGAACCAGGTTAGAAACTTTCATGGGTGCTTCACTGATACGAAAAATCTTATGGAGGTCATTACAAAATATCTTACAAAATATGAAACCAGCAAACCTGTTGTCAAATAACACACAGTTAAAGTCTATGAATTTAGTTCTGCAGATTTGGCTAGTCCTTGATTCAGCAAACACTTAAGGCCGTGGGTGACACTGAAATGACTCGTGTAAAGCTAAGCACACACTGAAATGGCTTTGCTGGATCCTGGCTCTAGTGCAGGCAGACAATAATCCTGCGGTATGTGCTATCACTCTGATTCAATATTTGCCATCCTTGGCTCAAAGCACATCTTCATGCCCATCTTCCTATAATTACGGTATGTGTGATTTAATAGAAAACTATAGTATAACTAAAACATCTATTAAAATTGTATCATGCAATAACCATTCTCAGCAAAATTATAGTGAAACAAAAAGTGACTGTGTTAAAATAATATTCCTAGCTGCATTCAGAATTACAGACTGTGTGTGTTTGCTTCAAAATTATGTATAATGGTAGAAAAAAATATGCAGCACAAATATGGGACTGAAATCTTGAGTTTATTTTTAATTTATTACCTCAGACATGCATATATTATACCAATATTTAATGAAAATAGCACTGAAAATAAATACCTATTATTCTGAATATTTTAATGTGTACTACTTCGTAGCATAGTGTTACAACACACCTCTAAAGCAAGGTAACCAATATTCTTGTCAGTAGATCCCTAGGGCTGGATTAGAGTGAAATGACACTGAATGACCTGTGTGTACTTATGAGGCAGGCTTATTTTAAAACAATTTGGTTGCAACGGAAAGGAGGTAGGTAGCCATTTTGGTTCTTTTCTATAAAATTATAAAATTGTGATGAAGAAAATACATAAGAAGAAAGAAAGAGAAGGAAAGGACAAGAATAGATAGTGAAAAGATGTCACCACCTATGGATCCAGCAACGAGACTTGATCAGTGCAGTTTCAATGTCTGTGTCAGAGTCATCATGGCAGTCGATCCATTGGGGTTAGGGCCCACACAACAGAGTTCAACGGCTTACATGCTTTCAGGCTCATGTGGGAATGCCCCAGTAATTCCCCAGGGGAGAGCTTTTCTTCAGCGATCTTTGGTGGTTTGTGGCCCCTTCTAATGACATGGCCACTGTTTGGCCCTTCTAACTGTTCCACTTGTGCCTCCTTCCTTAGGGAGGAATACCTTCAGGCTGGCATGTGAATGCCCCCTCCTGCCCATACCTCCCCTGGGAGGGAGTTTTACACTGTCAGCCTTATCAGGAGAGGGGAAATTGACATGATAAAGAGGATTATCCCTCTCCACAGGATCTCCTTCTTATCGACCTTTTCCCTTACTGGCAGGAAAACACTTTGTTTAAAACATCAATCCTGGTTTATCAGGGAAATGATAGCAGGACTCAAGCAGCCCATCCAAACAAAGTTCTGTCCATCACACTTAGTTACATACAATTGGGATTTTATGATAAGCAGTATGCAGGACATGTGATTCACATAATGTAAAGCCACCATTCCCCCTTACATCAGTTGTGCCCAGCCTTTTTGGCCTGAACAGCCCAATACCAAAACAGCAGCAAGGCACAGGATGCATACTGCAGACAGGGAAGGGGGGTTAGGCACAGCTGGAGGACCTGGCAATAACACCCCGAGGTCTTGGAGCAGTGTGGCATGGAGCTAATGGGGGACGTGGAGTTCGATCCAGGGCAGCTGGGAGATGATGACTGCAACGGCTCCTACTGGCTTGTCTCCTTTCAGCCATGGGAAAAGTCACCCGTGTGACTTTTAAATAACAATCTGCACCTGCATAGTCAGGGTCTTATTCTACCCAAGGTACAGGAGGAAGCTTCCACAGCCAAGGAGTGGGGCATCACCTGGGACTGCAGGCAAGGTCTCTGCTGCCTGATGGGTTACTGCCAATCACTCAGAGTCACCCGAAAGCAATGGCACGGAGTCTGGAGGTGAGTAAAATGCCCCACTACATCCTATTCATTTAGATGAATACTGTAGTTAGAATTCATTTTTTAGACAAAACCGTTATAGTTCAGGACTTCAGTTAAACACCAATAAATATTTAGAAAAAATATGGAAAATTGCCATACGACAATCATGAAATTCTTAATAAAGGCAAAGTGAAAGAATAGGACCTGGAGGCCAGTTTTAAAGCTATATAACTCCCTTATACCACTGTACTTTCAATTGCCAAAGGCAGTGTGGTGAATTTCTTCCTGGTTGCAGCAGCTCAGCTGACAATGTTACAAATGTATGGGGGAATCCTTGAGGTTGCCTTTCCACTATCCACTTGGTACCATTAAGTACTACATCAACCATAGAGGTCTGTAGCTGAAGTGATATACCAATATATGCACATACCAGTATCAGGAAAAGCAGACTGTCTCAAAACTAAGGATCTGAACTTGCAAATGTTCAGGTTGAAATGTACTTTGAAAATAGCTACATTCAATAATTGGAGGGAATTTCATTACTGAGAAACTACAGAGCCAGGTTCTCAGGCATGATGACCTGATGAGGCAGAAGAGTTGCCCACTAAGGTGTTCGTGTTCTGTATTCATTCAAGAGCAGGACTCAAGTCACTGTCATTGTCTGTGATACTACTGGTTACTGGTTTCTATTGATTTAGGGTCTGTTGCTGCCCTTGTAGAAATCAATATTGTGTTTGACTGGACTGACAAAGAAAGAAAGGAAACCATATGGTTTACCTCATCCCTGGGACAAGTGGAACTCACAGAACACCCACTTTACTCATCCTTAACCTGTTGTGTTACAGGAGCATTTGCACCATCATCTTTCATAAGCCTGCAGATGTCGGGCACTCAGCTCTGAATGTTAACACAAGTAACTACTTGATAAGGGCAGGATGGTGGCCCAGACACAGTGTTTCAACGACCAAACAAGTAGGGAGCAAATGCAGCTTCATCTTGGCTGATGTGGGGTAAATATCTGATGCAGGCACATAGCAAACCCTGCCTTGCTGAACTGAAAGGAAAATTTTTGTGTCTTACCCACCAAAAAGGACTTACCTAAACTGAATGACCAAAGACAAGGAAGTTGAGATAAGGCCTCATTTTTAAATGTCTCTTTAGCCTGAATTGCATTTACATCTCCATCTGCCTTGTCTCTTCCTAGCGGTTTCAGCTTGACAGATCTGATGACTCATATTCTTCAAGGCTGTTTTCCCATTTATTTCACAGGAAATAGGACTGCATGTTGAGAGCACAGAAACCCTTTTCTTCAGGGTACTCTTACTCAGACTACATTTGACAACCAAAAAGGAGAGACAAGTGTGTCAGAAACATCTTTTGAGCTATATTTAGGCTGTGCGAACCCAGCAGGAGATCAGCTGTTTCTGTCTCACAGCAGCTAGAGAAGTGCTTCTGTTGGGACTTTTTTAATGCAATAATGATTTTTAGTATTGATGTTACTAACATTTAGCTGTACGGAGTAAATGTACACATAAACACACATAGATTTATATATATTAACTATATACCTACAAATTGTATATATACATGTAAATATGCATCTTGCATACAAATGTTCATCTTCTGTACTTTGCTTTGTAAATAAGCTGTACTTAGTCATTTCTTTTCATTTCCCATTATCATGCAGTAGGCCCAACCCAGCAACATTATGTGTCTTTCTGACTCCACTGGGATTTTCTGATGCTCAGCATGCCTGTGAGGACGCTCTGGTCCTGCAGAGTTAGGTGTGCTGGGTTGATACTGTCAGTGAGTCAGGCCCTGATCTTGGGAGCTGAGCTGTTCTCTGCATTGTACTTCCTATGACTCCTTGGCACCAAAACCCAGGGCAAAATTTATCTCTGTGCTGGGGACCCAGTCAGTATAGCTGACAGTTATTTTGTGCATCCTTTGTATCTCCCGAGCTGGCTCCCAAAGCCAGTGTTGGACCCAAAGCAAGTGAAGCAGAGTTGAAGCTTCTCTTGCATGTCCCAGCCACCAGGTTATCTGCCAGTTAAAAGTACAGCAGGGTTAGAGCTCACAGACTGTAATAGAGACTGCACTGAGGGAATTTCATCTCCAGCTTTAAGCAAGCTTGTCACTGCCCTCTCAGGCTTGCATCAAAGGGAGCACTAATGAAAAGCTAAGTCTGAGAGCATGAGCCCAGGCTCCTAAAGCCACTGATTGAATGAGAACTGGAGACAGCCTCAAACGCACTTGACCTAGCACTGCATAGGGGAAAATTCTTGCCTTCATATCACAGTCATAGAAGAATATTAATAGGAATAGTGAAAATCCAGCTTTAAGCACAAGAAAGTGAAATAGTTTGTCCCAAAGCTACTCAATCTATGTCTAAACTATCTAATCTAAAGATAAGAACACGCCAATGTCCTATCTGCCATCATAACCAAGTCAGGATGGTTTTGGGTGCTGCAGGAAAGGTCTTTGAATTCTCGTCCTATTAGAAAACACTTCTTTTTTTAATTCTATCAATATTGTGGAATATTTATCAAGGAATGTTTCACTTTAAAGAAACAATGTGTTTTCTCATTAAAATCATTCTGCTAAAATACATGCCACAGAGCACATTGGGAGTTTTAAACAGAACAATAATTTTGAGACACCTTCCAATATTTTCTGGCTGTTAATGATGAATATTTCACTCTGTCTGTAAACAGACTGTAACTAATGGCAAAACATTCTATGTACTTTATTTACAAGTCACAAATCTTCTGGTTTTGCTAGTCTCTGAACAGTTTTCAAGTGTTTTTAACTGTTTTGCAACAGTGTACAAACAAAAATATTGTGAATGACTGCCACCCCAGTGAGGATCTCAGGGCTCCATGAGTCAGATTCAAGGAAACTTTGGCCTGACAATCCTGTTGTCCTCAGTGGTTTTTGATGCTTCTGAATTTTAATGCTTTACTGACTTGCTATTTGTTCACAGAATGGATTTGCCTGGAGTCAGAGCCAGCTTTAACTGAAAGAAGTTGTTGGGCCCCCTGCTGCACTCAAGAGCAAAGATGTTTACTGACTCTTGCTTACCTAATTTTTCTTTATAATCACAGGGCTCATAGCAGTCACTAGTCTAGCTTTCCACAAGCACATCCAGGGAGAGCACAGACTACAGTAAATCCCTGAAATAGGAATGCATGATTCACATGCAAAATCTGATGTCTTGCATGAAATGAGACAGAAAATCACCCCATAACCCACTGCACTGCAGATGGTTGCCTACAAAGAAAAATTACATGCTTAAAAGATAATACCAGTTTTTGCTCTTAGAGCTTTTATACCATGGCAATAACCCCATGGCAGTTTAGCAGTTACTGCTCTGGAATAACAAGCCTGTGCCCAGACCCTGGGGTGCACAGCAGAGAAGACAGATGGGTACATTTTGTTGCTGAGGAAAAGAGCTTCTGAGAGCAGTTCAGGAACTTCTTTTGCAAAGTGATGGATGTGTTCATCCATGCAAACTTGGAAAAAGGATTTACCACAATGGGGGCTAAGAAAACTATGTACTATTTGTCCTCTAAGTACAGTCCTGCAGACTTCACATTGGCAAATTTATCCTGTTATTGGAAGGGCCTGCACAATGTAAAGGAGTGACTAGATGTCTAGAATAAATTAATAGTTGGAAGAAGGGAAGACTCCAGGGAGACCTTATTGTGGCCTTTCAGTACTTAAAGGGAGATTATAAGAAAGATGGAGACAGACTTTTTAGTAGGGTCTATAGCAATGTGACAAGGAGTAATGGTTTTAAACTAGAGGAGGGTTCAAAGGAGAGTTTAAACTAGAAGAGAATATATCTAGATTCAGACTAGATATAAAGAATTAACAGTTCAAAATAACAAAACTGAGAGCCTGAGAAACCAAGTATCTCAGAAGAGCAAAGAGATGCTTCACATGACAACAAAAGCAGCAGAAAAAGGAGCTTCTGGGAAAAGCTTTAAATATCATTAGAATGACTCCAAGGCAGTGACAGAGAATATTTTAATGCCTGGGAAAAAGACATGAAGGGACAAGAGGATGATGGAGGTACTGAAGTATCTCTTCTATAAGGAAAAGCTGAGAGAGCTGGGACAAAGAATATAACCTTTCAGCTACACAGGTGGTGGCTGTCAAAGGCATGGCATTGGGCATACCTAATGTCTCTGTCCCTGTGCAGACCCCCGGCACCAAGCTTCCTTAGACAACTCTCCACATGACCACGTAGATTCAAGGGATTCTCTGCTGTGGAAAGAGAGCATCAGCCTGGGAAACATCAGCAATACAGTATATATGCAGATAGGTATTTTCCCCTCTATATTCAAGATCTTTGCAAAAGTCTGCTTAACTCTCTTTCACACAGGTTTGTCAGAATGTCCCACAGCAGCAGTCAAAGTATTTGTCTTTAAGCCTGTCTTTACTTATAAAGTTGCTGGCTTGGCCTGCCACTACCTAATTTGCTCTAAATCATCAGTTTCTACTCAAGTACTGGGGAGGCCTGGTCTCCTGCCATGAGTCCTTTTGTTTAAACAGAGTCTCACATTAAAGTAACCACAGGATTGGAACCAAGGGCAGATCCAAGAGTAAAGTGTTGGAAAGAGGCATTTGGCCCTAAAGCCAGAACTATTTCTTTACCTTATTTTTCCCTTTTACCATTTAAATGCAGGTTTATGTTACATTGAATTTCTAGGAAACACTAGAGGAAATATGGGCTGGGAAATGAAATGTCCTTTGTAGGCACGCTCCTCTTCTTCCCAGCAGACCAAGTGTCTCCACTGGAGGTTCTGGCCCTGGACTTTAAGCAGTTATAATTAAAACTTTATGGCTTTTTGTTTTACTGTTTCCTCAGCAAATACATGTTAAAATAGGGATGTCATTTTCAATACAAATGGGAATTTGATTTTTGATTTTTACCCTAAGCACTGAAACCAAAATCCATAAAAGATTATCTAATTTTTGCAAGCTTAAGTAGTATAATTAAGTATTGTGAGTTGTGTAGTGAATTAAGAAGTGTAAATCTCTTGGATTTTTATAAATGCTTCTTGTTTGGGCTAACAGTAAATTGCAAGATACTTGATGACAGGTTTCATGAGCAAAACCAAGGCAGAAGACTTCTGATGAGATAACTTGCTAGTTTAGCACATGTTACTTCCTAGTGTTTGGACAGCAGCAATGTGTGGGAGCTGTCATAGCAGTACAATGGCAGTTCTGACCCATAAGCCAGCAAGCCCACAGCCTGTGAAAATGCAACTTTAACCTTTCAGTTAGGCTTTGCTGCTTGCCCGGGCTTAGAGCTGCCCCTCCTTGGAGGGGTCCTGGGCAAGCATTGAGCAGCCTCAGCTTTTTGGTCATTAAAACACACTCTCTGTTCAGGGGGGTTGCTCACTTCTTTGTTTCTGCAGGCCAAACCATTACCAGTGAGAAATAAGAGCCCATGGATCTGCAGCCTTGGCTATACAAGGCATGAGGACACTGGAGGGATCACTTGACCTGCTGACTTTCTCAAGAGGGCTGTCGATGAGCAGAACATGGGTGAGTCAGGGCCCAGAACTGTCAAAGGCAACAGGCATCCTCCAGGAAGTCAGACAGCCAAAGGTCATGCAGACAGTGCTTGTCCTTTGTTGGGCAGGTCACTGACTTGTTTCTGTTCCACCCCCCTTCATCCGAAGTCCACAGTCTGTACCATCCCTGCCTGCTAAGCCCTCCTCTGACATTCTGCCCTGTTTCTCTATCATATATCTCTTTGCACAGAAAACTGTTCTTCCCAAAGCAATTCCTACAGGTACTGTGCCTAGGCTTTACTTCTTCATTAGCCATTAATGCAGTGCCACAGGAGCAGATCAGTAAATTGAAGCAGTCAGTGTTCATTTGCTCACTGCTCCAGCATATGTGGTCTGGGAGTTTAAATTCAGATGATATTTAGTGTGCTGTCCTGGACCAAACATTCCTGCCAGGCATGCATGTAAGAGTTGTCAAGTATCTGGACCCTTATTGCTCTACCAGGAGCTGGTTTGTACCTCAGGAAGAATCTCCAGGGCTGTTCTCTCCTGGAGAAGCTGCAATCACAACAAACTCACTCTGCAAAATGAACCAGTACACAGCTGGGAGGTTCATCAGGGAATTTTCTCTGAAATCACACTACTCCTCCAAGCCAAAATGCCAAAGATGATGCTGTTTTTGTTATACTCTCTTCTCTCCCTCAGCCATCCTCACAACACTTTACTTCTAGAGCTACAGATCCTGTATTTGCTGGGAAGTACCTTGCTCTGCCTCACCAGAGCAGCTGCCCAGGTGAGCTCACCACCACAGCTGGTACAGGAAAGGCTGCAGAACCCTACCATCAGTGAAGTAAACAGGGAAAACCAACAGGTGCTAATATTGTTCACCAGTTCTGGAAAGCCAAGTGCAGTGGAATTTACCCGTTCCTCTGCAAGGTGAATTCTGCCTGAAGGGTAGGATTATACATATGCACCATCCTCATCTTCAGCTTTGCCCATTGAAT
Organism: Manacus candei; assembly: GCF_025592945.1. NCBI lineage: Eukaryota > Metazoa > Chordata > Aves > Passeriformes > Pipridae > Manacus > Manacus candei. The sequence goes on along the minus strand of NW_026138091.1, from coordinate 20,962,687 downwards.
GTGGTAACATTCGGCTACTGTGAAGTAAAATCAGACTATGGATTTATAGTATATTTACTACCTCTGTGTGGCAACTATGTGTGTGTTTCTCTTGACCCATGCTAAATGTTAAATAAATCACTTGTTGCTGAAGAGCAAGCTTTGCTTTACCATAAGATGAACACATGCGACTGGCTACCCCAGAGTAATTAACATCTCCTAAGTCCACTTCCTAGACTCCTGCACCAGTCTCCTGTGCTCTCTGGAGCTGACTCCATTAGGAAACACCTCAGAGACAGGAACACTAATGTCTTCACTGAAATGTTGAAATTGTAAATGTTCATTTGTTGGTTTTGCTTTGGAAGCCAGAAACCATGTGATAAGTGATACCAAATGTGTCCAAATAAGCTATGATTGTACTGAGCAATCTATCGGATTCAGAGTAATAAATGACTACACAAATAACTGGCTTTAATGATATTTCCTCTGTAGATTTATAGCAGAAATAAAGCTCCAAAGCATTTGGCTCCCAAGGATCACAGGAGAGACCTGTTTAGCATGGATGGCTGATACACACAAATTTTATGGCATAGGAGTTGCCACACCTGAATGCAAACTGAGGATTTTGTAGTATCGTTTCCATTTTTTTCACCCTGAATGTTAATCAAGAAGCAAATGTATAAATAAGATAACATTGTTTCTCTTAGTGGGCTGGCAATCAGCTAATCGACTTACTTTGTGCACTAGGTAATATGTGCTAGTCCAATTATCTCTTACTCGTGGAGAATAATTCTTAGTATTTAGCAGAACTGTTATTCCAATGATACATTACCTCCAAACGTTTGTGTTAAAATATCTTCCGCTTGATAGCTCCCTTAATTGCCTTCTGAAATGTTAATATGTATCTACCCTTTCGTTTATGTATTAACTATTTTTAATCAGATAGTTCAAAGACCAAAGCTTTACGAATTAAATTGAGTCAGCTCTCCTCTACATCATCCCTGACCATTTATTTTGCAATTACTTGGGCTGGACCAAGAGCTGTTCCCGCTGTATTGGGAGTCCTGCTGGACAGTCAGGATGGGCTTGCTTGTCTTCAGCAAGGCAGAGGCAGCAAATGCCTTGGCCCTCGTCCTCAGAAAGGTTGTGACTGAAAGGCCACCTTCCTGATGAGTACCCTCCACCACATCAAACTTGATCAGCTGAAGCCTGTACTTCAGTGGTATAACCAAGCCAATTCAGGTAGAATTTAATATACACTGCTTTATTCAGACACAACTGGCACTGGACCATTTTTATAATCTAAATTATTGTCATAATTTGTTTATTAAGGTTAGCCAGAGAGATCTGAGAGCTCATTACTTTAGTACATGTCAGAGAAAAAAAATAAAAAAAAAAATAAAAACACCATTGTGAAATATTTTCTCAATTAGTGCTTTTTCTCTGTCTCCTGCAAAAATGTTGTGATGAAAACACCTGATGTATGCAGAAAAAGGAATGTACAAGACGGAAGGAGAGAGGACGGCAGGTACTCTTATGAAATTAGTAAATGAAAACTCAGTGATAACAAAAACCTCCAGCGATCCAACAGCGCCCCCTGCAGGCCACGGTTAGGACTGCGCCAAAGGACAGAGAAGTATTCAGTCAGACTTTTTTTGTTGTTTTTTTTTCGTTTTCTAGGTTTACTGTCTAGTTTTCTTGTGTTCTGTTACTGTTTTTGACAACATACATATATCTTTTAATAAAGGGTTGTTATTTCTTCTGTTTTTTCCACACTTCCTCGATTAAAGCCCCTTAATTTTGAATTTACAATTGCTGAGAGAGAGAAGTTTGGTCTATCTCATAAATCCTCCTCTTTAGCAAGCATTCCAGTCTCATCAGACTGTGACACATTCCTCTATGAACTAAGTTTTCATAGACCTTCCTGCATCACCTCTCTTTACTGTCCCCCTTTCAACACACTGATGAACACTGCGGATAATAGATGCTGCTTTTGGGAATGGGGTTAGGGAGTGGAAGCTCCAATAGGTTTTGTTGGGATATTAAGATTGTCACTTGTCTGTTTTTATTATGCACATGTCTGTCGCCAGCTGAGCTCCCATACACAAAGAAATTCATCTGGGCAAGCATAACCTCTCCTTCTCTGAGGGATTTCACATTTTTTAATTCAAAGGTAGCAACACAGACTGAACATACCTACACTCTGTATCCCGATCCTTGAAACATCTTCCTCAAATGGTATGTACAAGCCTGCAGACATCAGGCTCCTGCCAGGCTGCTTTGAGGCTCCCAGATCAGGATTCCGTACCTGTCTCACCTGCAGGAGCTGTTCCAGCAATGTTCTGACTACTATCTGAGGCTGCACTAAAAAAGCTACAGTTCTCCACCTCTGGAATTTTCAGGGTGAACTATGTGAGTACAGGCAGGTACACTGATTTATCCACCAGCTGCAACAATTCCACTCCCTTCCCATAGCAGATATGAAGTGAGGAATTCAGCTCAGTTCTTACATTCCATAGAAAAATATACAATTAAAATGTACTTAGCAATTTTGGATCAGTGCATACAAACTTTGAAGTAGACAGATTTTCTCCCCTTTATTCTTAAGAGTGCAGTGCTCTGAAGTGGAATGAGCCTCTTCCTCTCAGCACCAGCTCTGCTTCCCTGTTAAAACTGTCCTGTTTATTAAGAATCTTGCAGTAAGAAAGATTTTCTAGGCAGTAAGTCTGAGACTTTACTAAACCAGAGACCAAGCAGAGGATCTGCTTGTACCTGAAATGTATGTAGGTGAAAGGTGCTGTTCAGTATTCCCTTGCTGCCTCCTGAGAGCCTGACAGCTCTGCTCAGCCTCAGGCTGACTGACCAATGCTCTGTGCAGGTGGTAAGTGCAGGTAGCAGCATTCCTACAGGAACAGCTAGCATTTCTAATTAGCTTATGCCAGCTCCTCCCACTCTCCCCTTCTCTCCAGGAGACTTTAATAGTGTTGACAGGAACTGCCTTCAGTACACGCATGGAAGTGTCTCCATTAACTTCAAAACAGACATTGATCACAACCATGATCTCAGCTGGAAATTAAAGATGCAAAAAGGAACTACTTTCTATTCCCTCTGATAAATTAATCTGAAAGCTGACATTTTGTATGTGATTTAACCAGTCCTCAATAGATTCATGAAGTGTCCAGTTTTGCTAATTAATATTCACACAGAATCCATTACTAAGATCATTAGAAAAGATAAAATATTATAATTTTAAACTTGATTATGTGTCATTTTATTGTTTAATACAAGTATTTGTTACAATCTCAGCCATTATCCTGGTAACTAGTATCAATAACAGGCTTCCTAAATGAACTATAAGAACAATTAATCAGACAATATCTTAAATGCACATGGCATTAATTATGTTCACCCAGTGGCAACAATTCAAATTCAAGCCTTGCCTGAAGGTAGACTCAGAAATTGACAAATACATTTTTAACAGCTTAAAGCTAAAATCGCCTTTTATGTAATTTCTTACTAAGAAATAATCATAGTATTGGTCTGGCAAGTAACTTGCAGACACAGTCCTTTATCTAATTTTTTTTTTATACGTACCCATTTTTTGTTATTTGTCATCAATGAAGGGAAAAACACATCTTTGCATACGTTGTAAAGTCTTTTCTATCAGGAGGTTCATAATCAGTTTCTAGAAGAAATTTACATTTTTATATTGCAACATGAAATCTAAAACTATCACAAGTGCAGATGACAGAAATAGAGAAAATACATTTCAAAAAGCTTATGTAATAGGATCTGAATTAACCTCAATGATGGACAGGGAGTAGAAATTCTTCTTTTACTAAGCTATCTGGAAAGGACACCCTCCTAGCAGTAAGCAGCAATGTTTGTTCTTTAACTATCACAAGTAATATGTAGCTAAAAACATTCATCCCTTGTGAGCCTTCACTCACAGCTTTGATAAATAACTTATTAATATTGCACGGAAAGAACTCAGAACACTTTCCAATATACCTATCATATGTGCTTTGTGTTTATGCTAATTTATTTTATGGATTTAGAGTACTCCCAGTGGTACTGCAATGAAATCAGTGCAGTTATTTTAATTGGATTTACCTTGCCGGAGGAAAGGTCAGGTTTCAAAGAAGAACAAATTATTTCACCTTTCCCTTCATCAGTCAGACTCGTCTCTGATGTGTACATATGAAGCTTAAATTTCCATCTCTTTCGTTGACTGACAAATTTGCTGCATTCTTTCTGGGAAAAAAAAAAAAGAAAGAAAGAAGCCAGAGTAACCATCAGCTGCAAGCATTTTCAAGCTGCATTTAGAAACCACTTTACTCATTTCTGAAGTGCAATCACCCCGAGTGAAGTAAAATGGCTTTTCTAATAGGAAGCACTGACAGACAATTTCAAAGCAAAATTTCAGGGAGAATGGAGAGAAGTCAGGCTGTAATTACACCTGGTGAAAATTACCCAGACCGAAGGCTAATAGAACATCTCTTTTTAAGTCCCACGGGAACGCTTCAGGGACTGAAGGCAGCAGAGAATTCCCAACACGGGATAGGAGCAGATGACATGAAACAGAGAGACAAGAGCAGATGTGCTGAAGGGCCAGAGATGATGTAAAGGATTTGGGCAGTCACCACGCAGACACTGGGGCTGGCTCTGTGTGAGCTACCTCCAAAACGCTGAGCAGGGTAACTGCTCACTGAGGCACAAAACTGCAGCTGTGGGTTGGGCTGCTTTGGGGCCCGAGCCTATCTCTGTGTGGCCCCACGGGTCCCTGCTTGCCCATGTCAGCCCAAGCCAGCACTTACTCGGAGTTTCCACGTCTGTACACAATCTGTCACATTCTCATGCTCTAAATTATCTGAATAAGTAGATTCATAGATATCCAGGGACCTCAACAGTTCCCAGGGAAATTAAACTGCTCTTTCTAGACAGGCTTTGTTGAATCAGTCTAAAGCTAAACTCCTTTTTGGAAAATATTATTTTTGCGTAAGTAAAATTTATACCAATGTGCTAGGAGAGCAGTTTCACAACTGGAATTACGTGGCTCCAGGTAGTATAATAGAGTGCAGCTGGCAGCTCAGCCCACATGCAGGATGGAGCTGCAGCCACATTGCTGCTGGAGCCAGTCCTTCCCTGAGGGTTCTGTGTCTCTGTCTGCAACAAGGATTAAACATGTTTTATTTGTACATTATCTGATGGGCAAAGTCAGTCTCTGAAATGCTGGATATTGGATCATGTAGTGCCTGAGCACAAGCATAAGTGACCCATGAAACTAAAGGACATTTTCCAGTATTCACTCAGGACAGCCCAAGTTTCCCAAAGGTAGATCAGCCTGGAAAGTCCTACCTAGAATGAAGAAATCACTGGTAGGTGGAAGAAATACCTGAAGTAAAAATACACAAACAAAAAGAGTGTAGGTTGAGTCCAATGAAACAGAAAAGTGGTGGTGGTGGTTTCAGCTTCAGGTTTTTTTCACATCAGAGAACAAGATACAAAACAAGAAAACAAAAATAATCCTATATATGTGCTATATCTTAAAATCTTGAAGGAACTGAAACCTTACAACATCGATGATTAGAGCAGCTTATAAAGAGCATCAAACAATATTGCTGTGGGATCTGCAAGGATCTGTCTGTTCCTAGGTTTTGGCAATTTGAGTCACTGTGAGGAGGGACCAACCTGTAAGGAATCATCTCTTTCTACAGCTGTTGTCACAGAGGGGATCCTCTAACACTTCCCCTCAGTATGTGGTCCAAGGCTGTTTACTGTGAGATCTTGGAGGCACACAAGTCTGCTGCCCTCCGAATCTGAAACCATCTAGATTTGGTAATGCACTGAGTGAGGGTCCACATGAGACAGCTGGAGTCTGCCTCTGTTCTACATGACTTTGGAGGGGCCTCCCAGAAATCCCAAAGGATATGACATGGTATCCAACTGATCTTCCCCTTACTAGTTTTTGGATATGTCCATTGCATTATTAAAAACTTGCTGGAGTGTCTCCAGCTGTATGGGCATTTTTGTCTTTTTAATAATACTAATCAATACATTTTCAGAAAGTCAATATAACAGCATCAAAATTTAACAGCCCAAACTTGCCCATTTGATGAATATGTGCAGTCACTAGGTGACTAAAAACTGTTCAGCCTGATAGTCTCTAAAAAGGGACAAAAGAATTCCTTTTCAAACACAGAATCTGTAAGAAATGACCGATGTTTGCATCAAGAAAAAATTCATGTCAGTTTTCCAATATCTGATACAATTATATCAAGCACTAACTTTTTATCACATGAAAAGGGCCTTCTATGAAAACATGCCCATGCACAATTTTAATCTGAATGACAAGTAGTGTTGCAAGCAGTGATTTCTCCAACCTACCACACCTGCTTGGTATTTGGGGCCATATTCATGGTATCATCCCACAGTGCAAGGCAGAGATTTGAAAGAGAGGGAAAAAGCAACTTAACAAGGAACTGTATAGTACAGTTCTTTTTGCCAGAAATGGCATTAATAGTAGTGACATACCTGGGCTGTTAAAGTGCAAACATTTTCTTACAGTCCAGCTTTACAAAACACGTAAGATAATCTGCCTGGAAATGAGATGCCTGGGAGCAAGGTGAACAACTGGTTTCTTGTCTGTTCTTTACATAAGAGGCTTTATGTGCTCTACTTATTAAAAAAGTAAAATTAATGGATTTTGAAGCTGGCAATTGCATGCTTTAATTGCAGATGTTTGTTTAAAATACAAACAATAAACCAGGAAATCCTTACATAAGGGTATTTTGAAAAGTTTCTGGCATTAAGAAGATAAACTTAAGTTACATGATATTGATGTTTTCTTGGGTGCTTTACAATCATGTTTTCACAGAGATGTTTCATTGATCTATTGAATTACTCTATTTGTTCCAAATTTTAAATAGTATTTATCTTATCTTTATCTTTTAAAGTATTTATCTTCTCCTGATTCTGATTTCCTACCAAAAAAGTGCTAACTGGATTTCACAATTCAGATTTACTCCTCCTCAGTGAATGCAACAGGGCACTGTCAGACAGTAAGGAAATTAGAAACATGGTGCCTTGTACTTTGATCTGGTTTCATTTTTGAGCATCCCTGATTTTCATGACATCATCAACAAGAACACATATCACAACAACTCTGATTTCCAGTAAATTCTTCATCACTCCCAGGGGAAATCTGTGGTCCAGAACGGCCAAATCATTCCTTCTTGCATTCTCAGCATCTTCTCTGCAGCCCAGAACAGTCAAAGTCCATGTGAGACATGGACATGTGCCTGGTCTGCTATTTCTGACATAGAAAATGTCTCTTACTCCCTTCCTCTGGCATAGAACATTGAATGAGGTAGAAAATGTCCATATTACCAATCCCTTTTCCCAAAAAGGAGATGAGATATTACTAACCAACAATGTACCAGTAACTTAGTACTTGCTGTCTTTCCAAGTATTTGCCAATTCACAAATCCCTCTAGACACTAATCTCATTTGTCTTAGAGATAGAACTTTGCTACTTGCCTTACTAGAAAAACAGAAAGATCAGGTCTGTGCAGGCTGCCATTCTCATGTTGTACAGTCTTTTGCCAGATGAGAACTGGTTTAGAAATGACTGATCAATTCTGGACATCTATGATTTTTATTTATTTATTTGTTTATGTTAATTTACTGCCCCTGTAAAGTCAGTAATCTTCCCTGAGCATTTGAAAGCCATTTTAACTTCCTAACAACGAACACATGAGAAAAGGTGACTGTGTCACTGCCTCCTATTTCTCCTGTGTACACAAATGAGTACATGAAAGATATGAATCTCTTCAGAGCAATGTCTGTCCTCTCAGGGCCAAGCTTAAAGTCAGTGTTCAACAACAATACTCCTTGAATTTGCTTGCATCCTACTGCTGCACAGAGAATTTCACTAAAAGAAAAACTTCTTGCTTTGCCTGTAAAATTCCTGTTTCCCAAAGAGCATTGCCCCAGCAAGCAGTGTACTGCAGCAGAGTGCCTAAGGGTACCTCTTGAGGTGAGACCTTTGGTCTTCTGCTTTCTAAAATGCATCCACATGAATAAAAGCACACAACTATAAGCTTAAGGCATACTGTTCAGTAAGTGCAGGACAACTAATGCAGAATCCAATAATTCTACTGAAGCTTATTGTAAACAAAATACAGCTGAAATGTTCCAGAAAACATAGTGGCTTACTTTCAAGACCAAGATTCTCTTAACAGGTTAGAATTTCTAACACATTTGCAATCAGCAGTTACCCTCACCTCTTCAGAGTGTGTAACACATTCCTGTGATACAGAAAATAAAAATGCATGATTATGTTTAGCCATATTCTAGTACGAAAGCTGCTGCATGCCAAGGCAAGGCCTTAAGAACACTTGACTGGTCTGTCACATCTGTTAGTACTCAATGACTATTGTTTAACATTTGGTTATATTTTTCAAGAGGTTTCATTCAATCCTTCTATGAAACAGTGGTTTGACTGGTGTCCACAATGGGTACAGACTCATCCAAGCTGGTAACCACAGTGAGTAAACCCCAGAAGTGGCATGCAGAGATGCTTCAGTCAGCTCTGTGGGAGCCATCACTGCAACCAGAAGCAGGGTTAGCGACGCCAGCATGTTCTCTTCCCCAGCTGGACAGATTTATATAGGACTCACCAGCTGAGATGTCTGTGCTGGGTTCCTCTGGGTTTCTGCTTCTGGCTATGCCATGGTTCTTCAGTCCCTTTTAAGTGGAAAACAACCTCAGGAATGGGTGAGGGAAGGACAACTGCACAATAGGAACTCATACCACTTCATCCCAAGTGCCTCCACTCGGCACAGCTTCAAATCAGTGAGTCCAGCTTTAGAGTAGGAATAGATGATGAATGATGTACAAAATCTCTGGATACAAATGTTAGCTGACTTGTCCTGAAATGGCTGGATAAGGCAGTGAAACAAATCACTGTGTTTTGTCTCTGACATAGTGGGACTGAAATTAAGTATTCACCTTCCTTGCAAACAAAGACAGATTGCAATGCAGTGGCTGCCCAGTGGCAATATCCCACACACTGTGTTTGCTCCTGTAGGTGTTGTTCTTTCCCCCTCAGTTTTGCCTCAGACCTAAAGTGTGGCTATCATGTGCCTCAGTTCCTACAAGTGACCATGTGTGATTAAATACGGGAGTGCAGGATCTGCAAATGTAGACAACTCTGATACCCAGAGAACTGCGTATTGGGCGTCCTAAAATCATGCCACGAGACAAGTGAAGACAGCAATTTGATGCCCCACCAAACCTTTTCTTCTCCAGGCTGAACAAAGCCAGGTCCCTCACCCTCTCCTCATATATCATGCTCTCCATCTCCTCAACAAAGCTTGCTGATCCTCAGCGAGATGAGTCACAGTTTGTCGTCTCTTGTCCAAAACTGGACACATCCCTCCCAACACAACCTCACGAGTGCCAGAGACAAACAATTCATCTTCTCTTTGGTCCTGCTGGCTACAGTTCTCTGTGGTTGTCAGAGTAGGGAAACTCTTACAACTTTTAACTTTGGAAAATTTGCCCTGAGGGAAAAAAAAAAACAAAACCAGTTTGGTCCAGTTGGTCAGACTGACATCTGCTCTCATAAGTGGCTTACTTGGAGTCAACATCCCAGAAAATGGCATGTGTCACAACCAGAGAGTCCTACATTGCTACTTTCTACACCCTGAACTCAGCCATCTCCCTTAAATGCTGTTGTAGTTCTGCAGACCTCTCCTGCCTTACCCCTTCTGACTTGCCTCTGTCTCTCTCTAGCTTTCACTCTGCACAGACCTCAAACTCTCCCCAACAGTGGGTTTAAAAACATCTTAATATCTCTGAGTGGGATAGTGGTATGTCATGGAAGAACCATCATGTTGTGAAATGATGGCAAGTGGCAGATAAGAAATGGGACATCAAGATACTGGTTATTTACTTCAAACACACCCAGTCCCCAGAATCTCTCAAAATTTGCTTTTTATCTCTTGTTTTACCCAATGTCTTGCCAAATCTGAACTCAATTGTGGAACAAAAAGCTGTCACATTATGTCTCGGTCTTCCACAGAAAGTACAAACCTGAAGTGCCCTGGAAGTGATTTTTTAAAAGTATGTGGCAGTCCTCTTAATATTGTAAGAACTAATGACTTCTGGATCATAAGTGTTAATACAAGAGTACTGAGGTCAAAAAACATGAAGGCTTTGGCCTCAGTTAACGTGTGTTTAATGAAATAGGCATTTTCAATAAAAGTACAGCCTTAGCAAAAAGTTGATGATAGTGCAATTCATAAGACAAATACTCTTGGGATTAGAGTATCCTGTAGAACTACAAAGAGATGATTTACCAACTAGGAGTAGAAACCAGAAAATCTGATGGTTGTGAGGTTGTAATTATGTTTTCTTTAATGAATGGGGGGGGGGACAAAAAAGGAGAAAAGTGTAGTAAACCCTAGAACTGTATTTCATATAGATTTTCCAAACTTAAACAAAACTGGAAAAAAAATCCAAATTTGTCTTGGATTGGGATGTATATTATAGCTAAGAATGAGATTTGCAAGGCATCTCACAAACTGCAGGAGTTAGTGCTATTAACAGAATGGATATAAATATTTGAAATTCTGTATTAAACATTAAGGTTTGGGGTTTTTTTTCTTTTGGGTCAGAACAGAGCAAGAATTTGTTCCAGCTGATTATGTTGCACAGGTGGCTGTGCTAAGTTATGTTGATTATTGGGAACTCAGCACTGAATGAAACCAGTCTCTGCTAAACACCTTGACTGTAAACATAGAGTAATAGAATAATTTAGGCTGGAAAAGACCTTTAAGATCATCAAGTCCAATCATAAACTTAACACTGCCAACTCCACTACTAAACCATGTCTCTGAGTACCACATCTACATGTCTTTTAAATACCTCCAGGGATGGTGAATCAATCACTTCCCTGGGCAGCCTGTTCCCATGCTTGACAACCCTTCTGATGAAGAAATTTTTCCTAATATCTAATCTAAAACTCCCCTGCTGCAACTTGAGGCCATTTCCCCTTATCATCTTGCTGTTACTTGGGAAAAGAGACTGACACCCACCCTGATAAAACTGCTTCTCATGCAGAGTCTGTGCCCCATCAGAGCCAGGCAACTTGATGAAGCCAGGCAATAAAGATGCTTCTCTCCATAGTAGGGCTTCTGTCTGAGCAAGGAGAGCATAGGGCTCTCAGAGAGATTTCCACAGCACACTATGCAGGCAAATGTATCAGCAGCCATATATCAACATCTACCTATATATGTATCATATATAAGATATTAATGCCACCTTCTCTCTTCCCATACCCAAGTTAACAGGTTGTGGTGGGGAAAAAAGTGTTCTTTCCCCCTGGAGTTAAAAAAAATGGTAACCCCCAAGGGGGTGGTGTCTCTCTTGGTGTTGACCCAATCAGCGCTCCTGCAAAATTAAAACATATCACACCAAACTGGAAAAGAAGGATGATGAGGTAGTTGAAGAGGAGAGTGGCCATGTTGTGAAGCCATGAGGAAGGGGCAGAAGCCCCCAGCTGGCGGTTGCAGAAACTCAAAAACAGTGTTAAACTGGACCGAGGTCTGTAACTGAGAAGCTGGGAGTTTTACTCCACTGTGAGTGGGCAGCAGGAGCGGCGGAAGAAGCAGCAGTGAGCAAAGAACTGTGGCAGAAAGCCAAGAGATAAGAAAAAGCAGCAGAAACAAGCATGCAGCTAAGCAGCGAGACAGAGATCTCTAATGGAGAGAGAGAGAGAGAGAACTAAGCTCTATGGACAGAGTTTTGGGGCAAGAACTGAACCAAAAACCACCAAAACCCCTTTTGAGACACCTCCTAGAGAGGAGGGGTGGTGGACTCCCACTTGAGGGGAGTCTTGGAACGTAACAGTACCGGAGAGAGGAGCTAAGAAGCTCAGATGTCCTGGAAGCTGCACCGGGAGGACCAGAAGGAATGTGGGGGAAGTGGCCTGCCCCCCCTGCTGCTGCCAAGCTGGCAGCCTTAGACAGAGCACAGGAGCTCTGTTAGAACTCTTGAGGCAAAGACTTTCAACTGAAAGCTGCCTGAGACGTTCTGACTCAGAGGTAAACCCCCTGAGGAAAGGGTCTGTCACAAAGACCCTGCGCTTTGTGATATGACGTGGTGAGGCGAGCTTTTGTCCCAGCTATCACAGTCCACGGAAGAGAAACCTTCGCTTGGAGTCGAAGGGCTGAGAGGGGCGAGAGGAGACCCCCTTGTGTGTATTGGAAAGAGATCCAACTACAACTTTTGCATTGAGGAGGAGAGACTGCTGTCTTGAACGTGGAAAGGATCGTTTCCTTCTTCCCTTCTGGACTTTTATTGGAGGGAGAAGAGATTTGATCCAATGTAAATACTGCTTCATCACAGGAAAAATAGTTAAGATTATGTATATGATGTATTATAATATTTATTTGTATAGTGATTGTAATATAATTCCCTTCCCACCATATTGAGTCTTGTGTTGTGTCTGGAAAACCCATCTCACACTGGGGTGAGATGTGGGAGGGGGCTTGGACTCAGGAATTGGATTTTGGGGGTCTCAAACCACCACACAGGTTCACATGGGCCCTGGGCTTCATGGTTTCTTTAAGCAGTGTCTGACCTTTCTGCCACCAGCAGGGCACAAGGACTGGTAACAGAGCACACCACAAACTTTCTGTGGGCTGATATGTGACATCTGATTAGTGTCAGATGCCTCGACCATGAACCCTTCACTGCACTGGGCTGGTCTGCATGGCCTTTCCAGGCTTTGGAAGGATGAGTGCCCTCAAAGAAAACACAATAGTGGCTGATTCCTGGTGCTTTCATCTGCACTATCCTTGGTGAAATTGTTCATTTTCTAGTAGCTGTCTTGGCCTTTTCTGTGGAAAAAGGATAGCCCTGGTTGAAACCCTGAAGATGCTGTCTGTGTTTCTGCCACCTCAGTCATAATGTCTAATGGCAGAGCCTGGGGCCAGTGATATACAAAGGTATGTGCACACACTACTGTACACATGCACAATCATGCTTTCTATGCTCATGTGTATAGGTCTCCACTAATAGTGCTATAGAACAAAAGAACTTAAGGACCCTACTTCTGCAGAATAAATTTTATTTGAAGTTCCTGATGGCTTACAGCTTTGTGCCCACCAGCTCTGGAAAAGAGTCCCAGGACTCAGTATTGTAATAATTTGGATCAAGCTAAATATGACATTTAGGGTGTCAAATGCTTTTTAAATCTCATTTGAAGCAGAACAGTACGCATTGAAAACATCTATACACAGGATAGAAATAATCAATGTGATATAAGCCAGGGGAAAGAACAAAAATATTAAGTTCACAGAAATGTAACAACTAATAAGGAGCTGACCATTGTACTACAATGTCATAATTAAAAGCTGGAGAGGAAGCAGCATCAAAGGAATTACATTAATGAAGTTTAGATGGTACCATTGAGAAAACTCTGAAAAACAAATGGCTTAAAGGCGAGCAATGCTTTTTTATGATAGAAGTCTCTGTGGGTAAGCTGATTAATCTGTGTTTTATATCATAAATTAGAAGCAAACAAGATATTGCACAGGGTAAACTCTGAGAAAAATAGCGCTGTCCTGTCTTTTTAAGGGTGAAATATGTAGGAAGCACTGGAGAAATCTTACTGGTTCCACTGTCAGGGGCAGAATGGTGCTTCAACACCATTGCTAAGCCTCCTGAAAAAGCAAAAGAACAAAAAGTGTCTTGAGCCAAAAACTGAGTAATGGATAAATGTGAATGTCACAAGTACACAAGGAACATCACACAGAATGGAAATAAAAGATGACATCCCTGACACACTGGAAGCATGACATATACAACATATGCTCTAGAAAGCTGGCTTTGAAACAGCACTCACATCTTCATTTCTACTTGTTAGTGACAGCTGTATTAACCAGGTGTCTCAATGGCCTTTACCAGGAGACTTAAAATTAATCTGTGTTCTGCTTTCAAACTACGGAGCTCATTTTCTGGGAGCTTGATTTTCTACCTCTACTCTCTCTAGAAAACATCTGATGACATATTTAATTTCTGATGACTTTGCTCAATGGTACCTTCTAAAATTTATTAACTAAATTATTAAGGTAATCACTAGAACTGGTCCAAACCCACTTATTCCCTTGTAAAGTTTCTGCCTAAATTTCCCTGAGTATTATCATTCTAACGAAACAACAGCAACTACAAACAATACCATCAAGACAACAAAGATGATATATGCAGGGTGGGGAGGAAGGGGTGTTGCTTTGGTAAGAAACAAATATCTACTAGAACAATAACTTCTGGAATTATTATTTAATTATACCTTTCTGCCACATTTTTCATATGATTAAAAAACATAAAGGTGACTACTAGTGCTAGAAAACTGCTGTTACTAAAACCAGGCAGATCAAGACACTTCTTTTCAAAAACATGTCCAACAAGGAGCTCAGACCTGGAAGGACTGCTTGACTCCTGGGATGTGAAGCTAGAAAAAGAAAGAGGAGTTGGTTCAAGGGAACTCCTAAGGCAGCAGAACACTAATAACTGAGATGAGAGTTACAGATAATTACGCTCCAGGCATAAGAAGTGGAGTTATAGAGGTAGGTGGAAGGGCAAAATGGACAAGAAAGAGTGAAAATACCACACTGGTGGAAAGTTTTGCAGTATTAATGGATTTCCAATTCTGCTTACTCCCTAGTCCTCCTGGTGTTTCCTTTAACAGTTTCAGTGAGCAGATCTATTCAAAATTATGAGACAGGTATATTTAGCTGTTGGATTTGTCCTTTACTTTCATTATTATTTTGGCTGAACTCTGCACTGAAAGTCAAGGTGCTACTGTATCTGGCAAGCCTCCACCTCTATCTCTTCTGAAAGTTTCTAGGCAAGAATCCCAGTACCTGGGATTACTGAAACACAAGCACACTATGCCAAGTAACATGACATAATACTCCAGCACAACTACTGAGAAAAGCAAACTAAAATCACATATTGAACAGAGTGAAATTTGTGTGTTTGAATCAAACAGAGTTGAGAAGAAATATGTATTTTTACCATTTTGGAGCATAATGGGTGCGTGACCAATGAAGTATTAACTACAGTGGTCAAAAGTCTTTTCAGATTAAAAGAAAGTATTGAATTCTATTAGTTGTGTGACTTATATTTTAAGTTCCTGACCAATATTTTGTGGTGCTTCAGAACAAGACTGTGGTAAGACTTCTTAGGTGCCCAAATTTTCCATGGATATGCCTTTTTTATTGGAACCCAAAACATTCAATTGGGAAAACATTGCATTTCCTTCTCAGTTCCTATGCCACCTGATTTATCAAAATCTCCTGTAGGTTATTGGATTTAAGAAAAAGAGTATCTTTACTGTAATTTATCTGTGGAAATCTTAGATGAGTACTATTCTTGTCAATGGTTTTATACAAATCAGCTGCTTAATGATAGCACATGATTGTATTTTCCCCAGAAGAAAGAAGATAATGACAAAGAAGATGAATACATAAATAAACATGAAAACTACACTTTAACAAAAGTAACCTTTTTTTTTCTCTGACCTACCCAATCTTACTGTTACTGTTTAAGTTTTCTAATTCCAGGAAAGCCATCTCTTATCTAAAAATTCACAATCAGTTATAGAGGCTATTTTAAGTTCTGATTATCTGTAACACAGAGTTCAGCTACAGTAAATAATTCACGTTGGACAAAATGTCAACCACTTTTGAAGTTTGAAAGATTTGTATTCTTGGCATTGTAGATCAATGTTATAAAATAGTCCTTGTTTCATAACAAGAGTCTAATCTTACCACCCTTGTTAATCCTAAATCTCACTTTGTCCAAACAACAGAGCTATTGTTTCTACAACTGCAACACAGCTTGCTCCTATACTAATTTGAATAACCACCAATTTTAAAATTGATATTAGCTTTTCTTAAAAGATGGACTCATCTTTAGTGTAATATGCCATTTTGATGAGAGAATTTAAATTTGAAAGAACGACAGAAAACAAATACATATTCCAGCAAGCAGTAGGTAGCACTGTCCACTCTAACATTTTCCAGTTACAGTTATTCTGGCCATCCAGAACAAAATAATACTGAATCTAGATAAATTTTAAAATTAAAGTAAGATTTGGGCACTGGGCACAAAGAATTCAGGACAACTCAAAGAGCTACTGGGAATCTCTTATTTGGAG
Organism: Manacus candei; assembly: GCF_025592945.1. NCBI lineage: Eukaryota > Metazoa > Chordata > Aves > Passeriformes > Pipridae > Manacus > Manacus candei. The sequence goes on along the minus strand of NW_026138091.1, from coordinate 20,946,477 downwards.
AATTAATTAGAGAAGAATGACACTTCTTTCACACATCTACAGAAGTTAATGTTGTTAATTCCAGGAACTGGCAATAAACATTCAACTAACAGTCACAGCCGCTCCATGAAATCTTTGATGATATAAGTATACTTAGCATTTACATTGTTGCTGCCAAGGTTTGTCCTATTTCAGTGAGGCCAAGAGTGCAGAGTGATGGTTTACATTCTTAATTATTCATTACACTAAGTTGATGTCCTCAGATTCAGACTGGACCATCATACAGACATACACTTGTACGCTTGAAACTTAGTTTCATTCCTATTTTGATATTCTTAGCAACTTAAAACCCAAACAAATTCACTGAATTGCATATCTACACAAGGGTTTTGCTTGAATGAGTTTTAACAGTGTACTTCATTCTGACTGACTGCTACGTGTCATACAAAGCAATAAGGGTCAAAATCAGGAATAATTTTAGTAATCGGTGGAGTAAAAAAAGAGCAATATCATATTCTCGTAAATTTTCAGAGAATACTTTTTTAATAAACCCAGTGCAACTCCATGTCCCTTTCCCATACTCTCCACACCTGTTTTATTGCTTCTATAATGGATTTCTGGAAAAAACAAAACCAAAAACTACAACGTTCTACTGTCTTTACATTTCAATGTACACTTCATTTCATTTGCACTTAGTTGAACCATGTGGAGACATACAGAAATGTAAATACTTTATTGGAGTTGAAATAGTGATTTATTTTGCTCTTAGCATTTGCTAAACTTCAGTTCTCAAGTACCTATAACAACTATACTTTTTGTCCATTGTTAAAATTGTACAAAATAATGTTGACTTCCAGAAAATAACAGGGGTTCCACTAATGCATAATTAAAAAAAAGGGACATTTACAAACAAAAATTTAAAAATACATTATGTAAATAATAAACAATAAACATCAGCCCTAAAAATGAAGCATTGTTTTCTCTATAAAGAGAGATTTTCAACAAATTTCCAGGGTTCACCTGTGCAGATGAATACCCAAATGACTGAGAAGGCTGTTCGCATTGTACTCTTTATCTGGAATGTGATTTTCATAGCTAAACAGCCACCTAATATCTGAAAAAAGGGATGATGTTAATCCCCTTTCCCCCGAGGTTACACCATTCCTCCCATGAAGCTATTAGTCATCTTTTTCACTCAAGATTTCTTGCCCTGCTTGTATTTGTTGGCATTTGACCATTCTCCACAGCTTTGCTAGTCACATTCCTGAGAGATGCCACATCCTGGAGTTCCTTTGTGGTTTCTGGTTCTTTTCTGAAATTCTTCTTCCCCAGTTTGCTGGGTAAGAGGGGCATGTCTTTGTGCTGCAAGGTAGAGAAACGTGTAAAAGTCGAGTTCACAGGTTTTAAGGACACGGGAAGAAGCAGGAGTGAAGCTCTGAAAGTTCAGGACCCTCTCAAGTGCAGGGCTTGCTTTTTCTCAAACTCCAAATGCAAACCCAGAACTGTTGTGAAAAAAACCAAAATCCTATAGATTTGTACTGCTATCTGATCTGAACAAACTCAGGATAGCAAGTCTTGGGGGTCCTCCATTTACTCTCAGGTTGTACAGATCTGGCTTCAAAAATGTAGGTGGGGGCACACTTCAGAGACAGATCCTTTGAGAAAGGAAAAATGTCAGAGTCTGAGGGCTGTTTGTAGAAACCCCTCTATAAAACAGTCTGTTCCACTCACCCTAAAGTTCACTTCAAAAGTCCAAAAGAAACTTCTGAAGGGCAACGAGCCCTTTCCTTCTCTTGCCATCCCTCGTTAGATCTGATCCTACAGCCTTTGCCATCTTCTTGAATGACAAGGACCCGCGTTTAAGGTCTTTGCAGCCCTGCGAAGACATAATCGGCGACACACTGGCTAAGAGGATAGGCACATCCTGAAGGAGGGAGTAACAGAGCTGCAGCTCCACCTTTAGATCGAGATCAGCATTGGAAACACCACAGCAGGAAAAGCACCCGTGGCAGCTTGAATCCGCTCACAGCAATGGTGGAAAATCTTGGCAGCAATGGGGTGCACGACGCTGGACAGTCCCTCAAGCAGCTCCCAGTGTCAGCTTCTGGCATGGCTACCTAGGTGCCCCTGGACCAGACCTGCCCCTCGTGCACTCTAGCAGTTTTCCAGTAACACCATTTTCCAGTCTCCAAGGAATATTCATATAGTGTAATGTTGAGAGACACCTCTCTTGCTCTCCCAAACCCTCTCCTCTTTCCTGCCTCACATTTCAGTGTCTTGGGTATTTACATCACCCAGAAAACCAGTCAGCCTTGCCCCAGGAGCCCCTGCTGCCCCAGAGCCCTGTCTGTCTGTGCTGCCACCACTCTCTGCAGAAAAAAATCCAGAGGCTCCAGGAGAGCAGTGGGACATGGCCAGGCCAGGAGATGTCTTCCCAGCACCTTCCCTTCTGAAGGGCTGTGGAGATGCCCATAGCATTGACACACATCTGACACGGGCTCCAGAGGAGAAATGGAGCCTGGAGAAGGATGCTCAGGTGAAAGTGGTGTATATGAAGGGAGGATTTTCCCAGTGGGGTACACTCAGTTCTAGAGGAAAGAAGGGAGCTGGAGAGGACAAGGGACAGGAGTGGGGGGACCTCAACGAGGGGTGGTGGTGCCCGGCAGGCCAGCAGGAACGCGGGCAGCCAGCAAGCAGGCCAGCACAATGCCGATGAGCTGCAGTAGTGCCAGTCCCAGGGCAGCGGTGGCAACATAAGACATGTTGCTGCCGACGAAGGCCGACACCTTGGCGAAGCAGCCGTCGCGGTGCAGCCTGCGAGCGTCGGGCGGGCTGCGCTGGCAGCCCCGGCGGGCCCGGCAGCAACTGAGCGGCACCGACCCGTTCTGCTCCAGCCCCCAGGGCGAGGCGAGCCAGTCGCGGTAGCTCTGCACCCCGCAGCAGGACAAGGCGCGCTGCAACGCGTCCAGGGCGTCCGCCACCCGCTCGTCCTCCCCGTATGCCAGCAGTGCCTGGTGCAGCCCCTCCTGGAAGCCGTGCGCCAGGGTCTGGCGGTACAGTAGCGCGGAGAGCCCGGCCGCCAGCCCGGCCGCCAGCACGGCCGTCAGGAACGCGCTGTAGGCGCGCAGGAGCCCCCGGTGCTCCGTGGCGGCCCCGAAGCATCCGAGGAAGCCCCAGATGATGACGGCGGCGCCGGTGGCTAAGAGGATGGCGGGGGCGCTGGGATAGTCGCTGGCCGACAGCGCCAGGTAGCTGCCCAGAGACACCTTGGCCCAGAGGCCGATGATGAGCATGGTCAGCCCCGCTGCCCAGAAGACGAAGCTGAAGGCCATGAGGGACAGTTTGAGCAGGGTCATGGTCCCCTTGGGCCCTGGTGCCGGCGGACGGGCGGTGGCGGTCACGGTGCAGGGGAACCTCGGCTGTCGGTGCCGTCGGTACCGCTGGGCGGTGCGGTGTCCCGCGGCCGTCGGTGCCGCCGGTGCAGTCGGTGCCGCCGAGCAGCGCGGAGCAGCGGGAGCCTCGGCGGTGCTCGAGGTGCGGGCGGGTCCCGGCAGTTCCCCGGGCAGCCGTGGGTGCGGGCCCGGCGCAGCTCCCCCGCGGCAGCCGGTGCGAGTCGCGCCTCTCCTCCGCCCCGTCCCCTTTTTGAGGGCCCGGGCGGGGGCGCGGCCGCGGCGGAGGTGTTTGTCCGTCCCGAGGGGCTCGGCGGAGCGGGACGAGCCGGCCCCAGCGGGCAGCCTGCCGGGTCAGGGTCCGCTCTCGTCTCCCCGTGCCGTACCGGGGGCTCCCGGGGGCTCCTCCCCTCTCCCCAGCCTCTTTTAGTCGAGCAGCCTCCTCAGGTTAGTGCGTACTCAGCAAACAGCGGTACCCGCAGGGAAGAGCCCATACAGGCACCCCTTAGGGCTCTTTCCCGAGGTTTGAGGTGAAGTAAATGGGTGCGTGTAGGTGGACCGGCAGCTCCCTCTGCCCGCGGCACTGCAGACCCTCAGCTGAAAAGATTCTGCTGGCGGAAAGCTCGAGATTAAACTTCAGTGGAATATGCTGCAGCCCTGGGCAAGGGACTAAGCTTTTTCTTATAAGCATTAGGAGTAACACCTAAAAAACACACAAATAACCAACAGGAAGCATAAGAAATCTATGAAACGACAGGTTTTGGGTTTATTTCTTATACTGCATCAAGCCATCGTAATAGGACACTTGGTAGAAATAAGCATAAATCAGTACCTGAATATTAACTAACTACACATTCAGTCAGTCAGTCAGTTTAGATTTTCCCAGATGGAAACTATTTTTCCGGGGACCTGACCCTGTTAAATATTCATTTGATTTAGCCCCTGATAACACTGAGCCGCTGAGAAGGCATTAAAGCACAGCGAGGCACTGTTATGTAACAAGCAGCCCAGGAAGGTCTGAGAAGAGATTCCACCATCGATGTGGTTTTATTGCAAAAGATATGCTACTCCTACAAACCAGATTGAAAACAAACAAACAAACAAACAACAACAAAACCAAAAAACCACCAAAACCAAAAAATAAGTCAGAGGTAGAGTAGCATCCCCAGTGGTAATTCACTGCTTAATGAGCCTTTGACCATACTAAGAGACTAGTTTCTCTTTAGCCTTTCTTGGCAACACCACAAGAGGTATGTTGCACTCTTCAGTTCAAGATTTTGTGCCATCTTCCTTACTATGGGTCTTTGCACCGAATACAGAAACTACTCAAAGCATTGCAACACATAGAGCTAACTTTTATGTCTTCAGGTGCTCGAGGAATTAATTTTGTCATATGCTAATATACTATCAGAGTTCTATAATGTTTATATTGATAAAATGTTTATTTCATTTTCATTCATTGGTGAAAGATCTTTAATCTCTGCAGTTTACTGGATCACTGTGCACTTCAAATTGTCAGTCTTTTTTTTCTTTTTCTTTTCCCCATAATTCTTTATCCTGGGACAATACTACACTTGTTTGAATTTCCACTGATACAACTTCAAGTGAGATTGAGAGGTTTAGTTTGTATATGCAACAGTCAGACCAAAAAATCAGGTCAGAGGACCCTGTGGTTCACATCTCTGTCAAACTCCTTTGGGACTGAATTCTGAGGTTTAATTGTGTTTCACTGGTAGCATTTGGTTGGTTTCTTTCTGCTACAGAATTAGGGAAGGAAGGGAGTTGCTTTATGTATCACATTTTAATACACTTGTGTAACATACAACCAGAAACTCATAGTTGCCAAAGCATTAATATAAAATAATCATAATTGGAACATCACCTGTTCCAATTATTAGAGGCCTTCATAATTTAATTAGCAGGAGGATGTTATCATTCCTGTGTTTTGCAGGTTCTCTTTCACCATTTTACAACTTTAGGCTCTTCATCAGTTTCTTGACAGATCAAGTCTGAACTAATTCCTCAGATTCTCAAATCTTCTCTAAAGATTCCCAGATCTTCATGTCAAGATGTTTTAGGAATGATGATTTCCATGCTATAGAAGTGCTCCCCAGTACATTGCATAATATTACTCATTTTAGCACTATGAGTAATATGAGTTATATTGACAGTAAGAATAAAAGTTCATGGCAAAGACAAACTAGAGGTCTGCAGGTGTGGAATTTCATAACCAAAGGCTAAAAGGTGATAATTTTCACAGTTTCACACCTAAGTGAACATTCTGTTTTGGGAACTCTGAAGGTGACATTCCTGAAGCTGTATTTCTTCTGAAGCAGTGAGTCTCTGCTGGCCAGCCATCTGTCAGCCATGCAGAGAAAAGTCCTTGCTGTCCCTGAAATGGGTTGCCATATTCCAGCCACCTGTTTTCTCTCTTAGGATTTTACACCTTTCTATAACAGTGTTTTTTCCTTTTGAATCCTTGAACTGCCAACTAGCCATATCTCAAAACTACCAGCTGCTGTTTTGCGTTTCTTATCTCATGTCACTGTACTTTCTCATGATGGAGGAATTTTTTCAGAAGTTTCTCAGAGCTGGTGCTATCAGAACTAGGTCTTGGATCACAAACAGCTGAAATCCGCAGGAGAAGGGCTAGACTAGCTATGTTGGACAGTGCTAATGAGGGGCTACAGACCCTTTTCATAGTACAAACTTGTGAATGCTCACTGCGGACACTGTTGAAGCCTGTCTCAGTTTCAACAGGCTTCAACACCAATAAAGAACACCAGTAACCAGTATTTCCTGTTACCCTTACAATTCCCTGCAGTGAAAGCAGACGGGCAAAATACTTTAGAACAGGCTTGTACAGGTATCTTGGGATGCATTACACCAGGTAGAAGTAGTCAAAATATAGGGCATATGGGCATCTACTTTACTATTAATAGCAATGATCAGATCTTCTTTGGATTAATGATTTACTTCTAATGAGTTTTTTAACCTTAAAATAGAGTACAAAATTTTATTTTAGCTGTACCTTCACCATAACTACAGGAAAATATGATCCATGCCTCGAGCAAGTCTGTAGCGGAAAATTCAGTGCACTTTCCAGTTACCACACAGGAAAATTATTATGTGCTGGACATCAGATATGTTTCAACACTACTATATCAAAATGGCATGCAAGGTAGGTTTGTGGCAAAGTATTAAAATACCATGTCAAAGGAATAAAAAAAAGAAGTAGGTCTTTAAACTTTTCATTTCAGGAAGCAATGGGAAGACAAGACAAGATTTAACACTGCCAAATTTTACACTTGATCTTGAAAAGATTTGAATTTCTACTAATTCTCAGTTTCCACTTGCTGGATTAGGAGCTGAGGGTATCAAGTATTTAATGGGATCTACATAATGTGCATATTGACAGCAGTTAAGTGTACTTAGCAAGTCAACATTCATATAATACTTATATACACTTATCAATACAGATTTCCATATATGAATGAGATTTTCAAGATTTGCTGTAGCAAAAACCTCTTCTACTTTTCACTTGATTGGTGTAATTTTTTATCACCTCTGCTGGGTTTGAAAGCTAAAGACCTTGCTTCTTTAAACCCCTTTTTCTTTTCCTATCTTATCTTAAACAAATGCCATGATACCAATCGTGGAGTAGCCAATCCAAAACAGAATAAATTAGAGTAAATTAGGGAGTCATGTTGCACAGCACAACCACTTCTCTGTCTAGTTTTATCATAACAGTGGAGGCTTTCAGCTCATATATGCTGATGCAGGATAGTGGTGTAAGGGAGAAGACTGTTCCTCTCTGGATGCATACAATAGACCACAATACACCACGTAATTTTATTTTTATATGTAATCAATGGACAGTAGAATTTTTAGTAATATTCTCAGTGGAGCTTTATAGAATGAACATCTGTCATTGCCAATTATATTAAAATTACAGTGCACGCAGCCTGATGAGTAGAGGTGATCAATATGTTGCCTGTAATGTGTTTGTATCAACAAATATCTACCAGTAGTTCCCTTGCTTCCTACTGGTGTTTGACACAAGGTTGATGGGGAAAAGGAATATTTGGTTACAAGCAGTCTTTATGCATTCTGGGTCCCTGAATGAGGAACTGGGAAATCCCATGGATAATTGCCATGGCTGAAGCATCTAGCAGAAAACTGAGGTGCAGTGAAAAGGCAGGCATTCCAGCTGATTCCCACCTGCACAGGTATCTTCTTTGTCTCTGCTGTGTTTCTGTGTTTTGGCAGATATTGCCATCACAGGCAGAGGACAAGGTGACCACATACACTCTGTGTGACTGGTTAAAGAGCACCACGAGACACAGACTCTTATCCTGGGGTCACTGAAACCTGTGTCCTTGCTGAGGTGAATGGTTAGAGCATTCCTGTAACACAACAACAGTAGAGCAACAGAGGATTTTCCAAGCCTTGGGGTCCAGATCCATGGACTTTTACAGCTTCCTTGAATTGCTCACATGAAGTGCGCTGTCCTCAAGCAAGCATTGCTCTTACCTGCTGTAAAGGTCAGAAAAAGCTTATTCAAAGGAAACAGTCCATGTGCAAACAACACACCACACTGGCATTGTTGCTTTAATCAGGGCAATCATTTGTCAGCCTGCCTGTCTTCTCTGATATTCAGATATGAAGAATCTTGTTTAGCTCTCCTGAGATGGTAAAAGCTTAAACATTCTTACTATAACTTTCTTTGAAAAATGCCTGTTGCACTATTCATTCTATAGCTTGCCTGTATGCAATAAAGCATTAATTAATGTGATAGAGATTATGAGAACTACAGGCAATTTTCCTGGAGTTTCCTATATGAAGGACTGCTGAAAACTTTCCTTTTTTTTTTTTTTGTGAGACAATTTTCACAAATTTTTAAAGTTACTGATCTCACAGGTTCATGAGGGAAAACTCCTGCTTAACTAACTTAATTTCCCTTTTATGACAAGATCACCCATCTAGCTGACTGAGGGAAGGCAGTAGATGTGGGTTTTTTTTTTATTTCAGCACAGCTTTTGATACTGCATCTCACAGTATCCTTCAGGACAAAATGCCCAGCACACAGCTAGATGAGTTCATAATACACTGGGTGAACGATTGATGGGTCAGGCTCAAAGAGTTATAGTAAATGGGGTTACATCAGGCTGGCAGCCAAGCACCTGGGTTGCCCCAGGGCTCAATTTTAGGGCCAGTTCTCTTTCATGTTTTTATAAATTATTTACATGCAGGAATAGAATCTACATTAAGTATGATGATGATACTAAACTAGGAGGAACTGTGGACCCCCTTGAGGGCAGAAAAGCCTTACAGAGAGATCAAGATAGACTAGAGAGCTTGACAGTCATTATCCATATGAAATTTAACAAGAGCAAATGCAGGATTCTCCACATATGGGGTAATCCTCGTTACACATAACACTGTGAGACAAGAGGCTAGAGAGTACTCCCTTAGAAAGAGATCTGGGAGTTTAGGTCAATGATAAGTTGAAATACGAGTCAGTAGTGAGCCCTGGCAGCCAGGGAGGCCAACCATCTCCTGGGGTGGATCAGGCAAAGCATCACCAGCTGGTTGAGGGAGGTGATTGTCCCACCCTGCTCTGCACTGGTGTCGCCTCACCTTGAGTGCCATGTCTAGTTTTGGATGCCTCAATATAAGAACTACATCAAACCATTATAGTGTGTCCAGAGGACAGTGACCAAGATGATGAAAGGCCCAAAGGGCATGACTTGTGAGGGGCAGCTGAAGTCACTTGGCTTCTTCAGCTTGGAGAAGAGAAGGCTGAGGCATGCCCTCATCACAGTTGACACCTTCCTCAAGGGGGGCAGGGCAGGGGAAGGTGCTGATCTCCTCTCTCTGGGGAGCAGCCATAGGACATGAGGAAATGGAATGAAGCGGCATCAAGGGAAGTTCAGATTGGACATAAGGAAAACACTTCACTGGGAGGGTGGTAGGTCACTGGAACAGGCTCCCCAGGGAAGTGGTCGTGGCACCAAGACTGTCAGAGTTCAAGGAGCATCTGGATGATGCTTTTAGCAATATGGTTTATTTTTAGGTAGTCCTATAAGAAGCAGGGAGTTGGACTTGATGATCCTTGTGGGTCCCTTCCCACACAAGATACTCAATGATTCTATGACTCATAACTACCTAAGCTGAAATTTTCAGGGCGGCTATTTATCTGAGTCTGAAATAGAATTTTTTTAACTTCCAGCAACTACAGTTCCTCAAAAACTGTTTTGAAAAAGGTTAAGGTAAAAGATACTGTTTTTCTCCTTTAAAAATAGTATTTTAACCACCACCTTATAGCACTTCCAAACTTTGGACTACAGACTTGAAAACTGGCAAAAGACTAGAAAATTGGGAGGGTAGTTTTCTGTAATTTGTCAGGGATAAGAAAATTACAATATCCAACACTGAAGAAAAAGAGAGTTCTTATTTTACATAACTTATGAATTGAAAATTTTCACTGATCCTTAACTATACATAATTCTTTCTTTACTCTTGAGGAGGAACAAGGACTATTGTAGCCAACTCAGGAGTGTCTAATTCCTCCCTAAAATAAAAAATACAGTAAACCATCCTTACAGAATCTTACATATTCAAAAGATGCCTCTTTATCTTTGAGCTAAAGGAGGATTTCTGCTACACAACAATAACTTCATTCTTCCTAAGCAAGTAGAAACATCAGAATGCACCTCTAGGCATACAACGCTTGATTCTTCCCTGCATAGAAAGGTTACTCATTAAAAACAAGCCCAAATTTGAGTACAGCAGTATTGGGCTGATGCAAAACCACAGTAAACACAGGAAACAAGACCTGTAAACTTTCATAGGAGCTTTATCTTACCTCCTATCATCGTTCAAAATATCTATATGCTATTGTTATCTGCCCCATCTCTAATTCACCCCCTTTCCCTGTTCTCCATCAGCTTTGTAGACAACTATTTCATTAAAAGAAAAAGACAACTGGGGAACACATGCCCTTTATCTTCCAAGTTCTTTAGGGGCACTAAACTCTGATTGAAGGGTGGTAACTCTTTAAACCACTCTACCAGGACCACAAGCCCCAGAGTAGGTGAATGGAAGCTGTTAGTTTTGATCATGTGATAATTTTAACCTCTTTTTTTTTTCTTTAACAGAGGCCTTTTCAAACTTGTTGTCTGTGTTTAACCAGTAAGTTCTCTACCTTCTCAGAAAACATTTGGCTTTAGATGAAATTGCTGTGTCCAGATCACACCCCTGTTCCACACCTTCAGCTTAAGCTCAAAAAAGCAAATAAGCAGCATTTATTTGTCTTGAGGATGTCTCTCTCCTTCTTTTCACTCTTATTCTTAGGTGTATGCGCCAGGATTTTCTGCAGAAAATTTGAAAGCATTTTATTTTTTGGAGACTGCACCTTTTCATTTCAAGGTCTCTTAGAGGACACAGACATGAGAACTGATATTTTTACTCAAATCCATGGGAGGTAACTGAATATTCTGATATGTAATAGGTATAAGTTTGGATTTTAGGTTCTGATTCTGCATTGTACTATTCCCTACTTCTGAAACATGTACACAAACTCAAGGTAACATTAAGGTGGCCTAATGATTTTACTAGCAATTTAATTTTTTTCAGGAGAAAGGCATTATGAAGGGGCCTTTGGGAAGTTAAGCACTTTTCCATACAATTTATGAAGGCAAAAGCAGCTGGGATTTGTGAATCAGACTGTTCCTAGATATCAGTAAGAAATGGATTGTAATCATGTGACAGGCTTGATTTTTTTTAAAAATCAAGTTACATAAATGAAGGAATACAATACTAGCAGTATTGAGGCTCTCCAGCCTTAGCTGACTCCCAGCAAGCTCCTAGAGCCAGGTCCTGTAGCCACTGAAGTGTGAAAGAACTTTACCAGGGACTTCAGTTGTGCAAGCCTTGTCCTTAAATGAATGCATGTACACATAAGGACTCTTACAGCTCATGCAAACAGAGGAGCTGATGAGCAGGCAAGTTGATTACAGTACTTTCACTACTTTCCCATACGGACATTGTATGTGGGGAAATGTTTGCACCACCTGCTCAAATTAACTTACTGTTCTTTGCTTTGAATGATCCCCTGGGGAAACAGGGGAGAGCAGAAAGGACCTGTCTCTTTCAATCACCAGCTCAATTTGTTGTACAACAAGCTGTTAATGTTTATGTATGCCTCAAGGCTTGTGAGAAGGGAGGAATTTAACAGAAAAAGTACCAGTGCAAAACCAGCGTTTTCAGTACAACTTTAAACCAAGGATCTGGATCCATAATTTTATTCCTTATGTCCACATCTCACATTGACATTAGCAATTATTTTCAGTACTTCATTATCTGGTCTTTATCTTCAACTCATTTGTTTACTTATTTACAGGGATTACACCCAAAGTCTCTCATAATGCCACACAGCTTTCAAATCTGAGGCAGACAAGTGTGTGTTCAGGATTGCAAACTGGCATTAGCCCAGATTTTCTGCTCTGTAGCTCTAATCCAGTCTGTTATTAGTCGAAGAAAGCACTGCATGATTTAATTGTTCATGTGTAGGAACAAGACCATATATAATAGCTCTGTTGTATCTCCTTGTCTTCTAAAGCTTATGGGGGTTAGGCTCTTTTGTGGGACTTGTGGTTTCCTCTGGTGAACAGAAAGATTAATTTGAGCAATCCTAGACTCCCTCACAGAGGCACATCTCTGGTTTGCCTTCTTTTCCAGCCTTTCCTGTAGAGAAGCAGAAGCTCTGATTTGCCTCCTGGACGAGGAAAGCCCACGTCTCACAACCATCTTGCTGTCACAGCAATGCCACCTTGGTTGCTCCACATGCCTCCCACACAAACAATTCCACAAACAGCCCTGTGCTGATGCAGCTTCTGCTACCCAAGCTGTATTACCTACAACTACCAGAGTGCCTTTACATTGCACTGTGCTCTGCAGGTCAGCTAATGGAAAGGGGGAGAGCAGAGTAGGAAGCAGAGGAAGAACAAGGGAGCTGCAGCCCTTCTGGACCCTTTGCCAGCAGCACCATCCTCTTCCACATGCACGGGAAGGCAGGCTGCACGCCTGCCTGTCCCACGATGCTTCTCCAGCACAGCAGCTGGGGCTGGACCTGGGCTACTAAAACCTTGCTCACAGTCGACAGTTTACCACCGAGTTTCCCTTCGCAGCAACCACCCATGATGAACTGGCCCTAAGCCTCATGTAAATTTTAAGGGTAAATTGTAAAGTCCAGAGGCGGTTGAGCTAGTCCAGTGTGTCGTTTGGTTCTTCTGATTCACCAAATCAGCTTTGTTGGAGCCAGTTCAGCCACATACAGCAGCTTAGTTGTTGAAGCAGCATTGAAGGAACAACTCCAAGACTTTCCCAGCCTCAGGAGCAGATACACTGGTGACACAGAGGGCACTGTGTCTGTCTGGCACTCTTGCCATGGCAGGCTGCCATCTCTGCACTGCCTGAGGGACAGAAGGGCTGCATCCCTCCTGGTCGCACAGAACTGCACTCCAACTTCCCTCTCGGCACCCTGTGCGCGGTTTAGATGCTGCTGTTTCGGAGAACGTGAATATACTCCGTACTCGCGATCCGAGTGAGCGAAGCACGCTGGAGCTGGGCCTCGGGTGCTTTGCTGAGCGATAACAAACATGCAGCGAATGAGAATGAAATGCCAGAAACTTGCGTCTCCTCCAGGGAGGACGGTCAAATAAATTCAGCGGAGCTGGCAGTCATTGCGCCTCTGCTTTCTTCTTCTGCCTCGCAGTCTGGAATGGATGGGTGGTCTCTCCCACAGTCACGCCAGGAAAGGAAAGCGAAGCGGAAGGGGGTGGGACGCGGGGGTGCCCCCGCTGCTGCGCTGACGGCGGGCGGCCGCCAGAGGGCGCCGCAGCCCCGCGGCAGCGCCACCGCCCGCCCGAGAGGGCCCGGGCCGGCCCCGGGGCTGGGAATGGCGGAGGTGGCGGGGAGGGTTCGGCGGAATGGGGGCGAGTCAGCGAGGATGGGCCCAGGGGCGTTTTCCAGGCACTGTGCAGTACGGCCCCCAGCCAAGTGTCCATGAGGGTGGGACTTGTGGAGAAAATCGTAAGGCTCCCTAATGTAGCGAAGGCAAGAGGAGACGTGACGACAAGAAAGTTGTCCTCCAGACCCACAGAGAGCAGGGCATGAGCTATTGGACTTGGATGCAAGCAAACACGAGTTTAGGTCAGACGCTGGAACAACCTTCCTAATGCTCAGTTTTTAATGGTAGAGTTGTTTTGGTGGTAGTGTTGAATTTCTTGTTATTACAAGTTCTTAAGAACCTGTTGTGACAGGGACAGACCTATGGCCATCCAGGAATCAGCCTGGTGACTTCCCTGGCAATCTGTTCAGAGGCTGATGCAAATGTTGCACCGGGTCTCTATTGCCTACAAACCAGAGATCACTGAAGACAATTGAGCTACTCTAGCTAATGTCACCATCACTACTATCAGTTCTCTAGAAACCTCATGTAAAAATAACTTGTCAAGAAAAAGAAAGAGAAGAGAGAAAAAGAGATGGAAGGGAAAGAAGGAAAGAGAGAGGAAGAGAGAGCAGGCAGAAGTGCACTTAACTTCCTGTCCTTGCTCCTACCCCATCCTGGAAACACCTATGCCTAAGAACAGTGGCATGTGCATGAGGAGACTTTCAGACTCGCTACACAATAAAACTACTTCAGATATACTGCATTGTGGCTGGCAATCATTTAGTGAGGCTTAGTCTCAATATAAAAAAAAGAGCATTTTCAGTAGAGTTGAAACACTGAAGAAATCCATGAATCACCTACCAAGCACTCTCTTCACTGCTGGCATTTGCCATTGATTTCAAAACAATCCCACGTCAATGGCAACATTTAAAGAAGACATTTGAAGTATTAAAAATAAATATTAAGAATTTACATGTTACACTAGGCCACTTAGCAGACAACAGTGACTCATCCTGCAATTGCTAATAAATGGATCGTTTAATTACCACAACCCTCTCTAAATACAGACCAGTACAGTCACACAGGCTCCCACAGAGACATCACAGCTTTCAGAAGGATCCCTGGCACAGTCCTAGCACAAGGGCACCTCTAACAATAGTGCTGGCAGAGGTCTTCACTGTTTGATAAACTTCCTCTTATCTCAGCACTCCCTCTCCACTTTCAGAAGTGTTGTGCACCACAGCCCAGGCTGAAATAGCACAGGCAGAATCTCCAGCCACACTGTTTTGTGTCAGTAGAGACCTGCATCTTGCCTTGGTCCTTGTAAAGGCACGTTCAACCACCGCAGTTCTTGCTGAGCCAGCAAAGGAAACACTGCCTGAAGTAATCATACATGAAAGCACCAACACTGTTCACATAATCAGGGTAAAGTATCATGAGCTAAAGGAAAAACAGGTCAGCAAGGTTCATGGTATTCCCACACAGACAGGGCTTGCCAATCAGATCAGATCAGGTGAGGTCCTTCCTGCAGGCTAGGGCAGTGCTCCCCAAGCTCTAACTAAAAAATCATTGAACTTTTGCAGCTGAAGCAGTGGAAAGCTTGGGAACACATCTATAGTCTATCAAGGGATTCACAGAGTTTGCACAAAACACCAGCGGTGTGCAGCGGTGGTGCAGCAGGAGGAGCTCAGCTAAAAAAAGCAGAACAGTCACTTAGGACATACAGTTTGAACCAAATATATTATAATGCAAATAACAAATTTTGTGTAAACCTGGCACACACTGATAGTTGAGCAAGTCTGAGTAAGAGAATAAAACCTGCAGTCAGCTGTGTAAGAGACACTACTGCAACTTGAGATCCAGGTTGCTGAGCAATGAGGCCTCTCACGTGCTGCTTAGCACACGTTCACAGGGTTATACCTGCTACAGGACAGCCCCACAGTGGATCCAATGCCATGGAAAGCTTGTGGTAGGGCAAGGCCGATGTGTGGAAGAGGTGGGATTAGAAGCAGACTCAGAAGAAAGCAGCTGTGGTCAGCAGGGAACAGCTGCATCTAGAAATGGCACTACTCAAAGGGCAGATGTCCTTGGATACCAAGAAAGCCATCTCGCATGCTCCCCAAAAGCAGCAACCAATTTGTTCTTTTACTTAGTAGTGTCCCATCTTTCTCGGTGGCCTTCAGTGACCAGTTGTGGGGAAAAAAACCCCAAACGTGTTTGTTGGAATTGGTTGAACAGCACTAGATTAAAATGCTCAAAGCGAATTTTTCTTCCTTTTCTGTCAGACACTGGATGGCTTTTTTCCCCCAGAATTGAAGGTCTGGTCTGCATAGCTTATACCTTACTTGGTGTTTTGATTTCATTATTTTCACAGATGAAATGCCTGCTCTGTGCTTTTACAGCAAACTGAAACTATTACTACACAAAATGGGAAGTAAAATTCCCAACTGTCTCAACATGTCTGGACTTGATTTCTACATACCACATACTTCCAAAGCTCAGCCCAATCCTAAACTAACCCCGGCTGTGAAGCAAAGAAAAGTTAAGAAAAGATCAGAAAACATATCCCCAAATCTGTTCTAATGAAAATGTATTAAGAAAACAGATGTGTGCTTAGACTAAAGGGGTGCTTTAGCAATACTATCATTGAGCTACCAGAAACAGAAAAAAGAAGGAAAAGGGACAGAGACAACAATCAGTCGCTATAATCAGCTCGACACATCTTTCCAGAAAAAAATGTTTTCTTGACCAATAAAAGATTTGTATGTGTCAGCCTGGTAATCTGAAGTATGATTGAATGCCAGCTGTGCTTGAACAGGTGGTGCAACATAGATTTTTCAGGTTTCGGGTGCGAAACATTAACTCTTCTCCAGCAGCAGAGAGGCCCGCTGTGAACAGAGAAAGGGAACCGCCAGAACAGCCGTGGCAAGAGCAGGACTGCACATCGAGGAAGTCACGGATGGCTTCGGAGATGACGTCGATTGGAGTGTGATTTCCCTCCGATTTCAATCTCCATTAGACCCACGACCACGGCATGTTTTCACACGGACACCCCGTGCAGTCCCACACCTACGGGTTCCCTCACATCTTTACACATTTCCAAAGCACTCGTAAGAACAGCCACGCGTGGGCCAGCACAACACAGCCGCCGGCAGCCACGGCAGGACCGCTGGCGGGGAGGCGCTGCTGGCTCACAGCCTAGGACTGGAGGGTCGGTACCAAGCCGGACCTCCCGCACCGAGCTGGGCTCGGGTGAGAGCGGCCGCTGAGTTGCTTCAGCTGGCCAGGGAGAGCAGCCTCAAAGAGGACGTGGCTCCATTCCCGGCCAGAAGGCCCCTGCCTCTCAGGGACGCTGAAGGTGCTTCGAAACCCGCTGACGGTACTCCCGCACGCTCCCGCTCCGCCTCGGGGCTCCCGCAGAAATCCCAATAACCCGCGGCGGCCCCTCCGCGGGTACAGCCCCGATCAGCCGCCGGGAGCCTGGCGGACACGGAGCTGGAGCGGAACGGCCGCCGGCGGAGGAGCCGCGTGGGGCGAGAGAGGGAGGAGGAACTGGGAGCTGTAGTCCGCTGCCGCCGCTGTCCCGCGCCCGGGCAGACAGCGGGGACTACAGCGCCCAGGGTGCCCCGCGGCGGCCCCGCCCCGGCGCTGACTCCTGCAGCACGTTGTCCCGCGAACACGCCCCGCGCCCGCTCCGTCCGCAGCGCCCCGGCAGCGGCGGCCCCGCCGCTCCCGCCGCCCGGCACGGCACGGCAGGTCAGCGGGGCCGGGGGCGGCGGGGCCGCGCTGGGGCCGAGCCGGGGCTGAGCCTCGTCGCGGCGGGTGCGCGGGGGGAGGGTGTGCTGCGGTTCTCCGGGTGCCCCGCGGGAGAGGAGCGGGGTGCGAGCGGTGCGGCCGCGTCCCCTCTGTGCGCCCCCCTGGCACGCGCCCGGCTCTGCCCGCCCAGCTGCCAGCCCGGCGGTGCGGCCGGGCAGCGCTCCCTCGGGCGGGGAGGTGGCCGGGGAGCGCCCGCCTCTGAAAGCGCTCCCTGGGCCTGGGAGAGTTGCGGGCGGCGCTCGGCGCCCCCGGGGAAGGGCGGCCGGGGCCGGTCCGGCGCTGCCCTGCCGGTGACCCCGCGGGCGGCGAGGCCGAGGGGCCTCCTGGGCGGGGGCGGCCTCCAGGCGGGCGGGCGGGCGGGCGAACTCCGCCTCGCAGCGGGCGGGCTGGGGCGTTCGGCCCCGCTCCGGAGGGGAGGAGGAGGCTGCGAGGTCCCTGCCCGTCGCCTCTCGCCGGAGCCCCGCGGGGAGGCCCCCGCTTCTCTGCCCTGCCCTGCCCTGCCCTGCCGGAACTTGTGGGGAAACGCGGCCCTTGGGGCCGTTTTTGAGGTGTCGGGTTCGCACCTTCGTTACGGCCGTTCCCTGGGTTGGGGCGTCGCGGAGGTGGCAGCGTGATGTGGGCAGAGCTCTCCGTGCTGCTGTACCTGACCCAGGTGTTTGGGGATAAGGGCGTGGGTTTGTTGGGTTCTGACTGGGAGCTGCGGAAAAGCCGAGATTCAGTTTTTCTTTTTTCTTTTTTCCCCCCCCCTTCATTAAACAGTTGTGGCTTTCTCGGAATTCACCTGTGAAAATAGTTCTAATTAACCCAGGGCTCGAACATAACTCGTGTCCCAGGCATAGCCTAGGCCTCTCTCTTGAGGAAAATACATTTTCCAATACAGGTATCCATACAACAGAGGTGTTTATGTTTTTGGTAGCTTTCAGGAAGAAAGAGAGTATTTTTCTTTGGTAAAACTTTGCAGAAGGTTGCAGCCGATTAGTTGGAAAAGCGAGAGGATGGGATGGGCTTTTACAGGTTAGATGCTGTTTTGCGTATATGGTGACAATAGTAGTCCCGAGAAATATCGAAGGTGCCTGGAGTGACCTCAGTTCTCCCTGTTGTAGAGATATGTATCTGTTCACCTCCTGTTTAGCTCATTAATGCAGGTATTCCTTCTTGGAAAGCTAACAGATTAAAGCAAAAAAAAATTTTAAAAACCCAGACCCAACAGATTTCAGGGGCTTCCCTTACACAGTAGGGGGAAAACACATGTCCATTTAATTATCCTAAGCTAAATGAGTTTATTAATTGAAAATTCTGGGTTATGGCTGTAGCATTGGTTTGTGCCCTGCTGTTTGTGGCTCTCAGTAGACTTTCAAGTTTCAGTAACTTAAGTTGCTGATTGTAAATTTCAGCTATCACAGTGTTTGGCACTCTTGCATCTTAACTGTAGACTTTAGATATTAGTTTGATGGTGCTAGGAGAGTTAGATTTATTTTTCAGTTTATTCTTTCTTCCATATGGTAAATATGATGAAACATTGCTGCTGCTGCCACTACAGCTGTGAATAAAACACGTGGTATTGGCATATACTTGTTGGAGATTCATACCAGTGCTTTTTTTAAAATAATACTTTTTGGAAAGCATTTTCTTTTTCCTTATTTGCTATTCAGAAAAAGTAAAGAAAAAGATTTGGGGCAGCCTTTGAAAATGTTGAAATGAGAGCAGGCCAGAGATATGTGTGCTCCAGATTTAATGGGAGTGGTGCATAACTGTGTCTGTCTGAAGTGATATCACAGCATGAGCTTTGCCAGCCAGTGCCAGTAGGAAAGAAGGATTCTGCAGCTCTCCTTCTTCTGTCAGGGAAAGTCCACACTGGTTAGCAGTACTGGTTGTCTGTCATAAATTATTTAGTACAAAATCTCACCAATATATTTTCTTGATGAGGGTTGTTACTAGATTGGAAAGCTATTTGCAAATGCCTATGTGAATTGTTTCTGAAATCAGAAACAATTATTGAAAGTTTTTGTGAAGGGCCACTCAAATTTGAGATGTTATGATATTAGTTGATACTGTCATTCTGTATTTGAACTTAAAACTTTTACCGTGAATATTTATCTTCCTTCCTAAAAAAGGACTCGGGGCATATAACTTTAATATTAATCATAATTTACACAATTTATAGATTTGTACAAAAACATGCACGCACTCAGAGACAAGTTGTCTTCCTTTACGCTTCTTTTTCTAATTCAAAAAAAGTAGAGGAGCTGTTTTGTCCTTCTGTCTTCAGTTGACCTGCTCAGCAGTTTTGATCGAAATCACTGAGGGTTGCAGATACTTAGCACATCCACATGCAAGAATTTAAGTGTCCTGATGACACCGCAGATCAGGCTGCAGGGGAGACTACACTGGAGCTCTAGTTCATGTTTTCAAGTGGCTAAGCCCTGCAGGCTGTCTACAAAATAACCTTGTACAGACAGTGCAACCTGATGAATGTGTGTTGAGAGGTCTGTGTCTCTGTGCAGGAAGGGTGTGCATGCTTGTGAGAAGGAGCAAGAACCTGCACCACAGCTGAACAACACCATGACTGCTGATGAAGTTGAAGCAAATCTTCAGTCACCTGCGTGGTGCATCTGGAGATCCAGATCTTGTCTCACTAGGGCGCATGTCTGGTGTGTTGCACAGCTGGGAGCTGTCCTTCAGAAGGACAAGAATACAGTTCTAGTTACAGTGTAGGCCACAAAGAAGACCTGTGAATGAGGAACCCCTATCAGGAGTTGCTGGGGGATTTTCTCTTTTCTTTGGACGGCAGCAGATAATCGTGGAAATAGAGATAATCTTTTGAGAGAAGATTTTATTTTTTTTTAAACACTGAAATTGTCAGGTACAGGGTGCTTTATGTGTTAAATGAGTGGTGCAGCAGCTGGATGGACTTCGAAGCAAGACAGATTTCCTGGTTAGCGTGAGTGTCTGTAGTACTGAGAGATTAGCACTGTCCTGGGGCTCCTGTGTCTACAGGCTGGAATTTGCTTTCCTGGAGTTTTGTCTCTCTTAGGTCTGTCTTGAAACCTGACCCTCTTTCTTCAGTTCCCTGCCACAGTAGAGCTGTGTGTCTTTGCTTATTGCCAGCACTTGGGCCCGTGTCATGTAACTGTTTTCAGCTTTGTGATCACCTAATGATTTTGAGGGTAGATCAGCTTGTTCCCAGCTATTGTTTGGTGACTAGAATGGAAGGGGCAGGCAAAAGAATACTACTGATAAAATATTGTGCTTAGCAATTGGGCAAAATTATTTTGTCCTACAGAATCCCAATTTTACCTTCATAAGGATTGCATTTAAAAGTGTTTGTAAGAAAAATGAGTGTCTGCCAGTACTCTTGAGACCCAGCTTCTGCGTATCTCAACAGACAGCCATTGGCATGTGAAATATCAGTGTGTATGTGGAATTTAAGACACCTTCTCCAAGTTTTGTGGACCACAGTCCAGTATCTTCCAAGCCAATACTTAGTTGTCCATGGCAGAACTTCTTCACCCTTCTCCTGTGCTTGCTGCTTGTAGGTAGTGAGTAGAGTGGAAAACCCACTTTTTGTAGAACTCCATAGAAACTACACATGCAGCAGCTGCGCTCTTTTCCTTTTGTTCTGCATGAGGGTGTTTTTCAGAGGGTTTCCCAGAATCAGAAGTATCACTTGGTTCATAGCTTTAAATGGCCTGGAGGGAGGAGACATACTGATATCTTAGTCCAGTCTGCTGATCGCAGCAAAGTCTAATAAAATTATTTTGGTTCCAGATCTTCCCTGAAATCACATGATTCACATTGGAATACAATAGGAAAGTGATTTGGATTGATGTTCTAAAACTCTCAGTTTCTGAGTTGGGTCCAGACTTGGGCCAGTCATTGTGGTCCTTCTGTCCCACGTTTCTAAGTTTAGCAATCTCTTTACAAACTCTTAAAACAGGAAGGATTTGGGCAAATGTTTGTTCTCAATTCTGCTGTGTATTAGCATTCTGATTCACCTCATACTTATTCATTTCATCAAGTAGCCGTAGTCAATGTAATAGCAATAACTTCTAAAACCCCAAAACATACAAGAATGCCTTCTTGTCTTTCACTGGTAAACGTGGTTTTTGTGCATTCAGTGTCCCAGGACAGATATTCTCATGTTCCAACACCTCCTTTCAAACAAAATTAGTGTATTGTCTGTGACTTTTATATTTTAGCTTCTGAAGCGTGCAAATGGATGTCGACTCCAGTGTGCAGGTACCTGAGTTTAGGCTGCATATATCTACACAGTTCATTTTGCAGGAACATTGATGCTCAGAGGGTAAAATTCTCTTTTGAAATTTGTGAACTTCTGAGTCATGAGAAACCAGAAACATGCTCTACAACCATCTGTGATTACAGAACCAGTTGCTCAGTTGAGTTTCAAAGGCGTGGGTTGTGTCAAAGAGATAACGTGCAATATGTAGAGTAGATCACCTTAGTGATAGTTTTGAAATACGTTCCAATTTCTGAATTTGTGGCTGTTGCATTAATTGGCAGTCAGGTTTCAGCTGATTCATCCTTCTGGATATGAGCAGTCTATCAACAGAGAAGACACCATTTGGAGCAGATGATTGTTTGTAAACATTTGTAAGACTTCCCTGCGTAAGTATGGAAAACGCCTCATCAATCTTAAATCCTCTCCTTCCATTGCAGAGGATGGTGCTGAGACCTAAGTGACTATCTTTTAATTTGGTTTTGCCTCTTACTACGTTAAATGTTAAAAATGGAAGGTGCTTTGTTTGGCATTCCAGACAGCAAGTAATTAATGACTGCAACAGTTTGGCAGTGAGAGAAAAGTTGGGTCTGTATCTTCTGAATATACCTCTTCTGTTTACATAAAGTAAGTGGTCTTTTTAAAGGG
Source organism: Manacus candei (assembly GCF_025592945.1). NCBI lineage: Eukaryota > Metazoa > Chordata > Aves > Passeriformes > Pipridae > Manacus > Manacus candei. The sequence goes on along the minus strand of NW_026138091.1, from coordinate 20,924,453 downwards.
TAGCAGCATTCAAATGAGATGTGCTTATGCTTATGCAGTGCATAATAAGAATCTGAAGTGTGCAGGCTATACCAATATACACCAGGCTAAACCAAATATCCATTGTTAGTGAAACTGCAGGTTTAGAGGATGAAACACAGCACACTTAATGCTCGTACATTTTTATTGCTGCATCTCATGCCAAGCTGATGAGAGCTGTGTTCTGGCCAGGGATACTGGTGTTAGAAGGCTGGCACACGTGTCTGTTTGTGACGTAGTCTTTTGTGCGAGCCAGTGGCGTATGTCCAGCTCAGGTCAGTTTTATCTCAGTTGTAGCATGACCTGTGTGAGGTGTGCTGTATTCTCCATGGAAAACTCCCATTTAATTGTTCAACAGCTTGCTCCAAAATTCTGTCCTTAGCCTACCTCTCGCCTTTCCCACAGCAACTTTAGAGGAACAAGGATGAGTGGTGTTGATGTGTTCTATGAGGAAGTGCTATCCTGCAGGGTGTGTGGGGATCTTAGAAGAAGGACCAATGAGTAATAACAAAGGAAAATTCAGATTGAAATGCTTTGAAAGTTCCAGCAGCCTTCTAACTGCTTGTTTAGCTACCAGAGGTCAGGCTTGTTGTAGTAGTTTAGGCCTTCCTTGGTGACCAGTTTGTAACCAAGGAAGTGCCCAGATTACCCGTTATTCCCTACGATTTTTACGTAAGCCAGGAGTATAAGAAGAAAGGTGGAGAGGTCTTCTCTCTCTTTCCTTCCGACGGCTTTGGAGGTGCGGGTTCCCTGCTGTTGAGTCTGTCGTGTTGGGGAGTGAGGCCTGGTAAAGCCTTGCTGACCTTGGAAGACGGAGGTTGCCGGCGGTCGTTCCAGCGTGACTTTCTGTTGTCCCAAGGAGAGTAGTAAGATATTCTTTTGCTAATTCTTTTAGTTGCTAGATCTTGGGCTATTGATCGTGTATATTTTATTTTGGTTTTGTTCCTTTTTTTTCCTTCCCCCTTCCCTTTCCCTTTTCCCTTGGAGTTGTGCATGGTATTTCAACTGTACATAGCTGTATATGTCATAAATACATTTATTTTCATATAAGTTTGGCCAGTTTGGATTTTTCATAGTTTTTTTCCTTAGCACTGAGCTGGGGGTATTTCGGTGTTGGGTCTGGGACTTGGCAGGGAGCCAAGTAAAACTTAGATGCTTGTAGACGCATTTAAACATTCATACACCTCAGTTCCTCATTTGTAAAACAGGGAAGTACATATAATCTGATCTCAGAGGCTAGAGGATTAATACTTTGAGTACCAAGACATGTAGTTACTTCCTGCAATGCTCATGAATATTGTAACTATCAAAAGCATTAATAGCTGCATTTAGATTTGTTTGTTGGGGGATCAAACATAAAAATTGTTGCCTGTCCCTTTCAATAAAGGGTGAAACAAGTTGTGGTAGTTAGGTGGCTCCTAGTTTCTTTTCCAGCTTTTCTGATATGTATGCAGCTCATAGGAAGTACAGAGCAATTATAAGATGACAGAGAACTTTATTTCCTTCTTGCAGCGTCAACATGTTGAGGAAAGCAAATGCTGCTTCTGAATTTCTTTATAGTTCAGCAGGAGGAAAACATTCAATAAAAATCTTCTTTTTAAAGAGTAGCTGACTAGGTTTTATAGGTTGAAGCATGAGAGCTTTTGTGCTGGTTTAAAAGTTAACCAGCAGGGGGAATGAACCCAACTCAAAGGAGAGATTATAAATCAGAATAACAATTTATTAAAATAATACAGTAAGTACAATAATACAAACAAACAATTGGTCTCAACCCACAAAAACCCAAATGTATAACCCAGTACCCTGGGGCCTGAACAAAGTGGTGTTCCTTGGGCCCTGTTTGAGTCCAAAGTAAAGGGAGAGGGGAAGAACCTGCTGGTGGGAGAGCTGCTGCAGTCTGGCCAGAACTGGTGATCGCAGTCCAGTGGTGGTCTAAGTCTGGTTGAGAGCGATGAGATGCAGCCGTCCTCTGGATCCCACGAGTGGGTTGAAAAAATGTTCCAAAACTCCAAGATTATATATCCTCCAGTTCAGGCAGGAATGCTTGGTACTCCCCTCAGGGCGGGGAGTTCACAAAGGGTGTGAGGACAGAAACATCCTTCTATCTCACAGGCCTCTTAACACCTAGTTTATAGCCTGAGGAGTCAGGCTCTATGGGTAGAGAGTGCGAATAGTCTATTGACAACAATAGTCTAGTTTCTGGGAAATGACATGGAAGGCTATAGAATACAGTTTTGGGTTACACCCACCATGATGAACTGATCTCAGCTGTCCTAACTAGGACATTATCCACCCCTTATTCTATGCCATCCATGTCATGCCCAAATTAACCCTCTTTAAAAACTATATCCCTTTAAAACTATATACATCTATCTATCTATCTATCTATCTATATATATACAATGAAACATTACAGACCATTCTCACTCAAAATTAGGTCCCCTTGTGGTACACAACGTGTCTCCCCATCTTTTTGCATTACCCACCACGTGGAACCAGGTCCCTGAGCAAAAACAATCCCTCGGATGGGTTTGCCTTTGCTTGAGGTGGGACTAATCCAAACAGTCTTCCCTAACATTCCTCTCATATGTACCACGGGGACTTTATCTCCATCTACAGTATGCAAAAGTTCTGATTGGGCAGGGCCAGCTCGATTGATGGAACCTCGGGTGTTGACCAACCAGGTGGCCTTTGCTAAATGCAGCTCCCAGTGTTTGAGAGTCTCCCCACACAGTGCCTTCAGAGTGGTTTTCAGCAGTCCGTTGCACCGCTCAACTTTTCCAGCAGCTGGTGCATGGTAGGGGATATGATACACCCACTCAATGCCGTGCTCTTTGGCCCAGGTGTCTACAAGGCCATTCTTGAAATGGGTCCCATTATCAGACTCAATTCTCTCCGGGGTGCCGTGTCGCCACAGGACTTGTTTTTCAAGGCCCAGGATGGTATTCCGGGCAGTGGCATGAGGCACGGGGTATGTCTCCAACCATCCAGTGCTTCCTTCTACCATGGTCAGTACGTAGTGCTTGCCTTGGCGGGTTTTGGGGAGTGTGATGTAGTCAACTTGCCAGGCTTCCCCATACCTGTACTTTGACCACCGTCCACCATACCATAGAGGCTTCACCCGCTTGGCCTGCTTGATGGCAGCACATGTCTCACAGTCATGGATGACCTGTGAGACAATGTCCTTGGTTAAGTCCACCCCTCGGTCACGAGCCCATCTGTATGTTGCATCTCTCCCCTGGTGACCGGAGGCGTCATGGGCCCATCGAGCCAGAAATAATTCTCCTTTGTGCTGCCAATCCAGATCTACCTGAGAGACTTTAATCCTGGCAGCTCGGTCCGCCTGCTCGTTGTTATGATGCTCCTCATTAGCCCGTTTCTTGCCTACATGAGCGTCTACGTGACGGACCTTCACACTCAGCTTCTCTACCCGGCCAGCGATGTCCCGCCACATCTCCGCCGCCCAGATGGGTTTCCCTTGGCGCTGCCAGTTGGCCTTTTTCCATCGCTCCAGCCATCCCCACAGAGCATTGGCCACCATCCATGAGTCAGTGTAGAGATAGAGTCTTGGCCACTTCTCTCGTTCAGCTATATCCAAAGCCAACTGAACGGCTTTAAGCTCTGCAAACTGACTTGACCCACCTTGTCCTTCGGTCGCTTCTGCAACTCGCCGTGTGGGACTCCATACAGCTGCCTTCCATTTTCGGTTTGTCCCTACAATGCGGCAGGAGCCATCCGTGAAGAGCACATATCGCCTTTCATCTGCTGGTAGCTTGTCATATGGTGGGGCCTCCTCAGCCCGTGTCACCTTCTCCTCCTCTTCTTCAGAGGATAGTCCGAAACTCTCACCTTCGGGCCAATTGGTGATAATTTCCAGAATCCCAGGGCGATTAGGATTCCCTATCCGGGTTCGCTGCGTGATCAGAGCGATCCACTTACTCCACGTGGCATCGGTGGCATGATGTGTGGAAGGAACTCTTCCCTTGAACATCCAGCCCAGCACTGGTAGTCGGGGTGCCAGGAGGAGCTGCGCTTCGGTGCCGATTACTTCTGAGGCAGCTCGAACTCCTTCATAGGCAGCCAGGATCTCTTTCTCAGTTGGTGTATAGCTGGCTTCAGATCCTTTGTATCCCCGACTCCAGAATCCCAGCGGTCGTCCTCGGGTCTCCCCAGGCACTTTCTGCCAGAGGCTCCAAGAAGGGCCATTCTCCCCGGCTGCGGTGTAGAGCACGTTCTTCACGTCCTGTCCTGTCCTTACTGGCCCAAGGGCTACCGCATGGGCAATCTCCTGTTTAATTTGTTCAAAGGCTTGTTGTTGTTCGGGGCCCCACTGGAAATCATTTTTCTTCCGTGTCACAAGGTAGAGAGGGCTTACAATCTGACTATACTCGGGGATATGCATCCTCCAAAAGCCCACAGCGCCTAGGAAAGCCTGTGTTTCCTTCTTGCTGGTTGGTGGGGACATGGCTGCTATCTTGTTAATCACCTCCATTGGAATTAGGCGGCGTCCATCTTGCCACTTCACTCCTAGGAACTGAATTTCCTGAGCAGGTCCCTTGACCTTACTCCGTTTAATGGCAAAACCGGCTCTTAGGAGAATCTGGATTATCTTCTCTCCTTTCTCGAAGACTTCGCCCGCTGTGTTCCCCCATACAATGATGTCATCAATGTACTGTAGGTGCTCTGGAGCCTCACCCTTTTCCAGTGCAGTCTGGATCAGTCCATGGCAAATGCTGGGACTGTGTTTCCACCCCTGAGGCAGTCGATTCCAGGTGTACTGCACACCTCTCCAAGTGAAAGCAAATTGTGGTCTGCACTCCGCTGCCAAAGGAATGGAGAAAAAGGCATTGGCTATGTCAATGGTGGCATACCACTTGGCTTCCTTGGACTCCAGCTCATACTGGAGCTCCAGCATGTCCGGCACAGCAGCACTCAGGGGTGGTGTGACTTCATTGAGTCCACGGTAATCCACCGTCAGCCTCCACTCTCCGCTGGACTTACGCACTGGCCATATAGGGCTATTAAAGGGTGAGCGAGTCTTGCTGACCACCCCCTGGGTCTCCAGTTCGCGGATCATCTTATGTATAGGGGTCACAGAGTCTCGGTCGGTGCGGTATTGCCGACGGTGCACTGTTGCTGTGGCTATCGGTACCAATTGTTCTTCAACCTTCAGCAGTCCCACAGCAGAGGGGTCCTCTGAGAGACCAGGCAAGGTGTTCAACTGTCTAATTTCCTCCGTCTCCACAGCAGCTATGCCAAAAGCCCAACGAAGTCCTTTTGGGTCTTTGAAATACCCACTCCTCAGGTAATCTATGCCAAGGATACACGGGGCCTCTGGACCAGTCACGATGGGGTGTCTGTGCCATTCCTTCCCAGTCAGGCTCACTTCAGCTTCCAGTACAGTCAGCTGTTGGGATCCCCCTGTCACCCCAGAAATGGAGATGGATTCTGCCCCTACGTATCTTGATGGCATTAATGTACATTGTGCGCCAGTGTCCACTAAAGCCTTATATCTTTGTGGCTCTGATGTGCCAGGCCACCGAATCCACACAGTCCAATAGACTCGATTGTCCCTCTCCTCTACCTGGCTAGAGGCAGGGCACCCCTAGTCCTGGTCATGGTACTCATTGTGCTCTTCTTGTGGGTATGACCTGGAGGTCCCTTCAAGAGGATCAGACGTATCATCATTCCTGTACCGTCTGGAGTCTTGCCCACGAGAGACTGGAGCAACGTTTACCCTTGAAGAGTTCTTTATGGTATTTGTTCCTCTTTTCAGTTCACGTACCCGGGCTGCTAAGGAAGAGGTGGGTTTCCCATCCCACTTCCTCATATCTTCTCCATGCTCACGGAGGTAAAACCATAGATCGCCACGTGGAGTGTACCTTCTCTCCTTAGCTGGGGGACGCTGGCTCCTGATAGCAGAGACTCTTGTTCGTCCTGGCGAGATATGGAAAATCCCTTCCTTAATCTCTTCTCTTAGCTTCTGGTGTCCCTCTTCAATTTTCTCTTCCAGGTTTCGGACGTGTTCAGCCAGTTTGGTTTCCACAGATGAGACGTGGGCTCGTAATGGGGCGGTGACAGTGTCTTCATAAATCCTGAGTTTGCTAACCAATGCTCCCACCTTGTCCTCTCCCTCCCTCCATTGCAGCGTTGCTAAGTAGCGGGAATACATTTCTGGCCCGAGTCGTGCAAACTTTAACCACATTTGGGAGGTGCACTGTACGCCATCTGGACTCTTAGGGAATCTTTCATCCTCTGAAAAGATTATCTCCAGTACAGCTAACTCCCTTAAGCACCGGATACCTTGTTCCATCGTGTTCCACTGTCCTTGCTGTACGTGGAGGTCCTCCTTGCAAAGGTATCTCTCCCTCACACTGGACAACAGTCGCCGCCAGAGGCTGAGAGTTTCCTGCCTCCTTCCAATCCCCTGATCAATGACTACATCTCGAGACAGGGATCCCAGCTGTCTGGCTTCACTCCCATCTAGGATCGTATCGTTAGCTGCGGCATCCCAGATTCGGAGCAGCCAGGTCAGAATGGACTCGTTCGCCTGTCGTGTGAACTCTCTCCGGAGCTCACGTAGCTCACCCAGGGATAGGGACCGAGTGATTATTTCTGGCTCTGTCTCCTCCGGTGGATGTGAAGGTCCCGCCTCTTCGTCATCATTTGCTATGCGAACTGATTTAGTCTTTGATTTCCTTTTCTGGACAGGGGCGACTGCTATTGGTTTTGCTTGTTCTTCTGGCTCCTCGATGGTTTGTGTGGACACGGTGCTGGTTGGTTCATTTCTTTCTCCCTCTGACTCAGCTGTGGTTTGGGTGGACGTGGTGTCTGCGGATTTGGTCCTTCTCTCCTCGCCCTGACAGTGCTGTATCATGTCAAGCAGTGCCCGGTAGGCAGTGGCCAGGGCCCAGCAGGTTGCTGTGAGCTGGCCATCTCTGGAGCTGCCAGAGCATTTTTCCTTCACCAGTCTTATCATGCTAACAGGATCCTGCAGTTGTTCAGGGGTGAATTTCCAGGTCATTGGAGGAGAAAGCTTTTCCAAATACTGGCTGATGGCCTCCCACTTTCCGTGCCATTCAGCATTATCTGCTCCCAGGGCAGGTGTCCAACCAACCTCCCTAAAAGGCACTTTTCTGACCCTAAACATGGTGTACACAGTACAGAGCAGACAGAGCAACACTAACAATAACATTATGCTGTCCTTAACATCAAAAGGGAACTCAATATTTTCAAAAACTGTTTTAGCAGGTCTGAAGGGGAAGAAGGAGGTGGGAGGCTGGAAACCATCCACCCCTGTTCCCCCAAAAAGCTGGGTGCGATTTTTAATGAGGCCCCAGAGGTAGCAACCCAAACCAGGACAGGCAAACAGGACTGAATACACATTTACAATGAAACTCATTGCTTCTGATGTTAGAATGACATAAACATAATATATTAATAAAACAATTTGGATCCCTCTCCCTGGTCTTAAAGAGAGCATCAAAACAGGCAAATAATACGCCATCTGTGGAAATATGAACAGGCTCAAATACAACATCCATGTGAGTGCATCAAACAACATGGTGATCAGGGAGTTTCTATATTCAAATAGACAAATGCTTCAAATGAAATTGTGATTCTGACTTCTCTCTCTCTGCCCGACGTTTGGGCGCCAAAATGTGCTGGTTTAAAAGTTAACCATCAGGGGGAATGAACCCAACTCAAAGGAGAGATTATAAGTCAGAATAACAATTTATTAAAATAATACAGTAAGTACAATAATACAAACAAACAATTGGTCTCAACCCACAAAAACCCAAATGTATAACCCAGTACCCTGGGGCCTGAACAAAGTGGTGTTCCTTGGGCCCTGTTTGAGTCCAAAGTAAAGGGAGAGGGGAAGAACCTGCTGGTGGGAGAGCTGCTGCAGTCTGGCCAGAACTGGTGATCGCAGTCCAGTGGTGGTCTAAGTCTGGTTGAGAGCGATGAGATGCAGCCGTCCTCTGGATCCCACGAGTGGGTTGAAAAAATGTTCCAAAACTCCAAGATTATATATCCTCCAGTTCAGGCAGGAATGCTTGGTACTCCCCTCAGGGCGGGGAGTTCACAAAGGGTGTGAGGACAGAAACATCCTTCTGTCTCACAGGCCTCTTAACACCTAGTTTATAGCCTGAGGAGTCAGGCTCTATGGGTAGAGAGTGCGAATAGTCTATTGACAACAATAGTCTAGTTTCTGGGAAATGACATGGAAGGCTATAGAATACAGTTTTGGGTTACACCCACCATGATGAACTGATCTCAGCTGTCCTAACTAGGACAGCTTTTTGAGAACTTTTTTATCGATTCAGTTGAATCACTGTCTGAAGAAAGCAAATTTAAACAACACAATAAAAGAAGAAATGCTGTCCTACTGTAGGGTACCTTAATGAATTGCCTGTCCATTCCCTGTGTTGTGCTTGAATTTTCTCACTGAACTACATCATTGAAATGAAACGGGAAAGAGCATTTGGTCTTTTACTTGCCTTGCTAGAACCCCTGATTTGTGAGTGTACCTCTTGTGTTCTTGAGACTGCAAGCTAAGAGAGTTTCAGATACCTAAATATGCAGCTAGAACTGAAACACTCTGGTTAGCTAAGACTACCAAGTATGAAAAATGAGCCAGTAGTTCATGAGCATATTTCACGCAAAGAGGAAGTGCTGCTGAAGCTGTTTTATATTAGGAAAGCTGGAGGGCTGATGTGACATAAGCATGGCGGGGAGGTCTTTCTCACTCTACTTTATCAGCCTCTGCAGGATAAACATTGCTAGAAGATGTCGAACTTGTTCTTTTGGGGGGAAGAGAATAAGGCCCATCTGCATGGGAAAAATACAGCTCCTCTTCAGCAGTGCTTTTGCCAATGTGGAATGGCTGTCTTGTGTGTGCTGTCAGGACAAGAAGACCTTGACAGGAAATAGGTGCCTATCAGTAGAGATGAGTAATGGCTAAATTGTAGGCTTGCAGTTCTTTTGGTGGTCTCAAAAATTCCTCTTTGGTTGCCTAGGTGTCTTAAGAGACCATGTCTTTTTCACATCCATCGCCCTCTGTAATCCTCAGTCATCTCTTTTTCCTGGAGGAGCAGTGCTGAGCATTGCATCTCTAAATGACTGTGAGACTCTTCCTTCCCTGCCAAGTCTGTTTAAAATTCACCTATGGGTTAGCAAGCACAGACAAATAAGTGCGTTGTTACCTTCATCATTTCTTTAGGAAGTTAAACTTTTGAAAAAAAAGAAGAAAACACAGGTTGAGAAGTCAAGCTCTAAGAAGTTTGGAAAGGCATGGATTTAAGTTGTTCAGATGTTTGCCAGGATTTGATCTGAATCAGCACCTTTTCTTGCTGTTGGACATGGTGGAAGGAAGTGCTTACAGATTCGTGTGCTTCAGTTTGTTATCTGTGTAACAGCAAGGTATGTTCAGTCTTCTCTCAGAGGTTTCAAGATTATATTTCAAGTATCAAGGCATACAGAAATCTTCTATGAATACAGGGATGTACAGGGATAGTGTCTTTTCAATGTGGATAAGTTGGGTCGGCCTGGAGTCCAAGGTATTTGACTAATGCCCCAAATATGGGGGAACGGACTTTTGCCAGTGCTGCTGAGGAGGATGCTGGCTAGCTGAGTAGCCAGACTTGTCTGTACTCTGGTGAATGCAGAAACAGGTCTTCTGCATGGAAAATTTCACCTCCAGTGGAACTTGAGCAGATCTGAGCACCTGAAAACAAGACCACAGAATGTCCTGGGTTGGAAGGAATCTTAAAGGTCATCTAGTTCCAACCTCCCTGCTGTGGACAGGGACACCTGCCACTGGACCAGGTTGCTCAGACCTCCATCCAGCCTGGCCTTGAACATTTCCAGGGATGGGCCATCCACAACCTCTTTGGGCAACCTGTTCCAGAGCCTCACCACCCTCACAGTAAAGAATTTTTTCCTAATATCTAATTTAAACCTAATCTCTTTAAGTTTGAAGCCATTCCCATTCCCCTCTGTCCTGTCACCCCAAAATCTTTTCCAGAATGAACAAATCCAATTCTCTTAGCCTTTCCTTGTAGGAGAGATGCTCTCTCCCTCTTAATCATCTTGGTGGCCTCTTCTGGACTTGCTCTGACAGGTCAATGTCCTTCCTGTGCTGGGGACTCTAGAGCTGGATGCATCACTCCAGGTGGGGTCTCACCAGAGCAGAGCAGAGGGGCAGAATCCCATCCCTTGACCTGCTGCCCACACTGCTTTTGATGCAGCCCAGGACACAGTTGTCTTTCTGGGCTGTGAGTTCACATTGTTGGGTCATGTCCAGCCTCTCATCCACCAGCACTCCCAAGTCCTTCTCAGCAGGGCTGCTGTCAATCCCTTCATCCCCCAGCTTGTATTGATGCCAGGGGTTGTCCTGACCCAGGTGTAGCACCTTTCGCTTGGTTTTGTTAAACCTTATGAGATTCCTATGGGCCCACTTCTTGAGCTTGTCTTAGAAGAAAACAGTGGCAGACTTGCCTGTTATTGTGGCTGCCCAGTCTCTCATCTGGCCTTCAAGGTATTGTGCCATGGGTTCTCTGCAAGGCTGGAGCTGGGAACCACAGTGAACAAACAGCTTTGCTTTTTCCAAAGGTTGTACAGGTCAGTTGAAAAGTGGTGCTGGTTAGCATGAGTAAACTTCAAAGATATCTCACTTTTTCTCCCTGCCTCCCCCCTGCCAGTATCAGATATATAATTTAGTCAGTGGTGAGAATGGGATGAGGTTTTCTAAAATGTCACTTGGTGGGAAAAAATACCACTCAGTGCTTCTGTATAGAAGTCTGTTCTTTAACCAGAACTTGCAGTTTACTATTTTTAAGAGCACTCTGTAGATAAGAGACAAGTTTTCAAACATCAGAAGGCCTTAACCAAACTTAGAACTTTAGGTTGTGCTTAGGGCAGAAAAACACTGTGGTATTTTGCACATAAACCAGTTGAGAACCAAGTCCAGAGCTGAGCATCAGAGTATTGGTATACCCTGGGTGATGATGTAGTTGGACAAGCATGTTCTCAGAGGGCATTTGGTTTCAGCATCTCTGCTTCATGCTGTCCCTCCAGTTTTGCTGTTGCAGTTGTTCCTACAGCTGTTTGGTTATCTGAGCTTAAAATGCCTTGGTAGCATAGGAGGGGGGGAAGGAAGGTTGTTCTTTAATCTGAATCTGCTTTTCAGTCTAGTTTAGTGCCTAAGTCAACAAGTAGTTAAACCAGTCTATCAGAGACGGGACAGGATAAAAAACAGGCTCTGGGCTCACTTAAACTCACAAAGCCACCAGACTGTCTGGAGGGAGGAACCAGTGGGTTGGTGTGTCCCATTCAGGTTGCAGGTCTCCTGGCAGGGGTTTCCTTTGCTGTGCTTCTTTAGATTTGTCCACACCACATGTAAATTGTGGAAACACTGAAACAGAAGAGCAACTCAGCTTCACCTGCCCTTTTAGCTTACTCTGACATCCAAGTTTCCTTGACCTGACTCCTTGGAAGATGGCAAAGCATGGTCCTGGTTTGAAAATTAAATTATGCAAAATTATGCAAAACCAGTGGAGTGCTTATGTTGCCTGTGCAGACTTCTCTCATTTCTTTGAAGTTTGTTTTACTGAACCTTTTGGCACTGTTTGCAGTTTGTATTTTTATTTTAATGAGGTATTTGCCTCACAGCTTGGGAGCTGCGTCTGTAGCTGTTGCCTGCTTGAGTGTGGGGCTCTGTTGGGTTTCATGGGCCTTTTGCTCCAGGAACCATGCAGAAGCCAGCATCTCGGCCGCTCCACTTTTTTCTTGCCCAGCCTGCAGCTGTGATCTCCAGTTTGCCAGCTGACAGCTAGCAGTGGACAGTGCGAAGGCAGGAATTGCTGAAATCCCTCCACGAGCACATGGAGGGAGGTGTGCCAGTGGTTGGAATTACATTCACATGCTTCACACTGCCCAGGCAAATGCTCTTTTAAAGAAACGTATTTTAAGCAAAGCTAGAAAGTGGAACAGCTGACTTGAAAGTAAAGGCCAGAAACCAGGATGCAGAGCACTAATCTGACTGCAGGAAACTTGTATTTGGGAAAGGGGGAGGCTTCCCATCACATTGTGTGCTGAAATACACTGTCATATACAGATAGCCAGCCACCCAGCTTTCCTCCAGCATCACCTGAGCATAGGACAGGAGCCAAACTTGTCCCTCCACTCTTTAGAGCAAATTTGTTGTATGGCTAAATTGGTCAGGACTGCTCTCCAGCCTAATGAAATAAAACACTGTTCACATATACTGTGAAAAAAGTCAAAGGAAGATAACCCAAAATGTTGTAATGAAGAAGCAGCACTTTCTTTGAGTGCTTCAATTTTAGTGGGATAGCAGTGAGAATAAGCAGAATGAGTGCTAGTCATGCATTCAGTGTCTTGTGCAATCCCCTTAGAGTACCACCCAAGTCAGAACATAGCACTCTCCAGCTTCAGGAAAAACTCTGGACTTTTAAGGTTCCTTCTTTCATCCATGTTGTTAAACTAAGACATGGAAACCATTCACTAAGGGTTTGAAAACCAAATTTCCTGGGTTTTTCACACAGACACAATCTTACTGATGTTCTGACCCTGGCATATTTGTAAATATATGTGATCACATGATGCTGATCAAATAACTGTGTGTGGCTCTAGTTGAATATTAAGATTGTGGCTGCTCTCCTATTCTGTGTAGTGGTGAAGTCCTAGAAATACAGATGATTCCTAAAATTTGCATAAAAACTGTCTTGGTGTAGTTTATTTGGATAAGACAGAACTATTTTGCTATTGCAAAAACCCTTTTGACAACCGTGACAACCACTTATGAACTGATCTGGAGGAAAAAGGCATTTTTAAGACAGTAAAAAAAGCAAATTCCAAGTTCCCATGAAATCCACCTGTGTTTATTAAGATACTCTGTGTGTGTGAGAACAGGACTGTGCTCTGGATTTACAGCCACCTCAAGAACCATACTGAAACAGGCTAGTTCTACCCTACTGATGGGGAGGAATTGCTGTTGGTTTGTTTTTGTTGTTTGATGTGGTTATTTTAACAGCAGGAGAGTTGAATAAGTGACGTTTGTGCATCTTCAGTTTGCCACTTTTATTGCTTCAACCTTTATTTGAAACTGTAGAGACACATTTACTTTTTTCTTCCCCTTTACAGTTTTTAAGCAAGTATTCTGGGTGATGCCATTAATTTTTAATTCTCTCTCATTACTTTTACTTCTTGCAGTTCTTGTGTGGTTGGTGAAAATAAACCTCTGCTGCAGGGATGCAAGAGGAGCAACAGCCTGAGGTAGGGCATGGAGACAAGTTTGTTTCTCAATATAATTGCAGGGAAGGTCAAGACTGAATCAGCCAGGTTCTTCCACTCATCCTTGGAGAAGTTCTGCAGAGTTGTAGGGTTGAAAATACCAACTTGAGACCCCTTTTAAAACAGAGAGATGGGGAGCTGAGTGCTATTTTTTACCACATTTAGGTTCTTTTCCCTCCAATTGCAAAAGCTAAATAGGGTATTTTGTATTAATCCACTTGCAAGTGAGGAATTGCAGAAAATAGCCTAACCTATGAGATTAAACGTTTAGGAGGAAAAAATGTTTTGTGAGTAAATTAAAGAAATTGATTTTGATTAGATACAAATCATCTCACTGTACATGGCTTAAGTTCCTTGCCACATTAAAGTGACATGCTTTTTCTACCCTTCCTGTTCCTTCTCTTCTCCTTTCATATCCATACATCTCAAAACTTTTTTCTGATATAATAGAGAAAGTTCAGGAAATTTTTATCTTATGAGATATAAGAATGTCAGTTCTTTTGTCCTGTTAATTAATTTTAAAAAAGAACAACAGACTCCTCATGTGGTGGCTTAGTGCTTTTCTTTCTGCGGTGTTGTGATCCTATGATGACAAAGCCAGCATAAGTGACAGAATTAATTCCATATGTTACAGATGGATAAATTTTTCCAAAATATTTCTGTGACTAGAGTTAACGTATGCAAGCAATAGAGTCAAACCATATGTTGTGATCAAAAGCTGAGCTGGTGTTAAATTAGATTTGTGAATGTAATTGCAGTTTGCAGTGTAATTGCAGTTTGCAGTTGTCAATGAACAGACTTTTGCTTTGTAATGAAAGGATGATCTGTTGCTGTGAGTATTTTAGACTTTGCACTGTAAAGCTGTTCTACTTTTTGAGTTTGCTCCATGAAATGTATCATAAATTTTTTCTTGCATTCAGTGGGGCCACGGTAAGACACCCAGGCTTTATTTTCTGAAAATTCCTGTTTGGCTTAATGGAGTGCAAGAAGAAAATAACTACTCTTGTTGAAAGCTCTTAACAATTGGATGTGCTTTGTACAGTCTTGCTTTAAATCTTACCAAGTTAAGTACAAAGTAAATAAAACAGTCATTTTAGCTAAAAGGCTGGCATCCATCAGGAGAGCTTGGCTGCCTGCTTGCTGACTCATTAATACTGCCTTTCACTTGGAAAGTACTTGAATAATGATGGATTCGCATCCAGTCTCTAACTTTTTGACTCAATGCTGTTCAGGAATTCCAAATTCTCCCAATAATAATTTTGATTAAACTTTGAATTAATGTAGGTGCCTAAAGATAATTTATGGTTTAGCTTTCCCTTATTCCTAAGTCTCTTTTCTGCACTAACTCTGCCTCTCTGGCTTGGATGACACTGGCTGAATGACTGGGATTGATTGGATTCTATGCATGGGTTTTAAAACTTGCCTGTTAATTAAAAATAAAAAAGGTTTTTGTTGGCCAAAGTCCCACATCATGTACTTCTAGTGGTAATACGTAAGAGTTAGTCTTAGGGAATCTTTTCAGTTACCTTCTGATCCTTTAGAGGACAAAACTATGCAGATGCCGTGTTTCTTTTTGATTTTGATTTCAAATATATATATCTACAAAGTCATCATGCACATAACTTTATAAGGTTGGGTGTGCATTTTGTGTAATTGCCTTACACTTATTCCAACAAATAAAATACTTGGCCTGACTCTTCTAGAATGGACGTGTTTAGTCTTGTGAGTGCTGATTAACTTTCAGACTAATGCTGACTGGTAGTTGAGTTAAATGGTATTAAAATAATCAGTGCACATTTTAGTTTCCAACACAGAAAATGCTATAGTAGTGTTAGAGATAAATTTGTTCTTTTTATCTAGAATCCAATTTATTTTAAAGCTCCACATCAGGTATAAATACTATCTTGTAAAATAGGCATGAAGTAGTTTTTAATATGTTCTTTCTCATACTTATGCAGCTGGGAAAATTAGTTGTAAAACCACAGATGTTTTGACTTGTGACACTGCTTAAATTATTTACTTGCTTGAATATTATATGTAGGTTCAAATTGAGCAAGCTCACAAAGGGAAAGATATATTAAAACATTTCATTATAATTCCCAGCCTCCTTTTGAATTTGTTTCGTACAGGCTGCTGCAGATCCAATGTCCTCCTCTGATGCACCAGAAGATGGCCCAAAGGAAACGTCCAGTGTATCGCAGAATATCTGTATGTTTCTGGTTTGACTGGGGAGGGTGTATCACACTGGAAGTGTATTAAACTAAATGTCCTTAACTTTTCCTTACCTAATATGGATGTGGCTGTTAGCACAAAGAGAGGTCTGAATAAGGTCACATCTGACTTAATCTGTTCGTGATTTGTTTCAAGGCCCAGTTGTGTAAATCAAATTTAGAAAGAGTAATGACATATCGATTGTCAGTTTGCTGATCCCGTACTTTAAAAAGAAAGTAAATATTTTAAGATTTAATACATACACTCAGATACTTTTTTGAGCTCAGTCATTGCTTACTAAGCCATTGATGCATAAGTATGGTTTACTTCAGCAGTCTGGCATCTTGTGATTCAATGTTGATCAGTTGTCCCAAATGGAATGCGTTGCCCATGCTAGCATGATAATGTTTTGATATGAAGGCCAAACCTGCAGGATGTAAGAACAGAAGTATTCCAACCAAAACTGTCCTGTGAAGCCAAGGAAGTGTATCGATCCTTCCCTGTCATTGGTAGGGATCAAATAATGGCAGGCATTTCTTTCTCTGGAGGAGAAAACAAAGGCTTCTTAGGATTTGCTGTATGCATATTGATATACTGTTGTGATATTAATGTATACAGTGCTCATTTATAACAATAGGAACATTCAGATTGTGCTTTTTGGCAAATAATAGGCTCTGAACCATCTTAGGGCAAATTAGTAACAGCAAAATTACTATAATGCTGAAGTTGCTGAATAATCCCCAGGCATCTCAGCTTTCATGGGAGCAAACAGAGCCTTGACTAAAGCTATGGGAAATATATTCAGACATAAAGAAGCAGATTAATTTATATTACTTTTTTCTCCAGGTGTAGAAGTTGGTTTAATAAAAACCATTGCTGTTCCTGAGAAGGTTTTCCTTGATTGTCCTTAAATTATAATATCTAGTACTGTACCGTTACAGCAGTTTTTCTTCACATGAAACATTATTCAGTCCAGTTCTGAGCATATATATGAGGGGAAGGCTTGAAAAATAAGTACAAGTTACATCCTTTAAGGGTTACCGAACATGTAGAAACCGCTTTCCACTGGGGGAATCTGAACCATAAATATCTTTAGGCTAGGAGAGTATTTGGGGCAAGTATGTGCACATGTCCCCATTTATCATATTCTCCCTTAGACATCCACTTTTGACCATTGTGGGAGGCAGGATATTTGCTTAGGTGGATTTTGTTTGATCTACCATGGCTGTTTTTATTATTACGTGACTGAGAGTGCTACAAATGCAACAGCTCTACCTCTTCTTCCTTTTTCAGTCGTTTTCCCTACCTTCTCCTTAGCATCACCATCTGCTTTGGCAGCAACATTGTCTTAGCTCAGACAGTACTGATTGCAACACACCATGTTCTTGGGTATTGACCATGAAGTTGTAGGCTGCTGAAATTCTGACTCAGAAGGATGTTGAAAGGTTGCTTTTGTTTTGGGTGGGGTTCTTTTAATTTGGGGGGGGGGGGCATGTTTGTTGTTTTTTGTTTTATTTGGGTAGGGGTTTTTTGATTTGGTTTGGATTTGTTGGTTTTTTGGGGTTTTTTTACATAAAGTCTTATAAGTATTTGTGGGACAGATCTGGGGCCAGAACCACACAGTTAAACCAGATTCATGAAATGAATGTATGATAGGAGACTAATTTATCTGCATCTTTGACATCCTGCCTGCAAACTATTCACTAACCTTTTTTTTTTCCCCCTGGGATTATGATCCTATTCCAGGCTTCTGGAGACCACTTGAGACCTCTGCTAACTTGTACAGCAGCTTGCCAGAGAAAGAGAGTTGGTTGGAAACAAAACTCTGCTTTCCTGCTTGATACTTTTTTTTCTAAGATGCTTTACAGCTCTAAGATACTCATTCAAAGTGACTATATTTTCCAGTGATGTGGAGTTGAAGCTTTTCTATCTCAGTTAATGAGGCTATCTGGCATTTAACAAGCAACAAGTGACAGAACTGATAGATCCTCCTATTTTCCATATGGCAGGCTTGACATAGATGGGCTAAACTCACCTTGTACCGTTTTGATCTTAAATAGTTTGTTGAAACTAGGGAAAAACGATCGGTTTCCTGATCTAACTACCTCTTGAGGTTTAATTTTTAATTGTGTACTGATCTCTGGTGTGTTAATCACGGAAAAGGCTAAGGTTGGTACTGTAGGTATCCTGTGTGTGCCAATATGTGCAGTTGACTGCCAACACAGTCACACCAGTGTACATGTGTTGCTATCTTTTATATAGATAAAAATCCCAAAAGGGGACAATTTTGTTTTAGAATTTAAAAAATGCTCTTTTTTTTTTTTTCCTAATTTAGTGTATACCTTTTCTAAGTATTCTTTGCTTCTCTATCCACCTCACCTGCCACACAGCTTCTCTCTTTCCCTTACTGAACTGCGTGGACAACCTGTCCCAGTGTCCACAGGGTAGGAAACCTGGACTGAGACCCATGCTTGGAGGCAGCCTCTCCAGTGATGGCACTCTCAATGATGTAGCCTCAGAACTGAATGTAAGATTACAGTGGTAAATCAATGGCCTTTTAGCTCTGCTCTGCTGTTTAGTGGCGACATATTTATTTTCTGTTTTACTTACCTGCACTTTATATCATGTGGGCTTTTCTTTTGTTTTTCTATACACTTATAGCTGATGCAGATGCATTTAAAATTCTCCTGGAGATGAAGTTGAAGAAGAGACAGAAAAAGCCTGCTTTACCAAGCACTGTGACTGAGCTTGACACTGAGGATGGTTCTAAAGTGTATGTGGTTGGAACAGCTCACTTCAGTGACAGCAGCAAAAAGGATGTAGTAAAGGTAAATGCTAAGTGTGAGCCCTTCAGCAGCATGTTTATAATGTTGTCAACTTAGCATTAAGTAGAATAAAGTCTAGCTCTCTGACTTGGTTCTGTGCTGTAACCTTCAGGCTCTGTTTTTTTCTAGTTGACTGTTGAAAGGCTAACAGCACTGTGGGATGAGAGGCAGACATGTTATAGTAATAATTTTTGATGCAATACATTGCTCTCCCATCTCAAATATTTTTATTTGTTCTTAAAAAAAACAAACCGATACAGTGTCAGTGTTGCAAGTTGAAATCTCAGTAGTGAAACTTACGTCACCTGTATAATACTTGGCTGTAAAACCATGCTGTCCCAAACTTGGATCCAGTCTCAAGAATGGTGCAAGTAGGAACAATTTCATACTGTACCTCATGTGAAATCTGCAGTTTAGAGTGGCTTTATTATCCAGGAGCTAGAGGGGGAGAAATCTTGTGCCAGAATCATCAACCATGGTTCTTACTCAGATTGCAAATAATCACAGAGTATGGTCAAATTAATTTTGTGAATGTGAAAAGTTTTAACATCAAGTGTTTCTTTCCTGCTCTCCTCCCCAGCACAATGTGTTCTTCATCTTCCTGTCCCACAGCATCCAGGAACTAAGGCAGTTTGCTTCCTTAATATTTTTCTCAATACATAGCTATTTGGAGAAGTCTTATTTACTATTCCACTGTTTTTTTAATTGAAAATGACTGTTGGAATGTGCTTTTTAAGTCACTTTTCTCTTTAAAGTATTGATATTGGCTGCATTTCTGTTTATTCCTTTCTAAAGCAGTGTAAATAAATTCTTTTTTTTCAGACAATACAAGAAGTGCAACCTGATGTAGTTGTGGTGGAACTATGCCAGTACAGAGTTTCTATGTTAAAGATGGATGAAAAGACATTACTAAAAGAAGCCAAAGAAATAAATTTGGAAAAACTTCAACAAGCTATAAAGCAGGTATGATTCCTACAGTGAAAATTAAAGGTTTATGTTAAGAGCAGTTTGTCAAGTTGCAGCCAAAACCACTGTTCCCACCAGCTGGGAACCTAATATTGTTGACCTAAGTGAGAATACTGTTACAGTGGCAAAGTTAGGTTTGGGTATTTTCTTTTTTCCAAACATCAAGGACTTTGTTTCACAACATCGTTTTGGCAGGTTGTTTCACAGGATCATTTGGGCAGTTGTTGGCCTTGGCAGGGATCCTACTGTATTTAACAGCTGCTCCATTTGCAGGACACAAGTTTAACTTTGCAATTATTATTCCTGCAATCTGCATCTATATCACATCTTTTTAAGGAGCACTTAATTTTGATATTGTCTGTTTAGCTGCATTCCTTCTTCATCCTAGTGTGTTGCTCTTTAATTCCTATCCACTTGTCTTTTGAGTAGTTTCTAATTGACAGTAGATCCTGAGGGAGGTTTTTGAAAAATCTGGGCTGAAAAGTGTGGGATTCTATTCAAATTGTAACTACCCTGGCAGCTTGACATTGACATGTCTGGCATGTATTTGCAGAACTAGTGTTGTCCTGTGTTTTTTCACTTTCACTCACTTAGCTTGTATTTAAATTAATTTTAAGTTAGGCTCAGTGAAACAGCACAAAGTTGACTTAAAAATGACAGGACACTTGAGTCTGGTTGGATGAAGAAATTCATAGATTGTTATTTTGGGTGTGTGGTAATTGTATATTGGAATTGTTTTATTGGTGTAATTGGGGAATTTCCAGGACTGCACCCCCAATAGAAATATAATCTGCAGAAGCACTTGCAGTGGCTTGGGGCTGGTTATGTGTGTGTGTGCACACGGTGTTTCAGAGCAGGCTTTCTGACTCAGAGTTAGGCAATAATGCATCGTTCCTGTTTTCTTTATTTATGCCCTATCAAAGGAAAGAACATTGTAAAACACTTGCATATTGCATGAATTGCTGCATCCATCTGTTATTTTAGGTAAGGTGGATTATTCTGATGCATGTAGCCAAAAAATGCATGTTCACAACCACCAGAGCAGCATAGCTGAGGATCTTCTGACCTTGTAAACAGGCACAGAAGTTGTTTTTTTTAATGTCAAAGCTAAATGCAACAATTCTTGCTGTGCTTCTCTGTTAAGAAGAAAAGGACAATGAAAATAAAACACCAGACTTTTTCTTTTTCCGTGATGTAAATTCGTGCTGGCAGCTTTGTAATTACCTCTTCCTACCAGCTCTTGAAGTGATCTTGTGTGCAGACAGTAGGAAATACAGACTCTGTTGGCTTCAAAGCCAGATGACATTACAAGGATCCTTCCTTTTGTTACAGCTCAGTCTTAGTTTCCTTTGTCACCAGTGTTAATGCAAATAATAAAAATTGGACATTGGGCCTTTTAAAGAACATATTTCTCTATTGATAGTCTCAATTAAAAAAAAAACACTCAACCTTTTCCCTTTGATTCACTAGCAACATGGGTTATATAGGGAAAACCAGGAAGAACAGTCCAACTGTCTCATGCAAAAGACTTTGTTTTTCTCTAATAAGAATCAAAACAGTTGGTAAGTTGCTTAGTTATGCTTTAGTTGCCTTCTCACTTTGAAATGTGCATTCATTCAGACCCAAAAGCTGCACTGAAAGTCAAAACAGCTGCAACTTTCATCCTGAGTTAGGGAATTAGGAAAAAAAACTAAACAAACTGTCTTTTTGTAATCACTTACATAAATATGAAGCAGCAAAATTGCATTTCATTGCTTTTAACTGAAGATGGAAACTGAGCAGAATGTTAACATGAAACAAACATACTTGCAATGGATCATTGGCATCCACAGTTTATCAAGCTATTGCTGCTGGTTAAAACCAGATTTCCTTTAGGCCCTCCTTGAATTTCAAAACCGTTACAGTTGCTTGCAGAGAACTACCCGTTTGCTTTCCATTAAGCAAAGCAACACCGTGCAAACTGGTATTTGGCTCAAATGTGGATAACTTGAAGTTGCACAGTAACACTTGGCTTGAACCTAACTGGTAAGACAGGTTTTGTCTTATCTTCTCCTCTGGCTTCCTGGTTCCGCTATCCTTTCTGTGTCCATACAGTGGCCCTGTGTTAGTCTGAACAGGGCTTGTTTTTCAGCTGCATCATCTTCCCTGTGGTTTAAGGTTGCTAGTCCTGGCACAGAGGAGGAGTTGAGAAACCTTGTTCTGGGGCAGAAGAGAAAGTGAGCTAGTGACAGCAGAATCTTAGCTTAACCTTTTCTTTTTGTCTGAAGTTACCTTGTGGAGCAATATATTGTAATGTTGGTTCTCATAATGCTTCTGGCTAGTGAAAAAAGCTCTTGTTTCGCACTTTGTTATATAGACCTCCATATTTAGGTAACCCACAGTATTGTCCTGTTAAATAAAATGGATATAATATGAATTGGTAGGTGATGGGAACATCCATATGGACAGGAGCAGACTGCTATTCACTTGCTACCTTCACTTGTGTTTTAAAGTCTAACCTCCATTGCACTTGCAGCAGTAGGAAAACAAGTTCCAGGCTGTTATGGCTTCTTCCATGGGAATTAGAGGTTTTAAAAGAATTGTGGATGAAAGTATAGATGGTTTGTTTCTGCAGTTGGTGCTGGATCTGTGACTTGTTATGTGGTCAGAGAGTACCTCCAAGGCCCCCTCCGTAGGCTGCGTTCCCATACATAGTATAAGTGTTCCTGTGCTGAGTCCAGTGGAAGATTTATGTTCTTCAGAAGCCCTCTGGCAGCTGCCAATAGCGGATGTGTGGGGAAAGGCCTTGAAACCTGCAGTCGTACTTTGCCTGGATATTCCTCCCTCTTCCTGTCCTTTTCACTGTCTCCATGCTAGTCATGGTGTCCAGCAGTGTATCTTCCTCAGTCATCTTTTCGCAAGCCTCATGAGTATTTAATGTGTTTAATCTCTTCTCATATGTTTTGTCTTTCTCTGCACATTTTCTAGTTGAAGTATCTTGCTTTCAAGACAGGAGTCTGCCCAGAATTGTACAGCAGCACATTCATGTTTCCATAATGTTCCTTTCCTGATAATCCCTCTTCTTGTTTTCTGACTGCTATTGAACATTGGGCTGATAAAACTGGTGTTTTGCTTTCTCTTTCCTGTGTGCTAATAGCTTTGCATCCTTCTGCCTGTGCAGTTAAATTTCTGTATACTCGTGCATTGCTTTGTGTTTATGGCTGTTGCATCTCAGCTACAAAATTATCGCCATCCACTCAGGATTTAATTTTCTTTTGTGTTCAACTTTCCTTTATCTGACACTGAATAATCTGGTATTGATAATAACCTCCTTTACCGTTTTGCTCTCATCATTTTTTGTACATTTTGCTCTTTATCCCCTAGCAGTATCTGGCTGGCCAGTTATTGCTGGTTGCTGCTTGTCACCTTTTATCTCCTTGATGCTAAACAAATACAGTAGGCACTGAGTTTCATGCAGGTTAACAGCACAGACAACTCAGACACACTTCATAGATGCATCCCTCTGTTAGCCAGTAGGATGAATCTTCTGTCACAGTGTAAAAATGCAACTTCAGGTGCACCAATCCTGAAGGGGAGATCAGCCAGTAAATAACCTGAGGCTGCATTATCTTTTTTTTTTTTTTTTTTTTTTTTTGTGGACATCTCTGAACTTCTGAAAACCCTTGTTCCCCAGGCACTTTTAGCTCAATCTCGGGGATACTGAAAACACTTTTTCTCACTGCCTTCTTTCTTCCTAAGCTCCCCCCAGGAGCCCAACACCTGACTTTCTGCCATGGTTGCTAGTTTGTGGTATGATAAAGCAGATAATCAGTTGTCTTTGAAAATAGCCCCTCTCTTTTCCAGTTCTGGTCCTCAGTGACTCAAGTCCATTTAACTGCAGAAACTGCCTACAGCCTTTGGAGCGCTCACACAAGCATTAAATCTGGCACGGGGTGGGTCATTTGAGCAAGGAATGAAGACCAGGACCTTTCTCTGATAAGGTCCAGCAGCTACATTAACTCGGGCTGTCCTGTGCAGCCTCATCTTCAGTTGTGTGAAGCTGGTGATGTCGCAGGAAATAAACCTTCGCTGAGAGAAGGGGCAGTGCCCCTTTTGGTAGCATTAAGGGCTGATGCCAGATTGGAGGAGGTGTGTAACCAAGGTGCAGGTTACATTTTGGGACTCATCCACTGAGTTTTAGGATTGAGTTGAGGACACCCAGAGCTGGACAGAAGGGACATCTCTGAATGGATGTTTTTTCATTCTTTTTGTAAAAAGGTCAGGGAAGAAAAATTTTGCATAAGCATACACAGGAGAATTTTTTTTCTTTTTAAAAATAATAGTTTTAATTTTAAGTCTCTGTTCAAAAAATTAGTAGAGAACCTTCAATCTGCTTGTGGGAGTTAGTCGTACTCAGAACTGTGAGGTCTCCTCTAAGGTCTTATATGCCAAAGTCACGCACTGCAGTTTCTTGTACAATGCTAGATTCTCTGTTTCTGCATCTGTTAACCTAACCAGTCCTCAGTCTAGTGTTTTCCAGGATTATGGATGTGCCTGTGATTAGCCCACTGGATATTCACTTCAGTATGTTGTATGACATGGTGTTCACTGTGCATTCAATGGAATATACTCTTGTGATCCCTTTATTTTTTTGTATCCAGAAAAGTTATTCAGATAGTTTCTTCAAGCAGGCAGAGTAAATATAGACTGAATTAAGTCTGGCTGTCCTCCTTTCTTTTCTTAACTCTGCCATACATTTTTGTTGAAGGTGAGAATACTTTGGCTGCACAGTGAGGTAAACTGATAAAAACTGAAATATGAACTGAATTGATCAGTGAATTGGCTCCAAAGATAGCTTCAGTGCTGCTTCTTCATCAAAATAATTATTTTTTTCATTACTGTGAATAGTGCATTCTTAGAAATCCACACAGCTTATTGATTTATTTTTTTTGTTTTTCTTCCTTTTCTGTCAGAACGGAGTCATGTCTGGATTGATGCAAATGCTGCTTCTGAAGGTTTCTGCTCACATCACAGAACAGCTGGGAATGGCCCCAGGAGGAGAATTCAGGGAGGCTTTCAAAGAGGTGTGAACTTGAAATGGCTTTTCTGAGGTCACATTACTGGCCTTTTGCTCCCAGAGTTGAACTAAATAAAATCATTTTGTCACTAACTTGAAAGAGCACTCTGGCCATAGCTCTGCTGAAGCCAATGAAATAGTAAGAATCATTTTCAGCTTCAGAGTGTACTCAAAGGTACAAAAGTTTGTAGCCATAAGTGGTATGAAAGCAACTCCAAAAAGGCTTCAAACAATAAGGGTTTTTCTCGATGGTATTTCTGATGACACTTGTTTTCATTAATAATTTAGTTCCTTTAAAGTAATTGTTTTTGAATTCTGAATATTGATTGTGGTCCCACTGTTGGTGGTGTCAGGATTTCAGGCTGTGAAAACCAGCTCTAAAGTATTAATGAGATCTAACACATTAATCCGGAAAGATTGGGGAAGTGAAATATCTGACTGGTCTGTTACTCCTGTCTGGTCTTCTAACTTTCCCTTTTGTACTACTGCCATCTGTGATACATGGAATTAAATAGTAGCTATGTATCACACTAATCTTTTTTTTTTTTTTTTGTCTGGGAGCACTGGGATACTATTTTCCATGTACATATCCACCTTGCAGAATGCATCTTGCTGGTTTTAGGGAAATTATGTATTAATAAGGAAATCTGAGATAACATTGCCGATAAAGAATCTGGAATAATTTACTGTATTTATCCTTAATAAAAAGAAAACTTTTTCAAGGTGTATTTTCTTGAGCATTCTAGACCAGAATGAAACATTTTAGGTGGGAAAGAAGAAAAAAGTAGCTCTGTCCTATTCTAAAGTGATTGCTTGAAATTTTTAAACAACTGTTCATAGGAAATAATTTTCTAGAAAGTCTGTGCTACACTAAAATTTGTCAGTATGAGCTACAACCAAGTCTCAGCTCACGTTATCTCATGGTATCTGGTATCAGTTCTTGTTTCATAACCTCCTTCTTGAATATATTTTACCATGACAAACTGAAAAAATTAATGATCCTGACAAATCCTAGGTAAAAGTGAAATGATTGCAGTTGTTTCACCTCAACTTTATTCAGACCCAGATAGATATTAAACCCCATTGCTCACCTTACGTAGTAGTAAGCAGAAGCTTTCTGCTTCAGTAAAATTAACGTAAAGAGTGTGGCATTACAACTTAATGTTTTAACTGTAATACCTACTACATTGTGTAGCTGATTTATTCCTTTATGAAGTAGTATTTTGTAAATTTTATTTACTACAAAGCCAAAATATTTTTTTATGTTGAAGTATGACACTACTTGCTCTTTTTCAAGGTACCTTGTATAACACAATAAAACATTAACATTCCATTAATAAGGATGTACTGTGCTGCAGTATGAAACGTTGACTAGTGATTTGTATCTTCTCTTTCAGGCCAGTAAAGTACCCTTCTGTAAATTCCATCTTGGTGACCGACCCATTCCTGTTACATTTAAGAGAGCAATTGCTGCACTTTCCTTCTGGCAAAAAGTCAAGCTTGGTTGGGGCCTTTGCTTCTTGTCTGACCCAATCAGGTATGAATAAGCATCCCATATGTTTGTCAGGGTGAGTTGTTCAGTTCCTCAGTTTGACTTTAGTATAAGGGTACACAGCCTGATGCAATAAAATTTGAAGTTAGCAAGAAGGATAAATATACAAACTACCCTGCAATAACAGGTATTTTTGAAAAGAAAGCTTCTTTCCCGATCTTGTTCCAGCTCTTTCTTTAATTGTTGTTTGATGCCTTACTTCCCCATGAAGCGAAAGACTTGGTGCTGGAGAGTTCCTGGTGAACTTACAAAAAACTTCTTAAAATTCTTGGTCCCTGAATCTCAGGGCCTCTCTCATACCCTGTGACTGGAACTCTGCACAGCTCATGAAGCTAGCAGTGCATTTCTGCTTTCAGTTCCTCTGTTGACATTTGTAATGTCCTTTTCATCTTGGAAACTAAAGGAAGCGTGTTTGACATAATTCTTCAGTAGACATGCAAAACCAGATAATTCTGTTGCTGCAAGCTATGGCTGTACCACAGCTGTGGGTGCAAGCAGGAGGGTTTACAGCACCTACAAAAATTAGAAAAGCTCCTTACGTTTACTCCTGCAGTTCTTACTTTTCATTTCCTGCCCATTTTCTATTCTGTTCTGGGAATTGACTTCTTAAAACATTGACTTCTCTGCTGAAGACCTGTGATTGACACTAGGAATCTGCACATATCTTTCCATCCTCTCAGACTGTACCTTATGGTGTGCTTTTTTTGTTCCTTAAGTAGAGCCTCTGTGTGTTCAGTGATCTGCTTCCTCAGGGGTGCTCTCTGTTGGCTCTTCTAAGCTTCTAACACAGACTGAAAGTGGGCACCATAAGTGTTGCTTTTGAAGCCCTAGTGGTCTTGCTGAGTTGAGTTGTCAGCTTTTAAAGTGGGAAGGGGAAAAATCCAGTTGAACTGGCTAAAGGCAAGTGACCTTTCTTCTTTCCCTTTGCCTCACTGTAGAGGCATTGTTAGGTATCCAGTTTTACAGGTTTATGGAGATTGTTTCCCTTTTGGAAAGGATAACAGAGGTAGGAGAACTGTAGAACATGTGTTTAGGTAAATAATGTGCATAATGCCCAATTGTAATGCTCATTGATTTATCTGTGTTGGCCTCTAAAAACATAACAGATACTGAGAAAACTTACCTTTCTTTCAGTAAAGATGATGTGGAGAAATGCAAACAGAAGGATTTACTGGAGCAGATGATGGCAGAAATGATTGGAGAATTCCCTGATCTTCATCGAACGATTGTCTCAGAACGAGATATTTACTTGACGTACATGCTGAAGCAAGCAGCAAAGCAGATAGAACTACCTCGAGCTTCAGAAAGTAATTGTTTTAAAACAGATATCATAACCAGCAAGGTGTTCTCTGTGTACTGGCCCAAAGTTCAGTTCTCAGGAAATCTGGGATGTTCTATTCATGAATGCCACATGTCACATAAGATACAGTGCTTAAAAAAATTAAAAATGGATGTTAATCTCTTCAGTTGATACCACGTAGAGCAGGAACAATATTTTGATCTCCACTGGGTGTTGTGAAATTTGGATGGTAGCTGGGAGGTGAGGGTGAGAGTTGGCACATGTTGCAGTGGTCTAAAGATGACTGGTCAACTGCTGCATGTCAATGGTCTGGGTTTTGCAGTTGCTGAGGCCAGGTCTGTAACAGTAAACTTCACAGACTCGAGCATTGTTCTCAGATTGTTAGCCCAGGTGTTGTCACAGTTTGGGTATGTGCCAGCTGCCACTGTCCAAAGTGGTGGAGAAAGCTCTCTGTTCAGTAGACAGCAAAGACCAGGGCTGTTCCTGATAAGCAGTAAAGAAACATGACCTACCCAGAGAAAGAAAGAAATTAATTTACCTTGCATCTGCTGAGCCTTTCACCCTGAGGCTGGAGTATGAGCACCAACCATGTCTGTTTACAAAACAAGTGATTCTTGAAAATTTAAAACTCTGCTGATTTTTTCAGACTTCAGTGAAAGAGGCAGTAGGTGAGATGAGTATGTAACAGGGTTTCAATATCTGGTCATAAGAGTCCCCGTGTCCTGGAAAAATGAATTTTGTATTCTCACACATTGCTATTTATTTCTGGCTTGAAATGAATTCTTTTATGAGTGTGCTTCCTTTTCTCCACCTCTCTTTCTCAGGTGAACCTAGAAGGTATATCCCAGCTGTTGTAGTTGGTGTTGTTGGCATGGGTCATGTACCTGGAATTGAGAAGAACTGGAATTCTGACTTAAAGATCCAGGAAATAATGAGGTAACAGTCGTCCTTTCCTACATGTTGATGTAACTGCTTCTCTTGCTAAAAACCAGTAGTAACTAGTTTCTTTGGAGGTTTTTTGGTTGGTTGTCATGGCTTGAAGAAACATCACTGCTGTCATCTCTACCCTGTCAGCTCACTGACTTGCTGTGCAGTGCTTGCACATTGTGCTTACAGCAAAGAAAAATATCAAAGGAAAAAAGTAAATAGTTGAATATGGAGGGAAGTAGAGATGAGAATGTCCTTATCTAGAAAGAAAATTAATTGGTCCTCATTAAAGTCTTTTAAAATGAGAATTCAAATTGGGGCTGTAGAAGATGGTGAAAACAAAACCAGGCTTCCAGTCTACCTTAGGTAAATATCAACTATTGGATTTAAAGCTTTAGTTGTGTCAGGACACTGCTGGCTCTTGCAAGCTTAGTGTCACAGTTGCTTGTAGCCTATTCTTAACTGTATATGTAAGCAATGACTTGTTTTAATGTGTATACCTAAATATGGGCTGATTTAAGCCATGTATCTGGTGAACTCTTGCTCCAGATACCTATTAAAATAGATGTATGTGCTTTTTAAAAGACAGAATTGAAGAACAAAAACGTTCAGACCACGTATCCTATAAAGCCGCAAAGGTCAGGACTTCAGAAATACAGAAGGTATTATAATATGACCTGGTAGTATTGGTCTGTGGTGCTTTAGGGTAATAGAGCCTTTCAAATATTGACACTTTACCTTATCACATGTGTTTACTGTGTTTATGTAACCAACTCACCCTTCTCTTCAGTCTGTGAAAATCAGAAAAAACAGTGACCTGCCTAGATGGTGTATTTAGGTGTTTAAAATATGATTTAGAGAGACTAGCCATTAAGAGTGGCATCATACATAAATAGAAAAGGCTTTAATATTGTTGTTATTTAATTTGTAGGTAGCCCTTGAACATGAAATAATACACTGTTAATGCATGATGCATCTGTTACCTGAAAATTTCCTGCACTATAAGGGGGAAAGGGAGAGAAAAGATCCTTTTTTTGGTTGGAAAATGCCTGCTCTTAGCAGCCATGCAAATATTAATATTGTTTTTTATCTTTTGTTTCAGTGTGCCTCCTCCATCAACTTCAAGTAAGATTTTCAAATTTGTCTTAAAAGCAACAGTTTTTGGACTGCTGGGATATGGCTGCTACCGAATAGGTCACAGGACAGTTCAGTTTGTTCTCTCGATGCCAGCAGCACAGAGCTATCTTCAGAGGCTGACAGAGGTGCCTCAGCATTGAACATCCAGTGGAGGCACTGTGTGAAGAAAGGGGCTGAAAAAAGGGTGATAGAGGCAACTCGTGAACTGGACTGAAAGAAGATGAGGATTTCAGTCAGAGCTGATTGATGCTGAGCAATGTCAATCACTATATAGTAAAAGATTTGATACTAAAGTCACACCAGCTATGACCTAATTAATAGTTTTGATTCCTGGTAAGTGTGTTGCATGAAACCAGATGATTCCAGATTGAGCTAAAAGAAATGTGTATGCAGATATATATATTATATATGCATACTGTATATATAATATATATATTACTGATGATGTAGTACAGGCAGCTTAAAGAGTGTGTGTTCATGACTTCTTTTCCAGAGGAACAGAACAACACCAAGTAATCTAATCGGCTGCATCTCTGCCGAAGTTCAGGGACACTTGTCTTGAGTGATTCTTTGCTTTTATTTTCTTAGGTATAATAATACCAAGTGGTTGTTTCTGGTGCCAGACACTTTTACACATAATTTAAAAGGACATCTTCTCAATGTGTGTTTTATACGTAAAACATTTAGGCTTTTTTTTTAAATTCAAGAGCTTTCCAGGAATTTCAGAGTTGTACAGGCTGTCATACGTACACTGCTCAAATTTTTTACAAGCCTTATTGAAGAACAGGAACGTTGCCTTTAGATTGCATCCCTCATTACCATCATCAGTTGAATTGTCTTTCTTCTGCATAGAGAAGGAATAGCCAACCCATCAGAATGCAATGTGGTTTGTGTCAGATGTTTACAGGACACTCTGTTCCTTTAGATTAGCTTATTTAAACTGTATTATTTAGCCATATCCTGCTGGATTCAGTATTGTAAATTTAAGAGGCTAGAACTACTGTACAATTTACTTTTGTTTCTCAGACCTTTCATATTTGGGTAAGAAGTCTGGAATTGATAGTACCTGCCCCTCATTTTTGATACATGAAAATATTTTATTTATCAATGTAATTTCTCGGTGGATGAATATTTTAATCTATTTAATAGGAAAGCAATGTTCAATTTAGTTTTTCAAACTAGCTGTAACATTTGATTTGTATTACCTGCTATTTATACATAGAATTATGGGTACTGCTGTTATTTTCTTTGCTAATTATCCAGAACAGTCATCCATCATCAATCTATTTCTTTCTTTTTTTTTTTTTTTTTTAATTCTAGTTTAATATTTTATAGGAATTTTTTTGTACCCTCTTTTTATACAGGATTGTCAGTGATTGTAAAGTGCCCTCTGCAATCAGCTAGTCCCAGTTCAACAATAAAGATAATTTTGACATATCAAAGTTTTAACCTGATGTATTTGAATGGAAGTCCCATTTGCTTCTCAGGCTCATATACAGTTGCTTAAAGTGAGGTTTTTATCTGTATTAGTTTCTTTTGGGAATGAAAGATGGGAACCAGTGTGTGAGGCAGGAGGAGGAAAAGATGATGTGTTTTGTGTTTCTTTGTTGTTTTCAGTTGGCTCAATAAAATCAACAAACCACTTTGAGTGGGATGTATTTCCAAAACCTTGTGTTGGAAATGGTCCTGTACAGTCTTTTGTTTGCTGAAAGTATGTACCTGTATCTTCTGTGCAGTGTTGTCTTTTTTGAGCTTTTAAAATTAACTTAAGAGTCTGATGCTCCTCTCTGTGATGGCATTGACTTTGCTGGGAGCTGGTCTGTCCATGCAACCTGATGCTTTTCTGCCTTGACACTTTGAAAATTTTATGAGTTCCAGTGCAGCAAATTATTAAAGTGCATGTTTATCTTTACACTTACTGAATCTAACTCGATCCCGCAGAGCTTTTAAGATGATGCTAGGTGCTTTTCTGGGCCTTACAGTTGTGTGGGGAATAAACCTTTGCAAATGAGAATGACAGCAATTCATGCAATTCATGTTTCTTGGACACAAAATGTAAATGATAATACAGAATACAGTAGGGGCAGGTCCTTTTATTTTCTATCTTATCAGTGCTTAAGAAACCACCAGCCGTTTTTCGCAAGAGGAAAAGCAGCATTTGTAAACAATTTATAGAAGAGTGACTGCCTGAATTTTGATTCCTGTTTTTAAAAAACATTTAATGTATTGTTTATAATGAAGCAGTCCTATTTGAATAATTCTATTACATTTTATGTACATTTTTAAAAGAAGAAAGCAAAAGCTTAAGCTTACTCTTCTCCTGGCTTTACTGACTTACCAAAATGTTGTTCTGTTGGTTGTTTTTTTGAGACTATTTAGCTGGTAGAATTCAATATATTGATGTTTTTGCTTTAAGTTATCTACAGATTTTTAAAGTATCTGCAGATATTTTAAAAGTTCTGTAGATCTTTGATATTTGTGCTCAGGTACTTTTACAAGAAGGAAAACAAATCTAAGGTGAATTTTAGATAGGAGCCTTAAACTTGGGTGGGACTAATGCTAAATGATTGTCATGGAGCATTCTTGCAGATGTAATGTTTTATGCTTTTTAGCCAGAAGTGATTACCATCTAAGTTGTCTGTTTGTTATTCAGTTATTCTTTCCAGTCAGTACCTTTAGTCTATTGTTTTAGGTTTTTTTCTTTACAAAGCATATCAGCAGATTCTTCAAGGAACCTGTTTGTGCATGGAGAATTTGCAATTTATCTTCCCACTGTTGCAAATTGGCAGATCATATGCATGCACTGTTTACTCAGTGGCACTGGAAAGTGATGAATTTGCAGAACTAACAATTCTATGAATCCATACACAAATTCTCGATGTTGTATATTCAATGTGTTGTACCATTTATATAACATAATCAGTGGTTTAGGTCCATTCTCTTCTGTTCTAGTCAGTCCTTTCAGTGTTGACAGCATCCTGTAAAATTTAAATATATGTTGAATTGTCCCAGCCCCGCCTCAACCTTATGAAGCCATATTGTATTTTTTTGGTGACATGTACATCTGTTTTATGCATTTGTACATGTGATGTAAATTTGAAGTATTTTTAACAATGTGTGCCTTTACTCTAAAGTGATTTAAAGTAAACAGCAGTATGTTCTATTATATAAAAAAATAAAATATTTTAACCACCATTTCTGTTGAAGGCATTTGTTTTACTTATTAACCAGTATTTTTACTGAGAGCAAACACTGATAAGCTAGAGCTAGTACAGGTTAATTTCACTAACACATTTTTCTGAAGAACATTAGTTGAACTAATTAACTCCTGCTGAGGGGCATCTGAGTGTAATGCTGAAGTAGGGGAACTAGCTTCCTACCTACCACATATAATGGGTTAAGAGAAGAAAGAATAGTTTCCCTCCCCTACTGAACACGAAGGGAGACTTGACTGCTCAATGTGAGTACTTAAATTCAGAGTCCAGAATTAATCACAGTGAGTTGATTTTGTTGTTATTGCTTTTCTTTTAATGTCTCCAGTGCTCAGTCATGCAAGGAGATGTTGGCCTTAGTCCCAGTCCAGTAAAGAGCTCCAACATTGGCCTGACATCAGGCACAGTCACATGTGCTTAAAGTGCTGTTCTCCACGTGGGAATTAAAGACTCTAAGTGCAAAAGATGTTGAATGAGTGGCAAAGAGTTTAATCTTTCAAATTGAGCCAGGTAAATCAATATGACCACTTTTTAAAAAAATGTATTAATACAAAGACCCTGTATTCATACTGAAAGTATATAAGCTGTATTCCATACAAATAATGTATCATCTGAATAGCCCCCTGATTGTACCCTTTGTCAGTCAGTGGTCTGTACTTCTTTGATTGTTTGTATGTAAAGCAAAGTGCAGCCCTGTTTTCCGTGATCAGGCAAAGTTCCCTTTGGTTGCACTTGGAGCTGTGTCTGCAAAGAAGTACTGGGTAAGCCATTCAGGTGGAAAGAACAACTTTAAATCCTGCAGTCAGCTGCTGTTCCTGGGACTGACGGACGACAGGCTGCACGGCACCTCTGCTCTCGAGCAGTGCTGGGTCCGGCAGCCTCAGTTTGCCACCTGAGGTGGAAGGCAGCTGCCTGCTTTCAGAGTATCACTCACCAGCCTTACAGGCACACTGCTGGCCCAGGTCATGTTTGAGGTGTCTTTTCTATACCAAATACTGAACAAAATTTGAAAATTGACCTTCTGAGGTGCATTACAATTTCTGGGATTCCCACTGGAAGCTGTATTTTTGTGTGTATTGTCAAACATCTAAAAGCACTGAGAAATAAGTTATCTCCAAGTGCCAGGCAGTGGGAACTACACATGGAAAAGAAACGGCACATTATCACTTGTGTAACTCTTAAGATACTTATGTACATATTTCCCTGTTTCTTTTTACAGCTGAAATAAACTTTAATTTTAGACTTGAGTGTTTCGAGACTGACATTATTGTAAGATATGTGGACTTTTAAATATTTGCAGAAGGGTCTGACTGATGGACAGACTTCAGTGTGGTGCTGAGCCCTTGCAGTTGGCTGTGGAAATGCACAGGGAAGACATCAAGCACAGGACAAAAGTAGCTCCAAAGATACAAAGCTGAAATGGTCTACTGCCTGTTCAGGTGAAAAAATGCACCAGCTGTGTGTGTCCCCACAGCAGCAGGTCTTAGGTGTCAGTTTGTACGTGAGGAGACACCAGGACTAGCAGAAGCAGCTGTCCAAAGAAGCTGGCAGGGGGATGTCTCAATATCCCTTCTCTTGTCACTTGCTCTCTGCCTGCTGTAGAAGGAAGCTTTCTATCTCTACTCTGAGGAGGCAGCAGCAGCAAAGGTGGGGTTACCTTTACCCTCAGTCCCTGTAGGGAAAAGTGGGAAGGTGCGGGGTGTTTGTGCACTGTTCCATCACAAGATCTTGTCCTTTGGGTCCTGACACTTGGCCTGGCTCTGACTCCTTGGTAGCTCCCTGCTGGGGATGGCTGTGCTGCAAAGTGAGGAAATGCTTTTGCTGGATGCTTTGTCAGTTTGGGTAATACTACACAGGAAAGCTTTAGTGGTGTTAGTTTGGTGGGGTAAGATGCAAACAGCCACTTTAACACTCACCTTATCCAAGATACTTGGTACTGATGTATCATGACTGATGCAAGAGGGAAAGTGGGAAGGATCAGACTTTAAAAAACAAATCAAAAACCTGTTATATACTTCCTGCGGCTTCAAGAGGTTGTGTCTCCTCCCAGCTAAGTGACATTCTTTCAGTGGTAAGATGTCCCTGCTTTAGCCTACAGAGATGATTTTCAAACTGAACAAAGTAATGAAGAGTGGTACTTGATTACAGTGTGGTGGTTATTAATGTGATGTGTCTCTGCAGTGACTAAACTGCACATCTGCCTTCTCCAGGGCCAGCAGGAATGTTTGTTCCATCCCTGGAGTTGTGTGTGGGCAAGGCTGGCAAGACTACTCAGGGCTTCACCTTTGTGCAAGTGCAGCAGGGTTCTGGGTGTGCACCACCTGCCACTGAGCATCTTCTCTCCACCTCCCTGCTGCCATCCCCCTGTTATCTCTCGCCTCATGATTACAGCCTGAGTTCTTTGGAGCTGACACACTGTTGCATTTAGCTGGAAAGCACAGGTAATAGTAATGATTTGGTGCCATCTACTGACTGCATGTGGTTTACCCACTATGTCCAGTTTTAAGTGGAGGCAGCTAATGGACTCTGAGGCTATTCTAGAGAAGAAGGTAAGTGTGCACACTTGGAGAGGTTTAGTCTTGACTCACCATTGTGGTACCTGCTATTAACTGAAATGACACAAAACAGGAACATCCTGAATAAGTATGACTTGTGGTATGCATTCATTTATCTTTTTTTCTTTTTGTGATTGTATTGATGCTTGAGAGGCAGATTCTTGATGAATCAGCAATACCATTTTAACCTTCCCTTAAAAAAAATAAGTATCTCCCATAATTATATTGATTCGAGGGTACTTCATGGAAAAGAAAGAATTACACTGCTAATTACACCATCATTTTACTCTTGTAAGAATCATGGGTTTAAAGTTACTTAAATTGTTCTGAATTTTTTAATTTACCCCATTTCAAGGACAGACTTAATTTGCCCATCATGTAAGACCCAACACCTCAGCAGACCATTACTCTTATTCTTCTAAAAATTTTAACATATTTTTGTTTGTTGCACTGAGTGACTGCTGCTCTTCCAAAGCAACTGGAGGCTCTGGGCATCTTACCCAAAACCACATCTACCATGACCACCCTGGCAGGCTGTTGGTGCTGCTCTTTAATGTTGGGCAAAGTGGGAGGACTTGGGGAACCCATAGCAGCCTTGATGGTTTATTGTGGTTATCAGCAATTTCTGCTTGGCCACTACATACATGGATTTCTGCCTCTCTGACTGTGCACAGGCAGGCCAATAATGGTGTTCCTGGGCAAGTGGTGGTCAGACCTGGTTCTGGGCCTTAGTACAGGATTAAGTGCTCCCTGGGACGCTCAGGCCTGTTAGAGGAAGGCTCGTGGCAAGCAGCACTCCCATGGCAGCTGGACTCCATGGACCACAGCTCTGTGACTGTGCTGAGGTGCAGCTCTCCTCTTCAGACCAGTTACCCAAGACATAACTGAGGCACGCTGTTTATTGACTGGTGAACACACTAGAAGGAAAACAGCCAAACAAAAAAATAACCTAAGTACCATACACTGATCAAGTTACATATTTATGAAAACTGTAAGGCACAGCTATGAAATTACAAACTCTCAATCTCAGATCTAATAATTCTCTCACACAGCCAACAGTCAACAGCAGGCTTTTTAAGTCCCAAGGTGCAAGTTCATTCCTCCATGCTACAACATATGGCCATAGACCTAATGGAGTGAGTCCAGTGGGTTATCCTAGGTGATACCTTCCAGCCTCCCAGGCCTAGAATCTGCAGGTCGTCATTGTTATAGGCCATAGGTGTCCACACTTCTACCATCAGCTGGAGCCCTCTGGTCTTCTTCACTGGACTTCACACCTCATCCTTTCTTCTTCAGCATCACAGCCCACCTTTGCTACCTCCTCTCCTCCACTCAAATCCTTCCCAAATAAACAAACTGCCCCCAGTTACTTCCTCCCCATTGATCCTGGTTTTGCTACAGCCATACCTAACTGTGGTATTTCTGATGCCTTTACCCAGGCAGTTCCAGCCTTATATGGTGTTACTGGCAGGGATACCAGATGCAGGCAGCCTGTTTTCCCAAGACTCCTGGTTGTCCCCTTGCGTTTATTTTATCTCCTGCTGTTACTAGACTACCCAAATTAGCCTTGATCCCTATGCAAGCTGACCAAGCGCTAGCAGGATCTTATCTGGCAGTTTACATACTGGAGAACAGCAGCAGAGGCACTTGTTTGTCTCCCTTCTGCCAGCACTGCTGGGGCCTCAGCTCTGTGGGGCTGTGTGCTCCAGCAGGACCTCTTACTCACAAGCCACCCCCTGGTCTGCCTGCCTTCCTCCAAGGACATTCAGACCACTCTGGGTGCTCAAAAAGCTCAATCCCTTCTGGCTGGAAGCCACCACAGCTGTTAGCAACACAGCCAAGATGTTCAGCTGGGCACCTACCCACACTCTTTCCTTTTGAAACAAAGTATATAAAAATAAAGAACAATGTGACTTCTATCATAACTAATAACAAGTACAGGATTAAGTGCATTAAGTGCTGCATAGAAGTACTTTTGGAAACCAACCCATGGATATGTCATGCCAGCAATGTACAGTTCACAATTTCAGTCCCCAGTTCTGAAAGTTCCCTACTCGCCGCCAAGGTGGTCTCAGGCTTGCAACTTCTTGTCTATTCTCTGGTTTCTTGGCTCTCTTCCATGTGTTGTCATGTTGACCTCTTCCCAGCAAGGCCTCTCAGCTCCCAGACAGACATCATTAGTCCCTCAGTCTGTAACAAAATCCTGCTTTTGAGAACAGGCAAATGAACGTACACCAGCAATGGATGTAATATCACATCTTTGGTCTTCTCCTGGTGGAGCCATAGGTCCATGTGAGCCTCCCACTCTTCCATTACAGGTAAGGCAACACAAACACAGCCTGCACTGTTACCAATCACCATGCCAGGCTAACATGCTCCATTGATGAGCAGCAACATCCTCAAGCAGTCCACAACTGACTATACAGAACAAGCACATACGGTTCATTTAGTTGTCCATTTGCACCAGCAGTTGATGACACTTCCCTTGTAATATGGGATCTTTTTGTTGTACTATCCATAAGAACAGAGATGATCCATCTGAAAAAGCTGTTTTAATAACTAAAAATTGAGTTTGAGTACAATAGATATTTAATTTAATCCCTTACAGTTTGTTGTTTTGTTTGATTGGGTTTTTTTAACTTGGCAGTTGCTTTTACACCACATGCTATATTTGGTAGTTATCACTGCTATTGCATTAAACAGCAAGTTTGTTACCCATTTACCTTGTCTATGATTCAAAATTACTGCCAATTTCCATAGACAATCACAGAATGGTTAAGGTTTGAAGGGACCTCTTGAGATTATCTGATCCAACCCACTGCTTGAGCAGGGTCACCTAGAGTTGGTTGCCCAGGACTGTCTGCAGATACTTTTAAGTATCTCCAAGGATGCAGACTTTGCAATCATAAGAGATGCACAACTCATGTCACATTTCAGAGTATTCTAGAATAGTTACATGCCTCACATATCAATTCTTCATCTCTTTCCTCATCTTACAGGATTAATATGGATACTATAGGGTTTGTGGATACTTGTGGATGGTGTGATTTTAGTTCTAGACATGCTCAGTGTCCAAAACTAAAACTGCACCACCTGAACAATTAAGAGCATATCAGGTGATACAACTGCATCCCCCATCATCACACTGGTTTCAAAGGTACCACTGGTATCATGTGCAACTTCTGTGGCTGACCCACACGAGGATCCAACCTATCAGTTCAGTCTTTTTGTACAGTCCATGCCATCTTACCTGTGGAGTCAGATAATTCTGGAAGAACTAACAAATGCTTATTACTGGGAAACCAAACATCTGAGGTCATCTCCATCATCTCCAGATCTCATTAAAATTCCTTTGACATATTTCCCAAAGGAAATAAAATTATTAACAGCAGTGGTGATGCTCCCATCTAAACTATTGCTCTTACACCTAGAAGCCAGCAGAACACAATGAACAGCATCTGCAGTGCTTTAACAACATCCCTGATGCTGTTTTAAAACAACAATAAGCATCTTGAAGACAACTGTTCTCAGTGAGGCACTCCATGGTTCACACCTGTGATTGATTCCACAGCCACTTCCTGAAGACCAATCTTACTTCACCTTAGACAGAAACATTCTCTTTGATTTCCTGGCAGTGAGTCTCATCTATCCATGAAACCCTCCCTTCTTTGTCTCCAATTATTTCTGTGTTTCCCAACCCACAAAACACAATCAACTCTAAGTTTTCTCTGGGCCTTCCCCCTTGTACCTGTGGTATGGACAGGACCACATTTCCCAGTGGGGGTGGATTTTCATATTGCTTTATATTGGTGTGCTGCTCCTCAGCTGTGTGTTGAACCTCTCAGCTCTCTCCAGCACCCTGCAGGACTGTGGATGGTAGGAGACGTGAGTTTACTGATGCACCCCTATGCCCCCCAGGAACTTCTGGTCTGGTGCATCTGTCAAGTGGTTTCCTTTATCTGAACCCGTTAAGATTGGAGGACCACATCCATTCAATACTTCACACAGACACCAATGTATGATGTAGGCAGTAGTCACACAGTGCCATTGCCTCTGTCCAGCTTGCTGTTCTGTCAATGGTAAAAAATGTGAACTGACACAAACTCTCCTTCAGCCTCTTGAACTTGCAACTGTTCAAGTGGTGCCCTCTCCCAGGAGCCAAAGCCATTACCCAACACAGCCTTACAATTCACAGAATGGTTTGGGTTGAAAGTGACCTTTAAAGACCACCTAGTCCAAACTCCAGGGCTGCAAGGGGTTTCCAACACCCATGTACTCCACATCCCTGGACTTCCACAGAAATTGTGAAAATACAGATTTCTGTGCCATATGGGTACTGGGATAGGAAGAGGCAGGTCTTTGGCAGGAACCATATCATGCTCTTCATTTACTACACTTACTACTCTTTTACTTTTAGATCAGCACTTCACTGCCTTCAGAACTCCTGCGATCACTTCTCTTTCTGAGGCAGTAGCAGAACAATTTTCCCTTGGATAAATCTACCTTGAACTAAACCAGGAGATTCATTCCTAAAATGCTTGCACCTGCTTTTACCAGAATAATCCACCCATTCAATTTATCCTACCCTACCCACAATTAAGCTTCTACTTCTTTTCCCTTTCTTTTACCCCTTCCTACTCCCAATATCCCGACTGATTTAGCCAGGAGCAGAGGACCCTGATAATCTAATAATGCTGTCTCTTATCACATAGCAATTAAGAAAGCAACTCCCCCAACCCCCCTTCAACAGACTTCATACGTCCACACAGCCCCTTCCCCCTGCACATCAGGAAGTTAATTCCAGTGACACCAGGGGTTGGGACTCCTAATCTTCAGAGTCCCCTGAGGGTGGGTATAGCTTTTTCTTTGGGACAGGGGGAGGAGCCGATAGATTCATCTGCTTCAGTTTTTCCCAAATCTCCTCTTGCTTCATCCCCTTTTCCTGAAGGATTTTCTTCATTTTGGCAAGTAAAACTCCTGTGGGCTGACTATCTAGCTCTCCTTCATTCACCCCCTGGCTTATTAAATATCTCCAAATTGTCCGTCTAGGAATGTATTTCCTCCCCTTTGCCCCAATCCTGTCCTTGTTTGCCATCCCTTTCCCCTGAGGTCCCATCAGGGTGCCCATGTTCTCCAAGGTAGCCATGCACTCACCCAGGGGGCGGCCAATTAAAGTAGACCCCATGCTGATGAAAAACCCCTTGTGCAGCTCAGGAACACGGCAGGCCAGCACCCCCACATCCCCCTGCTCCACGTGCACCTCAAAAATATCGAAGTCAGGGGTCACCGGTTTCTCCCTTTGCTTTAATGCTCGGAGTAAGACATTCCCACACACGTAGGCTGACACCTCCTGGACATCTCTCCAGGGTGCCCCCTCCATGTTGTCTTTGAGAGGCTCATACTCTCCCAGATTTCTGATCACCAGCCTTAAAATCTCTCCTCCCAATATCTCATTAGCAGGCAGGGCTCTGATAATGGCCCCTACCTTGGGCCAGGGCAGCCCGATGGCTGTCACCACCCGCTTCGCCGCTTCGTGCGTGAAGGGAGTGCACTGCTCCAAGGTCCATATTCGGTTCACCCACACGGGCCACCCCTCCTTCTGTTTCCTCCAAACCTCCTCTTTCCTGGACGTATCCCCCTCTCCCTGGCCTCTATCTCCCTCCACCGGCTTCACTTTCCGCGCAGCCCCAGCACACACGCCTTGCACGGACGACTCTTCCCGCATCTCCAAACTCCAGCCGTCCCCACCCCACGCCCCTGGGGCCCAGTCTCCCTTACTGAGAGCCGCCACCTTCCTCCGACCCAGACCCTTCCCCAAGGACAGCAGGGTGCCCAGGCACTGCACCTTCCGTCTCAGCCGGGCGTTCTCGGCCGCCTCGGCCCGCAGCTCCTCCCGCAGCTGCTCGTCCTGCTCGCTGAGCCGGGAGCTATCGCACCGCAGCGCCAGCACCTCGTCCCGGGCCAGCTGCAGGCTGTCCTGCAGGCTCTGGATGCTCTGCTCCTTCTCTTCCATCGCCGCCTGCAAGGCCCGCGCCAGGTTGAAGAGCAGCCACTGCAGCGCCGAGCACTTCTTCTCCCCTTTGGGATGGTACAGGGACACGTAGTTCAGCCAGTGCCGCTCCGCCGCTTCTAGCGTGGGGTCCTGCCCGACCACCTTACAGTCCCACGGGTCCCCGCCGTGCTCCAGCATGGCTTGAACCAGCAGCCCCCGTTCCTTCTGGCTCGGGGAGCTCTCCGGTTCCTCCCTTTCCTTCGATCTCCCCCCCCTCGTTAGCCAGGACATCTCAGTGCCAGCCAGCACCGGCAGGCGCCGAGCCGAGATTGCCTCGGGCGAGACCACGGCTGCCGCCCCCGCGGCTGTCCCTGCCCGGCCGGATCCGGCGCAGCTGAGGAGAATGGGCCGGGCGCTGACCGAGGACACGGGCACAGCGGAGCCGGGGCTCGGGCACAGAGCACCGGGGCAGAGCACCGGCAGCGCCCGCCACGACGCGGTGGCGACTCCAGACGTCCGCCCCTCGCGATGCCCCCAGACGGGCTTGGTGCCGAACCCCACGGCCAGGGCTTATACATGGCCCCTCCCCGCACCCCCTGCCCAGTCCCGTTCCTTGCTCGCCGCTGGCGGGGCGGGGCTCCCCGCGACACCGCCCCCGGCCGGCCCGCCTGCCCGGCGGGGGCGCATGGCCGCGGCGCTGCGCAACGTCCGCCGCTTCCCCCCGAGGCTGCTGCCGGCGGTGTCGGGCCGGGCCCGGCGCGGCTCCGCGGGAGCGGCCATGGAGCAGCCCCCACGCGGCCCCGAGCGCGGCGGGGGCTGGTTGGGCGCGCTGCGCTTCGACAACCTGGCACTGCGCTCGCTGCCCGTGGACGCCTCGGAGGAGGGCGGCCCGCGGGCCGTGCCCGGCGCCTGCTTCGCGCGGGTGCGGCCCAGCCCGCTGCACAACCCGCGGCTCGTGGCCATGTCGCTGCCGGCGCTGGCGCTGCTGGGGCTGGAGGCTCCCGCGGCCGACCCGGAGGCGGCGGAGGCCGAGGCCGCGCTGTACTTCAGCGGGAACCGGGTGCTGGCGGGCGCGGAGCCCGCGGCGCACTGTTACTGCGGGCACCAGTTCGGCAGCTTCGCGGGGCAGCTCGGCGACGGCGCCGCCATGTACCTGGGCGAGGTGCTGGGCCCGCGGGGCGAGCGCTGGGAGATCCAGCTCAAGGGCGCCGGCATCACCCCCTTTTCCCGGTAAGGCCCGGTGGGAGCGGGGCGGGACCCTGTCGGAACAGCCCGGCGGGGCGCGGGTTTGGGGGAGCAGCGTCCGGTGTCCCCTGCGGCGCGAGCTCGCTGTGCAGGGAGGACCGGGACCGGCTTGCCGGCCCTCAGATCGCGTTAGCGAGGGGCTGGCTCCGTGCTGGGCATCGTTCTCCGGGCAGAAGTCATCCCTTAAGCCCTGGTGTTTTTGGTTTTTTTGTTTTTTGTTTTAATTTTGGCATGAGCAAGTGTAATACTTAAATGCCAGACCAGGAGGTGGCAAACTTTTCCTCTGGAAAACGAGTGTAACGGCATCTCCTTCAGGTGGCGTGTTACTTCAGTCTCTGGTTATCCTGTACGGGTTTTCCCCCTTTGGGAGAACAGAGACCGTGATGACAGTGGGGATGGCGCTGTGTAATACCACACCTTGCTTGCTGCCCTATGGCCCACACAAATGGTATTTAAATGTGGGTGTTTGATTGTGCTGCTGGTCCTTCTGCCCCATTCTTCCCGGCTGTGGGAGGGAATAGTGGAAAAGCCCCTAAAATGGCATACTGACCAAATTCCTGCAAGGGTTGTGTATCTTCATTAGTCGCATGAGCCTGCACTACTTTAAATATTTCATGTAATTTTTCCCACTCGCATTTTCCATATTTTTGTTCCAGCTGTGCACAGGCTCGGTAGCACCTTAGTTTCATGCATGTGGTCCTCTGACGGCCTTCTTCAGGTCTGTGAAGATTAAGGAAATCACAGTAAAAATCCCAGATATGGTGGTAGCATCATAGATCTGCCCTGGTCAGCTCTCCTGCTTGCTTGTGGCTTTCGAAGTGCTGGGAGCGTGGGCTGAGAACCACCTGCATCTGTTCTCTTTACTTAATATCTATTAAATGTGCTAGTTTGCTCTTTTTTGTCTGTTCAGGTAGGGTTTTTTTAATGCAACTGCTATGCATGCCCATATTTAGCACCCCATTTCTAGAGTACTTACCCAGAAAGATACAAAATAATATTTTTCATTTTATTAAGAGGAAACCATTCACTTGATATACAGTAAAACAGCGATACTTGTCCAAATTTTTTTCATTTTTTGGAAAGACTATTACATTAATGAAACCAATAGAGTTAGTGATTAGAAGGGATGTGTGTAACTGGAAGGTTTATTTTCTTCTGGGCGGTCTTCATTGCAAGGCTGTTTTGTCCATCTAATTGAACTTTAACAGAAGTTTGAACGTCCAGCTTTTGTTTTCAGATATGCCACTACTTTTTTGTTTGACTGTGGGCAGAGCATGACACTTTCAGGCTTTTGTTTCTCCACTGCTACAGAGGAGACAGGAGTTTCTGCCTTTATAGCCTAAAAACTGTCCATGTCTTCTTGCTGCAGACAAGCTGATGGTCGGAAAGTCCTGCGGTCGAGCATACGGGAGTTCCTGTGCAGCGAGGCGATGTTTCACCTGGGAATACCAACAACAAGGGCTGGGACATGTGTGACGTCTGACTCAAAAGTCGTCCGTGACATATTTTATGATGGGAATCCAAAAAATGAGAGATGTACAGTTGTTCTGAGAATAGCCTCCACATTTTTAAGGTAAAAACCTATTTTGTTGATTGGTTTGTTTGTTTTTTTTTTTTCTTTTAAAACCAAGCACAGCAGTCTTAAGTGTGTTTTCCTGACAGTGCTGTTTGTGTGTTTCTTGTTCTGGAGGCTTGGAACTTCTTTTGCTGGGCTGTAGGAAGCTGTTTTTCTTGCCCAGCAGATGGGATGAGCTGGTCTCTTTGCACAGACACAGATAAAACACTAGGAATGCTAACCTGATAGAAAGAAGTAAGTTCTGCAGACTTATTAAGAGATTTTTCATGTTTATGCCTGCTCAGAA
The DNA here is from genome assembly GCF_025592945.1 of Manacus candei. Classification (NCBI taxonomy): domain Eukaryota; kingdom Metazoa; phylum Chordata; class Aves; order Passeriformes; family Pipridae; genus Manacus; species Manacus candei. The sequence goes on along the minus strand of NW_026138091.1, from coordinate 20,880,278 downwards.
TACAGGGGTTTTTTTGATGATAGTAGTGGTGGATTGTAGCTCTACCCTTAATTCCAGTTCTAATGTAGTACTGTCAAAGTTTGGTTGTACTTTCTCTGCCTGATAAGCGTATGAGGTTCCTGCTCCAGCAGAAGCCAGTAGGCATTTCAGGAAGTTGCACTGCTTCCTGTAAGGTAACAGAATATTAGAGGAAAGTGAGGTATGAGGAACGTGTGCCTTCATATCTATGTGTATATGTGCTTCTGTGTGTATACATATGTGGAAAAACCTAACATATGCTTGATATACAGTCTAGCATTAAAGTCCAATTTCTGTACATTTACTCAGGATAAGAATTCTTCTGTAGAAGTGGTCATAAGAAACTTTATTGAACTGCTGTTCAGTACTGGCTAGGGTCTTGATCTGTCAGTTTGGTTCAGTGGATGTATGTGCTTCCTTACACTGAGCCACTGAGCCTCACTGGGTTCAGCGTAGGAATCTTGGAGGTCTTTTCTCACAGTCAGTTGAAGGATTGGCCTTAAACTCAAGAGATAATGTGCTGTTATTACAACAACAGTAAACGGTCTTACTACCTGTAATGTCAAATGAAGTTAATAGTATCAGATAATTCTAAAACATGTTTTTATTATTTTGAAACAGATTTGGTTCGTTTGAAATTTTTAAACCTCCTGATGAATACACTGGACGCAAGGGTCCCAGCGTTAACCGAAATGATATTCGAATACAGATGCTTGATTATGTGATCCGCACTTTCTACCCAGAAATCCAGGAGGCTTATTCAGATAACAGTATTCAAAGGAATGCTGCTTTCTTCAAAGAGGTGAGGAAGATCAGAGTCTCTTCATAATCCATAGCGGTTGTCTTTAGGAACTTCATCTGCCAGCACAGATGACTGGAGTCAGTTAATACTTTGTATCATCTCATTGTCTGAACTATTCTTTTCTTTGAAGAAAGCACTCTTAAATAGACCTACTTATTGATGAAAGCAGTGTTGATACTGATCTAACCAATGAAAGCAATTTAACCTTCTTAATAGTAGATCATGATTTCCCTGCTCTGGGGAAGCATCCCAAGACTTCTCTCCATTTGCTGAGACTGTCTTACACTGTGAGAGAAAGTTCTGGCTGTGACTGTTGGATGATGAGTTGATAGTACTGAAACATCGCTTGAAAAGCATTGTTTTATAAAATAGTGAGAATGCTGAGTCACTTCCTGTGTCTCATTTTTCCAAATTACAAACAGGAATGTTGACTACAAATCACTTGATGAGAACTATAACTGGTCACCCACTGTGTGCATATCCAGCTCTGTAGTTGATGGCATGTTTATTTCCTGATGGCAGAAAAGTCATGGGACTTGAGGATCTTTGTGAATGTGTTTGTGTGCCCAGTCCTGCCTCTTCCTGCTTTTGGCTGCTTTTCCTGACCCAGTTACTACTGGTTTTCTTCCGGGCCCCATCCCACTCCCTGCCCAGCCACCCCCCCACCATCCTTTTCTCATTGCCCCATATCTGGTTTTTTTGTTTATTTGTTGTGCTTCTCCTGCCTCTACCTGTCTGCATTCCATGTCTGTGCTAGCACTGCCTCTTGTGTTTTCTCTTATCCTTAGTGGAGACTTTCCAGACTTTTCTCCACCTGAAAAGCATCCCAGTCTCTTCTCTAATTTCACAAACACATCCATCTTTTTTAATAGCGGGGAAGTGCTGTCAGCTCAACTCTAACATGTTTTATCTTTCTTTTTGCACTGTGAAAGAAGTGGGGAAAAAAAAGTACAAGTGACGGCATTTCACAGCACTATCTAGAAAACAGCAACATTGTCTGTACCTCTCAAATAATTTGTAGCTGTTGTTTAAATTTAAATGAGTGTGTCCTTCAGATAGTGCTCTTATTTACATATACAAAATACTTGTTTTCTAGTTTGTCTAGCAGTAGAAAAATGTTGATCAAAGAGAATAAAGCCCAAACTGAGTGCAAAGCTGTATCTTTTCTCATCAATATACCCATCTTTGAGTGGCACCCAAACTTTAATTGCTTTTGGGCATTCCCATTAGGGGAATTTCTTTTTTACCACAACGCTGGTGGTATGTCATGCATTCATACAAAGACATCCAGCAGTAAGGAACTGCCTTACTGCTGAACTGCTTTCATTCCAACCCTTGTGGCCAGGATTTTTTTATTTTTAACTTCTACCATCTTCCTGGCACAGAGCCATTGTGCAGGGTGTGCCTCTCCTACTGGTTTAGGACCTAAGTTAATCTGTTTTGCACACATGTAGTTGCTGGCTTCCAACTGCCCCACGAGGAAGTGTTCAGGAAAAGTGGGTAAAGTACCTCCCATGAGAATATTGTTAAAAGTAGAAGCATGGGATCTCAAGGTGAACCAAAAGCTTATGTTCCAAGCATCATTTGTGGTTTTCACTACCTATCAGAGCAAGATTTGTCTAATTTTTCTTCTTTACCTGACTGCACATGTTTTAAATAAAAAAAAAAATAGAAAAATTCTGGGTTTAAAGACAGAGGCATAGAAATGTTCAAGGAGAAACAATTCCTAGATAGGTTTTTGAACCTTAATGAAATACACTTGCACTGCAGTCTGGAGCAAATAGTTGCTTTGAATTTCTGTACATTGATAGCTGTTTGGGAAGATGAGTGATTTTAACCGTGAAAATAATTTGATTTAAAAGTTTTAGCTAATGGCTACATAAAATTTTTACTTACAGCAATTTATTCAGTAAAGTATTCAGAACTACTTAGGTTTATTTAAAAAACAGGTTAGCTTCCTGAATTTTAGATTTCATAGCACATAGTAGTTCTGATTGACAGGTGGATTAATATATTTAAATAACTATGAATACTTTAGAATATTCCACTGTTTATTTGGTGGATGGGGCACATGCAGTGATTGCAGGATTCCATAAAAATAACTCTCAGCTAAGCAGCAGAAATACCTCTGATGAAGCATGCTTTCGGTAAAGAATTGCATTTAAATAAAATTATCATTCTTGGAATATTTTTACTTAAACTTGTAGCTTTTTTCTGCTTTCAGCAAATCGAGGTAAGTGCTTATCAGCACTAAAACCTGTTTGCAGGGAATAATTTTTTTGTGTAAACCATTTAACTTCCTGTAAATCACTCCTACATACTAGGTAAACCAGAAAAATAACTTCATACTGGGCTTTGTTGCATATAGTTAATTTTATTTCTTAGACTTTGCTTATGTGTTCTTCTGCCTGTAGTTACTCTTTAAAATTAGTAATAGGCAAAAGAATATATTTGTATAATGGTTAGCCTAGTACTCAAGTCTGTCTCCAGTGCATTTTAAAGCTATTCTGTTGACTTGCAAGTCAAGCATGGAAGAGAGAATAGGAGGCAAATGGAAATGGGAGACAGAGTAACAGGGCAGTCACTAACAAGAGGAGAGAGGCAAGCTGTCCTTAAGATGTCTGTGTGTATGGCATACTGCCAGAATCTGCTTCCATCAGAGCTGTAGAAACATCAGTTCAGACTAGGAAATGCTTGGAAATACATAAATGTGTTGGAAATACTTTGTGATGAAAAATGGAAGAAATACATTTGGTTTTAGATAACCAAACGAACTGCAAGATTGGTGGCTGAGTGGCAGTGTGTTGGGTTTTGCCATGGTGTGCTGAACACAGATAACATGAGCATCGTTGGACTGACCATTGACTATGGCCCTTTTGGATTCATGGACAGGTCAGTGTGGCAGTGTTATTTGAAATGTGCATATGTACATGCTATGTAGAACAGTCCTGGTATTCATGGTTGCTCTAATATTTTAACTCTAAAGTAGTTTTATTAATTCTCTTTATGGCAAAGTAGGTTAAGTTAGTTCTAGTTGTCTTCTTTTCAACTTCTTTTTAACTGTTCACAGCATCCCTAACCATTAGACTGTAGCCCATGGGTTTGGGAAAAGAATCAAGGAGTGTTCCCTTTCAAATTTTTTAGTTCCTAGAGTAGACTAAAATAATAAAAGTACTGCTTTTCACAGTACTGGTGTCCAGTTAACTAGAAGAATGCTTGTTATTTCTTCATTTGTAGGTATGACCCTGAGCACATTTGCAATGGTTCTGATAATACAGGGCGCTATGCTTACAACAAACAGCCAGAGATTTGCAAGTGGAACCTGGGGAAACTTGCTGAAGCTCTAGTTCCAGAGCTGCCTTTGGAAATGAGTGAACTCATCCTGGAAGAGGAATATGATGCAGAATTTGAGAAACATTATTTGCAGAAGATGAGGAAAAAACTAGGCCTAATCCAGCTGGAATTAGAAGAGGATAGTAAGCTAGTATCTGAACTCCTTGAAACCATGCATCTCACAGGTTAGTGAAGAGCAAGTTATTATTTAATAGGCCATCAGTATCTATAATCAACCCAAAATATAATTTATAGCTTGACCTTACAAGAAAGTAGCCTTGTGCAACTACCTTGTCATCTGAGAGAACAACAAAAGACTGAAAAATAATTACCTTATTGTGAACTGTGGAGTAGTTGTTGCCTTATATAGGACTCCTGCCTCACATTTGCACCCTCACTGAGGGAACAATTTGCCTCTTCAGAGTGATGACCTGTACTGCTGTAGAGGGAGGTAGGAAGGAGGTATGGGACCAGTTTTCCTGCTGATTTTATTAGTTGCATTACTCATACCACACTTTTTCAGGTGGAGACTTCACAAATATTTTCTACTTGCTGAGTTCATTCTCAGTGGACGCTGATCCTTCAAAATTTGAAGATTTCTTAGAAGAGCTTACAAGTCAGTGTGCTTCCGTGGAAGAACTGAAAGTTGCTTTCAAACCACAGATGGACCCAAGGTATTATCCCACTTAAATGCTTTTGGCTTTTGCTTGTAGTTTCAGTATAACCATAATGAACTCTGCATGGCATGTAATATTTGACTAATTTTAAGATTGGAAATATCACTGTCAAGTAGATGCATCATGATCTACATCTATGACTTGCAGCAGTTGGCTCTTGGATTAAAGTTTCTGAGCTTTAGTTGGCCCTTTTTTTTTTCCCTCCCCTGTCTCTGCTGACTGAGGCAATGAGAGAGCCAAATAATGAAGTGATACAAAAGTATTTTACAGAAGAAATGGATGTGGACTGTGATGCTACTGTGTTCTGCTAATGTACTGTCAGCAAAAAAAGTCACTTTCAGCCACCAGTGTTCTGACCTAAGTATAACCTAAATGCCCACTTTAGGTATAGTCTATGTCTGATTTGTTCTACAGTCCAGCTACTCTGAGCATGTTCAACTGCTGCTTATAACAGTGATTGCATCCGTTTTTCACTTCTTGCAGAGGAGGGGAAAAAATAAAGGTATTTTCAGTATGTTCCCCTCCCCCACTTTGCTTAATAAGTGCTCCATGGAGGTAACGAACCTACCAAATTTTTCAACTTTTTCTTTGTGTTGATACCACAATATGAATATAGCTTGTGTGATAGAGATGAGACAGTATTTTTTAAACACTGCATTCAGGTCTAGAGAAACATGAAAAGCAGCTATAAGTCATCATGATATGGGTGAGTACATAACTGATTTTTTAATTGCGGCTCTTGGATATCATAGAGGTAGGCATGTCAGATGTATAAATCATATTTGCATAGTACTTTATATAGTAAACTCAGAAATTAAAGCACCCAACTTATCTCTGCTTACTAAAAGTAGGAAAATATAACCAACTATAATGAGTTGTCATTTGAGGCCAGGGAATAATATTTATTTTCTCCTTCATAAAGGAGATAAACATACTTTTGATAGGCTGTGACTCTATTTTTTTATTTTACTTTATGCTGTACTTTAGTTATTAATCCAGGAAAAATAAAAGTTAGCTAGCATGGTATCAAAAAATAAGGTGAAACACCAGCTAACACAGTAAAATGTGAAAAGATAAGTCCTAGTCAAACTTGCAACAAAACAGTCTGGATATTGTTAGGAATTTATTACCAAAAAGCAATTCTCATTCTGTGATTTAAACTGGCTAACTGAAAATATTAAACATAGTGTTGTCTCATGCAATTTAAATGAAGTATCTTTCCCCGTGTCATGTAGGTTTTTATTAGTACTGATAAAATCAGTAGGTGTTAAAGAAATAAGAAAACCCCAAACAACAAAACCTGTGAATTCTGTATTATCTTGATAGCTAAGTAAGATCAAATTTTTTATTCCAAATTAATTTCAAAGTTCCAAGGGTATTTTGATAAGACCTGCACAACTAAACTCAACTGGTAATTCTGAAAATCTACTGTCTGCTCTTTATATATCTGGGGGAAAGAAAAATAAAAGTAGCATAATTTATAATTTTAAAAATGGTTTTGTTAATTATGAATTTCTGTTATTTCTAAATCATAGTTTGTTGTGAATGTTTTCATATCTAGTTTGATTGCTAAGAGTTGCTTCTTGACAGGCAGCTCAACTTCAATATCTAATGTGTTTGTTCTTTTTGTTCCTAGACAACTGTCAATGATGCTGATGTTGGCTCAGTCTAATCCGCAGCTGTTTGCATTAATTGGAACAAAAGCTAATATAAATAAAGAATTAGAACGCATTGAACAATTCTCTAAACTGCAGCAGTTAACAGCTGCTGATTTACTCAGCAGAAATAAAAGACACTGGAAGGAATGGCTGGAGAAATACAGGTAAAGTTTCTCAGTATTCATAGCACTGTATTTTTGCATTTTGAGAACGATGTGCCTGTCTCATGAAAGGCACCCTCTCTCAAACATAGATTAGGAGAAATAGGGAGGACATCCAGCTTAGAATATTGTCTGCTTCAGTGTCTTTGTTGCTGTGAAAGTTCAAGGGCATCTCTGTACTTTGTTTGCTAGATTTTGTGGTAGGTTGAGGGTGTAGAAATCACCTAGCATCAAATCTAGTATTAAAAGTGCTTAAAGAGTGTTGATGTTGATTCTAACAGAGACTAATTTCAATTGTGAACTTGTAAGTGCTCAGTAACTACAACTGACTGACCTCTAAACATTTTATCCTTCAAATTTTTTTTTCTAAAAGAAAAATCTCTGTATTAATATAGAAATCAAGTAGAATTATTCTTAATCAAAGAGTAGCTGTAAAAGAAATCGTGGCCAGGAAAAAATGTCCAGGCTCTTCTAAAACCTAAGTGTTAGCAGGGTTTTTTGTAAAGAAAACCCCTGAGTAGAGCATTAGTTGTTTGCACTGTGTGGATTAGGTCCTTTCTTTACCTGGCTGATCTTGTTCTCCAGTGGGGCTCACTTTTAGTGAGTATTACTGATAAAAAGTAGATCAAGCTGCCTCAGCTGTATTACATCCCTTTGCTTTTATCAGAACAGCAAAACCTTAACCAATAAACAAGCATAGAAATACTTAAAAGACAAGACCTGAATGTGGCAGTCTTTGTGGAGCATGCACCAGTGTCTTGATCTGACTTTGAGAGAACACAAAAGCTGTGGTGTGCCACTTTCTTGAGCCTTGTCAGGACCTGCTGACAGTCTGTAGTGCTGCTTTTATGAATTAAGTGACGTTTTATATTCTGTTGTCATGCTGCATTTTATAAACTGAGAGGATTATAGATGAGGTAATGTTCATTAAGAACTGCAAACTAAGGATCTCAAAGCAAGGAAACATATCAACTTCCACATATGATTCTTGATCCAAACCTGTTGTTGTCACTTGCTTAATTTCAGAGTCCGTTTGCAAAAAGAAATAGAAAGTGTTGGTGATGCTGATGCCTGGAACACTGATCATGTGAAGGTCATGAATTCAAACAATCCAAAATATATCTTGAGAAATTATATTGCCCAGAATGCCATAGAAGCAGCTGAAAATGGGGATTTCTCAGAGGTATGCTGTTACTACTTACACCCTCTCTAGGTTTGCATGGATATGTAGCGCTGGTGTAGATGACTGACATTATGCTTGCCAAGATTTGGTCTGGCATCTCGGGCAGTAAGTGCATTGGAAATTCACTGTTCAGGAGATCTGTATTGTTTTTGAGGAGACTGTAATTTTAATGACTGCAGAACAAATAACTGAATCAAAAATCTGACTCTGAACTTCACCAGCTTTTGTAGGCTGACTCCTGGACAAGATAATTACCCTGCTTTTTGTTTCTTGAGGGTGGCATTTATCTTGGGAGGCAGTTGAGGATTAATTTATACTTGTTTCTTGCTGTGCTAAGTGCTATCATAGAATCAACTGGGTTGGAAGGGACCTCCGAGATCATCAAGTCCAACCCTTGATCCAACACCACTGTGGTTACTAGACCATGGCACTAAGTGCCACATCCAGTCTCATCCTAAAAACCTCCAGGGAGAGTGAATCCACCACCTCCCTGGGCAGCCCATTCCAATGCCTGATTACTCTCTCTGTAAAAGATTTTTTCCTAGTATTCAACCTAAACCTCCCCTGGCACAACTTAAGCTTATCTTTTAAAACTTATGGCTTTCACCTATGGGCTTCAGCACAGGGAATGTTACATGCAGAATATGGGGAAATTAATTTGTTTTGAGAAAGGTACTTGCATTTCAGGTTATTTGAGCTTGACTCCCATACAGATACAAACCCAGTTTCAATTACTGATTTTCTGATTTCAGCTTATTTGATATGTATATTGTTCACCTATTTAATATTTGGCTTGTCTAGAGTTCATGTATTAAATACAATATATTGATTATTTGGTGTGAAGTTCTTCTCCACATCATTTTTCCTTCACTTTCTAAATTCTCATAACCACGCAATGTTTTCTCTCTAGGTAAGAAATGTGCTGAAACTTTTAGAGCATCCATTCCAAGAAGCAGAAGGTTTCAGGGAGGTAAAGGAAGATGCAGAAGAGGAGGGAGCAACTGCCACAGCAGCTGCTTGTGCTGAAGAGACCAGAAGCAGGCTACCATATTGCAGCAAACCTCCACTTTGGGCTTCAGAGCTATGTGTTACATGATCTTCATAACTGCCTTGTTTTGTTTTTTGCTGTAAACTGAAGACTCTGATTATTCTTCAGCAGTGAAGAATTCAGCAAGGCAAATATCAAAGTGCTATTAAGTTATTGAGGCAACCCTACATTTGGATGCATCTGCAGCACTCTTCATCTGTCCTTAATTGGAAGCAATTGTTGATCAGTGGAACAAACCAATGACAATTAACAGTTCCTATACATCAGTAATCTCAGTGTTTTGAGGCTGAAAGTATTTCCTTTATCCATACTACATCACAAGTGTAAAGCAATATTTTATGCTGAGGCAGGCTGAATTTTGAACATCCAAATGCAGTTGTTGTTATGTGAAGACAAAAATAGCAAGACAGGAATCTGATCTGTTTTTGTCCGATGTCTTAACTAATAGTACTTCTAATATTTATTTACTGCTTTCTCTATGCAGGAACTTTTAGTCTTCTTTATTGGAGGAACAAATTCAGTGTTGCTTATTTGAAGCTATGTTTCATTTAATTAAGTAGTTCATTTCTTGTGAACCTTCAGATTGGTATTTAATCATTATCTATTTTCAGAGAGTTTGTGCAGGGCAGGCTCAAGTTTGGAGGGAGGAATCGAATTTTTTTTAAGACCAGAATTAAGGGAGTTTATATACATTTGCACTTGAAAACTTAGTGATGAAGTTTATTCAGGCTCAGGATGTTGCATACAACATGTGTAAATATTTACTAAACTCGTGAGTGCAGTTTGTAAGCCAGTTGCCTCGGGCAGGATCCATTAGCCAAATTAGTGAACCTTAAACTACCCCAGCACTCAAATCCGGGTTCACTGTGTATTTTTTTCTGTGCTTCTAAGTCTCGCTGTATGAGAAGCGTGTATGTGGGGTGCCTGCTCATCACACTGGTCAGTGGGGTTGTTCCATTCCCAATCTGGTCTTGCACCATTTAGTTTACTTACATGGTCTTTGAAAAATCTTTAAGTTTGAAGTTGCCATTCAGAAATGTGCTATTTGAGCTTGTGTGAAAGATGATGGAGGATGTGGGAGGAGAACAGGAGCTGACTTACTTATTGGTAACATTTCTGTTGAGGTTTCAGGGGAAAGTTGGTTACCATTATTGCCACATTAGCAAAAGAGAGTTGTTCTGTAATTAGTTGTTACTTAGCTTTCTGAACTTCTCTTTAAAAGACTGTTACTGGTTCAGACACCTGCAAAGTTTACTTTAATGCAAAGGCTTCTCTTTTCCAAAGAGACCACTGTCTTACACTGTGATTTATGTGTACTCAAGTAAATTCTTCCACTACCCCTGTGCAAGCTTGGTATTAGCTCAGGTAGAATTGTGCTCTTTTAAGTCTTCCTCTGTACAAGCTGTCGAAAAACAGGGAGAACAGTTAGACTGCTGCTTATCTGTCTGTACTAATAATCAGTTTGTCCTCCTTAGTGCTGCAGTACACAGACTATGTTTTGAATGTAAACATTCACTCTGTCCTGCCTTCAAGCTGAAGAAACTGATTTATGACAAACTAGAATCTCTGACAAGTACAGCACTTTCTGTGAGGTTTTGGAGTTCTTGCAGAAAAGAACAAAATAAAGGTGTATTTACATAGCCCATGGAAGAACGGTGCAGCTGAAAGAGGAAGCACCTCGAAGAAGTAGGCAGCAAGTAATGCCAGCCAGTGCAGCTGATCATCTTCTAGGAATAATCCATTTTTGTGGGAGTTTGAGACTTTTATTGAGGATTAGCTTTCCTCTAAACTTGGGGTACTGGAATCAAACCATTTAATGGAAACTTCTAGCAGAAAGTGAGGGCTGGGTAAAAAGGACTGCACCAGAGAGGGGAAGTGTGCTAGCAGTTTGAAAGAGGCTTCAAATGTTTCCCTGTGGAATCAGTGGTCTCTTACGGGGTGCCTGGTCCAGAAGGGGAGTAATGGAGTCGGGAGAAGTTGCTCCAAGCTGATTGACATAACTGTGCTGATTTTGCTTCTCAATTTACATCCTTCCTTGTGGGAAGCAAAGGGGAACAGAGTTTTAGAGGAGCTCTGTCCAAGCTTTTGGCTTAACAGAATGGTCTAACATGTAATGATTCTTAACCATACCTAAGGGATCAAGTCTTTTTAATGGCATCCTGATAATAATTTAGGGACATTGAGTAGATCTGTATTAGTAGCGGTATGGAGAGGGAGAACAATATTATAACTCTGTGTTTGAACATATGAGAATTTTAATTAACTACCAAATTGTTGTCACCTGTAATGCCAAAATCATGGAGATACTTTGAAATAACTTACTAGCAATGTCACCCTTAAAAAGGAAAATGAATACTACAGTGAGAAACAAAAATGTGGTGGTGTTTGCTTTAAAATAGATTCTTTGCTTACATGTAGATCAAGATCTACGTGTAGATGTAGATCTTTGCTTACATGCAAGAGATGTAGCAAGATTGGAATGATGAATGCAGTACTCTGGTGTGGCTGCTTTGGTGTGCCACTCACTAAAGCTGTATTTGTCATAAGACGTTCACCAACAGAAAGAAATATGGAGTGTATTCACATAGTCTAACTGCACTGACATCCAACTGCCCAGTTTCCCAGTGCATGCAATAACATCAGTGCTTTGCATTTGAAGAAGTGTGAAGATCCGAAGCCAAGTGGAATGCTTGTGCTCTTCCAGCACTCTCATTTCAGAAGGCAGGTCATAGTTTCATCTCTGATGATAGTTTCTTCTGTTCTTGTTCCTGGAGCAGTGTGGAAGCAGGAGGTTGTTCAGGACAATTAGACCAAATTTTGTCCAGGTAAGCTCAGTTCTTCAGAGAGAAGGGAATACAGCTTATAGCATTTGAGAGTCTAAATACTTGAATCATAAATTGCTTTTTTATTTTTACAGCTTGTATATGCAATAGGTAAACCTGAAAATTATATTTCTTACTGGTCAAATATTCTGCTTGTATAAAAGCCATGGAGTTTGACAGGTGCACTGTTTACTGGGTTAAGAACTGGCTGGACAGTGGGGCCCAGAGAGCGGTGATGAATGGTGGTTGACAGCAGGCTGAACATGAGCCAGCAGTGTGCTCAGCTGGCCAAGAGGGCCAATGGCATCCTGGCCTGTATCAAGAACAGTGTGGCCAGCAGGACAAGGGAAGGGATTCTTCCCCTGTACTCAGCACTGGTTAGGCTGCACCTCAAGTACTGTGTCCAGTTCTGGGCCCCTCAGTTCAGGAAGGATGTTGAGGTGCTGGAGAGTGTCCAAAGAAGGGCAATGAGGCTGGTGAAGAGTCTGGAGGACAATTCCTATGAGGAGTGGCTGAGGGAGCTTTTGTTTAGCCTGGAGAGGAGGAGGCTCAGGGGAGACCTCATCACTCTCTACAGCCATCTGAAAGGAGGTTGCAGCCAGGTGTGTGTTGGTCTGTTCTCCCAGGCAACCAGCGACAGGACAGGAGGGCACAGTTTTAAGCTGCTCCAGGGGAGTTTAGGTTGGACATTAGGGAGAAGTTTTTCACAGAAAGAGCAATTGGGCATTGGAATGGGCTGCCTAGGGCGGTGGTAGAGTCACCATCCCTGGAGGTCTTTAAGAAAAGACTGGATGTGGCACTTAATGCTGTGGTCTAATTGACAAGGTGGTGTTAGGTCACCGATTGGACTAAATGATCTTTTCCAACCTAGTTGATTCTGTGATTCTGTGATTCTGAGCTGTGCTCAAAATGAAGCGGTGACTCTTCTTATCAACAGCTTTCTGTGGAAATACTTGATTTAGACTCAGCCTGTGCTACACATCCTGAACTACCCTTGTATAAAAGCAAGTGGTACCCAGATTGCAAAACTGAAATGAGAACCTCTTGGAGATGTGTCTCTGGATAGTCTTGTGTGGCAGTGGCGGCTCCTCTCATGACTTGATAAGATTTCACTGTAACTCTGCTTCATGAGCTTGTGAATCTACAATTGCTGAATGTTTTACTGTCAGCTCTTACTTAGGATGTTTTGTGCGTTGTTTTGGGGTTTGGTTTTTTTGTTTGTTTGTGGGTTTTTTTTCCCCAATAAGTACTACAGATGTGATTCTTTTATTAAAAATAATAAAACTTGCAATTTTAATATTCTTGTTCATGCCTATTTCCCGAAACAGTTTTGCTGTTAACCATACTGTTTGCCAACTTCATTTCTTTAGAAGTTTTTGCTCTGTGAGTATCAGATGGCCAGGTCATATCACAGAAACCTCACTTTATTATTTTTGCAGTGTTTTCTGAGGAGTGAACTCACAGGTTTCCTGCCTTGCCAGCTATTTTGGTGGTATGCTTAGAGCAAGGTAAGGGCCCTCACATTTTTCAAAGGGAAACCTCCCTCCCACTTCCTTGGGCATAAGACCTATGCTGACACCTCTTTTATTCTTCCTTATGTCACTGGAATTAAACGCATCAGCTGATGTGAGCAGATTCAGGATGGGATTTTAACTCTGCTCACAGAAATAGGCCTTTGGGTGGAAAGTGAAGTTGTATTTTGTTTATTAGTTTATTTAAACCAAATTATTTAAACACACATGTGGCTCCTTGGGGTGCTTCAGCTGGGGTAAATCTGCACTCCAAAATATCTGTTGAACAGACTGGTTTCTGGTATTCTGCATTTGAGTTCGTCTGTGATGGAAGTGGGTTTAGGCCAGACCTGCTGCTTGTGTCTTTTGCATGGAGTGCATCCAGACATGGTCCACTGAAAGAGCAAATTCAGGCCTTGGTTATCCTGAATTTACTTTGTCAGCTTCATGCTTCACATATTTGACTGTGTATCTCCCTCTGGACAGCACCCTTCATCAGGTCACACACTGCCACATGCTCTGGCTGCTCACTTGTGCTCAATAATGTCCAACCAGCCCCAATGCCCCTCCTTAGCTGATCCTTCAGCATTGTTAACACAGGTGGGTGGGACTTGGGCAGCTTTACCTCTGACCAGAGTCGATGAGACAGGTGGAGGCAGTAACATGCACTTACCCCTACAGAGCCTGGTGACAGCTGATGGATGTGAATCCAACAGGAGGGTTTCACAATGCTGTCACATCCAGTGTAAGATCACACAGTTATGGGTGAGTTCTAAATAATGCAGCCACTACCTCTGTTACATCTTTTAACTTGACTTTGTTCTTCCTGCATTTACAGTGGGACCTTTTTTGTGTGCAGTGACATTTCTCAGTTCCTCTCAACTGTATAAAAATGTTGCATTCAGTCCCCCCACCTTCCCGTAACACTTCTGTTTTCCCTCATTCCCAAATCAGCCATGGAACTGAAGGATGCAGCTTCCCTGTGTCAGGGCAGGTACCATGGCATATAGATCAAAGGACATGAGGGGCAGTGATAAAGCTCCAGACACACATGAGTATAGACTGTACCTTCTTCTGTTCATGCAGTTCTTGCAGCAGATGCATAATTAATAGGGGAGCAGAAACGCAAAGGGAACAGACAGGCTTATCTGTCTCTCCAAGGCATGCAAAAAATCTGAAGCTCCCTGCTGCTCTTCTCCTCCCCTGCTGCTGTTTTGGCTGGGCAAGGACAGTGCTGCAGCACTGCAGAGCTCTTGCTGAGCGTGCACCTTCAGCAGGTAAACCCAGAGGTGAGATTTAATGATACTTTGGGCAAGTATAAACAGAAAACATTTTTTTTTTTGTAGACAAAGCAGACTTACAAAGCTTACTTCATGGGTTTTCTATTCTGGAGTCAATTTAGAAGTTGGCATTTTTATACAGTAGAACATTAGATCGTTGCATTGTTAAATAGCATTTCCTCTTTTTTTTTTTTTTTTTTTAAGTGGCACAAAGTAAGATGGATACTATTACCACTTTTTCAGGTGGAAAATCTAAAGCACCAAGAGATTAGGTGATTTTGCTGAAGACAGCAAAGCCATGCTGGCTTCCAGGCCTGGCTGGTGACCGAACAGGTTTTCCATGCCCTGAGCAGCAGTCTCTGGTGTGGTCCATCAGCTGCACGCAGAAATGAAAAGGACCTGGGCTGACACTGTGGGCAGTGATGAGGATCAGTAATAGGCAGCTTCTACCTCCTCAGCTTGTCAGACAGGAAACCTCCCATCTGAAATGCTCTTCCCCTGAGTTAATTCAGCACCAGGACTGGCATTACCGCACTCCTCTTAAGTAAACTGTGGCTTTTCTCCTCTGTTCTTTTGCAGCCAGAAAACAAAAGGTGATCCAGTCACCTTTAAACCTTCCCCAGAAGTGGAGATAGCAGATCCCCTCTCAATGAATGTGAAGCCAGGGCAAAAGGAGGTCAAGGAGGGAATGCTCTTGAGCTGCATCTGGCAGGCCCCATACACTGCAACTGTGCTGGCTGTGGGGCTTTTCACCCTTCCACCTTTATTTAGGAGTTACCAGTGCCGAGGTGTGGATCAGAATTCTGATTTGTAGATGATTTTCACTCCCTTGCACTCAAAAGTTTTACTGTCCAGAAAAGCCAAGAGCTAATACAACCACTTCAATATGAAGTGCTTGTATAACACCACAAAAGTTGAAGATACACATTACTTTTTCTAGTTTGAGGACATTCTTGGTATTTCTTAACTGCCCTATTTTCCAAATCAAAGTTAATTTTCTGTTGTGCAGTGTCTGGACAGGACAGAGTTAACCTTCTTCCTAGCAGGCTGTTACAGGGCTGTGTTTTGGATTTGCAGCTAAACCAGCCATGTTTTGGCTGTTGATGAACCCTGTTTGCACAGTGTCAAGGCCGTCTCTTCCCTCCCTCAGCCCCTGCCCAGGAGGCAGGCCAGCAGCTGGGAGGGGACACAACTTGAGCTGGCCAAAGGGCTAATCCATGCCCTATAGCATCGTGCTTGGCAATGCAAATGGGGAGTGGTGGTGGGGGGTATGTGTCTTAATTTCCATACTTTGCTCTCATTTTTTTCTTGAAGACTTTTGTCTCTAAAGAAGGAGATCATCCCTCTGAAATTGCACCTGAAGCTCTAACTTTGCAGTATTCATCAGGGCTTGCATTTGAGAAGTTTTTAGCTATTACTAATCCTGCCCTTCTTTTCCATCACTGGGGAGCACTCCTTCAGAAGTCAAGGGAGAAAAGGCTGCTCCTCTTGTGTAATTGTACCAGGACTTTTAATTTAGGTGCTCTGAATCCCTTTTTCTCTCTTCCCTCTTTCTTACCCTCTCTTGGCTGCCCATGTCAGCAGCCAGGTAAGGCCTTCAGGCATTTTGAAGAGCTGACTGCAGGTATGTGTGCTGTTCCTCCAGAAGTTACACTGGGTTCATGGGAAAGATAAACCTTTGTCTTTCTACAATTACAGTGCAGTGCCAAGCTCCAAAGTCTCAAACACAGAAGCTGTGTGGCTGCTCTCTGCTGGGAAGTCTAGGTGCTTCACGACAAGACATCAGTCTGCACCAGAAGGTACACATACACCCAGTCCTACAAATTCCCAAAATAGCTCTCTGCCTGCCCAGGCAACAAAATAGCTCAGTCTGCAAGCCACTTGCTCTTTCAATCCCCTGTTCTGTAGAACAGAAAGCAGCTAGTCAATTAAATACATCACAGATAAACAGCATAGAAGATGTATGTTACAACTGTGCATTACCACATTTTTATACTGACTTTGGAACCAGAGCAGGAGCAGAAACACTCAGGTCAACTTCATCGTTGGTATGTGAAGTCAACTTCACTCTAATGCTTATTTCTATTCCAGAAAAAAAAAATAAAACTACCTATACATCATCAGAAAATATTCTTATTCAATATTTCATGGTATTTTTAACTTGCCAGCCAGGCCTGTACCTTTAAATAAGTGTTCCCTAATCAGACGAACAGCTCCTGATGAATATATCCACATTTTAAGCAACTGTGACTCCTGGATCTCCAAATCAACATATTTCAAAGCTGACTGCCTCTCTAAAACATTCTCATACCATGAAGTTGAAAGTTCAGTTGTTTCTTTTCACAATACAGAAAAAAAAGAAGGAAAAGGAAAATTATTAGCAAATTGAAAATGTGATCCTTCAGTTGAAAGCAGGAGTTGGAATATATTGGGAATTACAGTTTTGTTGTGCTTTAGTGATGCTGAATTTCTGTTTTAGGTGTTTTACATAATCACCACAAAATAAGATGCACTGCTTAAATTAGGTATAAAGAAGCTAAATTTGGCACAAGTTATCCAACAATTACCAAGTGCAGTTTTAGAAAGTATCTGTTAATTTATTTCATATACATGTATTTACATTCAAGGAAATTCACACCACTGAAAATACAACATTTACACATTCACAGATATACAGTTTTGCACTCTCTCCTGTGTTAAGATCAGGCACTCAGCTTTTCTCTCTCTGCAATAATGACAACATCAATTTTCAGCAGATCAAACAACTGGCAGGTTTGGTGGATTTTAAGCATCATCATGCTCTGTATGTGGTGGTTATTTTCTTCATGCTATTACATAGTGGGTTATTTCAATGAAGAAAAATGCCCCTTGCATGGCATTTGCATAAGCTTCTATAAATCATAAGCATATATTTTTTTTTCTGTTTTACTATGTTATCAGTGATCCTTACTCTATATACAGTTCAGTTATCCTTGTAGTAGTTATTAAAGTTGATTCGCAGCAGAAAGTCCTCCAGATGTGGTTGGTATCCTCTATTTACAAGCTTTGTTACCACTGGAAGAAAAACAAAAAAAATAAGCTTCAACTAAGATTAATATTCTAAAGTCAGCCTTGACATTAATTAAATGTGCCTTTAATTAAAAAAAAAGCCTAATGCAGAAATCTGAGGACAATAAAAACAAATGTACATTTCAACGTAACTCCAGTATCTCTTTCTAGAATTATAAACTATTTCAAAAAAGATGCAAAAGAAAGACTATGTATTATTCTAACAAAGCATTTCCTTATCAAGTTGCATTCACAGAAACATAGAGATCATAGAATCTTTCACAGTTAGGTGGTATTGTTCTTATCATAATTTCAACTGACCAGGAAGTATGTTTAGGTCCTCTGGTGACCTCTGTGAAAGAAGTAGCTCTGCTGAAGTTTTCTTGAGCAAAGTCCATTGTGAAAGAGAAAACCAAAGAGAAATTCCTAGGACAAACCCCTCAGGTGCTATGAATGAACAAACTGACTGCTCTAAACATCCTTAATTACAAAGGAAAAAAGCCAAGAGAAACTCCCTGAGCTCACAAATATCCCATGCACTAATATAAAGGGAATTAGCAAGCAGCAGGAGCATGCAAGGAAGAAGGGAAAGTGTATTGTTAGAAGTTAGGGCCCGAGCCAAAGCCATTGAAGTCCAGACAACTTTGTATTGGCTTTCAATGGATTCTGGATCAACCCATTGTGGAAAGAGAACATTTTACAATACATGGTGACTGAAGGTACAAGTGGAGATGAACAAGCACACATTTGCTTTGTAGTGCTTAATAATGAGGGTGTAAAGAACTGGGTCACTCATCGAGTTTCCTTACGGAATGGTCTATTAATCTCTGTCCATGAAGCAACCATAGATCTCGTAGTATGGGCTTAGGCGGCTCCCAGAGGTGTTCTGACTTCCTGTAGAATTTGGAAGCAGCCATTCTAACTCATCCTGAAATATCTGTTTTTGGTCCTTTGACACCATTTTTGGACACCCTTAAAGAATAAAAAGGGCAGCTCATTTCCTGAAGAATATAGTCTGACTAGAAAATATTCTAGAAAAATAGATCTAAGAAAAACAGTTGCATCTCCTTCAGGAATTCGGGATTTTCTAAAAAAAGGAACCCAAACCCCATGAGCCATCTTTGTACTAGAGGAATCATAAGGAACTTGTACTAAAAACAAAAGCAAGATCTGAAAGAGAAATGGAGAGGAAAGACAGGTAACCATTTCTTCACGCTATAGCCTAAGCTGACAGTGAGATAAAATTTTATCATGTTAAAGGAAAGTACATTTGGCAAATGATCTGTGTAGCTGAAAAACACTTGCCTGGAGCGCTGGCTTTAAGCTCCAACTAGTGCTAGGAGGCTCTAGTTCAACACAGGAATCAGAATTTTCAAATCTCATACCCATGGTAATATTCAACTAGTGCATATATATCTAAAATTACTTCTAAGTGGTATCTACCTATCTCTCATTGCTGCCAATAAAAATGTATGCACATATATAGAGCTAAATACCAAATTCTTATTTTGTAAATTAAGTTTAGCAAAAACTTACAGACAGTTTTGGGATATCTGTTAGATTTCTTTTGTGGACATTTTAACTAATGGACATACAGATCTTTGCAAACCACAATAATGCAGTTTTCATTTGGGAACTACATTTTCTAACACTAAGTACACACATCTTCCTACTTTTATGTTATACTACCAAAACATCTTTGTAATTTTTTCAGTTGTCAGTTATTTTTTCTTCTATCTAAAATTTATGCAATTTCTCACCTTTGAATAAGAAGTGAGAGTAATACTTGAAGGTATTGTATGACTGCTGCATCAGACCAAAGTTGGGATGAACAGCCATTTGCTTCCCTGCATCGAAGCTCCATGACTGAGAGATGAGCTGGCTGCGGAACTTCAAAATAAGGCTGAAGATGCTATGTATGATGTTCATCACAGGGGCTGCCTTCTCTGTCAACAGACCCCTAAGAGAAAACAAACACAACTTTAGAAATTAGTTGACATAATTAATTGGTTGTAAGACTAAAAATACAAAGGGGTGACAATCCTTTAGGTTAAAGGTAATTGCTTGAAAAAAATCCACAAGACTGCGGCCAACTGTAATGGGGATTTTAAACGAGGTGCCTAAAACTAACATAATTTGCTTGCACTTCCAAGAAACTGATATTTGCCCCAGTGTATCTGATTTCTAGAATTACATCTGTATTTGCAAAAGAGATGACATTTAAAAACATTATGCTCTCAGTCTCTTTAAACTTTAATCCCCTTTCATTCCACCCCCTGGTATCCAAACAGCAGCTCTAACAAGTTGTTTCTGATTAAAACCGAAAGAGACATGAAAGGAGAGATTTCTTCTAGTTTATAATTTCTGTTCTTTATCATCTCTTCTCCCTCCATATCACCACTTTATCATTCCAGTGTATACTCTTCAAGAAGAAACCAAATAAACTCTAGGCTTCTTTCCTCTTGTTCACACCACCCCTCTGCCTCATATACAGTAACCAAGGAGCTAAAAGCTTGTGATTCCTGAAAGACAGGTGTCTCTTGCACTGCTCATAAATGTGGACAGAGGCATCTTTTTGTCCCTTCAAAGCCCAGCCCTGGTCACTGCACGTATACTAAAGGCACACAAAAGGTACAGGAGAAGCATTTTACATCCTTCAGCAAGGCTTACTTGTGCACACTACTCATGCTGAATGGAACAGAAGTAATTTACAAAGGCTATGACAAGGATGGGCTGAAAGAAAAACAGAACTGTGGCAAGAGCCTTAGTTTAGAGCTCTTAGGTCAGAGCTGTCCTGAGTAGAATGGAAACTTCCTGAGGCACAGTGAACAGGAGCATATGTAAAGACTACTTAGTGTGTCAGGTAGAAGTCAGTTTTGCACAAATACATTAGGCTAGAACTGGCCACTCCATTAACTTAAATATTTGAAGTAAAAATAAGAATGGTAGCTTGCCTGAAGATTGCTTTGTTGAGGTATTCAGCATGTGTTCTGTGAATTTCTTCCAGGTTGCCCACAGAAGACAGTTTGTTTCCAAATTCGCACCATGTAACATGAAGAATCTGATTAGCAATGTAACCTTGAATGACTTTCACAAAATGCTGCATTTCATGCTTATACAGCTGGAGCTGTCGAAACTGAACAGAATTTGACGCGTGACTCACTAAAGCTGAAAATAAAATCAGAAATACATTATCATCAGCATCCACAGACACCATCTAAAACCAGGATTTTTAAAGTAATGAAGGTTTCTGTTAGTAGAGTCCGTCTAAAATGCCAAGGAAGATTCTTAAAGAAATTGTGGCTTTTGAAGCTTGATGTGACTGTTTATAAGCAACTGTCTAGCAGAGGGTGCTAAAGGCACTTTAAACAGCAGGTTCTCTGGTTCACTCCTTATACTCACCAGTACGTTTTAAGTGAAACCAAACATCCTTGAGAGTCCACACCATGTGCTTCAGCTGAAGCAAAAAGGAGAAGATCTTATTGTACTTATTCATGCAGCTCTCAGTAATGACAATGTTCAGAGGCCAGTCAACCTAAAAGAAATAACAGTGCTGATCATACTACATTTTTAGTTAGAAATTACAAGATTATTAAAAATACAAGTATTTCAACAATTTAATGTATGTACTTTAATAATGTAATGCAATGGCCAGGCTAAATAAATCCTGTAACTTCCATTACACAATTATTTTACTCCATTCTTAAGAACATATTCACTCTAGCATGGTACATAAGAACCATGGCATAATTGCACTGTTCTACCTTTCTGCATGCTTTCTTACCTTGTACCTTAGCTCTAAGCAACTCAGAGCATCAGGTGCATTGGGCTTGAACACTTCTGGAAGATACTTGAGGGCAAAAGAAAGATTGGAAGCAAGCTGGGTATCACCATGAAGACTGTACTGTAATGCTTTATTTAAAATAGAATTAAGAACCAGTGGATTCAGCAATTCACCAGGTGTCTGTCCTGATCCAAGCTAGGGACAAAAAAAAAAAAAAAAAAAAAAATCCTGATTACACAGTAAAGAGTCTTGGCTCCTGAACACAGGTGAATTAAAGCAGAATGGTAAAGTGGTGACAACTCTGCCTGGACTGGAAATTTTTACTTCTGCTGTAGGGATGCATGAACAGCATAAGAAGCAACTTTTGAACTATTGCTGTTCACAGCATGAAGGTAATCTCATACCTGCACTGATTTATTTTCCTTTGTCTGCTGTGGTTCAGGAGCTGCTACACATTCCTCCAGCAGGGAATACAGTTTTTAGAAAGCCAGGGACAGAACTGGTATCTATCGGACTCGAATCTGCCTATTTCATCAACTCAGCACTCTCAGAGGTTTACAAATAAAGCTATTCATTGAGTGCTTTCTCCAGTTGGGTCTAAAGCATTCTCAGGATTCACAGAAATGCCTTAATTCCCCTACAGCGCATATCTCCACTGGCAACCAGCCATATTAACCCAGGCTATCCCTCCTACCTTGCTGTCTTCCCCACAAATACAGCAGTGAGTCATGAAAATACTGTCTCATCAGAGGGCCCAGCACTCTCCTCTCTCTGTTTAAGTATACTTAAGGTAAGAGTAGGTATCTTGCAACACAGGGCTTTCCAATGGATATTAGCGAATGGCTACAGGCTCTCCAGCCCTGCTGCCAGCAGATGGGAGGGGACAGCAATAATGCAGCAGTTTTCACAGTAAACAGTGAAATACCCTTCCATGACTCCTTATCTGCCAAAGACCTCCTTTTGCCTCTGTCCTTACAGTGTTAACAGTTTCTTGCTGCAAGACTTCTCAACACAGTACAAAAAAGGAAAATGTCAAAAGCTAGGATTCTAATTCACACCATTCCCTCATTCCCATCCAAATTAATTCAGAGACATCAAGCCAAAACAGACAACTCAAACACAACGATTAAGACAACAAAGCAAATACCTTCTCAAACAACAGGTCACTGAGTGACTGAGCAAACTCCCCATCTTCCATTAACAAAAAGTGTCTCAGTGCTTCAAAATGCTTCTCTACGTTCAGCTCCACAAAGTAGTAATCAACTATTGCTTTGTTCACAAGAGAAACACTAAAATAAAACCACAGAAAAGGTATTAGACTTACATGCAACTCCTTCCTTACTGTTAACATTCAGCTGTAGCTACATCAGATTAATGCTCCAGAACTTAAGACAGGATGATATTCACATAGGCAAAAAAACAAGAGCCAAAAAGTCTTCATCCAGAATTTACCAGAATTAAAACCTATAACTTCAGGTAACTGGGTTTTGAACAGTACTGGGGATGTATTTTAAGACCAGCTGCATATAATAATCTTTAGAGCATGCTGCTGGGCCTGGAGCAAGATTTTATCAATAACCTTCTTATCTCTGTCATCTACAAAAACAGATTAAGAAAGACTATTAAATCCCCAAGAAGAATAACTAGTTGGTAAAGCTCTGTCACTAGACACTGATGGCAGGTCTACACTACAGTTTACAGTATAGTGTAGGTATTCAACCTAGCTTTAAACAATTTAACTTGCCTATCAGGGATTGGCTAATTCTGCCAGCACGCAGCTCTGGTTTGCTCACTTTGCTTTGCCAGATGCATGAATCTGTACACAGATCATTCTGGGAGCCGGTCTGGATGTTTAAAATTAAGTTAGATAATTATATCTTTCTACATTGCACCAAACTTGGGAGTATAGCATACTCAGAGCTAGTAAATGGAAATTCAGACCTACAAGAAAGCAGATTGTAAAAGGGGAATTAACGCATCTGTAAACAACTGTTTTTGTGACAGAAGCTAATCTTGTACATAATAACAAAAACTTTTATTTAAAACACCATTAGATATACTCACAAAACAGTCTGACATATATGTGGTTTCCCTATATATCCCAACTGTAACAAGAATAGTTTCTATTATACTTCAAAACAGCCCTGAAGTTGGAATTCCCATAGAAACATGAAATATACCCTGATCAATATGCATGAGTGTTCACATAATGAAAAGATTTTTCTTTTTTTAGTCCCTTAGTTTTCATCTGCCAAATAAAAACACATACATTATAAAGAACACACCTTCTTTTTAAAAGAACAATGAAACCAATCTTGTCAAAATCACTGCTGCATAATCCACAAGCCGGAGAGCAAACACTTCCCTCTAAGCCCTTGTATTTCAAATAGACATTCAAATTTTTAATTCACACATAAAAATCTAAGTTTATGTTACTATTTATCATGTAGATCTGAACTTTTTAATTAGTAATGGACCATCCACTGAACCACTTCTAGGAGCAAAGAGAAAATTTAAGAGAACACACCTTTGTGCAACTCTTGTCTCAAAACAGAATACAACATTAAAATCTAAATTAATTGCTAAATTTCTAATAAATACTCACTGAGACACAAGTGGAGCAGTAATAGAACGTTTCATCAGCACTGGCAAAGACAAGAGCTCACTCAGCTGTACAGCAGTTTCATCTGTTGCCGACTGCACTGTAGGATCCACAGGAAAAGTATACGATCTTGGTATCACATGATGCAAGAGATGAGAAACTGGTAGTTCTGCTAAATTTAAAAATATATAAACATTGTAAGTTATTATATTTAAGAAGTTTGATAATATGTTCCTATTAAACTCTACAAACACTTCTAGGGTAGAAAATCATAACGTCTCATCTTTGTGCCTATGAGCAAATTGTTTGGCTATTGCAGTTCATAACATCAATAATTTACTGGTAAGTCAGGGGTTTTTTTTTGGCACTCAGCTTTCTTGATCAGGTTTACCATATCTTCTATTGATCTACTGTTCCAACAGTTCTACTTACACATCAAATCATAACTATCTTGATATTTTTCAATACAATACTGATCTGATAAGGCTTTCAAATAAGCTTGTTCTTTCTTCCATGTATCTTCCTCTTCCCCCTCCTCCTCCTTAGTCTTGGAAGCATTAGCTTCAGCAATTAAGGTTTCCTGAGGCACAGTATCTTGTGGAATGGCTTTTTCAGGTTCTTCTGCCTAAAACACATAAATGGACAATTTTATGAGAGATGCTGGCTTTGTCTACTCAGGCTTAACGTGTTCTTACAGGTAACTGACCAGCTGTTCCAACTGAAAATACAAGCACCTACTCACCTGTACACTTCAGACAGGTGAAAACAATATGGTTTTACAATGACTACTAGATTAGGAGAGAAACTTAGTACCTGAACTACCAGTGTGTCTAATTCTTCAAAGGAAAAATAAATCTTTTCAACAACTACTTTTGTTTCTTACCTGTATGCTCTGTAAGGAGTCTGGAGAAGGGTCCTTGTTGACCACGTCTGCAATTACTGTAAATACAATTAAAACCAGCATTTACTTAGACCTACTTATAATACTTAGTTCATACTTCAGATCTGCTCCTCATGTTGTTCAAAATTTCTTTACAAACCATCACAGAAATAACGACTCCAATAAGAGTCCCTCCCAATTGCCCCACTCAAGTATTTTTATGCATGTTCACTACTCAAGAACCCACAAGGTCCTGTTTCATAAAGTTTCAGGCTAGAATTTTTTAATGCTCTGTCTCTTGTCTATAGAAGGCAAGACTAAGCTCTATTCTTTCCTCTGAATTCTAGCAGTATCTGAAAAGTTATGCAAGGAATTAAGTAGTAAGTACCCATTTTGAACACAAACATTTACAGTTACTTTCACAAGCCCTTAAATGCTGACTGAATAAATTTAATTTCATTTTACCTTCTTGTTTCTTTTCATTTTCTTCTTTATCATCTTTAATATTAGCATCAGGAAAGTCTGTAACACTGTCAGACATCTGTGACTGTGGTAAAGTTTCTTCCCTAACTTGTGACAGTTTAACTTCCTTTCTGCTCCCTTCAGCAGGAGATGACTCCTCACTGTACAGAAGTGTCTGTACTGTGGAGTCGGATGAAGAACCTGAAATGGTTTTACGATGAGGTATTGGATCATTTTCTGTAGATGGGGCCCACTTCCCTATTTGGATGCTTGACTGGGATGCATGTCCAAATGGGCTCCAGCGGGATGTCAAAGGCTCCGTATCTGAAACCAGTTCTCCGATTTTGATGTGTGACTGTGACGCGTGCCCATGGACGTTCCAACGAGGTCTGGCTGAGACCACCTCCGACACGTTTTCACCAATCTTGATACTGGCATCAGATGCATGGCCATGGATGCTCCACCGAGGCCTTGTAGGAGCTACATTTGACACATATTCTCCAATCTTAATATTGGCTTCTGAAGCATGTCCATGAATGTTCCACCTAGGCCTTGAGGGCTCTATCTCTGAAGTATATTCCCCAATTTTAATATGAGCTTCAGAAACATGCCCATGAATATTCCATCGAGGTCGGCTAGATTCAACTTCAGAAACATAGCTGCTGATTTTTATATGGGAGTCTGAAGAATGCCCATAAGGGCTTGAATGTGGCTGGTAAGTGTCCACTTGAGGTACATATTCTCCCACTCTAATGCTGGCATCAGATGCATGTCCATGCATATTCCACCGAGGCCTTCTGTATTCCACATCAAATACATTTTCTCCAACTCTAACATGTCCCTGCCAAGTTGCAGATGGTCTGAGGACCGTATTAAAATCATACTCTGTTTGCTGATGCAATGGCACGTTGTCTTCTCCTTCTGGTGCTCCTCCCAAGACAGGCTGACTTTCACTTACTTGAGAAGTCTCAGAAAGATCTGAGTTAATATTTCTGAATGCTTCATCTAGCGAAGATCCTTGTATGCTAACGGCGACAGACTGTTCATCTTGTGGCTTTGATAAGAAATCTTCTATATTCACATTGGATTCAGGTACGGAGTCAGCACAACATAGAGGACTGCAAGCTTTCTCTGAACTTTGGAGACTGCTTTGAGATCCTGCTGCTTCAGGCTGAAAATGCTGATCAGCATCATTATTTGCTGTCTCTGGCATAGGCAGTGCTTTGTCAGCAGAAGGAGCATATTCCTGTTCGGGCTCAGATTCTTTTCTGTCAATTGCCTCATTAGAATGCAGAGGTTTCACAGAAGACACCTAAAAAAGAAATAATTATTACACTGTATGGCTAGTCACATAATCAAGCTACTAATTAGGGTACCACTTCATTACAGGATTTAGAATTTTCCAATTTTTCATACGTACTGTAAGTAAGTGATAACAACTTATCCTGTTGTTACCATGAACCTTGTGTTTACTAAACTGAAATGAACAGTGAAATTAAACTCCCTTTAGGGAAACCTGGAACAGTAACTTGGAGTTTATGTAAGAAAATGAACTCACCTGTGAAGGTGGATCTTTCTCAACAGAGTTTTTATCCAAAGTCAACTGGCACTGTTTATAAGGAATAATATCTAATTTTCTCCTGTAGTTTCCATCTGGAAGTTTTTCAAGCATTTCCTACAAGTAAAAGAAAAGACAAACCCAAAAGTCTTTAAGTACCAAATATCAAATTTGCTAAATTATATTTCTTAAATATTTTCAGAAGATACCTCAATGCGTTTTTGATCTTCTAACAGAAACTTAAGACGGGCTGTTTCCAACTTGTGTCGCTGGATTTTCCATAATGTTCTTTGTTCCCTACGAGCTGCATCATCAGAAAGTTTGCTATAATGGTCAATTAATTCCTGCCTAAATGAAGATTAAAAAAAGGCTAAGTTATAGATTTTTGCTTACTGATTTTCATCTTCCCAGAATAAGGTTTTTTAGCACTTCAAAACTGAGTAGTTTTTAAAATGTAGAAGCCAGAGGCTTCAATCATAGACAATAAACAGGTGGAAAAAACAGGACTGTATTCTTAGTCAATATGTATTTCTATACCTATTCTTAGTAGGTCACTTACTTATCTTAAGTATTTTTAGAGGTAGCAGAAGAAAGTGAAATATCAATCTAACTCCTTCATCTGTCTTTTACTTCTGCTTTGACATACATGTGACCATTTTTGCTTTTACTCTGGGCTCTGCTTTTACTTGTAAGATGGAGTTAAATTTTTTTTCCTGAAATTTTGATTATAACAAAACCCAGACTGCATAGGGTTGGAACAAATTAGTGGGTCCCAGATTTTTGGGCCACTAACCATTCCTAGCAAAATTGCTCACAGATTACCAAAAATCCTTACATCCACCTTTAAGTGCAAACATTACCCTTGTAGAACAGTGTCTGGGAACTACTAGTACCATAAATTTTAATACACAATAATTTTTTCCTGAGGTCTTTATGATGGTTTTGGAGACTACTCGGATACGCTTACCTTGCCTTTTTTTCCATTTCCTCTTCTAAAGCTTTCAGTCTTTTTTCTCTCTCTCTGAGCTCTCGGGCATAGCTGAAATCATCATCAATCTCCTCCTGCTTCATTGCAAGGCGACGCTGCATAAATATTTAAAACTTTTAAAAGCCACTCTCAATACCAGCTGTAACTTACACATATGCAAGTTCTTATTTGTACCCCACGAGTTATTCATTCAACTTCAGTACAATAAATCAAGATACCCTTTCGTTTATTTGCCTAAGAAATACAGCAGGCCTTTAGAAACATACAGAGATACCTCTTGGTCTTTTGCAAACTGGTCTTTCAGCTTCTGAAACTGTTCCCGTTTCTTTGCATCCAAAGCCATTCGTTCTGATATTTGCTGATCTGTATTAAAAGAAGATATCGTTAGTTTATATTAATAAACCCACTAGAAAATACATGAAACACCACTGCAACTTACCACTAATGGCTTTTAGTACTTTGCTAGCAGTTTCCCGAGCATGAACAATTAATTCTTGTTTGGCTATTTCCATGCGCAAATCCTAAAAAATAAAAGAAGAAACAAAACTACTGGTGGAATTTTTTCTATTATTTTAGATTTGAAAATACACTGTTGCAGACAGGTACATACTTTAAAATGGTTATTAATATGTTAATATAATACAGATATATGAATAAAAAAATTAATTAAATGGAAAGTCTGCAAACTGCTATTGAAAGTTAATACTCCAGATCTTAAAACAAATGAAATCCATCTGATATATACACTACATGACGGAATCTGAAGGACAGAAGTCTCTAACTAAAAAGTTCTGAAAAAACTATTAGCTATGCAAATCACAAATAGTCTTATCTGGTTACTAATTAGCTTGTCACATTTGTTAAATTAGGATCTAACAATCTCTTCAGTACGAGGACAAATCTGCTGCTGCAAAGAACTAAGATGGAAGTCCAACAATCGTTTAGTGTATGAAAATACAACACACCACCTATACTTTTAAAAGCTATATTAAGGAAGTTTATTTGCTATGATAACAATTAAAACAGTAATAGACCAGTGAAAAAATTCTAACCATAAATAAAAATTCTTTAAAAGTTATAATAAAAATTAAAATTGAGTATTTAAAAATAAAAATCCCAATGAGGTATTTATTCCTTTATTCATTTACCTTTTCCTCCTTGCTTATGGAACTGTATCGGGCAATTCTTTCCATTCGACCTACATACACTGCACAATCTCTCTCTATTTCTTTCAGTTCTTCAAGTGAAAAAATAACTGAAATCCGAGGAACAGGTATATCTGACCAACAGATATAATGCTGAAAAATGAGAAATTTCCTTTTAAATACATTTTTTAAATAGCAAAACTTTATATTATGTACTCATATTATATATTTCTTTTAACTTAGTAGTGCATCAAGACACTGACACAAGTCTCTATTCAGGATCTAAAATTTTGTACTAAAAACATTGGTTTTAGCATTTACATCATTCAAAGTAGGAGACAGAGGTACAATGTTCCACAACTTGGATCACAGGTCAGATTCCCAGGGTTCTGTCTTCACCACTGAATTGAACAGGAATCTAAAATCCAATACATACATTTATACTAATCATGTTCTAAATGTCTCAAATTTCCTTTTCTGAATATCCAGATTAACTGAGCATGAGTAACTCAGCATTGAATGCATATCTCCTGTCAAAAGTTAGGTTTTATTCACTTACATTCCCCACAGACCCCGACTCAGTAGGAAATGTCTGGAATAGAACTAACACACACCTACAGGAGACAGCTCCACACAAGACGTAACTCTCAAAAACACAGTCAGTGCACATCATAGAGTACCTATTTTTTAAGTATCTTAGCTCTTTCTACTCCACCTCAACACCCCTAAATCTCTGAAGCTACTCTACTCAGTGCAGAAAACGGGTAACTGAGCTTGGGAAAAAAAAAATTAGGATGTGCACGAGCAAACTCACACTGGATTTCCCCGTCTACTGGTAAGAGCCAGAAGATGGGATGCCCAGAGGTGTGTTCCTGGGAATGTATCAGACTAAGCAGAAGTGAAGAGCCAGCTCTTGAGGGCATTGTTGAAAAGGGATGAAGTGTGACTGTAACTCTCAGATGGAAGATAACTGAGCCTGGGTGCCACACAACCTGGGGGAATGTTCTATCTATTAAGATACTGTGTTAGTGACTGATAAAGCTGTAATTATAGAAATGATACTGACACTTCTATAGAAAGCCCAGTACTACTGGCACAACAGAGTCATGGTTTGGGAATGCTTATGAGAGCAGGCTCAGGAAAACTAGCAGAGGGACATCTCACTTGAGGTATTATGCTTATACCTAATACTAGATAGCTGATAATGAGCTGCTCTGCTCTGTCAAGACT
Organism: Manacus candei; assembly: GCF_025592945.1. NCBI lineage: Eukaryota > Metazoa > Chordata > Aves > Passeriformes > Pipridae > Manacus > Manacus candei. The sequence continues at coordinate 20,850,088 of NW_026138091.1, read as the reverse complement.
CTGGTCTTAGAAGGAAAGAGAATATTAGTTACCTGAAAAAGAGTGCCTATTGACTTTAGACACCTCTCTGGTTGTTTAATTTTTTAGACATAGATAGAGAAGAGGGAAGACACAAAGTAGTTTAACATGTTTTTCTTATCAAGAACAAGACTCATTCTGCAAAATATGAATAAACAGAACTATTTAAGGGCTTCTTAGAAACGTAATGATGAAGCTGGAATACAAGAGCTGTGCAGAACTGAGTCAAGACCTGGTAAGTGAGGCAGCTTTGAACCAACACGTAGTGTGAGTTGTGTGAGAAGTGGAAGGCCCTTGCTTGAGCACCTAAAACATTTCTGCTTTTAATACAAAGAAAAGTAAGAAATACAGCATGTGCATTGGATATGATAAATTTGATGCTGTTAAAATTTATATTTCTGCAGTGAGGTGTTAGCAAGTAGAGTAGATAATCAGCTCACAAGTATCTGAGAGCAAGTAATTGGCTTTCATGAATCAACATTTACTTATGCAATACTGGTTTTCAATAAAGAAGTGAACTTGATAAAAACCTAAAAACTTCCTTTAAGGAGACATGATTTTCTCAATGTCATAGGAAGGAACCAACCCAAAACTTACCCTAGGACAGCACAATTTCAGCAAGTTTATGGTTTTCCCACATATGTATACATCATTAGCAATATGTTTAAGAAATACAGGGACACAATCTTCTACTTCTTTTGAAATCAAAACATAACCATGAGTCCAGTAATGTTTATCTACATAACAAAAAGATGAAAGCATATATTTTAGTTATTTAATTAGCAATACAAATCATATAAATTATAAATGCTCCATATATATACTGTACCTCTGAAACAAAGATAATCCTCATTCACCTGGATCATAAATTCTCCATAAACATCTCTGAATACACCACTGTATACCCAATCATAGATAAATCTAAAAAAAAATAAAATTGTACAATATTGAAAGTCAAACCTCCTGCCTTCTCATCTTTATTATAACCAAGCAATTTGTATATTCTTTAAAATCCCAAAAGACACAAGCTATAGGCAGGATAAAAAACAAGTGCTGTGACAGTGATATTTAAATGTACACAGAGGAGACTGTGGCTCTACACTTTCCTTAAACCATTTTTATACAGAATATTTCACTGATAGTTAGTTTTGGTGAAAGAACAGTGCCTTAATTAAAACAATCTTTTTATTTCTGTATATCAATTTACTAAGCATACATAAAAATTTATAGAAATCTTTAAACTGCATCAAGAGCACAGAGAGAGATAAGCAGAAAGGATTTGCTTTAAAGAGAGATAATTTCTGCAGGGAAAAACTAAAAGGATATAAAACAAAGATGCAATACCAAGCACTTCCTCCCTGGACATAGAGGCATTTTTAATATACACCGAATAATAAAAACTCCTATTTTGGAATATTTATTCATGCTTTCTCATATTTTTTCTGTGTGAAACCAAACTTTTGAAGAAATAAAAAATACCTTTTTTTTTACAACACAATCTGAAGCTATAGATAAAGAGGCTCAGACAGAGCTCCATGAAGATATTTTTTTCTTACTAACACTGCTTCTAGATGTTGAGTGTAACAAAGAGAAAGCATTTAACACAGCAAACACTGTTCAATTTTAAGGTTGTAAGTAAAAAGTTATGAACTTTTAAATTATTAAATCTGATGTTTCTATGATTTACTTGAGCAACAACTTCTATTATTTAATTTCTTTCAGGTTAACAAATGAATGGGATAACACTTTCTGCAGATAATGGAGACCTCCTTCCATGGCAGCCTTGATCATATGATTGATGCTTTGATACATATCTGCAACAAATTTAGGAATGAATGCAGTAAGTATCACATACTAGTAAGCATACTTTCAATTTTTTTTAGATTCCTTGTGATGCCATGAAATCCTGCCATTGGTATTTCAGAAATCTGACTTCCTTCTATAAATAGAAGGGTAGAAGCTGTGAAGATATTTCAGTGAGTCTTCTGGTAAATCTGAAATTAAATTTCTCTGAAGATCATTTTATGTAGAAGGAAGGAAACACAAGAAGGGTGGCTGTGGAGGAGTCCTAAATTTAGAGCGTTTTGACAGACTGTATTCTCTTACTAAGTATCATTACATCTATTAAGTAACATTGTAAACTGATGATGGACTACAGCTATAGTTCCTGTAAACAGCTATTAAAAAAAGGCATCTCTTCAGAAGTCTATAAACTAATAGTTTCTAATTTGATGTGCACTACTTAACAAAACTGTTGCAATCCAAGGAACTCTACTTCCTGTTATCATTTGGTTACAACAGATATTTTATTCATTTTTGCTTACTAAAAAGCCCACAACAAAAAGACAGTGGAAATAAGCATGAATTTTCCCAGTTTGTGCAATGAGGAGAGAAACTTGTCAGTTGCCATTTTCAGGATTTTATTACAGGTATGAGAAAAAAAAAGTTTATCTGAGTCTTATATTCCAGTATGAATTTCCAGGACCAGCAAAAAGAAAGAAGTCTTATTTACACATATTTATTTACTAATCTAGTCACACATACAACCCTTCAATTGTTACTGAGCTGAAAAAAAGAGGGAAAGAAGGATTCAGCAAGATTAATTAATTTTAATATATATTGCAGATAGAGACTTTTTTTTTTTAATGTTAAAAGCCATTGTTAAATGGGCAGTTACTCACCAGATGATCAATTTGTAACTCTTAAACTCAAATTATGCAGAGAACAGTATGGACGCACCTTGTGTATGGTTCACAGCTTGTCTTCAACAAAGACAGAAGAACTGGATAATGTTCATTGCTACAGTTGTTCAGAGCCTCCTTGTACAGATATGAAAGCAATTTAACACCCTAAAAAATTGAAAGACAGCCTAACGTTAGGCAGCAAACTGCACTACAACTTTAGTAACAAAAGACTCATAAAGACATGGTTTTACATGGTCCACTAGACACAGAAGGTAGGATTCATCTCACTTCCTCTATTTATCTGCAATTAAGATCACTTTACCTGAGCTAGTTACCTCAAGCTCACTTTATAGTCACTAAAGAGAAACAAGTATGTATAGAGTTGGATTCATGTGACTAGAATAAACCAAAATGCTCTAAGGCTTATTTTAGGCCCTTGTGTTTTCTTTAGGAATTGAAAACACAGGATAACAGTATTCTAATTGGAGTCCAAAGTCATAACTTTGCTAGCAGAGAGACCAAGACTAAGTATTTCATCCAATGTAACTTTGAAGAATATTAACATTGTAACACAAACCAAACATAAAAACATCAAACTAAAAATCACCGTAGGAAATGAAGCACCAGCTCCACCACTGATCCCCAGTGCAGTTGTTCCTATGCCACAAAGTTCAGCTAAATACCTAAAAAACAGGATTAAAACACACATAAAAATTCCAACCAGAAGTTTCTTGAGATCACAGTGATGAACTTCGCTGAAGTTGAATATCACACAATCATACCGTATTTGCTGAATGATAACTGGGATAACAAAGAAACTGAATATAAAGACCTTACATATTTCCCCTCCAATCTTCTGGATGTAAAACAACCTTTCTGTTAAAATTAGAGGAAAAATACTGATAGAGTAAATAAGAATGCCCATTTACTACTCAGAGTGTATATGAATAAATTGCAATTTCCTGCTACAAAAAGCTTAAACATTTAATATCATTCTCTTACCTCAACTGACGACCTAATTTTCTGAAGAGAAAACTGATTGTTAGAAGACTTAAAGTAGGAGGTGTTGACAAAACACAGGCTCGGTAATATTGAAGATACTTTCTCAGTCCACTCGTGAATGCCTAGTATCAACAGAAAATATTTAAAGTGCTCCTGTGAAAGTTGTTAATGGTTTATCAATGTCTCATATCAATTGCATCAGCATGAAAACAAACCTTTTACTTAAATAACTGGCATATGAAGGTAAGAGGGACTTGTACAATAAAGTAAGGGGAAAGTGAGGGTCCATGCAACTTCAGACATTCCAATTAGCCAGATGACCCCTCTATACTCTTTACACATCCAATGTAGCCACACAGTATAACAAAGCATCTTGGTTCAGCTTCTTTGCATTGCCCTTTGAGAAGCTCCCTGTTCTCTAGAACACATACCTAGGGAAACCTGTTTCCTTATTTTTATGCCTAAATTGGATACTGGAAAAAACTCATCTAGAACTTTTTCTAAGAAGACCTTCTTAACAGAAATTGAATAACATTTCTGTAAATCAAATATTCACAATAAAAAAATTTTCATAACGAATTCTAACTTAATTCTATGCATTGGAAAGAGATTAAATCACCTGATATTACATGGGGTACATACAGCTCAGCACAATACACAGAGGATTGACAGGGAAAATCTGCACTTAATTTTGAACAAAGAAAAAGTAATTAAAGCTATTAAATACCATATTTATCTACTTCAGCTGTTCATTTTAAAAAATATATATTTTATATATATATATATACACACACATACTGTATTAATAAAGTTTGTGTATTTTAATTTTATATATCTTACTGTATAAATACGTAATGCCTTTAAAACATCTAAAAATTATATTCCTTTAGTCCACAACATAACAACATGACTAAACAAATCACGCTTCAGGTAATGAAGGCATTTTACTGCATGTTTCAGTAAAGCAAGCCCTAGGCACAAAGAGCTGTGATTTAAATACAGTGGCACTGTTCATTGCGAAGCTGGGATGGAGCATTACATTTAAAATACTTTACAGTTTTGCAGAATGCAGAAATTCCAGCTTTACACGAAATTCTAATTTACCTTTTAATTAGAAGTTACCTTCTATACATAAGATAACTGGCCCATTAAATCTAGATGATTTAATACAATTGTTTCACCTGAAACACAAGTCCTTTGCTGTATGAAGAATCCAAAACTGGCTGAAGAGAAAAGCGACTAAGTCGTGTGTAATAGGTTCCATACTCTGCAACTTCTGAGAGCAGGTTGTGCATTGTCTCTGGTGAAGTTCCAGACACATATACCCCCTCCTTTATCACAAATGTCTGTGCAGCCTAAAAGAAAATAGGGTGAAAAAAAGGCAGATTTAAGTATTTCATAGCTGTATTCTGACTTATAATAGCAAACATTTACACACAAAAATGACAGCAGACAAATTTTCAGTTTAGACAATGTGGTGACTGAGACTATATAGCCAGGACAGTGAGATAAACATTAAACTGTAGCAAAATTTCACGAGTATGAATGGTATCTTCAAATATACAGAATATGACTTATTATCTAATTCCTTAAAGAAAATCCAATTTACAAAACTATTTACACACCTATTTTCAAGAATTCATAACCTATTTTCACTTATAGGACTACAAATACTATTAGCCTACTGCAATAACATAATTACTGCAATATATAAATACTGCTTTATTGCCATTAGGCAACATTCAACCTTTTAACACTATCCACAACTGCAATATCTCAACAGAAGTACATGTATTGAAGAGGAAGCCTCTATGGAGAAAAAACCAAGAAGATTCAACTAAGAAGCACAGATAAAAATCTCCATACCTGATTGAGTGAAAATGTAGTGGATACCACACCAATGAGGACATTCAAGACATCCTTAACCAGTTCAGATTCTTTCATCAGCACAAGCTGAGGAAGCTGAAGTACAGTATTACTGAACAGTTGTAATTCCCCTTCTCGAAGTTTGTAAAATTTGTCAAAAGCTTCTCTCCCCGCTTCAGTAAGATACGGTTCCTCTTTTTTACCAGGTGGGCTGTGTCAGAGTAAACAACATTACAAGGTGATCATATGAAAAGAAAGAAATATATCTCATACAGAAGAATAAAGCATTTCAGAATTTTACACAGAATTCCTCACACAAAACTTACTTGTAATATAGTACATTTTTAAGGGAACAATCATTCAGTCAGTGAAACCGTAGCTCAAACTCAGTACAGTGAAGAAATAGGTAGATAATTTGAACATCAGTTCAGAGATAGAATTCTTGACAGAGAACTACCAGTTGCTTTCGTGGCCTTCCCTGATGCAGTTTTCACATTAGGAAAATGAGGTCAATATATACCAGATTTCCATGGTTCATTTAATACTAATATTCAAATAAATTAAAGAGAAATATGCTCAAAATGCTAGAATGAACTTTTATTACTACATTTTAGTTCTTCCTAGCAAAGATTACTCTCCCCTCCAAAACAATTTCTCTTTCCAATTCTTCCAAAAATTCTGAATTCTGGTAGCAGGTATTACACAAAAGCTGTCAGGCATATGGTCTATATTTGAATCTAAGACCCTTATAGTCTAAATGGTAGCAAGAAAAACTGTCTTGTATTAGGAACAAAGCTAAAGTGGGTTTTGAAAAATCAGATCAGGGCACTTAGTTTCTGAGCTTCTCAGGCTCAGACTGTATAACACTACAACTGCACATCACTGGATAACTACTTAAAACTACAGAAAACATTAGAGTAAAGTTTCTCCAAGAATCAGGCACACCACTGTCCATCAGGAATGTAAGGAGGATACCTGCCATATATGTCTTTTTTTTTCCCTTCCACTTTAGGGAAGCCAGGAAGACTTAACAGGACTGTGTAGAGCCTTCTCTCAGGAGATGCATCTTCTACTCAGCAGCCAAAAGAACTACAAGTCTACCTAGACCTTAGAGAAATCTGTTGCAATAATTTGTTTTGGTTACAGGCAGGGAAAAGGAATACAATACTGTACAATACTGGAAGATATGGGTTTAATTTTTATGCTGCTCTACAATTACCACTTTCTCTTTTTAAACTGAAAATGTGGAATCATTTTAGACTGAGACAAATTGCATAGCACATAAGAAGTTAGAATAGTTGGAAAAATGCTGCATTTCACATAAACAGCAAGTGTTTTCATAATCCCTTCATTTTTTTTGACAAAGTTGATTTTCTTTTCCTATAAAACGGTTGCACTCTAAGAATTATTTTGTTGAAACTTCACCACCTTTATTCCTTTATCCCTATTAATGCAGTATATTGAATTTTGCAAATTAAATACACATTTCTCTATTTATACTGAGGTCATTTGGAACTAAGATGCCATACACCTTCACAAATTTGCATACAATGCACAGTAAGTTTGCCAGTCAGATCAGACACATACTATCCAATTCTTTCCCAACATCTTCGTTTGCTGGGTCCATATGTAAGCACTGCATCCCACAAGTCTATGTCTGGAGTCATGCTCGGCTCTGACTGAGAATCAGGAGTCAGATTGGATGCAGACTGAAATCCCTCATCTTCTGACTGATCTATACTTTGGGGAACCTGTCAGAGAGAGTTCAAATGTTAGACATGAAAATACTTTACTGAAGCTAATAAAAAAGATGTTCTGCTATCATACATGACTAAGTGACACTATGTGACCCAACCTGTCTTACCTACCCTCCCTTTATATCAATTTTAAGTTTTCAGTGTAAGCACTCTTTTCATTTGTTGAGTCTCTACAGGTATTAATGCCTACACATAAAATGGCAATCACCATCAAAATAATATACTGTGCTTGTTAGTGTTAAACTTGAAACTTCTTCCTTCAGTAATCATACAGTTCTACAAAATGAGAATCTAAGGTATGGATATTCAACAATATGCAACATTAATAAAATCATACTGCTCTGCCTTTTGTTTGAGGCAAATGACCCAGACTCTAACTCTTCCAATTTGCAAACATTTTGTTAACTATGACTAACATAGTTTCTTCCCTTATTCATATGCAGAACATCTATAGGTATCCAAACAGTGTACATACAACAGGAGTCATATGTACAGAATTGTCCTCAATTTTAGTAAAAGACAATCACACCCATATAAAAAGCATCATGTTCCTCAAGAAATTGCAAATTTTCCCATCTGATGGAAAGAGTACAGCACTAGCTCAAAAATGTTCTGCCTCCCCCAGGTTACAATTTGCCTCCATATGTGTACACTGAACGAAACAGGAGTTTTCTATTTAACATGTCTGTCTTCAAGCTTCAATTAAGACCCTGAATTAAGGGAATTGCTAGATCTATCCATATGTTAGGTAGAGGGAATAAGATGAGGATCAAAAGGTAGGCTATGGAAAAGCCTACCTACACACAGTAAAAATGGAAGGAAAGAAAAACCTGAAACTTTATCTAGTACTTATATGAAAATAAAACAGCAAAAATATTTAGAATGGACAGCAAAAGGGGAAAAAAAGATACAGTAGAAACTGTACACACTGAAAAGGTGAAAGGACAATAGGAACTAGGACATTCAATGAAAAAAAAAATAACAAAAAAATCTTTTAAGATAAAACAAGCCAAGATAAAAATACAGCAAGTTAGGTAATGTAAGCTGAACAGCAAAGCACATACATTCAGACAGGAACGCTGATGCAATCAGTCCGAGCACTAACAAGTAAGTAACACTGCAGAGGAGTTCAACAGACAAAGCAGGCAAAAATGCAAGCAAAAGATTGCTATGGTGGGGAAGGCACAGATACAGCTGATGGCTTAAATTAGTAAAGCCTGTGGCCACAAGATGGGTTTTGACACAGCTATAGGACAAGACCAAGGTTTTTGTTATCATACATCTCTGTATCCAACAAGCTTATCTACTTCTCTGCAAAAGAAAGAATCCCTGCTCCATCTTAAATTCCACTGTTATATGCTTCTATCACAAATTAAACCACTACCTACATTTTAACACATAGTTTCAAAGTAGCACAATGAAAGCATGCATACACTCATAAGTCCAAAACAAATTACTGTACTTTAATTGCAAGTCCAGACAAATCTGCATTGTCAGGCACTGGTGGCAAATCCAACTTGATGTCCATATCATACGTATGGCTGTGGACAAGGGCACCGAACAGTGAGACTCGTGTCTCTTTCTCAAACTTGTCCCCAGCAGGGCAGCTCTGGGAGAACAGCCCTATGGCAGGGAGTCCAGTGCCAGGGGCCGACTCCATTATCTGAAGTGTCTTTTGAATTGTGTCATTGAACTGACATTCTTCATTTGTTATCAGAGACTGTATGTCAGCTTCAAACACACTCACATCATAATAGTCATAACCCTGGTATTTGACATTTCTCCCAACATATTTGTTGTTCATAAAATAGTCCTTTTTTTGTGGTACAAGCTGGGGAGGGCCTGTTCCAGCAAGCTGTACTAAGAGATCCAAGACAGAATTCAGTTCAGTAAATGGTAAGCATTCAGCTGTTTCCAGTTCGTCCACAAGATTCTCCAGTCTATCTGCTTGAGCACCTAGGCCACCAACTCTCAAGTTGAAAGACAGCATCAAAATTTTGTTTTTCACTGGAAGTCTGGAAATGTTTGATTGCAGCTTACGAGCCTCATCTTGAAAAAGGTTTATGAACAGGGCATTATAAGCAACCCTTTTCAGATTTTGCTTAGCCCTTCTTTTGCTGATCTTCTGCCTGCCCAAGTGAACCTTCCACGGCAAACCTGTCAAGTGTGCTTCACACAAATCATTGAACAACTGTGTAATGCTCGCCATTTCAAATCAAATTGTCGGGTTTCAGCAGTTACAGTCAGGGTCTCTGATTTCATGCGAAGATCTGAAAAATATCAGGAAAAGGAAGAAACTCATAATGTGTATGAGAAATTGATGAATATGCTTTAACTCAAACTGAGACAGGCCAAAATGAGTGAACTGATCCAGCAGATATTTAGGACACAAGCTATAAAAACCACATTGTAATTTTGATCCACAAGTGAAGTGATGGTAGAGGAAGCTTAATTCCAAATGCCTGATTTTGCTGGGTGGACTGAAATAGGAGAAGGTTGTCCTGATGTAATACATGATTCCTGTGGGAACACCTCTCCCTTTTCCCAGGAGACATCCCCCCGGCAGCGGCCTCAGCGGCAGCCGCGGAGCCGCGCAGGGGTGCTGACGGTGCGGGGCAGCGCGGGGCCGGCCCGAGGGCACTCGCCATCCCTGGGGCATCCGGAGCACCCACCGAGGAGACGCGGCGATGTCCCGGAGGAGCTGCCGGTGGCCGGGGCTCATCCTGAGCATCCCGCTGGGCCTGAGCACGGCGCGACAGCCCCTCCTCGCCGCCCGCCATCAGCACCGCCCGCGGGGCTGTCCCCCCAGCCCAGCCCAGCCCAGCCCAGCCCTTCCCGCCCCGGTGCTCCCCGCCCGGGCCGTACCTGCGGCGCTCCCGGGGCAGCGGCGGGAGCGGGATGGTGACACCGCCTCCTTCCCCAGCGCCGGCGCCGCCACGTCACCCGAGCGCGACGGGAAGGGCCGAGCGGGGCCGCGGCTCGGGGGAGCCCCCAGTGCTGGGGCCGGGGCAGCGCCGCCCCTCCGGGCCTCGCCACCGCAGAGCGGCGTCAGCGCCCAAACAGAAAGCGCCGGAGGAGCAGCTCACGATTTTTAAACCATTCCTGCGATCCTCACAACGTGGTCAGCTGACCAAAAGAAATAAATCAGCAAACTGGTGCCACAAAGCAACGACCCGCGCCCGTCCCGAGTGTCAGAAGGTAACTGCAGCCTTCGGGCGGTATTTGCCAACAAACTCTAGCACGAATACACTTTTTCTTCCCTCCCTCTTAATTCGCGTTTATTAAAGGTCTTAGAAAAATACATATCAAAATACAGCATATAATTCAAACACTAGAAATTCAGTTGAACAAAGTCAGGGAAAGGGGATTTTTAAGAAACTTCTCAGAAAGTGCGTTTTCCTTGGGGAAAAAAAGGCAGGCATTCAGGGGAGAGACTAGGAGAGAGAAGAATGAACCAACAAATCTCCTGTAAGGAAAAGTTCTGAAGTTTGCCCTTTGCCCAATTTCCAGCTTAAAAGTAAATACTTTTTTGGAGTTCAAATTTTAAAGAAATTCTGAACTGAAACAGAACATTTCATGTCCTTCAGCTCTCATTTGTGAAAATGTTTCACATGGCTTTTCTTTCAAAAAAGATTTTAATTTCAAAATGTTCAAGGATGGGTATCATTTCCCATCCAGCAATATCTGAAAACCAGAACAAATGAGAAGGGAAGCACTGGGAACAATTAAAAAAAGAGAACTGCAAAACCAGATTTAGTTATTTGAATTATATAAAGTTGAGCCCAGTAGCAGTACCACTATAAACATAATTTGAAGTGTTTGAAATCAAAAGGTCACATTGAAGTCACAATCACAGAAAAGTGCTCTTGGAAATGATCCCTAAATCATATCTGGAATGCTACAAAACAAGGCATACTATGGCTATTCCTTTGGGATGTTTGTTTAATTTTGAGAATTTACATGATGTACCCTTAGGCCACTACCAAATCTCTAGGGACTTGGGCTTTTTTCTTATTATGTCGACCATTTACTTTTGAAAGGAGGGCAGAGTGAAGTCCTCATATTTTCCTTTTCTTCTGCTTTGTAAAATGATTCTGAAGTCAATTTCTTGAAATCTCATCCTTCACTGAAAAGAACAGCAGTAGGAAAACCAGTTATTAATCATACTGCAATTCCTGACCCCATAAGAACATTTTTATTGGAACCAGATCCCTGCTCTTGGCCACTTCTGAAAGACAGAAGGGCATTTTCTTTTAGAGAGATATGACCATCTTTATAATTCCTTTTCCTGTTGAAAAATAGAAGTCATTCAGCAGAGAAACATTACTAGACAAGTATGCTTGAAAACACACATCCCTGCTTAGCCTAATTCCTGTACAAACACAGTTCCTGATCCTCAGCTCTTTGTAACTGCACTTGCAGCATGACTAATCTCTGTTCAGTTATGTGAAGTTATTTGTGGACAAGTTAAATGTATAAAAATATCACCTGATTTGCTGATATTCAGAGAACACGTTAGCAATCAGATCCAGTGCACAGTCAGTTATCCATTCTTTAAGCACATAATATTTTAGTACTTTCATTCCAAAATTCTGGAGGAACAGTATTCAAAGTCTGAATCGTACTGTTGTTATGCTATGAAATTGGGTGCTTTCTGGCTCAAGTGGCAGAATTAGAAGCATTCAGAGTTTCAACATTTTCACATTAGATCAGTCTGGTCCCATTGACTTTAATATCCCACTGACTTACAGGACCCAGCTGTATTTAATAAAATTTTCAGAAACCTGTATCTATTAATAAAAGCTAAAGATAAAACCAGACAACTTACCTGAACACTGAAGCATTTTCCATTCCTGCTGAAACTGGTCTCTTAATGTTTTTATTTTATTTACTTTTTCTTGGGTAGGAGGTACATAAACTCCAAAGTGAGGTGGAGAAGCACCCACTAATGCTTTGGCTACACTCTGCATTAAATTTATCTCTGTGTCCTAATTAAGAAGAAAAAAATACTCCTGTGAACCAAGCTCTCTTTGTTTCAGTGATACATGAAATATTTTAAAACAAACTTTTATAATTAAACTGCTAGTATTAGTAGCAAGAATGAGCAACTTTCCATTTTCAAATAAAAGTGTGTCAAAATGGAGTTTTTTCTGAAAAAGGTAAAACTTGTTTCTTTCAAATAGAGAAAGAATTGCAGTTTTCCTTTTATGATTGAAAAGAAATAACGCTAGGTTAGGGACAGAAAATGTTATGAGGGAAGGGGAGCATGGAGCTTGTTTACTTTATGAATCATTTACTTTCTATAAGTGGAAAATAGTGATATATTTTGCTTCATCAATAAGTGACTTTTGGACTTCTCACAGTCTAAATCAATATCGTTTGCTTGCAGAAATTGTATTTTGAAATGCTGATAGTAAATGAAGATTATATTTGGAAGACTGTAACCCTATTTTATTTTTAAGAGATAGAATATTTTTTCAGTTATTCTAAAAAGGCAAGCATATGCATTACAAAATCCCCACACATTACATAATCCTGCAGAATAACAATATAAAAGTAGCAAATTTTTTTTTCAATACGTATACCTAGCTTCCTTTTAATGTCTGAGTTTACACTTCAGAATATCAATAATTCTCTCATTTCATACTCCTAATTAGTAATGTGTAAACACACGATTTATGTATACTTATCAACATACGAATTTTTTTAGCTTAGATAATTTATGTATCAGCATTGTAAATTAAAACAAATAATTTATTCTGTAGTTTTCTCAAATGTTATGTCAAAATCCACTTAACTGGCAGCTTAATTAATTGCATGGCTTTAATTGGATACTTGCCGAGGAACAGATCAGAATAAGCATATGTGAACAATTGTTTGCTGTTCCTCATTAAAGAAGAACTAGAAGGCATAAAAGCAATCAAAAGTTACTCTTTCACAGATCACACAGAGAAATAGTGCTACTCACAACCACAGGATGCTGGAGAGGCTAAGAGTAAAGTGAGTTCTCTAAGAGATTAGACAAATTCATGGAAGATACGCTCATTGGCACTGATCACTGGTCTGGATAAAGCCTCCAGCTTCCTAAACTTAGATATTTGTAATGGGTAGTGTATTGAAAAAAACAGACTAGGGAAAGATCCATATGTTCTTTCTTTCCCATGTTCTCTGCCAGAAACAAAGCTGTGGTGGTGGCCCTCAATTCTGTATTATGACAATTAAGTTCACTTGAAGGATATGTGCCATTCTGATTTATCTTCTGCACGCCAGAAGTTGTTTGTGACAAAATACAGCATGGGGGAGAGGAGAGGAAATGTAGCAGTCCATGAAGAACAGGACAATGGGCTGCTTTCAATCACATTTGATGGAAAGAGGCCATATGATTTAACAGACAGTAAGTGCCTCTTTTCAGGAGACAACTCTGAGCTGGGAATCCCAGATGGATGGAAGTTGTGACAAACTGTCAGAACATCTATGGTCTACAGACAGAACTATGGGCTTGCATGCATGCCCCAGCCTCTCCATCATGCAGGCTGCCTAAAGCTCAGAATGCATCTGTGTCTTGCCTTGCTCTCAGGATTTGGGCAGTTTGCACTCTGAACTCTGGGGTATCAGAGACAGGATAGACACAGCCAGTATTTTCTCCTGGGCAGCTTGAAGCAGTTTACACCAGGCCTGCTGCTGCTGGATTTGAGTTCGGTGCCAGGCACTTTGAAGTACTACAGCTCAGCACCACTTCTTACCTTGATCACAGCAAAAATTCGAGACTCAGCTAATCCTTGAAGTAAAGCAAAAAGCAGAGAAATCCCACTTATTTCAAGGTTCCTGTTTGGTCCAACAGCTATTACTGTTAAGTTTGGTTGATAACTATATGCTACGGGAAGAATGAATCCAAGTACTGCAGAAAAGAAGTCATTTCCTTCAGCACCCTTTAACATAAAAACAAGAAACTGTTTAGCACAAATGTAAAGCCTCAAATTCTCAGATATAAAACAAAACAAAAAGGTGAATCTCAGAAAGCTTTTAATTGACCTAGGAAACAGGATACTGATCTGGTTTTTCCAGCAGTTTTTATATTAAGCATGCAGATTATTCATTTTTTCCTTAGTGCCTTCACACTGTAACTCTGCCTTGCTCAAGATGAACCGCAGTAACTATGGAAGGTTTCCTCAAACCTACGGATTCTAATGTTCTCTAAAGCTCAGTGAGGGAGCAGCACCCTGGCAAGGGCAAGAAAAGGAAACATTTTCAGTGGTCCAGTCTGGAGTGAGGGGTGTAATTCTCAGTGTCATTTTAAGAATTTGTAAATATAATCTATTATTTCTGTTTAAAAAGTTTTTTTTCTGGAAATGCTTCCAGAAAGTGAATCTTACCTCTTTCCAGTTTAGGGAAATATAGTGTTTGGAACTGGTTTTTTCAGACTGTTCTTTCTCACAGATATGTATGATAAGCACTTTTCTGTAAATAAAAACCACACCTCAGTATTTAATCAACATCTCCCAATGCGGTAAAAATATATTTTCTTTCATCATTCTTTAAATACTAATTCATAACACAGGAGGAAACAACTATTTTCATTACTGCATGCCAAAATATAAGCAACAATTAACACTGAAATCCTTTTTATGGTATTTTTAAAAAGAGGATTAAAGAGTATGGGCAAATCACTTTTAAGAAAAAGAGGAAGTGGAAAAAATTATATATAAGAAAAGATGGCTTTCAACAAGGAACTCTGCATCAGCAGTATATGCCTCCTTCAGTTATAGGGGGGATACACCCTATATAATTAATAATTGCCTTCTTTTTTACTTTGTATTATTTTCAATAACAATTTAAATTTCATTTAATTTGGGATTATAATTTAAACCTACCACTAAACACATAAAATGACATTTAGAAATAGCAGTTTGTCTTTGGAGATGTATTTGGGGAAGTTCTTTATTTTGCCTCAAGCTAAATTTAATGAATGTCAAGTCATGACTGATTCCTTAGTGCAGAATTCATCACACATACAGACACTTCTGAACATTCATAAGGCCTTTGGGATCTGACTGCCTGAAGTTAAGAGCAACCTCACCCATCTTCTGTGTTCGGTATGATCTGCATGTCTCCAACAAATATATAAAGCACTCTGTAGAATACGAGAATAAACATACATTTACATCTACAAGTAATTTTTTTTTCCATTAGTGCAATTTTTATAAAGAGTTTGCATGTATGTATTGATGCATAAAAAAGAATGTATATTGTTTCTGAATTTGGTCCACTAAAAGTATGAAGAAAACACATTTAGGACAGTTCAAGGGAACCCCATTTCTCTCTTGGAAAAACACAACCAAGAAAACATCCTCAGGCCAAAACCAACTGAAATCTGACAAAGAAGGAGAGGGAGAGAGGGAAGGGGGAGAGGGGGTGTGGGATTAAGGGAGGGGGGAAGGGACAGTGGTGAGGAAGGGAGGGAGGGATGGAGGGAGTGTGGGATTAAGGGAGAGAGGGAGGAGAGGAGAGGAGAGGGGAGGAAGGGTGGGATTAAGGGATTAAAAGAAGGAGGGAGGGTGGATGAAAGGAAAGGGGAGAGGGAAGGGGGAGGGAGAGGGGGAGGGAAGGTAGGATTAAGGGAGGGAGGGAGGGAGAGAAGGTGGGATTAAGGGAGAGAGGGAAGGGGAAGGGAGGGAAGGGGGAGGAATCAGGGAGGGAGGGGGGAAGGAGGGATGGGGAGAGGAAGGGAGGGGGCAGAGAAGGAGGGAGGGACAGGAGAGGGGGTAGAGAAGAAGGGAGGCAGGATTGGGGGAGGGGGGAGGGAGGCAAAAGGCTTTTGCTGGCATATATGGTATTATCAGGACTACACCTTGAAAATGCAATGCGAATGGACATGCTATATGTTTTTAAATCAAGGTTTTGCAGGCATTTTGCCATATTTCACACACTTGGTATCATATTTTAACATTTTGTCAAAGGGCTGCAAACACAAAGATACAAATTCACCTTTGAAATCCAAAACGAACAGAATGTCTTAGTGCAACAGCAGCAGAAACAGCAGGAGTGGGTGACGCTGCAATTCCATTACGTACCTCCAAAACACATTTTTAATTCAGAAGCAGTTAATGTTGCACAAGAACATGTCATTTTTTAAGTGTAACAACTGGTTTTTTACTTGTTTATATGTATCAAGGGATGTTAATGATCTATCATAGAAGGGTTAAGGAAATGTTATTAATTCATTTTCTAGAGAAAGGCCATAGTTGATTATTATGCAACAAGCTGTACTGTTACTTCAAAAGTATGGTGCTATGATGAAAGGGAACTGTAAAAATAGCTTTTGCAGAGGAAGGCCATCTTTACTGGCTCTTTAGATAGTCTGCAGGTTGGATACACTCAGTGTGCCTGTCGGCAAACTGCAGTGGAAAAATACACCCTATGAAAAGGAGGTTGTCCCTGAATTCTAATTCTGACTCTTTCTTTAACCTGAACAAGCTATTCCTCTCTGGAAAACATAATTGCAGAATTACTCAGTCAACCCTTAAGTGTTCATTTGTGTTGTGTAGTGCTTTGAACTCTACATGAAAGCTAAGCAAAAAAAACATGTTTCCCTTCCTCATTCCTCCTCTTTGTATTTGTCAGCACAAAAAGTTGAACTTCCAGCTGCAACTCATTAAAGTTCTATTCTTTCTGCCAGTTACCATTTTCAAAAATCTATTTATAGGCTCTCCTGGGGCTATGTGCAGTCTGTAATGCCAGAAATTTGACGTTACAGATCTACATATGTGACTTCCAACAGCAAGAAGATGGCTCAGAAGAAAGAAGCCATTCTGGCAGTTACTCTTCCTTGCAGGCCTAGTACTTTAAAGAAAGCTTTTCAGTCAGAGGGAGAAAGTGTTTTATTATGATGTAATATTTTTAACTTGTTTGCAGTTTTTCTTTTTTGCTTCTCCAAGTTTTTATACATGAATACAAATTTGCACCCTCTAAGCTTGCCTTTCCTTCATTCCTGACCTTGCAAGAAGCAAAATGCTTAACTGGAATTACTCTGTTCAGAATCAAAGCATACAGCAGAGCTGTTGAAACCACCACTAAATGGGGGGTGTGTGTGTGTGTGGGTGTGTGTGCACATGTAAATCAAGATTTACTGTGTGTAAACTGTTGTGCAATGCTGCACATAGCATGGCATCTTGTAAGGAAAGGTAATGCCAAAGTAAACTCTCTCCTAAAGATAGAAGGTAAAACTCTGCATGCTGAGACAGGAAAAGTTTTGACATTTCTTCTGATTTCTTGTTGCTGCTTACTGGTGCTAGATACACCAACTTCTGCTCCCCTCAACTGGAAGAGTAAATGCCTGGCTAACCTGTAGGTCTGAGAGCAATGAGAAGGTTCTTAGTGACTCATGTGCTGTGACTACCTGCAAAAAGTCTGGACAATGACTTGTCCAAAGATCATTAGAAAGATGTATTGTGATTAACAACTATCCCCAAATACTTGTTTTCTCATCTTGCATGATTACTCTCATAGTTAAGCACATTCCAGCTGAGATTAGTGGACTTGTGAGATACATAGCAACCAATATCTGGACAACAATATAGTAGAAGCAAAAATCAGAGGAATCCAACTCCACCCCTAACCCCAAGATCAAGGCAATATATTATTACCTCCTTCTCAAGTATTTTATCTAGGATGGCCAACATACTGCCAAGAGAGAGCAAAGTTTGGTCATCTTTCACAAGGTCTGCATAAAAGCCACTGTAAAATAAATTATATGGAGAAAAACTAGATTAGAGGCAATAATGTCTTCAAAGAGGACACTGATAAAGTACTTTGCCATTAGTATTAATGGCATACATGTTGTATAGGTGCTACACATTGGTTCTCAGAAACCTAACTCTAGCAGGAAGATGACAACACTGTTGGCCTGACAGTCTTGAGCTCTCTAAACCTGTCTCCATTCTGCACTGGAAAGAAAACAAAAATGTCTGAAGATAGTCTAATTTTGATAGAACTCTGTTTTCTCTAAGACAAGACAAAAAGTTGAGTTTCTCAAAACAGAGCAGTTTGATTTTTTTTCCAGATAAAAGTGAATACAGAGCTTTAAGGCACCTTCCTAGCAAAATCTCTCTTTCTAAATGAATACATTTGCATTAGCTGTCCTATCTCTCTTGAAAGAGTTTTAGAGAAAAGTATTCTGATTAGTCCAAGGATTTCAAGGCTACGAGTGACAAACAACACTAATGCCTTAATTTTTCAAAGGAAGAATTTCTGGCCATAATTGAGGAGACTAAAGCCAAAAAGATGACCATGTCAGACACAGAGCTAGATGACACTGTACAGAGACCTCTCAACATCTTAATTATATTGAAAATTACATAAACAGGACCAACCTGACAAGAGCTTTTATTTCAGTTTTGTCCATTTCCTTCACCAAATGAACAGCTACAGGAAGAAAATGTGCTAAACCTGTAGAATCAGTTGTTGCTGTTTTGATGGGAGGCACTGGAACTAGAATATTTTTCATGTGCAATTCTAAAAACCTTTCTACTTTGACAGTTTCATTGCTGTTAGTTATCTTAGAGTCATGTTCTGTGGAGGGATTTGAATTAGCCTTCTTTAGTAGATGCGATTTAGTGCTCAAATTTTGTAAAAATGATGTTTCTAGAGAAAAAGAAATAGAGAGGTTTCACAGATATTAATTCCTAAGCAATGTGGTAATTTTGTATATGCTTGTTTACAAAATAAGAGTACATTTGCATTCATAGTATGCATATTTACTTCCATGCACTAGCTACAATGTTTCCTGCCACAGATGTTATTTTTTCAGTGCTACTACATTTGTTTTAATATAGTGAAAGGTGATAAACAATAATAATCTTATGTCCATATTTTTGACACATGAAACAAACAAAGAGGTAGTTTCTGACATGATGTCTGCTGGCTTCAGAAGTTCTCTTCAGACCAGCTGAAGACGTAGCCCTGAATGAAGCCTCACACTGCTTTGTCAGTCACATGAATAACTGCTTGTTCAATTTTGAATTTCTGTATGAATCCATTTATCAATCACATTTGCTTGAGGAAAGAGAAATTACCTTCATACGTCAACCATTTCCAGTAGGGCTTATGTGCTGCTCTCACATTCTGAATAGATTCAACAGCACTACAAAAGAAACAGGATTAACAGAATCAGGAATAATGAAAACAGAGGAAACATAACTTACCTCAACAAAAAAGCAAAACCAAAATATCCAACTGAAAATGAACAAGCTCTGGTCTCTCTTCCAAGAATGCAGAACAGAAAAATAAAGAGAATGAAAATCAGTGGGCAGATAGCTTGGAAAGATTAGATTTAAGAGTCAAAAAAGAAAAGAGAAGAACACGTGCAGCATGTACGCACATTTACACACAATGAGTGAAATCCCAACCCTGCTGCTGGAACAAGCACACCTGTCTGAGTTCTCCTGTCTGTCCATGCCTGCCAGAGATTCACTCAAATGCAAGACAAATCTGTTCAGAAACCAAGTAAATCACATTCCCTGCTATTCTTTGTGCTGAAATCTTCTTTTTATTACCACTGGTATTTGCAGCACTATGGTCAAATGGTCTTATTATGTTAGCTATCATACATAATTCCACTCATTAAATCCAGAAGAAATTCTGTGTACTTAGAGATTATTTTTAAGGTATTCAGGAGCTGGACTGATATACTGGATAAATATGAAACCAACTCTTTATTACCTAGGATGATAGCAACTTGAGATACCACAGTTGCTGGAGAAGAAACAGAGGACACACAGGGGCTATGGGATGTGCTGAGAGCAAAAAATCCAGCTTTGCTCTGTGAGTTTACAGAACACTGCTCAGCCCACAGCCCATGTGTATCTCCACTGCTTCCCTGGCTGATCTGAGTTCCGAGTTTTAACTAACATAGCCAACTGGTAGGTGCTGCCACCCAAGTGCATGAGGAGCTTTACTGCTGGAAAAAGCCCAGGGCAGCTACTGAAGTGGGAGAGAGACTAAGGACAGACATGGAGACATGGAGGAGGTAGTACAGACAGGTAGAGAGAAAGACACTTTTGTGATGTGGGACTGATTCAGGCCCAAGGTTCAGAATGCTTTACTAGATCAGATTAACACACTCTTAGTGTCTCCAAAAAGAAGTTAGACTTGAAATTTAATTATCTTGGTACAGCTCTACACCATCAAGTGCTTTTGCACCCAAAGCCTCAATGCTCCAAATTCTAGAAACACAAGGATTCATCAAGTCTGGCTCTGCAAAGCATCAGCTCTCACTGATGAGAGAAAGGTTAGCTCCAGCTTTTCCTGTACTACAGCAATTGAAGTGGCCCTGGGGTCTGAAGAACTAATCCTTGCCATTGCATACTTTCCCACATAGTGGCTGTCACTAATTGGCATTGTCTTAATTACAATAGGATTGTCTTAGCCTTCAATGAGATGGATTTCTATAGGATAACAAGGCCCAAGGATAAAATGGTTTATGGTTTTATGCTGTAAGATATTACAACTTCAAATAATTTCAGAAAGAAAAGTATACAAAACTGTACCTTGGATGGGTTGTTCTAGAATTCTTTATATGCTTACCTTAGACAAGGTGCCATTTCTCCAGTTATTTGAGGTACAGGATCTCCAAGCAAAGTTTTTACAGTCATGCAGACTGATTCAGCCAATGATTTCAAGTGGTATCCACCCTAAAAAAAAAAATAAAAAAAAAATTGTGTCAACTAAGGGACAAGTACTTTTAACATCTCTCTGAATATCATAATAGAAAATAAATTATACTTTTGAAATATATCTGTATTTACAGAAATGAAAGATAATATGAAAGTACATCTAAGTCAATGACTTTCAATATGAAAACAGTAAGTGAATGGCTACCTGCTGTACTTCACTGGCATCTCATGATTCAACTCACTTCATCATGGTTCAAATAACTTCAGAAATTACTCATGACTTTGACATGAAAACCCTGGGAACGTATGCCTTCTCCACTCCCATTCGCAACATGCCATCTTCAGCAATTCTTGTGGAAGATTCCTTAGAAGGCAAATGCTATCACTGTCCTCTAAAATGTCTGCATAAGAGAAATCTCATACGGCCTGACACTTTTGAGATGTGGTTGCCTAGTGGTTTGGCAGAATTTAGAGAACAAAATAGATTTAGGCTGCTAGGTGGTATGCAGGAAGCAATCTATTACCAATGGAGCAGTCACATCATCTGTAGTAGGAGTGGATGCTTATTTGCACTTCAGCTAGTACACAAAAATATCTATAATAACCAGCTGGAAAGGATGGTGGAAGAAAGGTCATGCAAAACAGAGGTCAAGTGAATCAACTAATTTGCAGTTCACTCTTGGAGACCTGGTTGGCAGCAATATTTCCACATACTTATTTACCTGAAAAACCACCATTTTTCTAATGTGCTGCAGAAATAGGGAGTTCAAATCTAGATTTCAAAAGGAGAAAACATTTTTAATTGTTTAAAAAAAGAATAAAGAAGAGGTCTTCAAGAGCTTGCATAGAGGCTTTTCATCAAAAAAGAGAATTTTGTAAATGCTCCATTATTAAGTAAGAATATATTTAGGTTAAACTCTCCTGGAATAAGACATATTTTTTAAATCATTTGTAATCCAGCCTATTCACTAAATACATTTTAACGAGTTTGGGACTCTCCACAGCAGTAGACTAGTAACTGTTGACAAAAACTGAACAGATTTGAGAAGGATATTTTTTTGAATGATAAGCATATGGCTCCTCTGTTTCAAAAGTTCAAGATGTAAGAGCACTGCCAAATCTTAGCCATTTTTGCATTCCTGATACTCAAAACAAAGACTAAAAAAAAAAAAAAGGAATTATTCCATTACGAAATTTTGCTTCTTAGCTTCTAGTTTGCTCTAAATGGCTCTTATACAAAGACCTTTCCCATGGGAGTACATTTTAAAAGTCTTTACCTCTAGGATGACACACAGCTTTCCATTAGCTAATTGCATCAGGAAATGGGTAAGGTGGGCAAAAACCTCAGGAGTGGCATTCATCTGACCCTAAGTCAAAGAAAAATTTTTTAAGAAATGAAACCTTGAATCAAAAACATTGGTATGAAACCCATATAAATATAAATATATATATATACACACACACACACACACATACATACAAACACTTGTATATATACATACACATATCTATAGGATAATCTGTCTTTACATTTTTGTAGTGTTTCATACATGCAAACATGTATTTTTAGCTTGATCAAACTGAATTTCACTTATCAATCACAGGAGATTAAACAGGTAGGAATATTTTCTGAACAGATTTGTGACTGACAACACAAAAACCATAAGTTACTTACTTCGGGGTCTCCAATTCCAGAATCATATCCAGAGGAGACAATAACAAGTTCAGGATCAAACTGTTATAGAACAGAGACAGTTATAGCACATTCTTATGTCCTATTTTCAATTTTGTACCGATTTCAACTGTACCATGATCAACTGTTATTTCAGTTACAATATGAACACAAATAAAAGGTTCTCCTTGAATAAATTACCCTTTTACACTATTTTCATCCCTGCCAGAGAAGTTGCAGATCATTATATTGAATATTTAAAAGCTAAAATTCCATAACACTATTCAGTTCACCAGGACATCATACCAGCAGAAATAATGTGTTAACTCTGCTACTGGCAGTTACTGCTTTCTATAAAATGTTCAACAGTACCTGCTTAAGAAGCACTTAGGAAGGCAGAAAAAAAAATACCTCAAAAGCCACTGGAAGCAATACATGGAAAAATGCAGCAAGATAATCTGAATTTCCCATCCCGACCTGAAAAATATGAGAAACACTGGTTATATTTTCCTGTTGGAATGACAAATTTTCTAAGGTTCTTCAAGACTTTAGGGAAAGATAGTAAAAGCTAAAGATTAAGGAATGTTACTAAGTTCTGTAAAATAAACTCCATTTAAGTCAAGTACATAAATATCCACCATTCTTAATCTTAAGAATGAGCTTCAGTTCTCTGCTAAACAAGAATGGATGTAACCATCTCCTGAAACACTTTCCAATTTGATGGCTAGGCAAGATATTCAAGTAAAAATGGATGTGTAAGTTTTTCTCTCCCTTCTATTTTTTAAATGTTATCACATTCTCAGCAACGTTTTTCAGCAGACATTCCACTGACAGGAAGGATGTACACTCAGCTAAGACATCTACCAAGCAAGTGAAGCAGTACACTCTCTCAGAAAGTGTTACCTAAAGAACGAAAGACAAAGCTATTACACTTGCTTTGTTGTGCTGTAAACAATATTTACCTTATTCCAAGGCAAATTTATGTTAAAACCTTTTCCTTTTCCCAGACCCACAGCATCATAATCAGATTCTTTGAGTGATGGCCAGAATTCCTGGTGTTCGTAACGATGCCAGGAAAAGTACAAAACACTGAAAATAAAAAAAAATAAGTCCAATTTGACAAAAAGATTCTGAAAATGACTTTATATCCTGAACCTGGTGACTGTATTGCCTGAAAGCAAGAAAATAAAATTGTCCTTTCTCCTTAGTTCTCTTAAAGAACTTGGACTGTGAAAATCTGTACGGTAGGTCCTATGCCAAAATTAACCTAAAAAGTAACCTGCTAAAAATGTCTTATATGCATGCACTTCATACAGATCAAAGACAAAGAATTTTCAAGGAATTTTCAGAACAGCACACTTGTTTCTAGAACCTACTTACGTGAATTTTCCAAAAATAATATAAAGCTCACATATTTTATCCAACTACTACTTGAAGACTTTATCTGAGAGATTCCTGAATACAGAGAGTACTCATGTATTACCTGAGTACTGGCAAATCAAGGTAATCATATTGCTCATTTTATGTTTGTTATTCTTTAAAAAAATGTGAATCTGTTCTACTGGATTTTAATTTTTTCCCTCTATTTTATAACAAGTAAAAAACAGAGTGACTAAAATAGCAAAGCAAATGTTTTGCAAGATTTTAGTTTTAGAAGTTTAAAAAAAAATCTTATTCGCTACAGACGCAAAACAATCTTTAAACAGCTAACATTAAAAAAAATGAAATATACATATTTTCAAACCTTGGATCCTCTTCAAATATATACTGAGTTCCTTGCCCATGATGCACATCCCAGTCAACAATTAGGATTCTGTATAGAAAACAAAAGAAAACATTCAGTGGAAGAACCACAGCATCTTAATCTACAAAAGGTACAAATGAAAAATGTTTTTCCAAACCAAAAGGAACACTCTAGACAATAATCTAAACCAGTACAATGTCAAACTGTTACTTGCATATGAAAGGCTTCTCTAGAGTCAACCATGCACTTACCTCTGTAGACCATATTTCAGTTTTGCATATTCTGCTGCAATAGCAACATTGTTGAACAAACAGAACCCATTAGCTGCATTTCTCTGGCTGTGGTGACCTGGAGGTCTGAACCAAAGTTTTATAAAGTTAATAACAATGAAAGAAACTCTGCCAAGAAGTGAAAACTTTCTCACACATTTTCCTACCTTACTAATGCCATTCCATTGTGCCCTTTTCCTGACATCACAGAGTCCACCAGCTGCAAAGTTGCTCCTACTGCTAGTCTGGCACAGCGGTAAGTGTTCTGAAAAAGAGAAACTCATAGTTGTCATCAATTACTCATCAACTTAAACTAATCACACATCACATGCTTTAGCATCCCAACAGTGAATTGTCTTGACATAATTCTACCCAACTGAAACTGTATGAAGACAGTTGAAACAGGACTTTACAACACAGTGCTTTCCATTAGGATTACCTGTAATCACCATAACATTTATAAGGATGTTCTCTGTGGAGCAGTTAAGAAACACGAGATGGACATATTGAGCAGACTAATATGGCATCTTTGAAAATAAGAAACGAAACCACACAGAAACAAAACACAGAAGACTTCATCTTCCTTACCTGGCACAACATTTAAGAGCAATTGTTACCAAAATGTGATTAGCAGGTCACTAATTGTCTACAGTGACATTAAGTGACAAAAACAGAGCTAAAATTTGAGTAGTGCACTATACTGGCATGATACAATTACAGAATAGATGACAGGACACTTAACCAATTTAAATTACAGCATTATACTAAACTTGAAACATATAACAATAACATCATAAATAAATGTGAGACTAAATAGCAAAAACTGTATTGCCAGTTTTCCCCTACTTGACATCTTGGTGTCACTCAGATGCGATAACACAAATACTTGTAACTCCCAAGAGAGGAAGCAGTTTAATTTACACACCGGATGAAAGAAAAAAGCATCATAATTTTCAGAGACTCTTTTCAGCTCCTCCTCATTCATTGTCTGAGTGCTTTTTGCCACTTCCAAGTGCTCTGAACTGCAGAGGAGAGAGAGATTAACACAACACTTAACTATGCAACTAGAATTTTTTTTTTTTAATGTAGAATGCAACAAGAAGTAACAGAATATATGTTAAAATGGGCTTTCTGTGGGGCTTCAGGAGTCCAACAGGTACTCTGGAATGCTAGATGTACGATATAGTGAAAAAAATAAGGAGCTCTGTGACAGCAAGGGTTCTTGAATGTCTTAGAAGTACAACATTTTTCTCTCTTTTTCAGTGGTAAGAGTAATTAGTCTTGCTTTCAAAAAAAAAGACTCTTTGTTCATCACGCAGCAATCTATTTTGTAATCCATGCTACATATATACACCACCTCAACAAGAACTAAACTTTGATTTTGACAGTCATCAGAGTGTGAATTACAACTCTGAGAATATGCATCTAGTTCTGTCTTTTCTGTGAAAAACAAACTTTTGAGTGAATCCCTTATTAGGTGTCTACTAACTCCCTCTTTTCACTGGTTCAAGAGTGCAGTAAGTACTAAGGCACTAGTATCAATGTTCCCCCAATTCTCTGTCACTGATCTCCTGCCTTTCTGTAGTGAGCTGGAAATGGAGGCTGATGGCATCCCATCTGTGACCTAATCCATATGTGCATTCCTCTAGGTGGATAACACCAAAGTAGCCAGAATTTCACAAAAAAAATGAGACATACTAGTGCAGCCTAATGGAAATAAACAGTTGCTTCAAAACAAAGGTATTAACAGGAATAAAACCATATGAACATGAATAACTACCTAATTACTAGTTTAACTTCAGCAGCAGCCTCATAACTAACCGTGAGCACAAATAAAATATTTCTAGAAGAGTTATAAATTCGTTTCAATCTAAAAGTGTTTTGGAGAGGAAAGAGCTGTATTATCTCTACCTTACCTATGTAAACCAAGACAGTGATTTGCTGCAGTCATCTAGTAGGAGCAAATCAACTGAAAATAGTGATCAAGCCTCTTCCATATCCAATCAGCAATGTATTTACCATGAAAATAAATTATATTGGTACACAGCACTAATTGCAGTCTAAGAAGCGTGTTTTTTAGAAGAAATACTGTTTTGGAACCTGAAAATTCAAGAATGACTTAGGATCAAGCTATGGTCCTGTTCATAGGTGTCAGGGCCCTGAGTGCATCCCTTCCCTCCTGGGGTTTGGCTGCTGTGTCCAGAACAAGCAAAGACAATGCAGCTGGTCACCTTGAGAGAGAGCACTAGAAGGAATGTCAGCAGAGGCACCCTTCAAACAGCTCTGCTAAGAAACCTCAGCAGATGCTGCTCCTCCTTCCCTTGGCTCTTGTTTCCAAGATAAGGCTCTTTCTCTTGGCTACACTGCAGCTGTGTTGTGTAGCAAAGTCTGTGTTTGGCCATGCAGCCCATTAATCTGGACCTGGACCCTGACCTGTGCACTGACTCTCCAGCTTGACTTCAAACCTGCCGTGTTACTATGGCCACGCTGGGCAGACTAAACTCATGGCTGAATCCAGGTACCATTGCTGGACCTGTGCTGGGTACTGTGGGATTGTGGCCTTGTCCACAAAGCTATTGCCTCTGCCTGCCCTGTCATCACTCTCTGCTCCAGATCCCTTGCCTTTTGGAAAAGGCTGCCCTTGCCACTCCCTGACAAGGGCAAATGAGCACACAAGCAACATGCAGAATCATCTGCAGCTGGCTGCAGAACCATCACACCAAGGTGACAAGTGCCAGAGCAGATTTCATTGCCATGACTGCCCAGGACAGGCTGGATGCTGTTCCTCCAACATCCACCTCTCCATAGAATTAGCTGCAAAGTATTTCTGTTTGGTCCACTTTATCTCAAAGATGCTTAAGAAAGAAGAGGTTATTATCTTTCTAAAGAAATACCCATTTTCCTACACTTTTCAAGGTCTTGTCCCAGTTTTTTTTAGAAGTTTACTTTTATTCCTATGTATAAATGAGCATTCGTTGCCTAAGATCCCAAAGAGTGAAAATGGGCGTTTAGTGGGATAGCAGATTCATAATTCAGCACCTACACCATACTCATTATTCAACTAATTTTCAGTGTGACACATTTTCCATTGAAATCAATGGAAGTCATTGAATTTTGGAGCAGCCCTTTTCAAATGGATCAAAATATGACCTGGATGTACAAGTTCTGCTGTTTCATTGAGTTAATCTGAATGGTAATGAAAGTTAAGTTTCAGACCTGTGAACCAACAGGATCTCCTCCTCGCTTCCTTCTCTGGCAGGCACATGGACACATCTTTCCACAAGGTGGTAACATTTAAGCTGCTCATAGGAGGATGAAAGTCTTTCTGGCACTTCAATATCACAAATAGGACTGAAAATAAGCAATAATCATATTACTATAATATCATACAAGCCCAGCTAACAAATACACTTCATAAAGCCTCGCTTTTAACTCCCCATTGTAAGAAGATTCATTACCCTCAAAGATTGACATGTGAGAGTAAAAGAAAAATAAAATCTTTGAACACTTTTCGTTTTGGAACCAAGTTAGAAATTTATTCTAAAATATGTAAGAAAAAAAATAGTTCTTTAAAAAAAGCCAACCTATATAATAGCATCTTTTTATTGTTTCCTCTCCCACTGCTGAAAGTTGCAATGCTTCACTACAGACATGGCAATGCTGAAATTAAAAGCTGTAGATTAAAGTGAAGGTGAACAGAGGAGAAGCAGGTTTGGAAGAGAAGAAAACAATGGATTGTTACCCTGAGCACTGCAAAGGAACTGGTCTAATTTACATAAATTTAAGTAAGTGGCATATACCAATTTCTAACTGAATTTAATTGACAAATTTCAGCTGAGTGAGTGTACCTACATACTTTTTCCAAGATCAATAATACTTTAGCTTTATAAACAATTTAATTAGCTTAAAATACTTAATTTAGGGGCCTACTCAGATGCCTCATGCTAACGCTTCTTATTAAGGCCTCTCAGACTGGAGGCTACAGCTTCTCAAATCCAGCTTCAGATTATCATTACATTATCTAGATACAAATTGCAAGTAAAATAAATTTTCTTCTCCAAAAGGAGAATACCTATCACTAGGTATTCCCTATTACGTTTACAAAAAATGCATTTAGTTGGTACTTTTCTCACAAATCCTAGTAAGAATCTATTCATAAAAAGAACAGCATTGACTTACTCACTCCAAAGTAGTTTGTGAGTGGTCATCTCCTCATCATAAATCAGCACTGTTCCTGAAGCCATTGCTACAGACTGAGCAAAACAAAAATCCCAAGACACATATTTCAGCCCAGAAGTAAACTTAATCTTAAACCAGTTAGTATTATACTAGTTAGTGAGAATGTAAGTACAGAGCACATCTGCTTGCAGGACAATTTTGCACTTTAGACTCTGCACTTACAGAACAAAATCAAAGAAAAACATTTAGGACTCAGATTTTGACACAACTGAGGAGCAAGGCAGCAGTGCAAAGCTGATGGCATCGACCTGGAAATTGGATGCAGGCAGGCAGGATTCACCATTACCCGAGTGCTCAAGCACTCGGCGCTGGCACTCCCGGTGCGGGTGAAGGGAGTACAGGCCACCTCCCCAAGCCCCCCTACCCACTCAGAGCCTCACAAGCCAGGTGGGGCTCTGAACACAGGCCTCCTCCCCCCATCGCACACCGACTTACCTGTCTCGGTGGGGCGAAGCCAAACAGCTCCGTGTGAAAGCCTGCGTTACAAAGCCACCGAGTACGAACAACAGCCCTCGTACACCACGGACAGAACAACTACACGGATCTGCTCCGTTTAAAACTCAAGCGAGGCACTAAAGAGAGACGAAGAGGCCGACCAGCGGACAGCGAGGGCAGTGCCGGCAGCGGGGCCGCCGCACCCGAGCCCCGGAGCCGCCGGAGGCCGCGGTTCCCTGGGCCACGGGCCCGCTCCGCTACTCGCCTCCCGCTGCCGGGAAGCCTCTGGCAGCCCCGCGGCCGACCTGTGGCTTCCAAAGGCGAGAGGGCAGCGCGTCCCAAGCACGCGGCCGCAGCACGGAGCGCCTGTAGGAACCCCCACCCCGCTGCCCCGGGTGTGCCGGGAGCGCACTTTAAATCCCGGTGTGGGATTTCCGCCAGCGCCGCTGTGCGCGTCACTCCCGCACGGCGGGACGTGGGCGGGGCGCGGCCGGGGGTCCCTGCGGGGTCGGGCGGGTCGTGACCGGGGGAGTCCGACCGCTCTAAGGGTTTTAGTGTGGAGCTGACCCAAGAGCTAAACATCCCACAGCCCCTGGCTGTGTGGTATCTCCTGACTTAGGGAGAAATAAAGTAAGAACCTGAACGAAAGGGATTTACTGCTCCATTTCAGCAGTGACGGGATCGTGGTCAGCCCGAGCTCCGCCTCCCGCACGCCCGGGCCCGGCTCTGGTGCCTCCCCGGCCCATCCGAGCCGGCACGGGTGTGTAGGGCAACGGGAGCCTCCTGTAAACACTGACCGCCTTCTTCCTCGGTTTCTGCTGGTTTCCCAGTTCATGGTAGAAAGTGATGGAACAGAATAGAACAGGTGTCGTTAGACCTGATAACCTGCTACAAACCTGAACTTCTAGGGAACACGTTGGGAACCCAGATCGTTACAGGTGCGACTTCTAGAAATTTATTGCCTGTAAACTTTCTCTGTATGTGTTTCAAGAAAATATGGCCATAATAGATGCTGTATTACTGAAATAGTTTATGTATTATCAATTACGTGTTATTGTGTCTATTATACACATCTATAAAACTGAGCAAAATTCTGTCCATCTTCGTGTAGCTTCCAATGTTAGGGTATTGCAGCTCTGTCATTCTGAAATGATGCCCAGTAACCAAATCTTCTTGTGACTGGGACCAATCGTACCGTATTTACATATTCCTCTTTATTCCATCCGGCAAAGGCGACCAGCAGGGGGCTGTCTCCTTTCAAAATACTCCAACGGGAGAAAATGAGATGGACTCATGAAACATTAATCAAGGGAAAGTTTAGATAACTGGAGAAAATGGTAGAATGGGCAGTATGGAAAAATACATGAAAAGTAGTCAGCTGGCTTAAAACTAGTTTATGCCAGTTTTGCACACATTATGATTTTTTTTTTTTTTACCATAACTCAAAGAAACATTTATCCATGGCTGTCCAAGTTCAAACTTTATGTGGCTGGCTGTAACTCTGTGGAAAGGAAGCCTTTAATTGGAGTTAAAGTTCAAC
Organism: Manacus candei; assembly: GCF_025592945.1. Lineage (NCBI taxonomy): Eukaryota > Metazoa > Chordata > Aves > Passeriformes > Pipridae > Manacus > Manacus candei. The sequence goes on along the minus strand of NW_026138091.1, from coordinate 20,819,192 downwards.
TTATAATACAATTTAAAAGGAAATTAAAGCTTTACATTCCACTTATAATACATTCCTATTTACAAGATAGGTTTAGCATGAGAAATATAATAATCTTTTTACAAATAATATGATAAATATTTACAAGCATTTATGGTATCTCCACTTCTGAGTGGCCAACGTCAACTGGGAGTCCTTCCTCTGCCAATGATAAACCTGTTTTACTAAAATGATGCCCTCTTCAATATTCCCCACGAGGAGATACACCATGGGCCGATGGGTTGGAGTCATCCTCTGTGTACATTTTTCATTAATTAGCAGCCACTGCCGTATCATACTCTGAGTTTCATAAGGCAAGAGTGAGCCCTGGGTAATGAATTCCACTTGGCATTCAATGTTATACTCTTGGTCATCAAATACTGTTCTCCTCTTGGACAGCTTTACTTTCACTGCTAAGGAAAAAAGAAAAGGAAACATGAGTCATTCCATCTCTCAAATGCAGAAGGAAACACTGTCAATGAAAGAAGAATGATTACTTAAAAATACAATCATAATTTACGCTGATAGACTATGGTGAGGCCTTCTCCAGCAGCAGTATAAAGTTTAAAACATTTTTGAAAAATAAAGAGTATGTAGTAAAGGAGTTTTTTACATTGAATTAAGTAACTAGGAAAAAAATATTTTCATGAAAGTGAGTAATGTGTTTTTACCATAACCATGTATGTCAGACTTTTTGTGTAATTACATATTCTAAGCTGTTGGTGTTGTTCTTGTATCACAAGGCTGTCCAGTTTGCCCAAGCAATTCTCCTGAAACTCACTTTGTCCAGGTTGGAAACCGCTTGGCAAAAAGCTAGTAATGTTTGCTGATGCCACCCTTTTAGATATTCCCTTTTCATTATAGGCATCTACCTACCTCATTTGACTCCACTAACACTTTTTAGTATGAAATTTCCCCACACTGCTTGATCTAATGCCAGCCAAAGTCACTGAGGGTCTCTACACTGACATAAAGAGTTTTGCAGGAAGTCTCTGGGGGGAACTCCACTCACTTGTCACTCCAATAAGACAACATGCAGTAAGAATTTCTTTTACTGATGTGATTTTCTGAGTCCCCTTTTCAGTAAGCTATGTGTCACAAAAAAGTCATGCACACAAGTAGTGAGGATACACTGTTCGCACGTAAAACACCAAAGATTGACTTTAACCAGTAATAAGAGGCAAACTTACTTATTTGTCTGCTTTTGACAGAAATACTTTCCATAAAGCATGTTGTACTGCAATGTAGCCAACTAAACCAGAATAGAAGAGATATTTGGTTGCAAACTAGATCATTAATAAATCTTTCATGCAAAATAAATCCTCCTTATATTTTGATTAGAAGGAGCATATTCTGAAAAACAACCAAAAGTTAAATCTGCAGCCAAACTCTTAATCCTTTGAAATCCCAGCAGAAACTGTTACTTATTGTAATCCTACTTTTAAAGCATTCAGAAGAAAGGCTATTAGTCTCTTTAACAGCAGCTGTATTAGCAAGGACTTACCAAAGTTACTGTCACAGAAAACTTCGAGAACTCCTCTGTGTGTAAAGAATTCTTCCACTGCCGGGCAGGTCTGGCAGGCAGGCCTTGGTAAGACTGGTATGAAATTACAAATTCTCATTGTTATATTTTAGAATAATTTTAGTTTTCTACTGTCCAAGCTGAGAGCCCACTGTTTAACCACGGGGATGACAGACAAAATACACAAATGACCAGTGATAATAGGTAAAAATCAACACACTTCTCTGAAAACATGGCTAGAGATGAAATGGAGTTTCATTTTCCATGCATCTTCAGTCATTTTTCAGACTGACAAGCTCAATTATCAGCAACAGATAAAGTAACAAATACAGAATTATTTTTAGCGCAGCTAGAGTGGGTGGGAAAGGGTTTAGGTGGCTGATTCTAGCAGTGACTGGGTGCAGCTGTGCTAGGGTTGTGAATGTATGAATTTGGGTGTGCTAGCAGCAACTGATTCCTATTGTTTTCCATAGAAGTTAATGAGAACCTAATGCATTTGAAGATTTGAACATTAATGCAATGGTAACTCAGGTTTCCCTGAGTATTCCCAATTTTTCTAAGCTGATCTGAGAACCAACTCGTTGTATACATAAATTTATCTGTGATAAGGGCCATTGATAAGTCTATAAAGAGACCTTAAAATAATTCAAACACAGTGGGCTGCAGTGGGTATGTTACTGCCCATAGCTGTGCAGGGTCATAATTGCCTTCCTCCTCTATCTAAGCATGGTCTACTGCACTTTTCTTTTTTGAAGCAATGCTGATTTCCATCATCTGAGATGTGCTGCAGCTTACACTGCAAATACTAGCACTTCCCTGTCCATCTACATGAACAGGTGAAGCAGCAAAGGTAGACACAATTCCATTTACGAAATCACAGATTGTCTGGTAACAGTGTCCCTTGTATCTCCTTGATTCCCAGAACAGAGGGAGGCCACCCTTCCCTCTGCCATCTTCAAACTACCTTTGTGCAAGTGTTTATATTCCTTAGTAACAGATGCCAGGCACATGTCCTCATCCTCAGGGAATCTATCGCAGTCCAGACTGTCAGGCCAGGGGTGTCCATGGCAGAGGAGCACGAGGGCACAGCTGTCACGGACAGCAACACACATACTCCTACAAGGATGGATAAACCTGTCGCCAGAGGAAATACCAGGCTGAGTCAAACTCACGCAGTGATAACAGAAAAGGTTGCAACGGTGATTCCTGTGCAAAGTACATCATCTTCACTGATATTTAACATCCTTCAATAATAATATAATTCCAGAAGCAGCAGCTGTGCAAACTATGCAAGTAAGTTGTCTGTATATGGACTGGACTGAGCTTACAGCATTAAGTTATAATTTTTAAAATGTCTTTATGACAACCTGAGAAAAGCTTCAGTATGAACCTGATTCTATTCACAATAGGTGCTTCAACCCTAAATGAATAAGAATAAATTTCAGCTGTAACAAAATAAAACATGGTATCCTTTGACAACAGCATTCGTGTTCCCAAAGGAAACTAAAGTTGGAAGTGGTACAAGATTTCAGTACCTTTTTTCTGATGAATATATAAAAAGCTAATAGAATTACTTCAGAAAACGTGGAGATTGCTTTTAGATTATGATAAACATGCATTTCATTTCATCCCTGTATTGTACTGTGCTGTGGTACTTACGTATCTAAACAGATGGGTGCCAACAGGGAGCACAGGAACATCCTCACGTGAGAGTGACAGTCTGTGTGTACAAGGTGCTGCCAGGTGGTGGATTTTAGGATAACCTCGGCCATGCTTGTGTGTCCCATCAGGTTGGGAAGCCTCATTTCAGAGTATCCAATATTGTGGCACATGCCCATCTCCTTGGGTATCACTACACATTTGGTGGATAATCCAATGTCAAAGCCTGTTGCTGCTCTTAGGAAACCATTCACAGCAAAAACAAATATTTTTGCAGTCAATAACATCTTCCAGTAACTCCTGGGCTTCTGAGCAGGGAGCTGTCAAACCCCCCAAGTGCAGAGGCACACTGAAAACCTAGTGGCTTATATATCCCAAGAGCTTAATGAACTGTTGGTTATCAACTGCTTATCAAATCACTTGAGACAAGACCAGGTCTTATTGCCTAATCAAGGGACTGTTGTGACAGGCAGGGAGGTGGACGTAAAGTATAGAAGTATGTTCCCTAAGTACACTGATTTGGTATAGTCTTTCACATGTCCCACGGCGTCAGTGGCTGCAGCGTGCTATGTAGCATATTAAATTTTAACACCTGTAAGGCTTGCTATGTACTTTCTAAAACAAATTAAGAGATCATCCAGAAAAAGAGTTGGGCAGACAAGCTGTCTCCTGGGGCTCCTGTGTCTCCTTTGTTTTCAGACACTGTTGACATGGCAGAAAAAACAGCCCAGATTGACTTATCAAGTGAAAATGTTTTGCTTGTGCTAATTGCCCATGTCTCTTTCGCTGTTTCACAATGTAGAAGGGGTACTTTCTTTGGTCAAGCACTAAAAAAGAGACAGTCTTCCGCTATAAGGCAAGTATTTTGCCTGGAAATTTCGATCCCTATTCTGTTATATGCTAAAGGTCCTAACTTCTATTAATTTTAATAGGCACCTGAAAATACAGAATTGAATTTGTAGGACCATCAGTATGGCCAGGAATTTGCTGGCCTTCAGTATTTATTCAGAGTGAAAAGGCAGTACACATACAGAGAAACATTTTTGTTATTTCTAATGAAGCTGGTTACACTTTTAAAACTGCTCAAATAATGAGGCATTTAATCTGTTTATTAATAAATTATAATAATTATACCAGATGTGTACTTTTCCTGTTCATAGCACAAAAAAAAGGTATTAAATTCACTAAATTAAAAGTAACAGAATTACTACTGAGCACCTCATTACTGTTGGTATAGTAGTGATAGACAGCTCCTCATTATAGAGAAGCTGGGAACCAGTTAAAGTGAGTCTGAGTAATGTGTAGCTTACCTAATATGAATAGGAAAGTCAGGGTAGTGTTAAAAGTTAAAGATCTAAAAAAAAAATTTTTGTGGAAATTTTTAATTTGATTAGAACAGTTTTTCCAACTAGTTGTGAATGTTAATTTTTATTTCCACATCTGATTACATGCTTTATTAGCATAAATTCTGAGCAATTAATAATATCTATTGAAAAATATCTGGCTTCATTATAAGGCTAAAATAAGTATGTTCATAGTAGTGTATCATCTAGTATTACTGATGCTTGATTGAAACATGTTTTTCAGAAACAGTAGCTTTTTGTGCTTGTACTGAGATGCAGCACGGTTAAACAATATGTGGCATATAATTTACATGTTTATACCTAAATTTTAGGCTAATAAATCTTCATATCTTTGAAACCAATGACAACCCCCCACTGATTCCTCCTTAGCGATCTTCTTTACTCTAAGCTACTGGGAAAATTACAGTATCTGTTTAAATAAGTGAGGAAAAAAATTACAGCATGCAAGGGCCCAGGAACTAAAAACGTATTTAAAAGAAATGTGAGTTTTTCTTGTCATGTTTTGTTGCCAGATTGGTGGGTTTTTTTCCAGTAAATGTGGTTTCTCTATATCCATTATCTTACCTCAAAGCAGAAGAACTGAACACCTAACCAGGCTGATTTTGGCCTGAAAGTAACATCCTTTTGCCAGGTGCTCCGTGTATTCCTTAAGAAGTTAAAAAGCATTACTAAAAGTCAGTAAAAGTAACATTCTTGCTAAATCTATTCAGGTATCTCTGGGGGCCACACTTGCACAGAGCTGCCATTGCCACCATTTTGCAATGAAATGACAGCACAAAGCTGCTCAGCACCAGGAGAGGGCAAGTCTGCAGGCCAAGCAGACTGTGCAGCCCCTTTGAACATTCCCAGTGCCATCTGGCTCCCACATGTGCTCAGAGCAAAACCATAGGCTTCACCTGCCATGCAGAGGCACCTCTACCCCATCCACAGAGCTCAGCTGACATGTGCTCCGGAGATCTTGCAGACACCTCGACATCTCTCTCCTCGACGTGTCTCTTTGGCGTTCAGCAACGGGAGTTGGACTCCGTTGGGAGTTGGACTCCGTGTATGAGTGCCCCCCTCATCCAGCAGGCTTCTGCTCCTATTCATATTGCTGATGTCTTTACCAAGTCATAACTTTATGAAATTAATCAAATTCCTCTCTGTGTATAATAGTATTCTTCTGTAATACTTCTCTCATCCAATTGCGGTCTGAAAGTAGGTGGTAAGATCTCTGGTGAAGGAAACCTGTTACATGTGGGGCATGGTATTACATGCACATTTCTCGATATAGAATGTAGAGTAAGAAAGAGTATTTGGTCTCTCAAATATTTAGACACTTTTCTCTCTGTTTTTCTCTGTGACTGTCTCACAACCTAGAAGAAAACCTGACTGATCCTAAAACCTGACTTAACCCTGTTACTCCAGATAATAAGGATTTACTGTGTCTCTAGCAGTGCCCTTGGTGCTGCTCTGCAGGAGGAACGTTGCTGTGCCTCTTCCCACTGGAGTGCCTTACAACTGCCCAGTGCCAGGCCTGTGCCAGGCCAAGCTCTGGCTGTACCCAAGACCATGTGTGCTGGCTTGTGAGCCAGTGGGTCTGATTTTGAGAGGTCCCCCTGAGCCACCACTGATTGACAAAACAGAGTCAGGCATAATGAGACTGTGTGATACCAAGATAATCTAATAAGAGCTAATACCTATCCTGGCAAACTTAGTCTCCCTAGGAACTGTCTTAGAAATAAATAACTGTGTACCTCTGAGTCAGTTTCCTGCCAGGGCTTTGCAGTAGGTAGGTAATTTTTGAGCCAGAGCAGAACGGTGCCTTAAGGTTTCTTTTAGCCTCAGCTGTGCCTCAAAGGCTATATCTTTCGATGATCTTTTGGATATCTTTTGGATATCTTTCAATATCTTTTGGAGAACCAACTTTTGGTAGATCATCATTTTGTAATGCTAAAGAAAATAACTTTTCTCCATGTGAGTACAGAGGTAGCTTTGGAGGTGGAGAGCCCAGCCACGTAGGAGTCAGAAAGGAGCTAAACACTACTGTTTGGCCTCATCTGACATGGTGCTTCAGTGGAGAACCTGGAAGATTCAGGAATGTGGAGGAAGCTCTATGGTTTTGCCACCAGAATAATGGTGAGACATATGTTTTGCTTCTGTTTCTTCTTGATTTCTTGCTGTTTAGACTGAAGTAGCCATTCACCCATGGGGTAGCAAGACATTATGCATTTGTCAGGATTGATGAAACTCACTCAAGGGCTGAAGAACTGTCACCAGTTCCAAGAGAAAAATATGCATAAATGCCTTTACTGGGTACCTATAACTGGGCTGTATCTGAAGCCAGAGCATTATCCGTAATTCAGTAATTTTTTATAGCCATTTTCTGTCAGGAAAGAGAATCATTTACAGGAGCTTCTGATTTCTCTCTCTTTAGAAAGTCACTTGGTTCATGATGTTAGCTGGGTCAAATTCCTTATCCTGTGCCATTTTAAGTGTTGTCATTTACTAAGAAATGTATCAGTTTGACAGCCTTTTCACTACACTCACAAGACACTTTTAAGCAAGGGAAAGACTTTGACTGTGCTTCTGTTCAGGCTCAATTATTTTGATGTTCTTCATGAGCAGGTGCTACCTTTGAACTTGGTTTGACAGCAAGTCATTATAATTTATAATTTTTAGCAAGAGTCTTGCAGGACATAATAAAAATAACCATGCAGAGTAGATTGGCATTGCTTGGAGAGTGTCAGATTAGTCAGATGTTGGCTCCTCAGCAGAAGCATAAGCTGCAGCACTCACATTGCTGTGCCATTGATTCTCCTTTTTTACAAACACTCAGTTGCTCATTTACATGTCATGGAAAACAATCAGGAAAATATACACACAGATTGCTTTTGTGAACTCAGTAAACTGTGATTTACTGTTGCCATACCAGTTAACATTCAGATTGCACAAAAACTGGCAGGGGCACAGTATTTCTAATTGTACTGTAGAGGGTGCTTGAATAAAGACTGGCTAAAGTAAAAAAAAAAATTAGTTTAGCAAACTATCGTGACAGTTGCAGTGCCTGGATACACTTAGAGGGGGCAGCATAAAATAGAAGACCTGAGGGTTCAGAGAGATTTATATCTAGAGTCCAGCTAATGCCCTTTGAGACTTCTGAAGAAAGCTGTGTGGTGATTCCACAGGCTGTATTTATTGTTCCTGGATACGAGCAGGGGACACCCGCTGATGGACCCTGATAAGAGGAACAGTGGCCGGAGGTTCGGTCCCTGCCCACCTCTGTGTCTTCTCCTTTGACTGTTACCAGGGAGACAGACAGACATTAACCAGGAGACATCCACAAGAGCGAAGTAAGAAACAGGATTGAAATTTTCTTCAAAGAAAGTGGGGGTTTGAGAGCAAACTCGCAGATGTAGGGATTTTTGGTTTTAATCTAAACATTTGTTGCAATATTTGGCTGGAGTCATTTTTATCTGGAGTCAATTGCAGAGATGTAAGGCTTCCAGACAGAGATCAAAGCTAGTAACTGTGCACTCTGAGTCACCAAAGGAGGCTGCAGAGGCGTTCCACACTCTGATGAAAGCTTTGCTGGACCAGCATCCTTACTCTTCAGGGCAGGATTTATTCCATAATGTTTCCCTTGCTTTGTGAAAAAAATGATTAGGCCACATATGTTATCTGTAAAACAGCAGAGAGTCATAGATGCCTTTGAAAAGACCTCATTAATTTATTTGTCGCAATACTTTAGCATTGCTTTAATTTTTAAAGGACAGAAATACTGTATTTCCTTATAAATCTGTAATGCAAATTGTTACAGGCTCACTGCTGTGGCATATTGAGCTCTGGACCTTTTACTATGAGTTGATTAACTGAGAGGAAAGTTTGTTTAAATAGTGAAAGAGAAAGTCAATGCTTTGGGTGACCCAAACTTAGTTTCTGACTCTGCCACCTTTCCTGTGGAAGCTTTAACCCTGCTGCACTGTACTCCTGCAAGTGTTCAGATGTTGCAAGAGCAGGGAGAAGGCATGTAAATACCTACACAGATTCCAACAGTATCACTCAAAGGCACTGGAGTGCTGAATACTCTGCAAACACTGGGTAAGTAGCATTTCCTAAGTAGGCTGAGTCAGTCAGGGATGTAAAAAGGGCACAGGAAAATGAGATGACTTGCTAATCAGCTGGCAGCTAATGCAGGCATACAACTCTGGGCTTTGCCATTGTTCATTGACCCTTTCAGCATTTGCAGGTCCTGCACAGCAGTATTCTTGTCACTGCAGAACAGGACAAATTGCGTAAAGTGATTTTAGGGGAAGAACTGAAATCCTGTACTGACTTACTGGTGGCACACTTATGAAATTGCATTTAGGCCATGTCCCGTGTGCTGCAAGTCAGGGCCTCACAGTAAACAGTGTGTTGGTTAAATGCTGTGTGAAGCTGTTTGCTTTCAAGGTGGCTGAAAGAAGAAGAAGTGAAGCGCTGGCATGGTTATTGTTAAAAAGGTGCAATTCTGCTTCATAAGAAGTGTGGCAGGATCAATAGCATCGTTGTTTTTGCTCCATGGGTAAGCAAATTCCAAATGATAGCTTTCAGGTGAGAGCAAAATACATTCTGAATTTAGGGGTTTACACTACTGATCATATACCAGATGAGCACCTTCCACAGAGAGGCAGTAGTAGTAACAGCCACTCTTTTCTGGTTTTCCCCAGGTAAAAAATTAAACTTCTTACGGCTTCTTTTTCCCCTTGATTGGTATTGGTCTGCTGCTTTGGCTAATTCTGCCTATTTTTCTTTTGACTTTTCAGTCAGTTTTAGTTGGTTTCAATTTAGTTTTGCTCTGATTTAATTCTGTGGAAGAAGGACCATTTGACAAATGTAGTTTCATGTATTTCAGGCACAATTCCTCCCCTTTCTTTTAAACTTGAACAGTTTTTGCAGTCTTTTGGCAACTGGGCTGATGCTGGTTTTCTATCAAATTTTTATCATAGCTGAATCTCCTCTCATGTATTTTCCGTCACAAGCAGCTCCAAATGAAATAAAAGTGAGGTTAAACAGAGAGCTCACCGAATGTTTCCAAATCTCTGTTAACAAAAGGGAGTACAAGTAGGCTCTAACTCTTTCACGGGGAGACAGAGGAACAGCCGTTTGGGCTATAAGTAAACAGCAAGTACATACCAACTATTTGTAGTCCATTGAGAAAGTAAACAGGGTCATCTTGTCTACATCCCCCCTCCCCCCCCCCTCCCCGATTCTTTCTTTGTCTGTGGTCCGTAGCCAGCTACCCATCATCACGATAAGACGGAAACACATTAAGTCTTGAAAATTATGTCTGGCTTCTGGCTGCCACTGGAGATAGCTCTATCAGTTAAGCAAGTAAAACCCCGTGTGAGTGCTCTGCTGACTCCAGCATGCCTGGAGCCCATTCCTTTTAAGTCACTTGGCAGTATTGTGCAGCCAATTTCGATGTACTCCAGCCACCCGGCGGACACGCTTAGGCATCTGAGGTTTAATAGCACAGAGCAGGCCAGGCTTTCTTCACTTTAACATCATGGGAATCAGCGAACCTGAAGCCTCTGTTTAAAAGGCAAACCGGCCTAAATAATTTGTTAAATAAGCAAAATTAAATAATGTCTGTAAAGTTTCACAAATACATAGATGTGCTTCAAATATCTGAATTAGATATTATGGCCAAATCTTCTTTAAGCAAAATTCCCTCTGGCATTAGCAGGGGTTTTTTCCTTGAATAATGAACATAGAATCATAAAATCATTCAGGTTGGAAAAGACCCTCGAGATCATCAAGTCCAGCCATAAACCTTACACTGCAAAGTCCCACTAGACCATGTCCCTAAGCGCCATATCTACATATCTTTTAAATACTTGCAGGGATGGTGACTCAACAGCTTCCCTGGGCAACCCGTTCCAACGTGTGATAACCCTTTCTGCAAAGAAATATTTCATAATATCCAATGTAAACCTACCGTGGTGCAACTCGATGGTAGAATGTAATCAATCTCTTTCCAGGCACTGAAAATGTATCTAAATCTAAATAATCAAAGCAAATGTTCCTGTTGCAAATGTTTTTGGTGAACTGAGACAAAACTGAATATTTGTCAAGAAATAGTCAAAGTGACACCCTGGACATGAATTTGAGATTCTGATCATTTGAATCCTGGCAGGTTTTTTTGGTTATAAACTGCTTTCCAAACCATGAGTCATCTTGTTTTTAAGGACAAAAAGATTTAAAATGAAAATATATTTTCTGGATAAATCCTAACCTTTATTTTTAAGTTTCTACGTTAGTGTAGTTTTGTGAAGAGATTTATTATTTTGGGTTTTTTACCCAAAAGCATTTGCAGACTTCTTCACTCAAGTACAAATGTGCATACTAAACTTTAATTAAAAGTAATAATTGTGTCCTGAACTCAAATGTGTGTATAGTCAATACTCCAAAACTTGTTGGGATTCTGAGAAAATATGAGAAAATATATTTTTCATTGTGGCAATTACAAATTATTTACAAGAGTAATTGCTTTACAAATTAGTGTGTTTATTCATAAGGGTATGGTACATAATTTTTACCTGACTACCATACAAATATTTGATGGGAATAGTTCTTTTATGTTCTGTGCCATTAACTATGAGCTCGAAGCGTAAAGAGTACTCACTGAAGATATGAATACTTTTTTTTTCACTCTCCCCGCTTTAGATATTCCCTTATACACATCATCTGGACAAATAAGACCCCAAAAGAGAGCCCTTTGGAGCCTTCAAAGCACCTTCTTATTCTGCAAAAAGACACACTTGCTGTTGCAGCTATCACTAATCTACTTTTCTCCAGTATTTTTTGTGTATCGAGGAACTCAAAACATTTTTCAAGGTTAAATAAATGAAGCCACAAACAGCCTTTTGTTTTGATTACAAATGCTTAGCCAAATCAGACCTCTGTATAAAGGAAGTCAGAGAGAGCAGGAGCACAGCACTGTAGCAGGCAACTGGCAGGACCATGCTAAGCATTAGCTGGATCATCATGGGCAGCTCTAGACTTCAAATGTGATAATGGCTTCACAGACACTACTTTTTGAATTGAACTTTTATGATTTTCTCTCTGTTGTCATACAGGGATGGTATCTCTATAAATAGTCTGTAAGTCTTCTTGTCGTCTGAGAAGACATTTAGAACAGTTACGTAAAAGCAAGTCTTTTTATATGCACCTAATAGGGTTACATAGTGCCTTCTCGTAACACTGTGATGCTGGGCCTTCAAAATGTGGGAAACCTCAGCAATTGGTCCTGTAGAGACATTCATGTAGCCCCAGTCATTCCCAGGGCAGGCCTGACAGTCACAGAATCAACTGCTTCATTCCCACCGCTCCTTTATGTGGGACAGCCCCATCGGTATTCATGACAGACTTTAAATCCTCTGCGAAGGGGGAGAATTCAATTAAAAAAACCCCCACCAAACCAAAACAAACCACAAATCAGTCTTTGAACAGAAAGTGTAGACTCTCTCTTTAGGCCTTTGGGCAGACGGCAGGGTCCTTTCCTTTCTCAGTGCTTTGCTGCTTTGTATTGCACACATTGCCTCTGTTGACATCAAAGACATTTGGTTTCTATTATCCTATCTTGAAGAGAAATTCGCTGATAAAGGAGTCTCCACCCCAATGATTAAACCCTATTTGGATTTCAATACTTGGGCAGAACTCTTCAGCCAGCAGGCCAGGATTAGAAGGTTCCTGACTCCAGCACCCATTTGCTAATCTGGATGCAGACCGTGCTGGCCTGCCTGCAAAACATTAGGTCACCTGACTTTCACAGCCCTTTACCTTCATCCCAGGGCAATCATTTTCTCCCAGTGGAAATGAAACAGAGATTAATCCAGCCTAAATAGCTACACAAAATGAAGGGTTGAATAAATAAGGAAAAATTGTAGAGCAATCATTTAGAAATGGCTCAAAATCAAACAGTACCTGAATGGTTTACTTCTAATTAGTTTATGAAGCTCAGGGAGGCACAACCAGAGAAATAATTAAATTTAAGGTTAGAGAGGACAGGCTGATTTGTTTTTAGTCTTAGGATCCATTTTCATTCTCTAAATAGCATTAAGGGTTTCATGCTGGTTGCAGTGATCAAAAATTGATAACTCTGTCCACAGGAGGCTCTTTTCATTATGGAAACCACAGACGAGCAAATAGTTTAGAGGGGAAGGTGTTTTGAAATTGTGCTGTGAGGCATCCAATGATGAAGGATTTGTGATTGCAGTCCTCATTTCAGACCTTAAAAGGAGCATGCTTGCCTGACAGCTTCCTTAGCCTTTTTTCCTCTGCTCTTATGTCTGTCTGATAAAAGCTATCGCCACTCCCCATAAACCTTGCCTTGTTACATCTACATCTCTACTACAGTATTACTAATGTTAATTGTAATAGGCCAGGAGACCTTTGTTTTGCTTGCTGAGAGAGAAAAATATTTTTAGAAACATCCAGAGAAAATGCTATGTATTTCTCTTCATGCTGAGTAACATTTTTCTTCCTAATATTCTAGGAAAATGAAACAGAAGTACTGGAGTTACTGGCAGACTGATCCTGTACCCAAGGAAGGCAATGACAGTTTCCATAACCCATGACTATACCCTGGAAGCCAAGATTCTGCCTGTTTTGCTTATGGTCAGTATTAGAATATATCTTACTGATGTCAGTGCAGTTCTCATGGCATACCTTGATGTATTCCATTCTTTTTGGTCAATTATCTTTCAGGCTGTTTTATAAAATGTTGGTTTTGGTCCATGGTATTAAAAAAGGATTCAGAATGGGAGGTGCTTTCCCTGCCATAGGGTTAGCTGAATAGAGCAACCTCGTCCTATTATCTTGGCTCCAGCAAAGGATCATATGCCAGTCTTTAAAGGGAACAAACAACTTATGTCCCTGTGCTTACTGGAGTCCTTACAACGCTTCTGTCCCAGCACTCCCGTGGGAGGAGCCAGCTTGAGTCCATGTCCACACATGTGAGAACATTCCCTTGGCTATTTCTTTCTCTGAGGATTAGTGGCATTTGATTTGCTTGGTAATAACACTACTTGAGTAGATAACACTAACAACAACAACAACAACAACAAAAAAGAGAGGAATTAGTGCTTCAAATTCTGTCTATATCCAAGTTTTCATTTTTCTCCTTTCCAAGAGAAAAGGACCATTTCTGGAACAGGCTCTTCACAAGCAGCCTCATTGTCATGCCCATGTTTCTTAAGGCCTGACATGCCTGGACAAGAAGAAGGAGATTTAGCCACCTTTAAAACTACTAATTGATCTGCAAAGATATATGAACCAGCTGATGATGTCATATCAACATATTAGAGAAAATTTTGTTAACCCTAAGGCATCCACTGGTATGAGCTTGCACATTAAGGCAAGCCAGTGTTTGGGACACAGTGATGCTTTCTGCTTGCTGGGCTCAGCTCTTTAGCCTTTCCTGAGCACTTTCACTGGGAAGTCATGCTCTACCCCACTCCTGAGATCTGAGGTTACAGCATAAAGTGAATTTTCCCTTTATATAAATAATTAATGGTACCAAACACTAGCTACAGAAAGGAATTCAAGAGCTAGAAGACATGCAGCAAGTTAATAACTTTAATCATATCAAATCCAGGTGATCAAAACCACTAATCCAGCCATAAGGTATAAAAGGCTATAAAACCCATTGAGAAACCTAAGGAAAAGTAGTTAATATTCTGTTTTAAAGACTTGCAATGGCAATACTGAGTAGCTATAGAAATTTATAGTTAAAAGGAGCTGTTTCTGAAGAGAATCACACTAATTTTAGAGTTTCCAAACATTTTATCTAAATATAATATTAATATAATTTTCATATGGCCATAGTTTCACACCTGTTCTGATAATTCAACAACCTGAATGTAAAGCATTACCAGAGTGTTTGGAAGCCATAAGGGGAGTCATGCTTCAAGTCTATAGTGTGACATGAGACTTGGGATTTATTTGTACCCCTGATGACTTAGCCCTCCCACTCTGCTAGCAGGCAGGACTCGATCTCAGCATTCATAACATTCTCACTGCTGTGGTTTTACTTCTCTGATGTATCTGTTTATTTAAAATATTAGTAATGCCTTCAAAAAATCCTTCTGTGTTGTCTTTTCTTTTTTTACAGCAAATCTGTGTTCTCTTACAGTAATTTGCTTTCCTAGCTCATCATTATCTTTTGTACAAATAGATTAGGGATGAAAAATTTTATTAATGATATTGTCATGACACTTACTTGGTCCAAATGAGAGACTCAAAGCAACTTACAGTAGATCTGCCAATGGCAGGGAAATTTATATTTGTTGGCTTAGAGTGTTTGATTCTTTCAATTTTTATAGACTTTAGAAGTAGTTATGTAGTGAATGTAGATTTTAAAGTAGCCATATTATATCCCTCACCCTTTAGCACAGTAGTTTACACATTTTCTCAACACTGTTGCCTCATTCCATATCACTTCTTCAAAATTCCGTTAATTCCGTTAGCTTGTTTAGACTTCCCTCAAGGCAGGCCTTCATTCTATTTGAGAACATCTGCACCCTGGCCTGGACAATAAGATATCACACAGACCCAGGACTTTGGAGGGCCTCCAAGGACTGTACGTGCTGTGATGAAGAGGAAGATGATGAAAGAGGGGTCCCAAACTCCCCCAGACTCAATTCCCAAAGGGGTGTGCTGAGGGGCAGGACAGGGCAGAACTGGGGGCTGGACAAGCGGGGATTGGATGGACATCATTATAAAATTGTAGCACCTGGATCGAAAGCGCGCGTGTGACAGTTGTATTCCCAGAGTATGGTGGCTCATTAAAACTTCTACTTTCTTATCTTATCTCCCACCTAACTGGGCCTGGAGTTTTTTTTCCCCTCGGTCTTTTAGGCAACAGTTAATTCTATTTATTATGGAACACTGGCAATAAATCTTTTCAACTTGATCCTATTTTAATGTAAACCACCATACCTATGTTGGGACAGATGGCAGAGGACATCTGGGGACAGCCCCAGCCCTGGGTTTGGGGGACCTCCCTGGAGATGAGGACAGGCCAAGCTGAGATATCCATCTGCGAGTGGAGGTGGCTTGGTGGGACCCATGGCCAGTCAGATGGCTGTGGGGTGGTGAGGAGCTGCAGCTCAGGCAGGGCCATGGTGAGAGCCTCAGCTGGAATCAGCTCCTCCCATCAGGGTCTGGCCCCACAGTGCCTGAGAGCCTCTCCCCAGAGTCACCATGGGGAAGGGGCCACCCTTGGCTGCACCAGCTCTGAGCTGGCCTCCAGCCCCAGCAGCCAAACCTCCATGAGCCCCTGGGGATGCTCTCATAACCCTTACAACAGAGCTCACCATCACGCTTTCCCAAACAACTACTTCACAAAAGCTGCATTGTTATTCTTTTATGGCTAGAGCACAACAGACAAAGAAACAACTGTCATATGCACCCACCAGTTTGGGCTGAGCACGATTTTCCAGGCACTGTTGGCTCTGTGGCCATGCTTGTGCTAGTAAATGAACCATGCCTGCAGCACTTTGCTGCATCTATTACTTTGGAGAAAACTTGAGGTTTTCTGATTACGTTTCTTGGCCGTATTTTTTCTCTTTACTGTAGCACGCTAAAGTTTTTATGAAAAAGGAAACTCAAACATGACTCAAAACCGAAAATGTAAGAGGTTTCCTAGGGACAGCAAAATGGCAGGACACATGCCAAAGTGGTACTACTTGGCAGCAGGAACTCTGTCATGTACAAATGGACCTTTTAAAATGCCTGAAAAAAAGCTGCTTTAGCCCAGGGCCCCCAGTGGACAAAAAGCCCGTGGCTTTCTGAGCAGCATAATTTTATTCTTACAACCTGTGGTAATATTACCATTATAGTAATAATGAATTTCTCATTAATATCAGGCTGAATTGGATTAGGTAGTAGCCTTTAGCTGTGTTGGTATCATGAGTGTCACTCTGAAAAGAGCCTCATGGCTGCAGGCACCACACAAACACAGCAAGAGGTTTCACCTGCCCCCTAGGAGCACGTGCTCCCAGGACTCTCCATAGCAAAACAGAGAGCATTCTCAAACAGGACCCGAGCAATTTCTTTCCCTACATTTCATTTGTTTGCTTCACCAGCTGCCTCTTTCACTTCTCAAAATAACAGCACATTAAAAATGCTTCAATGTAAGGTGTAAGAGCCACATGCCTTGATCACTCTAACTTAGCTGGGAAATGCACCTCACTGCTTATTAAATATTTATTTATTTTATATTACTGATGAAGCAGACCATGGAGAGAACTAGAAAACTCTAGCTTGGAAATATAATGAGGATAAACACAGAGAAACTCCCATTACAGAGCAAGATAGCAGCAGACAAAAATTCTGAATCCTTAAAACACTTTCCTTGTCCTCATTTACTCCTTACAGTGGGATGCTGATCCTGGTAGCTAAAAAACATGCATCATTCCCATGCCACAGCGCTGCAGGTGGTTGTTAGGTGAAAATGAAGTTTTGAGACCATTATGTTACTATCCCACAGGCTGCAAATAATCTGTGCACAAGAGCTGCTTATTAAGTGGTTATTCATGCAGTTTCAAGGAGTGTCTATGATAGAATTCCTTCTCCCTTTATCCAACTCAGACTTCTGAATTCTTAAGAAGACTTAGGAGGAGATTTTAGGTGCTGCTGTGCACAAAACCGCTTCTGGTATTGTTTGACTTATACAACCAGTTGCCTTCAGTGCATGCAGGAGATGGAGAATTAATCAGCAGAGAGACAGCAGGTGTTTTGAGCCCCTCTTCTGTGGCACCTGCAGGGACCATCAAAATACATTGGTATGTCATACCAAGATTCAGTGAATGACATCATCTAACAGATGCTTTATTCTCTGATAACCTTAGCTGAAGCAGACCAGAAGCAAATGGTATTTGTATTTGAACAGTGGATCAGAAAGTAGGAAGCTCAAAGAATCCTATCCAGCTCATGTGCCCGATAATGCCAAATGAAGAAAAAAGTACATCTTCAGAGCACGTTTTGTAGGACACATTAGCACATACCTCAGTGTTATCTTATTAAAAAAAAACAAAACAAAACAAAACAAATCATCAAGAAGTGAAGTTGTGAGCCACATCTGACCCATAATAACACATTATTGAAATTCAACATGAATGACAAGTCTTCAGTGCAATGGAGACTAATACTTAAGTGCTCTAAAACAGCCAGGGGGCACGTGGGTCCCACATATCCTACTGGAACTCTGTTAACTCAAACTTCCCACTCAAAGATGTATATGCTGGATGACTATCAATCTGACTTTGTCTTTTAAAATCAGGCTGAGAAATACAACTGCATTTGAGGACTGAAACCCCAACCTTCAGAACAAAGAGATGTCTGGTAAAATCCAAGATGCTGTAAGAAATAATTAGATGGCAGTAGTACAGTCAGATCAGCTCTGTGGTTGTCTTCAAGTTTTGAAAATGGAAGAAAGGTTAGTATCTGACTGACTGCCAAAAGAACCTACATCAGCAGTTCATATTACATGAAATGTACCTACAATATTAGTTTCATACAGTTCCAATATTTTCAGGACTGATTATACATTTGGGAATACATATGAGGAAAATAAGACCATTATTATGCAAAAACCAAACTTCCAAACTTTATTTGTCACAATACATTTCAAGTCCATGCAGAATGTATTTAAATTTTTCTATAAGGCAAACAGAAATTGGATTCTTATTCCTGAGTTGCTTAGCACCAGTAGAAATAGCAAATAGGAACTTAGGAAATGTTGTCTCTCCCTGTGGAGTAGCTGCTGCTTCCCATGCAAAATACTTCTGCTTTCACTTCCCAATTCTTTTAATGAGCTATTTATACTGATAATCTCTATTGCCATTTGGAGACATTTCTGCAGATTTCAATCTCTTCACAGAAACTTCTTGTCATGATGTGACAAACTTTCCACATTTATTATTTTACCTTCCGGACTTTTTGCTGACTAGACAGCACAGCAGTGCTTCCATCTTTGCTGACATATGGATCAAGGTGTTCTCTTCAGTTATTTTAAGAGTTCTGTATTTCTCCAGTATCTAGAAAAAATAACATTTCCTTCTTATGTCTTTCTCATGCATGCTAGCTGCCTCTGCAATGCTAAGTTAAGAGAGGAAAAAGTTCGCCTCAGCCAATAGAGGATTTTAGGGCTTGACTTTACTAAAGTGAAGGTGGGGAAGTGAAAATGTCCACTGAACATTTAGGAAGACAAAGCAAAGGAGTTTTTCAATTAAAAAATGCTCCCTCCAAGTCTGACTAACATTTGAGCCATCTGCATAATCTCCAGACTCAAGGAATTTGCTAGAATTTAGGACACTGAATTCCATTTAAAATATAGGGACAACATTTTCAAATAAGTTTTTGATATTTTCCATTGGCGGGCTCTATCAAGGCCACTAATTTCAATAGGCATTTTTCTCCCATGACTTTTAAGAGGACCACAGACAACAATCCTGAGAGTACATCTATTCTGTAAAAAATAAAGCTCCTATTTAAAATAGAAGTGTAGGCCAAGCAGAAAGTCCATAGGGCAAAATGGGTTATGGCTCTTAAGTGTGCCCTCCTCCACGATCTGTAGTGTGGAAAAATGTTTTGATTCAATTTACATTCTATGGTTGTTTTTTTTCATGCATTCCTGAAACTAGTTTTTAATGACTTGTCAAATACATGAATTCAGGGTTTCTGTTACTATTTAGTCTCTCTAGGTGTCCATCTCAGCTAATTAATGCTAGTCACAATTTTTTAACAAATGCTAGTATTTACAGGTGTTTAACTTAAACATTCATTGAAAGAAACAGAATAACTATGCCTTGATTAAACTTATGGTTTATATTGGATATTAAACCAAAAAACTCCAAGTAATTTCTTCTTTTCCAGTTATTACCTGCTAAGGTCAAATGTCTTCCTTCACATATGTTTCACTTAGTAGTAACACACCCCAGCTCATCATCATGGCTGGGCTTCACGAACAAAGATTTGGGAAGGGCTCTACCCACGTTTGTTACAAGCGCACTGGTGGCTAAAGAGGCCGATATGAGATAGACAAGTCCAGTTGCAAAAGGCACAGCAGAAAGACTCCTTGGATGGTATTGGCAAGACATGGTTCTTTCTGTGTTGTCTTTTCTCCTCAAGAGTGATCCTGCGTGCGCTCTCAAAGGCATCAGCAGCGTTAGAGATGGTGTGTCTCCAGACCTCCTGATTGGAGGCCAGAGTAGACCAGTTATGGTGATCAATATGGCCAAGGCTGAGATGTTGTTTCAGGGAGTCCTTGTATCTTCTCTTCGGGGCTCCTCTGTTGCGGCAGCCGGTGGCAAGTTCACCATAAAGCAGGATCTTAGGGAGGCGGTGGTCCTTCATCCTGGAGACGTGTCCTGCCCAACGCAGCTGTGTTCTCAGCAACATGGCCTCTATACTTGTGACTGCTGCTTGTTCTAGAACAGACATATTTCTCACATTATCTGACCAGTGGATGTGCATCCCAGCATATTACATGGGGAATAACCCACATCCAGTCAATTGTAAAGACATTTCCTTTAAGAAAGACAAGAAATTTCTCATAGAAATTCTTCAGAAAGGTTTGCCAGTTGCTTTTTCCTACCTCTCAGAGACCTTTACAAACTAAGCACCTAGGAAAATACAGTAAGAGAACAGTAACGAGGAATTCATGAAGTGTGTAACTGATCTATCCCACCAGGAAGCTGACTCCTTCTGGTAAGGCACCTCACAATAGAAGGTCTGAAGGTTTTTCCAAGTTAGATGAGTTCAAAATTACTCTGCACCTGGTAACAGCTTTGTACACTGTGACCAAAACCATTTGGTGCAGGTATTCGCAATGAACAGGTGCAGTGCAGCATTTTGGTCCTCATTTAATTTTCTATAATGTGACCTGTATGCAGCTTTATTTCTAAAATCAGCACTGCTGATTCTATAACCAGTATGTACTCTGAGAATATGTATTTTCCTGATAATAATTTCAATACGAAGATGCTAGAGCTTACAAAATTTTAGAAAATCTGAAGAATTTCTCCCCGGAAATCCTTGATCCCTAGTCTGTTATACAGACTGCACTGTATTTAGAGAAAAATATAATATACCTTGACAATGAGTGTATATGCAGTGACTGTTTACCTACTGTGTTTGTAAAATCTTGTCCTGCTACACTGGTTACTTTAAAAAAAAATCTAGGACATTGAATCACAGAATCAACTAGGTCGAAAAAGACCTTTGAGATCATTGAGTCTAACCTATGACCCAATGTCATCTTGTCAACTAGACCATGGCACTGAGTACCACATCCAGTCTCTTCTTAAATACCTCCAGGGACCATGAATTCACAACCTCCCTGGGCAGCCCACTCTAAAGTCTGATCACTCTCTCTGTAAAGAATTTCTTCCTAATGTCTAATCTAAACCTCCCCTGGCACAACTTAAGGCTGTGCCCTCTCGTCCCGCTGCTGGTTGCCTGGGAGAAGAGATCGACCCTCACCTCCCTCCAATCTCCTTTCAGGTAGTTGTAGAGAGTGATGAGGTCTCCCCTGAGCTTCTTCTTCTCCAGGCTAAACAGCCCTAGCCCCCTCAGCCTCTCTTCATAGGACTTGTGCTCCAGTCCCTTCACCAGCCTCATTGCCTTTCTTTGGACATGCTCAAGCACCTCCATATCCTTCCTAAACTGAGGGGCCCAGAACTGGACACAGAGCTTGAGGTGCAGCCTAACCAGTGCCAAGTACAGGGGAAGAATCATTTCCTTGGACCTGCTGGCCACACTGTTCCTGATACAGGCCAGGATGCCATTGGCCTTTTTGGACACCTGGGCACACTGCTGGCTCATGTTCAGCTTCCTGTCAATCCCTTTTTGCTTGTTCGCTCTCCAGCCACTCTGTCCCCAGCCTGTGGTGCTGCATGGGGGTTGTTGTGGCCAAAGAGCAGGACCCAGCAATTGGTCTTGTCAAACATCATACCACTGGATTCAGTCCATCTATCTAGCCTGTCCAAGTCCCTCTGCAGAGCCCTCCTACCCTCCAGCAGATCGACACTCCCCTCTAACTTGGTGTCATCTGCAAATTTGCTAATGGTGGACTCAATCCCCTCATCCAGATCATCAGTAAAGATATTAAACAGAACTGGGCCCAACACTGATCCCTGGGGGACACCACTAGTGACCGGCTGCCAACTGGATGCAGCACCGTTCACCACCACTCTCTGGGCCCGGCCCTTCAGCCAGTTCCTAACCCAGCAGAGAGTGCCCCTGTCCAAGCAGTGAGCTGTCAGGTTATCCAGGAGTATGCTGTGAGAAACTGTGTCAAAGGCTTTGCTGAAGTCCAGATAGACTATATCCACATTGACACTTCCCTGCTTTTTTTGCCTCTTGCCCAGATCTGTCAGAACTGTCTGGAGATCAGGTTCTCTTCCACTCACATAGGACAGGGGACACAGGCATTCATTTGGGCTGTGTCTCTGCTACCCACTGCAGTTGCTGAGGTAGCAGAAGATGATTAGCATTCCCAGGCTTCTTAACAGAGTGAAATATTCCAGAGGAAATCACACGAATGCTTCTTGCATTTAAGATGGTTCAATGCCCTTGGAGAGCAATCACAGCACATCTCTGACACACTCTGTGTCTTAGCTTGCTTGGGGGGGTAACTTGTGCTCTTGTGGTCTGTGAGTTGAAGAATTAGTCCTACCTGCTCTTTTGAGGACAGCACTGAGCTTATTGCAGTTTGAATCCTTTTGTGCAGAAGAAGTTGTAGGCAGGAATAAGTTTGTCGATATTTTTGAAATGCTACTCCCAGAGGGACCAACTTCCATATGCAGAGTAAAAAACATTGCTCTTTCTTACAGTGCAGATGAAACAGATTATGTACAGTTTATTTATAAAGTTTTATACACCTGAAATGTCAGAAACATTTACAACTTTCACGCTTTCTTCAGAGCTTTGAAAAGATTGAGTCATACAATTACACTGCTGTCTCCTTTGAGTCTGATGTCTG
Organism: Manacus candei; assembly: GCF_025592945.1. Lineage (NCBI taxonomy): Eukaryota > Metazoa > Chordata > Aves > Passeriformes > Pipridae > Manacus > Manacus candei. Next base: position 20,796,619 of record NW_026138091.1, on the reverse strand, counting down.
TGGTGGCTTGAAGTTCAGTATCTCTTTATGTGTAATACCTGGAAAACAATAGAATAGACAATAGTGTTGCTGGTCCAATCAGAAAAGGAGCTGCACAGACATGAATGAGCAAGGTACAACCCCCAGCCGTGACTGGGCTCTGATCTAGTTCAGGAAGAGAGAGACCTCTTCAGGCAAAAAGAGAGAAAGAGTTCAAAAAGTAAGGGAATCAAGGATCATTTTTTCACCATTTCAGATTTGAAGAGGCAGCCTCATACTGAAATGGTATAGGTGCTTTCAAAGGGATGCGAGCATTGACTTTAGAGTAGTGGGCAATATCATCAGGAAGAGCTACTGAGCACATCAGCTTTAAAAGTCAGGTCCTCACTTAAAAGGCAAAATACAAACATCAGATGAAAACAAGATTCAGACTTAAATCTTTGCTGACATAGATACATCTTCTCTCCCTCAGAGAACATAACTTTAAGGCCAGCAACCATCGCAGTCCAATAGAGCCAGCAGTCAATCTGTTTGCCTGTCCTATCCACTGGAAGGCATGTTACAAAAATAGGTTCTTTTCTATGTTGCAGAAGATGGGAGGACAGATGCATGAAGAAGGAGGAGAAGGAGGAGAGTCTATGTTATGAGGTAGAGAAGAAACCTTTGGGGATCATCCCAGGAGGACTTGGTACTTACCAGAACTTGATAAGTAGTGTTTCTCTACCTTAATGCTGTCTATTTACTCTGTTCAATCAAAAGCAGAGGAGGTGATTTGTAAAGGGGAGCATTCCTATTGCTGGATGGCTTTTCAATCTGGTTATTTTTGAAAACATCACAAAACTAAACTCACGCTTCCACTCATCTAGCGGAAGATCCATGTTATCAAATGTGTCGTCATATTTCTCAGCTTCAATTTCTTCTTCAGGATCATGAATTGGTTCAAAATAAGGATGCATCAAAGCCTCAGCTGCTGTGATTCGCTTCTCTGCATCCAGCACCAGCATTTTCTCCAAAAGGTTTACAGCTGTTGCACAGAAAACAAACAGTGTATTCAAATCACGCAACTGATTCCACAGTAACATTGCCTTGGAGGTATTTCAAATAAATACATGGAGTTATAAAGCAGAGGTGTCCATTCTATAGCCAGTGGGGCCCACCTGCATGACAAATAGTTCTTTGAGCAAGTGGGATGTGTACAAAGCCTGATGCAATGCAGAGGTGCTCCCTTGCTTCTGCATGCAATACATATAATATCTCAGCTTCTGGCTCCAGGACCACTGAGCTTGGGGCTTTCCCAGGTGTCTTTCATCACTGCCACCATGTTGTGGTTCTAAGATACATCAACACCTGACAACAGCAGAATGAACAGGTGAACAGCTAATGAGAACTGCCCCATACGTGACCAAATCCAAGCCCAAGCACACTTTGAAGTTCACTAAGACAAGTCAGTTGTCCATGCACAGAATTTCAGAGCTGACCTTATCTGCTATGTGGTTTTGATCTCAGCCAAAATAATCCATCAAAATCTTGTGTGTTCCCCTCCAGGGGATTTTGGATTAGGTCCATTGTTAGACTGTCAAAATGGGCTAGTGTAAACAGGTATGATGAATGATTTATTTTGTTTTTCTATCCTGTCAGGATTTTCCCAATTTGGGTGGAGCAGCTGAAAGGAAGTAGAGGCAGAAGTGTGGGACAGAATGCTTCAACTGCTGCTTGCCATGTTGTGTATTCTCTCCAACCTTCTCTTCTAGATCAGAAGCAGCCAGATGGCCACAGAAGGGATAAGAAGAGACATCCTAAAAACTAAATGGAAATGTGTAGCTTGCTGTAGCTGAGAATGTCAGTGAGCTAACCATGTACTCAGGGTAAGAGCTGTTTATTAATCAAGTTTATTTCTACAGTATCTGAAACTAAAATTTTTACTTCTTAAATTGCAAAGATTCAATTATCCTAATTCATATTCTAATAAAACTGGCTTTGTGAGTGTTAAGGTCACTGGGAAGTTGATAAGATTTGAGTGGAGTCATCTCAGAGCTCTGGCTGCCTTGGGTCATATCACAGTTATGCACACTTGGTATGCTCTTCTGGTTGTTTACATATATCAAATCCAAGCCAGTGCTTCTCAGGAATGCACAGATGTTTCTTGGGATGTATTAATTCCACTGCTAAAATCTCAGCCTTCTATTTCCTTGTATTTCAACTGTAGATCCTACTGAGCTTTCAGAATTGTATTTCAGAAACAATACAGGGAAAATACAATACAGAGAAAATTCTTTAATCTACCAGGGCTCTTGGAAAGCTGCTCAAGTAAAACCAATAAGCAGGTGCTGGATTGAAACCTAAACCCCAAGATACTTCTTTTTTTGGTACTTCTAAGAAACTGATTCCTGGCAAGGTTTCAACTTCACAAAGTTCAGCCACTACAATAAAAACTATGAATAATGGAAAGCAAGAGATAGAATAGCAGGAGAACCATCCCATCACCTATCACAGGACTGATACTGCTGCTGCCTCCAATGGAAACACAAGACAAAATTGTACACATCCAAACAAACTGTCTTACCCAAAGGATTCGCATACTTCAAGATGGATGCAAAATCTTTCTTCTGGACTTTTGGGAGGCTTTTGATATAGTTTTTTGCCTCAAAAGAAACATGAATATTAAATTAGACCACTGCCGCCTTTGTAATGTGACAACATCAACTATATGCTTAATAGGTAGCTCAATAATGCTTTGATAGCACACTGTATGCATGCGTTTTTTCTGTGTCATAAACCCTAATGATATTCACCTACTTGCTGAACAGAATTTAAAAAAAAAGTCAAGCCTTAAAACCATTAGAAATTATAATGTAAAGCTTTAATTATTAGTGCTCCATATTTAATATATTAATAGAATAAATATGTATGAATAATTTTAAAAAATGTCATAGTGACTTTACAGGAATCTCTACAAGTGATCCTTATACAGTAATTCATTAGTATTTAAATTGTACAGTTAGTCTAAGAATAGTTATAGATTGTTTGCAGTAAGGGCTTGAGGATCCTAGAAGGACATCCACATAAGAACAAGAAAGACAGTCAGAGACATTTGCAAAAACTGGGTTTTCTGAATATCTTTATGCTTTCAGTACCTTTCCAATAAAAGCAGTAAGTTATCAGCTCAACTGTTTATATGGTACACACCAGAATCTCGAAGTATTTAAATATACAGATTTTTTCAACTGTTCTGATAATTTTTTGTTGTGTTACCCCCATCTCCAGTAGCTATTGTGGGTGTGTAAAGCATTTCAAGGCAGAGAGGTACCTTCAGGGGTATTTCAGTAGTCAGTATATATTATCTCCACCAGTTTAAGAACTGAACATGGCTTAAGTAAAATTAAGACAAGTAAAACCAATGGACGAAGCAGAATACTCACATCTTGACTGTGCAATTTTTGAACAAAATCTTGAGTTGGTGTACCTGTTATTTTCATTATTTCTGTGAGTTGGTCCAGATCTGAATACCAGCAATAAGGAACAAATTCTTTCACCCTGCAAAATTAATGCTTTTCTTTGCTGTTGGAGTAAAAAAAAATCTCAACAGAAGATTTATAAAATATGAAAGTCCTCCATTTTTCTTGCAAAAGGCAAAGACACTGAAAGCACCTGAAATAAATACTATAATACTATAATTTGGGAACACATAATTGAATAATCTTCAAAATTTTGTAATGTTATCAAGTCTCTTCTATAATTTTGGACAGAAATCAGTCCAAAAGTAATAGAGGATATGAACAATCAACACATGTATTGCACACACTGCTCTGGTCTATCCAATACTTAGGTGACATAGAGGCAGGAAAAGTCACGGGGAACATAAGGTGGTGTGATAACCAACAAAAATCAGAGGAAATCAGTCTGCATTAGTTCTTCTCCACACTGAGAAACATCAAGAGGAAAAAAATTATTCCTTATTTCCCACATACTTAGCTTGATGCTGAGATGTTGGAGACATTGGGGTGAGGCATCAGAACACTCGCTAACCTTCTGTGTCCTAACCCACCACAGATTTGTCAGCAACAGTTTTAGCTGTTTCAAAGAAGAAACACTATATTTACAGGATGGTAATGCTGCAGAGAAGAGCTGTATGATTTGCTTGCTGCTCTGGTAAGAGCAGCAGATGAGAAGAGAGAAGCTAGATCAGAGCTCAGAACACATGAGGATTCCACCAGCCTCTGCAGAAAAAGGCAATGGTGGATAATGCTAATGAAATTAAATAAATAAATAAAATCTGTACCAAGTTGGCAGGATAACCTATTCAGAATTCTAAAACAAAAATCCTCTAAGTTAGCTGTTTTCTTATTCACCTACCCACAGCTGAACCCACGGCAGCATTTCCCTGACAATAGGTAATACTGAATCATATACTCCAAGGCCAGCAATGACTATTATACTGGGATAATTTCCTTTGTAATATAGAACACAGAACTTCAGCCAGTAGTTCTGAAATCTCCAGAACCCAGTATGACTAAAATACTAGCTCTTCCACTCTCATGTTTACGGTGCACCATGAAAATTCTGCCTCATTTGTTTTCTTATTTATATACCAGAATGCGCAAGGTTTGCATCAGTAGAGAAATGCTGTGTTAGCCAACAGCGGTTCTTTGACAGGCATTTTAGTATTTTCTTGTTAAGAACTAATGCATACTTAAAAGTTGTACAGCCTAAAAAAATCAATGTATTCTACCTTTCCATAGTCCCTGCCATTTTTTTGGTGAACACAATCTTTCTCTTGAATGTTTTTCTTTACAAAATGAGAATAATATGATCCATTCAGTGAAGTCCCAATATTACATGTAAGTACTTAAATACAAATATAACTAAAATTAAGCAATTTTGATTCTGTAAACAATTTGCAAGTATTTGCAGGTAAGTGATTTATTGACTGCAATTCCACAAGGGAGAAAGCAGCGCAAAATGATTAGGCTGAGCTGTCAAACAAAAAAAAAGGTCAAAAATTATTGCTGTCTTCTATTAACACTGTCCCCTATTAAGTATTACAACTACTACTGTCAATGAAGTATCACTTGAAGATGAAATATGGCTTAATCTTAACGATTTTCTTCATTGCTCAGCAATGAAATTATAAGATTAAATGTTTTCTGTAAATCTACATTTTACTAGGTGTTACTTACATAACACTTTTTGATGAAAGCCTCAAAAAGCATGAAATGGACTAGCTTGTGCACATAAGCCATATACTACAGCAGAATCTTCTGTGAGCATTCTAGAATCTGTAACTAAAAAAATAAATATAGCCTTTCTACTACCATGGAACCTTTTACCTGATGATTTGAGATGTGATTCAAAGATCCCCTCTATTGAAAAAACCCAGTAATACAAATTTTAATTGACAGAAGTGCAAAAGTGGTACAGATATGAAATAATCATTTAACGAGAAAGGTGCAAGCCATTTTACTATTAATTTCAATTCATGCTCATCAATTTTTCAACAGACTTACTGTGTCACACAAGAACCTCTCATAATTTTCTTACATTAGTATCATAAATTCAATGAAGGATACGATCATTTCCTTTGAACAGAGGCCTCCCTGTTATCATCTCAGCCATTATACAGCCCACAGACCAGATGTCAACTGAAAAAAAGGCCAGGAGGTACATTAAATTGCAGAATGCTTGTTCGTTTAAATGTGCATAAAGTTTAATTTAAAACATATTTTAAAGAAGTATAAAAATTACCTTTACAACCTGTTATAAAATAAATGTGTGCCTTGCCAAATATCATGAACAGCAAAGGTAGAACTACCAGACTTTCTAATGAGCAAACTGGAGATAATCTCATAATATGCAGAGTGAGTCTCTCAGTAACAGGCAGATGCATGTGGGAAGTAAATTTTCAATGCTTTCAAAAACTTCCACAGTTATCCCAGTGTTATTTGAATTCCCTCTGTCTGCCATTTTCCTCTGAGTGAGTCAGCACATCTTTGCAGGAACACAAGAACAGTGACCAAACTGTTACATCTGTATACATTTAAATAGTTTTTTTCCAATTACCTTGGCACTTTCTGTTACTCTCAGAAGATACATATATATACAACCACAAACTCACAACCACCACATGATTACCTGAAATTTATCTACAAGGAAATTTTGCATAATTATATCATCATTTTCACCTCTATTTTCCCACTCATTTCAGAATCAAGTGGTTGTTTATATATTGCCTAAATCAGTGAATGCTTTAGCTCTGTTAAGACACTTCTGAAGAGATGCTGACCTGTTTGAGTATAATGCATCCAGTTAAGTATGACCTCTGGAGCTCTGTACCACCTTGTAACCACATAACCAGTCATCTCACTGTCTGTATGCCTTGCCAATCCAAAATCCAGAATCTGTAGTGAAAGCACAAAGAATATCCTGATCAGACACTAGTTATCTAGTTCAGCCAGACTTTACAACTGTGGAAAATAAAAAAAAAACCAAACTGGAGCAATCTGCAGAGATTGGTTTATTTTTGTATCTTTGTCTCATTGAAGTGTCTTGTCCTTTTTTTAAAAATCAAGACAGAGGTAGAAAGGAGCTTTGCACAATTTTTTTTTTTAAGTTACATACTCCTATAGCAACACCAAAAGCTGCAAAGCCAGCAAAGAAAATAATAAATTAATCACTTATTAATTAAAAAGGTAATGGACACATTCAATGCAAAAAATTCCCTGACCACAGAATCACCATCATACAGCTAAAAAAACAGCGCCTGTCTAAGATGGTATCCATTGCTCTTATATCCCAGTTGGCACAATTATTCAAGGGTGTGTTCCAATAGTATTCTGAAGTAAGGAAGTATTGTTATTTCTGTTCTATGAGTAAATCATACAAAGGGAAGACTTCCTCTAGGTCACACTGAAAATCTGCAAGAAGAGTAAGGAATTATCATCGTTTAGTCCCATTGAGTTTTCCCAATCTCCAGTGTCAACTACAGAAAAACTTTTGTAAGAAATGCAAGATCAGTGCAATTTTTATAGGGTTATGCACAATTCAGCTTATTTCTAAGATTCTCAGATATTTATCTCTAGATACAGCAACGTGTACAGCAGCAAGATTAAAAGTGAATGTTATGGCCTTTTGTCAACTGCTACCAAGTTTGCCTTAAGAAAGCCCACCTGCATGGACCATTAAGAGATGGTGCCAAAAGATGGAGCCAATAGCAAGAAAATTCTGCTCCTGGAAAGACAATCAGTTTGTATTTATCAGAAAATCCATGCTTCTAACAAGAAGCATGGGGCTTGAGCAAGTGAAGTCTGTTCAAGATGAATCACCGTCACCCACAGACAACCGAATATGCGGCTTTGCATGAACAGCCATTAGTTGCCATGTGTATCAGGTGTCACATGTACATTGACAGGGTAGAAGTTTTTACTAGGAGCACCTGGGTATTACTATACCAAAAGTGATGTTTTTGTAATGCTCTCTACAATTAAATATTCTAAAATATTTCAGGATAGTTTCATCATTCCCTGACAAACATTTTAAAATATTTCAGGATGATTTCATCATTCCCAGGCACTAACAGAAAGGAAAATTATATTTTCATTCATAGATTAAAAGTACAAAATGGTATGGGTTATCTTTATTGCCATACTTGAAATACCATTTCTGTATTTTCCCCATAACTGCTGATTACCAATCAATTAAAAAACAAGAATAGGATGCAAAGGGAGACATTTTTACCTTACCAATAAAATGTATTTGATTATGGCTGATTCTTTAGATGCTGAAGGTTTACTGAACTCAAAATATTTGCACTGTCAAAATACACTTTTATATATGACTTTCCAATTTATTCTACATATTCAGCACATATTGTTTACCCAGTAACATGGCAGGGAGGGTGGAAAGAAAATTAGAAGTTTTACATAACAGATCAAAATCCAGATGTGGTACCATCTATTCTGTCACAGTTTTTTAGGCATTTTCTCTACCAAGGCTTATGACATGTGGAGCTGGAAACAGCTAAAATATAATTTGGTTTTGTAGTTTTATAAAAGTAGAAAACACAGCAAGAATTTTTGTGTGCTCTGTTTTAACTTCATGTTTTATTTTCATTTACATATTCATTAAGCTCAGGAACAAGCATATCTTATTTGTACTTAATATTAACATGGTATCACTTCAACAACTATCTTCACATACCAATTTTCAGAACAAGATTGAAAATCCTTTTTATAATCAGTGAATGATGAAAGAAAGAGCAAATCCCTCTCAGCTCCTCAAGGATAGCTCTCCTTCGACTCAGCAAACTTAATTTTCCTAACTTTCTTGAGTAACGATAACAAAAATAACTTGTAACTTTGAGACTACAGAAAGGGCAGTTATTTCTCCTCATTCACCCTTTACTGTCACTTTTCCCATATCCATGTAGAACATCAGACAAGGGAGCCAGAAAGCTCATTGTGAAAAATAAAACTGAGACCCTATTAATTAGTTACCAATTCAAGAAACTGTCCCAACTTGGCTACAACCTCACTGCCACTGGAGCCTATGCAAGGGAAGCTGCTGAGTGCACAGATGGAGGGGAAAAGGCTGGGCTCTCACTGTCAGTGTGGTCCCATGCCTGCATAAACTAACTTTGAGAGTGTGCTCTCAGGGCAGGGTAACATCTGACCCGTTTCACCGAAATGGATGTATACAGGAGGAGTCAGCCCAACTCCTTCAGTGTTAGTAAAATCCTCACCCTGATATTTTTTATGCAGTTTTCAATGAGTTATAGTTTGTTTTCTGTTTGTCAGCTGAAGTTGCCTTTTGACAACCAGTAGTTCCTAGCTGCAAATTTGCACTTTTCTTCTGCATATGATATCAGAGCTTATGGTATGACCAGGGACATGGTAATTATGGCCTGAGAGTCAAGAAATGAAAACTAAAGCTTAATGCTACATTTCCTCCTTTTCGTTTCACAAAACTGTGTTCTGATACAGGATTGTTTCCCTCAGTTTATCTAAAAGATTAAAAATGCCCAGAGTAACAGAAAAAAATTGTGTTAAATAAGTAGATATTGATCAGGAGATCATATCACAAAAGAATGTCCTAGAGCTGGCCTGCATCTCAAAATGTAATTGCACAGCTGGGGGAAGACAAACGTACAATTGTTTTTTCTAGATTCTCTTTTTCCCCCCATCACCCTGGGGTCCACTCACTATTTGGTCAACTACAACCCAGAAGAAGACAATGGCTTTTTATGTGAGATAAGAAAACTCTGAAATCACAGAACCCTGAACATCCAGGTCAGTCTCAGAGCAAAAAGTTGTATTACAATAGCTACATGCAAGCATATAGTTTGTATGTTGTATGCTAAAAACCACTTTTGCAGTGTTGTATAACCTTTTATTTTATTTAATTAAGGGTGTGCTTCACAGTCTTTGATCTTCTGGATCTTTCACCAGGTACAGTTAGATTTTTCTATTTATTCAAAGCTGAAATTCTCACATAACTGAACCACTCCCATAAAGTCTTGTGTCTCTTTTAGGGAAGAAACCTTGGCCATAAGATCTAAATGTTACACATCTAGACCCAAAAGCACCCATTCTAATTCACGGTTGTTTTCTGAGGATGTATAGGCCAATTCTGATTCAATTCAAGCACTGGATAGAAGATATGGCTCGATTTTGTAATTAAATGAAAAACCCTGACTGGCCTTTGAGATTGCTGGAGCTGAGAGAAGATAGGTGACAAAAGCAATTCTGAAAATTAATAAAAAATTAAATACAAGAATAGAGTTAACTGAGGACTGGAAGCAGTCTGGGGCTACTACGGTTGCACTCACCAGAATAAGCTATATTCTTAAAATACACAGTGTTGAGTACTACAGAATCCTACTTCATAATAAATATTTGGCTTTTTTATAACAAAGTCATTCTACACAGTCAAATAGATGCATTTTTGCTAGATCATGGTACATTGCATAATTATTACTGAAGTACAAATATTATCTACTCTAACAGGCTTTGGAAGATTTCCAGTACATGCCAGAAACTGCAACCAAAACTGGTCAGGTTTAGTATTTTAGCTCAATGATTCAGAATGAGGCTTGGTGTGACAAATATTGCAAAGGTGAAGAATTACTACTGCAGATGGACTCTACTGACAACATTTCCAAGGAAGTGGCAACACCTACACTTCAGAACAGATAACTTCCTGCAACAGGTGCTACAGCCCTGGTCTCCAAGGGTGAATGCCTGCTAAGCCCAGTTTCCATACTGGAAAGGGGTGTGGGCGTGCACTGTCCTTCTAACCCATCTTTGGAGGAAAGCCCTGATGGGTAGGACAAAGGGAGGCATGCTGCATACCAGTACTTGTCCTACTCCAGAGAAGCAACAACCGGGTAAGACAAAAAATGCCATCAAAGGCACCTCTTTGCAGTGTAGCAGCAGAAACAGCTAATAGGTGAACTACAAGAGACTGAATTCAGAATTGTCTCCCTTTAATGAATTTTTTTCTTACTACTTCAGTTAAGAGCAAAAATGAAGCAGAAATTATATATTTCTGCTACAAAATACACTGAAGCCTACATGCAATTGATACTGCTGATAGTTGTAACAATGCAGAAGAAAACACTTTCAAAGAAATAAGATATTCTCGTTCACAGTGAGCAGTATGTGATTCCTTTCATGCTTCCCTGAAGTGATTAGCTGCAACATATCATAAACACTGTTCTCCATTACAGCTCTTATCTGACTGCAACCATCAATGATTTTTTCCTGAAAAGTACTTTTAGTTGAGTCACTGCATAAAAAATATACCAGTATGCATTGCAACATACACATTATACAGGAAAAGGGTTACTATTACTGACATGCACCTTCCCTTGGTGTGGGCAAACAGCTGTAGCATGGTCTGCTGTCAACACCAAACCCACAGGAGCAGTTTCAGCTCTTACACTGCCTGTCACCCCCCTGGAGAGACTCAAGTCAGCAACCACTCTAATGATGTCATGAATGTAATAACCTGTGGCACTGATTTCCTTATCAGAAATCCTCTACATCCTGGAGATGACCCTGATCTCTCCCCTGCTAGCACTGGGTACAAGCTTCCTGGAACATCCTGTCTGGACTAGATGTTTTCAGCTGAGACATCCTGGGCAAAGCCTCTAACTTCAGGCACAGCCACTTCTTGTGCTTGATTCCAGAATGATCTAAGAAATTGGGTTATTATGCTGTTATTCTGAATTGCACATTTGTGTCAGTCAAGGACATACAAATGGGGGATAAATAGATTCTCACTATTTAGGGTTTTATTTCTTAAACAAGTATTTAATTATTATGGTGATAATATATTGCAAGTCAGACAGATGGGAAAAATACTTGTGCGGAGAAGTGTTTCATAATTTTTTTTCCGAGTTAGTTACCATTGCCCATCTAATCCTTTTCCATTTCTTTTTCCGGTGTTTCCCTGTTTCTCCATGACTCCTCAAAGCCTATGCACTAAAAGCCTGGCCCATTACTGAGACCAGCTAGCATGTCTACAACTGATGTCTTCTGTCTTCTAATACATCTGACTGCTTTTTCAAATAAACATACCTTACCTTCAATTCACAGTCTTCATTTACTGCCAAGTTTCCAGGCTTTAGGTCCTGTAACCAGATTTCAAATGGATGTGATTTTTTTTTTATTTTACAGCAAGCACAATAAAGCACTCTTTCCTGCTTTCTTTGTGTCTTTCTTTCTTTCTGGTTTTATAGCTTTCACGTAACTATTTTGCACAGCAACAGGTAAAACAATGTCATAGCAAATCACACAAACAAGGACACAGTTTGCATCTATTTGGCTTTTTTCTAGTATATTTCTTCCCCCAGAAAAATCAACTATTTTTTTCTGCTATAAGTCAGGAAAACACTTGCCAGTGAAGCAGGTCACTCATCTTTCTTTCTGTGAGTGGGGTTTGACCATAAATTTGCTGCATTTAATACTAATACCACAAAGTTAACAATTCACATATATATTTCTGGATTGTCCATATTGCATATCAATATATACTTTATAAAGTTTGCATACCCTGATAGACTTAGAAGGATTACTGAAGGAATCAAACGAGATTTTATGTGAAATCCTATGCTCTCTTCTGTGGGAAAATCAGGTTCCTAACAAAGTCCATTGAACTGCAACATTAAAAAAGTATTCCCTTAAGTCTCTTTAGCTACTGTAGGGACTTCTAATGATCTTCAGAAGTTGTTCAGTTTAGCAAAAGGGAAGTGTACTGGCAATGACTAAGATGATATTGCAACAGCAGTGACTCAGATGTACGGACTTAGAAAGGAATTTTCCTTCAGCTTTTTCAAACCTTTGTTTGATACACTTTAGCACAAGATGTTTAAAAGTATCTTGTCTCTAAACCTTTTACCAGGCATCCGCCTGTTTTATACAAAGATGTTTCAAGATCAGAGGGGCCTGGGAGTGAAACAATTTGGTGCAAAGAATCTAATGAAACCAGTAAGTTCAAGGGCCATCAAGAGGGAGATTAGAAAAAGACTAAGCAATGGTAAATTTGGACCATGATCACAGCAGTTGCAAAAATAAAAATATAATTATATTATATTATTTTGTCAGTTTGCATAGTTTCCATGTCCAGCTTAAAGGTGCTTTACAATGTACACTTCCTATGGTGCTCCTGATATTTTATTACAAATGGACAATTTCTACTATTCTGATGCAGTTTTGGGGGAAGACATGCTGCTTGGTACCACGTGAGCATCATTCAGAACTACTTCACAGTACAAAATGATTTTAAGCAGACTTTAGACACAGAAAGAATTCAGAAATAATCAAATTTCTAATTTATTGCAATGAAAATTTGAGGTTCTCAAGGCTTTAAAAGTTTGGACAATTTTTTCAGTTTCTATGGTTCCTCCCCCCTCAGCTTTGAACACTAACATGATGTTTAAAGAAAATCTAAATATTGTTTTTAGAAGTTTAATCTTCATTAAAACAAACAAACAGACAGAAAAGGCTCTTATCCATCTCAATTTAGACACTTGTGGGGACTTACAACTCAACTTCACAAAGTAACTTAAGAAATCCAAATTGAAGCTGTATTACACTGATGTAGCCATGCCATCTTTTGTTCTTATTGAAGAAGAAACCAAAAGCTTATACACAAACAAACATCACTCACATTATCAAAATATAAACATCTGTAGTGTTGTTTCCACTTACCCTGTGAATTATGCCTGATGAGTGAATATACTGTAAAAAGAGAAAGTATTAGTTATTCATGAAGTCCCAACTTTAAGAACTTGCCTAGGGTAGAGGAGAAAGTACTTTTTCACAGTGCTAAAGTAAATTGAAATTATAAAATATCTACTTATTGCACAGATCTTTTTAGCTATGGTTTTAATGTTCACATAATTAAACTAGCATTCTGCCCTTTCCCTCCCCCAATAACAAGAAACTACTAAATCAGTGTGAGTGCTGCAATAGATCATATAGCTTTTTCTAAGTCCTCCCATACATAGAATGCCATTTTCAGTTAATTTTTGGCATGTATATATATATGTATCAGAAATGTTCTCTTGCAATAGATGTCTCTGCTGTGCCATTGTAATTTAGATTCATATGCTTCAGCAGCACTGACTTTTAAGAGATCATTAAGACCGGGATTAAGGCCAGTCAAGGTCTTATCTGAGAATTCTCACTACATGCTTCAGTATTTCCCCAATGAAACATGGAAAGGTCAAGGTACAAGACGTTCTCCTTTACTTGAATACTTTCATCATCCTTTCAGTGACCTATTTAAGGGCTCACAAAAGCCAAACCAACAAACTGGACTCCCAGGACTAGTTCTGGGAAGACGCCTGATCAACTACATGATGTTGGAACGCATGATTGTCACCAAATGCTCTCCACTGAGGTATGCAGTTCCTCTCACCAGCTGAATGATGTCCTAGAAGAGACTATTTTCATCATGGATAATAAAGGGAGGCTCTAGTAACTAGTTCAGACATAGGCATCTCTTGCAAGGATAGAAATGCAGCAAGTTGTCCTGAACTGAGGACGTGGTTTCCAAGAGCGGTCTGTGAGGTGCTATTACTGTTCACTTCAGGTGTGGGAAACTGATCTGAAAACCCTGCAGCCCACACTACTGCTGGCAGCTCATAGTACTGACACTAATCAACATAAGAACAATAAAAGCTTTTAAATAAAAAAACTGCAGAAAAGATGGATGAGGTGCACCTGGAGAATTTTCATTTTATTCCACCCTGAAGAATGGGACAACAACTGGGAAAAGAATTACTGGGAACCAACTGTCAGAGCCAGGAAAGAGCAGCCACGGACAGTCAGCATGGCATCACGGAAATACACAGAAGGAAGGAACTTTGCAGGATAACTGCAAAGCAGCCATAGCCCTAGCAATGACCATCTTCCTTCCCAGCAGCCCTCAAAAAAGGCAATTAACCTTGTGAATGTAACAGTCCCTCTGCAAAGGGGTCCTTGTAATCCAACTGATGAGGGGACCAGGGAAAAGAAAACAAAGCTACAAAGCCAACTTCTACAGTCAGATCCAATGTGCATTTCAGACTTAGATTTTGAACTTAAACAAAACCCATAGAACCTAAGCAACACAAGATCTGTGTTTAAGATGCCAAGTTTTTAAAGCAGTGACTGAAAAAACTAAAACCTCTGACAGTTTCTTTTTCCTCTCTTACACTTGACACGATGCACCAAATGTGGTCTCACAGGTTCTGAAAAGAGGGGGGAAAAGAAATCAAAACCAATTCCCTTAACCCTGTGGCTACAACTTTACCAATCCAGCCTAGAACGTGGTAGGGCCCTGTTGCTGCACAGTCACACTGATTGCTGTGCCAGAGCCCAGGCAGGTCTTGGCATCTGTGGTAGACCAGTTCCTGCTACATATCACTTGCAGATTAGGCATGGTTTAACATAACCCATAGGAAATGCCAAAGCCCTTCCCAGGATTTCCTGGGGCAAACACAAGGGGTTGAGGGCACATGGCTGTTCCCAATAATGTAGTCTATAAAAACACTACAGCAAACAAAAAAACTACGAAATGTTGTATCTGTCATGGATGTGCATAAAAGTGGACTGGGATGGGAGGAAGAGGAAGTCTATCAATGGTACATGGAGACCAGAGAGGATACAAGCTTTTTTTTTTTAAGAAATGTACCTGTAAGTAGCTAGATTCCCAAGAAATTAAGAAAAAGAAGTCTTCTGCCATAGCTGTCTTGATCAAGGATATCACAATATCTCCTTGCATTCTAAATTATTCCAGTGTCTTCTAACTGAAGCTTCTTTATTTTCCAGTGCAGACGCTTAAAGTATTCTATAGGCTGTTTTCTCTGATAAAACTGTACATAGTAGGAAATAACTGGTTATTCTGCACCAAAGACCATGGCACGTAGAAACAGGAATTCAAAGGTCTGAACCCTTCAGAGTTTTAAAGTACATCTCACTTGTTTGGGGTGGAAGAGCGTGATTTTGGTGGCGTTCTTACCCCACTGAAGATTTTATGTGTGTTCACAGCACCAAAATCATGTTAGCACTTTGGGGAGGGTTCCTATTTTCTAAACACTCCTCTTAATATGCTACTGAGATTACATGAAACAGCATTTATTCCTGATGCTAATGTACACATCAGCCTTTCTGTAAGCTGAAATACTGATGCTGTGTTGCAGCATTTCTTTAACAACAGCAGTATTTTTGTAACTGCATTTTATTGTCTCCTGGCAGGTAGCAGCACTGGAACTATACCAGACTTCATTCAGAAAATTTTCCATTTCTGTTCAATAACCTTCTGAAATGGGATCCTGTTCTTACTGATTCTCCTCATTAAATTAGCCATTTATTGACAGCTTTTTCATTCTTAACATGGCAAAAAGATCCAGACCAGAGCAGACATACCCTTCACAATGTTATTACCACTTCACATGAAAAATATTTGATTCAAGAACCCAGTTAACATGAGGGAAGTGCCTTGGAGCACTATGCATTATCCTAAAGACAATTTTTGGTAGTATACATAAATCCTGGCATGCAAAGCTCAGATTGTGCTAGGAAGCCATCCAACAGTCATCTAAATTTTAAGCATTCTTGTCTGTATATGTAATCTCTACACAAAATAAAAAGCTAATCAAAAGGGAATTAGAAAAGACTCAGGAGAAAGTGTTCTAGGCAACATGTAAAATGAAAATGAAGAGCAACTTGGCAGGGAAAGAAAAACAGAAGAGGAAATGAGGGAGAGGGGGAAGGGAAAAGAGAGAAGCAGAAAAAGATCAGCATAAATGTGAACAAAAGGCAGTAAATATTGATGAGAAAAGAACTGGAGCAGGTAAATCTTATCATTAAGTATGACAAGGGAAGTTCGAACAGGTATTTTTATGGCCCAAGAATTGTCTGTTCCTTCTCAAACTCTGTATGAATAAAGCAAGAGGACTGACAGCCACCTCCCCAGATCCCTATAAACGGGAACCCAGCTGGCATTCCTGCAGAAAAGGGACCCAAGACTGAAAGTGCTGGAACCTCCAGCTGCTTTCCACCTACACACAGACACTTATGTTTAGCTTGCCTTCTGTACTCTTTGACAATACACAGCTTTTCTGTCAAAGAAACAAACAAAGAAATTAAAGTCCTTCCAAGTTGCAAGCTCATACTTATATAAAATTTAATGCCAGAGTAGGGTCTGACTAGTAAACAAAGGAGAAGCATATTACTGTTTCTAAGTGGTAAATTGTGATAAATTACAAAGCTCGCTGAAGAAAGGAAATTAATATTTCATTCTCTGTAGAAAGAAGACAGTAAAATGGTAAGAACTGATAAGCAAAGACCTCTAGAAGTTTGCAGAGCAAAGGTTGAGGGCTTGATACAAATCTTCCTGAACTCAGCATGAACTTTCTATTGACCTCAATCTATACATATTTTTTAAAATCAATCCTGTTGAGCATTTTGGTATACAACCAATCCAGAACCAGTCTACAGGTAGAATGCAGAAACAAAGCCTGTGAGGAACCAACCCATGGGCTTAGCAGAAATCTCTCTTATGCCTTTACAATGCATCAGTCATGCAGAGTTTTCTTTACATGCATTTAACTGTCACATGTAAATAGGTTGTTATAGTGAATATGCAATGTGACAAAAGTGACGAACTGCCTTCTTGCCTTGACCAGACATAAATTGAGATACCATAAATTTCTTTATATTTTACACTAAGGGCAAATGCATATTGCAGGTTACATCAGTAACACAAAAAATCCCACCAAAATAGAGTCCATCAAAGTTAAAAGGTGGAAAAAAAAAAAGGCATTTTACAAATGCAAGCTTAAGCTTGGGAAGCTGAAAGAGTTTTACTGCAAAGATCTACAGGGTAGCATAGTCCTCAGGTGTTGCAAGCATTTTTCCCTTACAATGCTTCAACTAAACTCTATCTAAGTGTATGTTTGTTCTCCCTGCCCTGCCAGAAAAGCAATCTAAGTAAATAAAGATGGGCTGTCTTTAATCCAGATACGGTAGACCTTAAAAAGTACAAGATTTTTCACTTGAAGCTTGGCAAACCCTTTCTAAAACAGCTAATTTACAGATACCTGTAAAAGAGTAAAGAAATTACTGACTCATTCTCATTCTCTTCTTTCTCTGCATGCCAGCAACACTGCTTTCAGTTTAACACAATTCCTAGCACAGACAGAGACACAAGAATGTTCCTCAAGCACTGGACCACTCCTATTTCTTAAAAATATTTCCAGGTAGGTGTATATTTCTGGCTGGATTAATTGGTTCAAGAAGAATCCAAAATTTAATGGAACAGATACAGTAAAGACTGTTCTTCAATGTTTGCTGTGCAATAAGAAATGACAAAACAGCTGAATAATATCTCCAACGGGTAATTTTGAGGTAAGTACATTTGTGCTCTCAAAAAATACGTGGGAAGAGACAAAATATTCAGGCAAACCACTTCCTATAGAAGATGTAACACAGTTACAGAGATCAGAGATCCTGCTCTAGTGTGGAGTTCCTCCCACAGGAGACAGTCCTTCACGAACTGCTCCACCACGGGTCCCCCGCGGGCCACAGGTCTTGCCACAAAACCTGCCAGGAGCCTGCTCCAACACAGGCTTTCTGTGGGCTACAGCTTCATTTAGGGCACATCCCTGTGTCCCAGCGGGATCCTCCATAGGCTGCTGTGTGGATATCCGTTCTGTCATGGTGTTCCATGGGTTCCAGGGGAACATCCTGTGCCACCACAGTCTTCGCCATTGGCTGGGGAATCTCTGCTCCTGGAGATGCACCTGGAGCATCTTCTCCTCCTCTTTCCTCACTGACCTTGGTGCCTGCAGGGCCGTTTCTCATTTTCTCGCTCCCCTCCCACAGCTGCTGCACAGCATTTTTTTACCCCTCCTTAAATCCGTTACCACAGAGGTGCCATGAACATCCCCGATGGGCTCAGCTTTAGGCATCAGCAGGACTGTCTTGGAGCCCTCTGGAACTGACTGTTCAACATGGAGGCAGTTCCTGCTGTCTTATCCCAGAAGCCACACCTGCAGCCTCCACTCCACTAACAAACAAACCCTACCACACAAACCCAATACATCCTCTTAAATTCCTGCTCTGTTTTCTTCCTATGTATGTCAACCATGCGCAGTTGCTCCACTTGCTTTCCATATTTACTGATCCAACAGACTTCAGTGTCAGCCTTTGGGGCTCACAAGCTCTGCTCTGTTAACCTCTGTCAGATAATGTATGTCACTAGGACCAAACTATGTTTCTAAGCCATTTCACTGAAATTAAATTAATTATTCATCCTTTCCACTACACTCAACTTAAGCTAATTATTTACAGTTCATATATTTCTTGCCTGTAACGTTACTGCAAATGATGTTTTTCATCTTTGGTGAGTAGCATGCCTCTCCTGGAAATCAGCTTCCCAGACAGTTACCTGCAACCAAACAGACCACTCCACTTATATGGTCCTTGAGAGAACACTTACTAGAACATAGGTTTGTAACTAGGGAACCAATTACAAACCTGAAATCATAACTCCACATTCAAAGTCCAGATTGGAGGTGAATTCCCACTAGTTTAAATAAAACCAATTTCCTCAAACCTGGCTTCAGTTTCTGCATTTGTAAAATGGGAATTGGACCACTTAAATGCACAACTGTAGAATACAAAGGAAAATTACTTACTGTATGTAAAAGGCTATGTGAGCAAAAATCTAGTAAAATAAGAACACAAAATCCAAGGTAGGGTCAAAGAGAAATCAATAATGCAGGACTCAACAACAAAGTATATTTATTAAGTTTTGTGATAGGAGTAAAAAAATTTACGTAACCTTCTGGATCTTTCAAGTACTGAGAGACAACGGAATCATGGGCTTGCTGCTCCTGATGTTCCTGTCCAGGCATAGCACGTTGTCCTGCTATATTAATTATATTTTAATAGTGTTTGATAATGCAAATATAGATCTGGATGAATCAGCATTCTGATGGATGTGCTAGACTTTCCTGTATCAAAATCAGTTCTGTATTTCCACTGCACAAGCACATCTCTATGCTGACCTCACTTATCTCTGTATGAGCACAGAGGAAAGCCCACCCTTATGTTGTTTGTTGCAGGCAGAGGACCATAAGACCAAAATTGTGCCAGCAGCAGCCAAGGAATGACATTCCGTTTCAGACAGTGCTGTTCCACAGCCTCCTTACACCCTGTGTCTCTAGAGAGCAAAGGGAATTAAGCAGCCATCACTGCAGGAGAGCCTGGCTGAAGCCTGCAGAACCAGGTCAAGGTTTCTCTTCTCTTGGATTGTGTCACCAAAAGAAAAAAAAAGTAATAAGGAAGTAGTAGCCTTTTCACAATCAGCCGCTGTGTACACCCAAAAAGCAAACCCTGTAATTTAAGAACTATAGTACTAATTTAGACCCAGAATCATTTTCACATCACATTAATATACATTATAGATATCTTCTTTTTGTGTTGTATGATATGAACTTCAACAATCACAACCAGATTTTTAAAAGTCAAACAGAGGAAAAAAGGAGTAGCATTAATAAACAGTATTTAGCAAATCATGAGGAAGAAAAACAAAGTAGACGATAGCTAATATTTTTAGAATCGTTCTTGTGAGAGTCAGTGAAATTCAAGATTATGTTGTTTTGCTATAGTTATAAGCTCTGCAGTCCACAAAAGTATAAGAGAGATGAAGATAAACATTATTTCTGAGAAGGAGTAGGGGATTAACAGGCTTACAGTCAGGGTCATTATCTGGAAAAAAAAAAGAAAAAAAAAGAGAGATCTAAGGTAAAAGATACCTTAGGGATTATATCTGGTTATACTTTTTGTTCAAGTATAAGAAAATGATGCAATGAAATTATTATTCTTCCCAAGATACCATGCTGCAGCTAAGTCAAAACTTACTGGAAGAGCTACAAGATGAAGTGTTCCTACACAGTTCAAAACTAGACAAATCTGAATGGTCACTTGCAGTCTTTTATGAATCCTTTCCTAATTTCAGAGTGTAAAATGTCAGCACATAACAAAAACAGGTTCTAGAAGGCAAGATCAAGCAAAGGTGGCAGGAGGCCTGCATGGTGAATGTAGAATTGCTAGGGAAACTGAAAACATGAAAAAGAAGTGGACATAAGGTGGAAGCAGAATCAGGTCATCCAGCTGGAATGTGGAGACACTGTCCAAGTGTGCAGAGATGGAATTTGGAAAGGTGAAGTCCACTTGGTCCTGAACCTGGTAAGGGACCTGAAGGTTAACATGAAGGGCTTCTACATGCAAATCAGGAGGAAAAAAAAAACAGTGAAAACACAGGCAATGGCACAAGGGGCATGGAAAAAACCCCTAAGGTACTCAATATGTCTCCTTTCCATCCATCTTTACTAGTAATACTTTCCAGTGATTTTGGGGACCTATGATTTGGCAAAGTCTGGAGCAAGGAAAACTCAGCCTCAGTGGAGGAGGATCAGATTAGGGAACATCTAAACACACACAAATTTAACATTTAAATACCCTGATGGGATGCAGTCATGAATTCTAAGACAAGTTGGACAATGTCATTGTGAGGTCACTTAATAATATGGTAATTAGGAGATGCTCCTTATGATGGTAAGAAAGCAAATATTGCTCATGTCTTCAAAAGGCTAAGGAAGAAGAGGATCAGTCAGCCACACCTCATTGTCTGGGAATGTAATAAGCAAGTAATTCTGGAAACCATTTCCAATGGTTAGAAGAATAAAAAGCTGAGCAACAGTAGTCAGCATGGGTTTACAAAAGGGAAAATCACACCTCGTTATCCCATTAATCTTCTATGATAAGACGACTGGCTTGGTGGATGATGGGAGGGCAGTCAATGCTGTTTACCTTGACTCAAGCAAGGCTTTTGAAACTCTCTCATAACACCTTAAGAGATAGGGGAATATGAGTTAGATTAATGAACAGTGACTGAACTGTCTTGATCAAAGGGTTGTGATCAGTGGCAGGAAGTCCAGTTGGAGGCCCATCACTAGCCCTGGTCCCCTTAGGGCCAGTACTAAAGTTAGTCCTGTTTAGCATCTTCATGACTGACGTAGATGATGGGACAGAGTGCTCCCTCACCAAAGGATGCAGAACTGAGAAGAATGTTCACACACCAGATGGTTGTGCTGCTGTTTAGCAAGACCTCCACAGGCTGAAGAAATGGGCCAACAGGAACCCACCAAAGTTCAACAAAATTCAGTACCTGGGAAGGAATAATCTCAGGAGCCAAACAAGGCTGGGGGTTGACCAGCTTGGCAGAAAAGGACCTAAAGGTACTAAGTTGAATGTGAGCAACGTGCCGTTGCAGCAAAGACAACCAAAAGCCTCATGCACTAGGCAGAGGATTGCCAGCAACTTTAGGTAGGTGATCCTTCCCCTTTTTTCAGCTCTAGTGAGACACACCTGGAGTGCTGTGTTCAGCTTTGGTCTTTCCAATTAAAGAGAGACACTGAACCAAATCCAATGAAGCTTCATGACGATGATTATGTGACTGAAGCATCTAATGTAAGAGGAGAAACTGAGACAGCCAGGATTGTTTAGTTAGAAAATCATATTTTCTATGCATTCTTTTCCTATATAAGGTGAGAAAAATTTTATCTTGCTATCAAATTATAAATATTTATAGCTTTCCATAATGGTTTGCTAGGAAAAAAGACTTTGAACATCAAAATAACAGTAGAAGTGGCAAACCTTTAAGCCTTTCAACATCTGATATACCAGGAATTGGATTCGGTCTTCAGTTAGTTTCTCATGCTTCATTATCTTACTCAAATCTGTTCCCATAAATGGCATGACGAGGTAGCTTAAAACAGAACACAAAAAAAGAAAGCAAAACCAAACAGATCAACTTGATTAATTTGTCATATAAATTGAAACATAATTGTATGTTATAGTTCAATGACAATATTAAATTATAGATTGTTCCATTTACCAAACAGTTCCTTTATCATCCCCCTGCCCTTCAAGTTTCTCCATGTTTATCTGATTGTCATGAAAGGGTATTGCCCAACCCTGTCACCAATTACAGAAAGTTGCTAGTTATCAGGAGAGTGCAGACTCTGAACTAGCTTAGAAAGAAACTAACAAGAGCTTTGTGATATTTCAAAGACAGCTACACAGAAAACAGACATTCATGCAACACCATGTCTCTCACAATCAAGATCATAGCCTTGAACTCGCAGTAACCAAGGTGCCTAGGTGGTTCATTCAAACAGACAAGGCCAGATGTAACAGAAATAAAGTTGATCAAATTAGGAGGCAATAATAACTGTCATTAATTTTCATCTGGGATCATAAACTGGGATATTCAATACGTCATAATGGTAAGGGACACCAGCAACTGAAAGCTCCAGAATGCCAAGCTGATATTTCATAGCTAATCTTCACTTAAGATCTAAACCTGTTCTTCACATTACATGTAGTAAACTCATCCTTCAGAGTTTCTGAACACAGGCAGAGCCAATCACATTTGGCACCTGAGGATACAGTAATCAGTTTTCCTCTTCTGATGAGGACAAGCAGATGCATTTTCATGAAGGGAAGAATTAGATATGATTGTTGTTTCATAGCTACAGATTTTATTATTTAGATCTAAATGGGTTTCTTCTAGTTAAAATATGCAAATTATAATTCTGATTTCTACTATTAAACCTGCATGAAAAGTGCATTTATTCTACTAGAAATGCAGCTATAAAACAAAAGAGAGATTGACTATAAAGACACTGATTTAGTCACTAGGAATTATAGGTAGCATTTCCAACATGTCCTAGGTACCAAGCATTTTTTTCCCACGACTTTGGGGATCAGGACTCAGGCTCCCAGTCCCAGCATTCACCGACAAGTTCACTAACCTTTGGATACAAAGGATGAGCAATTTAATTCTGTGACTATATAAGGGCAGTGTAAACATAGAGGAGGGAACATTTCGTATCTCCCTCCCAGAATAACACACAAAATGTTTCCCATCAACAAACCAAGTGCCTTTGAAAATGGAGTTCAGCTTCTTTGTTCATGTTCCTGTCTGTTCAGCCTGGAGGAGACTGAGGGGAGACCTCATTGCAGTCTACAACTTCCCTGTGAGGAGAAGAGGAGGAGCAGACTCTGATCTCTGTGGTGATCAGTGACAGGAACTGAGGGAATGTCTCAGGGGAGATATAGATTAGATATTAGAAAAAGGTTCCAGAGGATGGTTGGGCACTGGAACAGGCTCCCCAGGGAAGTGGTCACAGCACCAAGCCTGGTAGAGTTCAAGAAGCATTTGGTTGATACTCTCAGGCACATGGTGTGACTCCTGAGAATGGTCCTGTGCAGGGCTAAGGGTTGTGATTTGTGTGAATAGACAAAGTTTAAACCAATATATAATCATTAGGCACTGTAAAGAGCAGGAAGAGAAGAAGAAATAAGACTGTAGTTTTACATATGCACAATTTGCTATGTTTACAAAGTGATGACTTCAAATCTCTTACAGTCAAATAGAGAGAAGTCTAGGTGGGTCGAAAAATAACCAAAATGTAAGAGAGGAAAAATCCACTTCTTTTTGAGTTTGAAAGTTCAAACTGGAGTAATGATTTATAAACAACATATTGGAATAGGACAACAATGGGATCAAACACTACAAACTCACTTTCAGCATTTTGTCTATTACTTAAAACTTTGCAATCTTATTTTTATTATTATTAAAAATATATTTACAATCCACAGTTGGAGTCCTTGAATAATCTGAGGAGGTTAGGCACAAGATTAGTAGTTCACTTCAACGAGAAATTGATGCCTAATGCATTTATGTTTCTGTAAGTTTCATTTAAAGCTCAAATTCTTACAAAATAAGGAGCACAATGTGTATGATACAAGCATGGACAATGCAAGGAATAGCAATGAAGGGGGTGAACAGCAGTTGGTAGAAAAGGACTTAAATTGATTTATGCACTTCTGATTCAGTACACCATTTCAATAAACCGAACGTTTAAACCTGAAGGAATTTCAATGCAAACATGAGCAGGGAAAGGACTGTTTCTTCATAAAGTAAGCAAGACTTTGCCTTCAATCTTTGTTAATACAATCTTTGTTGACTGGTAGAGCAGAGGAGCAGGAGAGAAGAATGGCAGATTAAGGAGGAACATGCTCGCCTTTAGACAGGAGGACTAGAAGTCAGCTAAGAAACCTCAAGTGTCAGACAAGATCAACCTTAGTGACTGGCTCTGTGAAACCACACATCTTGTTTCTGCTGCTTCTACACACAGACCCACTTGAATTTGATCATTACAGAAGAAGTCACGAACATCTCATGACTAGTCATCAAAAAGAGAGTATCCCTCAAATGCCCTATTTAACCTTTAGTCACAAAAGCTGCTTCTTCACTTTTGTTTTAAATGTACACACATTTACCTCTGGCTCACCTCTAACAGTTCGCCCATGGGCCTGAAAGCAAATTTTGCCATAGACTCATTTGTTGCAATTTCAGTAATGAAAATATCTTTTCTACTTGACTTGCACCTCCAAAATTTGGAAGATGATTTTAGGGTCTCATTTAAAACACAGTGCTTCAATGCTAATCCATAAATGTGCATTCTATTACATATGTTACATAAAATGCTAGCACAATAGGCAATATGGACAACATTCCTTTTGGCTCAATGATCAATATGAACACACGCTCTATGTTTTCTGTACTTAATTTTCTACATTTTTCTGTCAGATAGCTTTCTTTGCTAAGATATAAATATGCAAGGTTGTTTTGGAAACATAGCTACATTAGATGAAATCCAGAACAGTTCTACAGGAAATCTACACTAAGCCTAACAGGACTTCTGAGTGCTGTTTATCTAATGACTCTAATTTATAAGAATTGCAGCAGGATCCACAAGTAAAATGGCAGACTTGCTACGCGTCTTGTGTCTGAGATGCTGCTAAAAAGTCAGGGAGATGTGGTAGAAGCAATCTGTATCTCTTGCTGTTTGGACCACTGGACTGGGAAAACATTCAGGGAGCACAACCGAGCACAGTGCAGATAATCACTAAAAAATTTAGCAGCATCAGCAGTTTTTAATTAATCCTTGAGTTAGGACAGACCCCACTGAGATGTGTAATGTAGTAGGCATCACTTTCAGCCTACCTGTTTGGGTTAAGAATTATCCTATCATTTGAGCAACCTGGGTCTTAGGGTAAAAAAATCAATACTTGAAAGGTGGATTAGGAAATACACCAAACTGCCAATTACTAAGGGCTGAAACAAGTATACACCCTGTAAGACAGGAAACTGGTTCTAATAACACCCTGAAACCCCCAGCCTACCAATCTGGAAGTTGCATGTAAGAGTCATATTAAGATGAAATTCAGAAAAAAAAGTCCATGAAGCAACAATTTTGAAATTCTCTGTTTGAAAAAGTAACAACCCTTCCTCACACACAGGCAACAATGCCCTGCTTCAAAATACAAACAACTCAGAACTTACAAGTCATTAAATTTCTCCAGTGTTACATCTGGTGTGAACACATCCAATATTCCAATGACCTAAAATGACAGAAAAAAAATTAATAACTGATTTAACATAATAAATCCTGGATCATCTAATAAGTGAAAAAATATAATCAAAAACTTTTCCACAAACATTAGCTACAGGTGTAAACATGGCAGAAAGAATACCTAAAGTAGTGCCTAGCAACACCAGGATTTGTTATGTGTTAAATTTTATAACTCTGCAGGCTTCTTGACCCTGTGATACAAAACCTAAAAAGTTCAGAGGCTAACAGTTTTATGTAAGGGGAGACAGCATTCTTAGCACTTTTACTACTGAAGTGTTGAAAACAAACCAGACAAATCAGTCCCTAACATGAAGCACCTATAAGTGCTCTTCACCTACCTGGGCCTGCTGCTTATCAATGAATAACACTTTAAATATCATCTAATTTCAGTAACAGGGTAATTTAGTACATAGACTACAATATATAATTGAGTATGAAGAAAAAACTAGAACTAAACTGCTTTTATAGGGGGTATAAATTAGCAAGAACTTTGTATGATTTACTGTGGCTTATACCTTAGGTTTTCCTTAAGAGCTTTTTTTGTCAAACAAAAGCATTCCATCACTCAACAGAGAAATAACAATCTAGTAAAACAGATTTTCCACCACAGATTTTCCTATTACTATGGTTTTCAGACAAACTATACAAACTGACTAAGTGCATTACTCTGACTGCCAATGCTTCTTTCAAACCCATTAAATACTAGAAAATTAAATATACAGAACTCAATGCTCCAAAAGAAGTAGTTGGAATTGTCTAAAGCCAGACTTCAGTTTTACATGTTGCTTAATCCAGGCAGTACCTAAACAGCACAGACTTTTAGAGGTGCTTCTTTTCTGCTTCTGCCCCTAATTCATGACCATTTCTGTCTGCTCAGAGGAAGCCTCCCAAGCCCCAGAGTGCTCATCGTGCAGGCTGCTGTGCCAGTGAGGTTGTGCAGGGGTTTGCTAGAAGGCAAGCTAAGAGATGAACAACCTTTATAATCTTGCTCAGCCCTTTCTCCATGGCCATACTGACATCAGATTATACATCAAAAACTATTGTCCAAAACAGATATCTTTATAAAAAAGAATGTGAAAGTAAAGAGAAGCATTAGCAGAAATGAAGGGAAGAAATGCAAAACTTTTATTATATTTCATTAAAGCAAAGCTTTAAATAAAAATCCCAACTGTGATGAAATTCTTATTGCACATATTTTTAGTCTTTCCACATTCAGGACAAACTACTACAGTTAACCTGGATATTATCAAAATGTCATAACGATGAACAAGGCAGAAAAGCTAATAAAGATGAAGGCGGAAAAGTACAACTCCCTTTCTTTGTAACCACATATATCCCTGAAAATAGTCGCTAATAATGTTTTCCTGAGGACTGTTATATGAAACCAATTAAAGAAGAATAACTCCCATAAAACAATAATTAAACCCACAGAGGATGTAGTTATTATTTGAAGTAATATCTTTAGTGCTAACATTATAATAACATTTTTTTTTTTTATGACAATTTTACATAAGGTTTTCCATTTCTCTGTGGAGGCAGGGAGAAAAAAGAGGGGAGCAGGACTACAAAGATGTACATGACAACAATAGAGCATAATGCAGCTCTACGGGCATTTCCTGAGGCAGCATGCGTACACACAGAGCATACACAGCCAGAAAAGTTGTGTTCTCTCCACATATTTAGGTATTGCAAAGAAGGAAGTTAACATTTTAGCAGTAATCTTATCCAATATGTATCTTTCCTTATCAAGCCCCATTTTCTCAGAAGTCTTGCTTGTTCTCCTTAAGCAGATATTTCTGTGCCCTCATCAGAAAATAACCCCCATCACATCTGAATGTAGCAGTGAAAGACACTTGGACACCACAATATAAAGAAGGGACCCAGAAGAGGATAAAATAGCGTGGCTGCTGTATCACATCCATCTGTGCACTAAGGCATTATGAGGTATCCTCTGTGAAACACAAGAGCATGAAGAATATGTTTCCATAAAGAACAAAACACCCCCCAAATACACTAATGAAGTTCACTAACATCTTACTGTGTATCCACTCAAGTAAACAGAGTTTCCAGTAGTTACTTAATGGTGCCTGATACACTTTTATTTCCGAGGTAAGGTTGCAAACTTATGGATACAAACTTATCACTGCTGCAAATCCTCTACAGTGAAGGATGCCACTGAGATGAATGCTCAGCTCCTGCTGAAGGGAATTTTAAATAATGAACCAGAAAGCACTTTTAACATGATGAGGATTTCACAAGACTTCTTTCCTTGCTTTACAAAGCAAGTTTTCTTAAAATCCTGAGATAGATTTTAGTATCCAAAATGGTAAGACATACCAATAGTTAATCAATTCCAAAATAAAAGCAAAGGACCCATTTCCTTTTCCTCAGTGATCTTTATTTAATAGCTGTGTTTTGGGATTATTTTCCTATACTGGAACAGAGTCATTTATATTTCCATTTAGACCAGAGATTTCTGGAGCTATATTAAGCACAAGGAGGTACAGGATAAAATAAATCCGCTGAGGAAGATACAACTGCAGCTACTTATTCAGGAAAAGGGAAGAACTGGACAAAGAGTAGGCAACTCCCTCTTTTATGATATCATGGAAAATCCTGTGTCTGTCTGAAATGCTCTCAAAGACAGTATTTGTAAAGAAACTTTATGATACTTAAGGATAATGTCCCAGCACAAAAGTAAGCCACCATAAACAATTACAAGAATCAATAATTTCTCATAGTGTTACCTATATGAAATATAACAGAGATACCTGCAAAACCTTCTATTGATGTATTTTTGGTGTTTATAAGCACAGTAACTGACAGCATCAGAGATGGAAGCCCAGCTGAGGAACGAATGCATGAAAAGCACTTGTGGAAACCAGCAGCAGCACTGTTTTTTCAGGGTCTTATTTTTACCCCCATTAACTCTACCAGAAAGCAATTTCTCAAATAAGTAAGACCACAGAAATGCACCTTATTTCCTACTGTAAATTTGACTGAAAAATAACCTGGATTTCTTCAGTCTGCACTGAAGTATCTTACTCGCTTTTGTCTGCAGAAGAGGGTATAATACTGTGTCTCTCCCACAGAATCACAGAACGGTTTGGATTGTAAGGGATGTTAAAGCTCATTTAGTTTTAACTCCCTGGCATGGGCAACGACACATTTCACTAGATCAGGTTGCTCAAAGCCCCATCCAACCTGGTGTTGAACACTTCCAGGGATGGAACTTCCTGGGCAACCTGTTCAAGTGCCTCACGACCCTCACAGTAAAGAATTTCTTCCTTATGTCTCCCCAGAACCCCCTCTTCTCCAGGCTCAACAACTCCAACCCTCTCAGCCTTTCTTCATAGGAGAGATGCTCCATGTTCCTGAAATGCAAAACCACAAAGCTACCTACCTACTGGTCTAACTTGTTTTCCTCAGGTATGCTTTTACTCAATATATTTGCTTTGAAGACAGTGGGAGGCAGGTGGCAGCATCTCCAGCCTTTCTTTAACCTACTGTGTTTATGTGTGTGTCCTCTGACCACCCTGACCAACTCTAACTACTGTCAACAAATAAACAACAATACATTGGTAAGGTGGTTTCTGCCCTTCCCTTCTCAGCTGCCTACTTTTCCAAATACTATTCCAATAGCGCAATGGCGAAGAGCTCCTCATCTCTGTCCCCCCATACTTTCATGCATTGGATTACTTGTATTCAAGGACTCAGCCACTACATTTCTGCAAACAAAATTTTCTGATGTAAGGAGCACTACATCAAGAAAAGACTCCAGTCTTGTATAAATTAATAAGTAAGGTAGGTTATGTCTCTCAATGTAGGTTATGTCTCTCATACAGTAAGTGCTGCTTTCTCTTGCATTTTATGCACGAAAACACAGTGAAGTTGAGTGGCTTTAGCACTCAGGCTACACATGCAAGTAGATATTTAAGAGAGAGCCTTGCTAGGGTGCACTGTACTACGTATTAAGCTGCATTAAATTTTCTGCAGGATTAGCTTCAACTTCATGTTCCTGCAGTGTTCTACATCATGGGCACCTGCATCCTTTTACTACATTAAGAACTCTCAAACTTTTTAAAATTTTAACTATCCATGCCAAAGCTTGCACCACAGTCACCATCTTTTCTTCACAGATTACTGATACATGACATGAGAGACTCTTCCTGATGGACCAAGACCTCCTTTCCTTTTCTCCTGCCAGTCAGCACACCAGCAGTCACAAGCTGTACCCACAAGCATCAGTACACTCTTCTTTCAAAGGACTCATATGTAATACCAGATAGGTTCAAATCCTGTAGACACTCATCTTTATCTCCAGATTGAATGGCAAACCAAAGAGAAGGTTTGGGTTTCAGTGCTGCTTTCCTTATTTTCATTTCATGAAATAAGCTAGTCAGTCTGCTTTATTAGTACCCAAGGCTAGGGTGCAAATAAATGGCTATCAGCTGAAGTCCAACCCACGTAAAACACCTGCTTATCACCTTTTCACATAAAACCATGTAAAACACCTTTTCACCAGGTTTGTGAAAATAAGCAGAAATTACAACAGATACCCCTACACTGATTTATTGGCTTTTGAGTACCAAAATAAAAGGACTCTAGTGTCCTGTTATCTTCCTATCTGTGCTAAGCTTTCAGCCTTCAGAGAAGCAGACAGGAGTGTTTCTTCCTTCCAAAATTTTGATAGCAATAAACTATCCAGTTATAACTGTATTGTTGCTTTCATAATGACCCATAAAGAAATTTGCCATCTCCAGACAGAATCCCTGAATTGCACTTTACTGGTATATGTGTACCCAAAGGATGTGAATTTTTAGCTGGTGCAGTTCTGGAGGACTTACTGCAGGAAACCTCTTCTAACACAGTGAGCTCTCATCTGTTAAGTCACCACTCATCTGCAACTCCCTTGTTTGTCTGATTCTCTACACTGCAGATGCTGTTGCTCCTCTAATGCTTATGTCAGGCTAGACGAACTGCAAAAGGTGACAGATTTAAGATTTTCTCAGGCAGGAACATAGAGTGACCCACTATTTTTTCTGGAACCAATTATTCCCCTGGTTTACACTGTGTAGGTATAAGTAAAAATTCTTTTCAAAATAAAGAATTAAAAACCAGCCCACCTAAAAGTGCATCATCCTCAAAAATGTAACTGTAGAGAGACAGACAATTTGGTGTCTGTTGGATATCCAATTCCTTCCAAAAGGGGGAAAAAACTACATGCTTCTCTTAATGCAAAACACACACTGGTCTTTAGATATGGGAATACACCAGAGAATAATTTCCACTCAGAGCAATGAATGAGAGCATAATATAGAGTACCTTTGAACAAATACTGCAGCGGCCTCTTACACACAGGGTTTCCAGGAAGGGAAAACATCTGTAGAATATTAACTGACCCAAGAAATGTTTAACGGGCATTTGTCAGAAATTTTATGCCAGAAACACATTCAGAATTTAATTGGTAGAATTGCGTCAGAATTCCCGTGGGTGCCTATATGTACATGTAGGTATAAACACATGTACACACATGCACGTACCACACTTTGCTAAAATCCACACTCTGTTCTGACATGAGCTGCTGCTCTTTTCCTCCTCTTTCCAGTGCCATCTCCCCTCACCAGCTATTCTGCACTCCTGCTGGTGACTTGAAAACTTCTGTTAGCAAACTGGGAGGTGAGAAAGGCACCAGGGCTGGACCAATACAAGCAACTTGCCGTTGTTTCAACTGAAGTGGGTATTAAGGTATCACTTCCAGCCCAAATGCATAATAAAATTATTTGCCAAATAAAACTAAAGGCCCTGCACCTCTACTTACTTGCCTGGGTTTAGCTTTGCATGCACAAACATCTCTCTTAACTTCAGAAGAATACACAAATACAGAGCTATGCAAATAGGTGAGAGCTAAAGCCAGGGCCAAAGTTAGCATGCTGGCCATATTCTCACTGCTTTTGGTTTTAAGAGCCATAATAGGTATGTCTTAAAGGTCCTCCCTTTAAATGAACTCAAAATGGAAAGAAACAGGGAACAAAAGCAGTATTACTAGAAAAAGAAACTTTCTGAAGGTAAAGTCTGTTCTTCTATACAAGATTCAGCATACATCAAAGAAATAATCAAGAGCTGCTAAGGCTGTAGTGGGATGAATACTACAAGCTAGCATGATTAAATGAAGGAGAAAAACAACCCCAAGAAATGCCTTCTTCATTCTGCCTTAGCTGTGTTTATTCCTCATTTTCATACCATTCCCTCCCTTGTGCCAGCTGTTTATGCAGCTTCAGAGTGAACTGGATCACTGGAAATGAACTTTTCTTTTTGGCAGTGTCTTAGGAATTGATCTGGGTTAGACTGCTTCTTGGTAGTAGAAGTAGCTTATAAAGTTTGGTAAACATCTCAGAACCTCTTGAATTAAAAGGCCTACCAAAAAAAATATGGATATCAGTGCCATTACAGACTGATTTTTCTCCTAACAGCAAGGTCTCGTCCTCTTCATACACAGCCTCTGTCCCTGAGCCCTCAACACCATTACTCCTCCGGATTTGTTTGCAAAGTGTTGATGAGAAGTCCCATGCTATCAAGTCTGCACGGTTTATATAGAAATATTCCTCACTGCATTTACTTGAGAACCATTAGGGAGAGCAAAGGTCTAATGAAAGATGGTCATGCCAGCAACCAATCACCTTCTCCTGAAAAATGTCTTAACAGACAAGCAAATTGACCTGTGAGTTAGCTTCCTTACAAAGCAAAATACAATTCCAATAAAATTCAGTAGAATGACTCCTATATTTGCTTTTAGAGGACTCCTGGTCATCCTACAACCCTTCCACATTAAAGAGATGAGCATATTCCTCAAAGGGTCTATAATGGAGGTCATCTAGGCTACTAAGCAGAAGTTTTCCTCCCTTTTCTTCACTGAAGCACAACACACTAATGAATTATATCACTGTGGTACGGGTTTAATGGTATCTTCTGCTACCTTAATGGAGGATCAGAGGTGCTATTTTTAACACAATGTGTCAGACCATTACAATTTCTTCCATCATTCTGAATACAGCATAAGGTTAAACAAATTATGATAATGTATTGCTACATGCTTAACACAACACTTCCCTGAAAGCTATGAAGGGCAGAGATGGTCTATTGAGAGATAATCATAGTGAAACAAACAAAATATCACACTTTTCATAAAAGCCAACATCAAATTCCTCATGATTACAGAAGTAATTTTGAAAGAAAAACCAACAAGAAGAGAGAATTGGATGTAATTTTAACTATCAAGTTAACAGAACCTTGAAACATTTTATATGCTGAAGTAGGAAAAAAGTGAGATGAGGATTTGCACTGTCAGATTAATGTGACATTGGAAGACTATTCCAAATCTAATCCATAGTGGCAATACCATTAGACTGGCTATCACATACCACATCCTCTACATACTTAGATTATTAACACCCAAGACAGAGATAACAGTGGCATCGCTATTTTACTGAAGTCTTTAAAAAAATTCAGTTTTATTAAATTTTTTAATAATTTGTATTTATAGTACAGCCAGAAAGATAGATAACTGCTATCTATAGAAGCATACTATAACATGTTAGTTAGCAAAAAAAAAAAAAATCAAGAAAGATTCTTCAATCACTGTTCTATTCTACTAATTCCTGTCATAAGGAATTAGATTTTGGATTAGAGATAGGCACCCATCTGAGTGGAGCCCATGTAAAACTCCATAGTCCAACTCATGGAAGTGACAATGGTGATGATAGAAAACAGGCAGCTCTCCTGCCACTACTGTACATATCATTAAAGGTGTGCACAGCACAGTGTGAACTGCTGATGTGAACAGGAAAGGACCTTGCCTTCTGCCTGTAAATCCATCCTTTGATGGAAACAAGAAAGACGGACACTACTTACAAGAACATGTATTGAGTAGGACAAGGGGAAATGTCTTAACACTGAAAGAGAGTAGGTTTAGATTAGGTGTTCAGAATAAATTCTTCCCTGCGAGGGCAGTCAGGCACTGGAACATGCTGTCCAGAGAACTGGTGGATGCTACATCCCTGGAGTGTTCAAGGTCAGGTTGGATGGGGCTCTGAGCAACCTGATCTAGTGAAAGGTGTCCCTGCCCATGGCAAGGGGAGTTGGAAGTAGATGATCTTTCAGGTCCCTTTCAATCAAACCATTCTACGGTTCTATGATTCTATGAAATATGTAAAATGAGGGTCTCTGGCACAGTGGTGGTGGGCCAAAGGGGTGGGGTTGAAAATCCTGATGATGAGCAATACTACCATTCTGGTTTAATTTTGGGTGGGTGGAATGGCTAAAGGAGTATCCTGAGATCATCTCAGGGACTAAAAGTCCTAAGAGGCATTGTTGCTGCTCCTAATTCACCATGGGCAACACAACTGACAGAAGCATGTGAGACTGGGTTGGTGGACAGATATTGCCTTGATGGGCTGTACAGCCATGTCGGTCTCATTGTGGATGGGTGGAGTAGCCAGCCTCTGCCTCCATGTTGCTGTGAATCCCTGCAGGCTCATTTATTCAGTCTTTGTTCTCTAATGACTAGATGGTTTATTCAAGGTAAACCTTTTCCTTAGTACATAGACCAGACTCTTCTTTCTGTGGCCCAAACTGTTTCTTAAGACTGTAAATAATTCCCTTCCTTCACAAATATTGACTTGTAACTTGTATAGATTGTGCTCATGTTCCCCAGTGACCATTTTCTTCTAGACCCTGAAGGGCATACAACCACATCAAACTTCCTAGGAGTGGAAAATGCTACCAAACAGATTATTCTGGGAAATGGAAGAAAAATAATCTCAAAATTCTGGACATAGTTATGAGCTTGGTAACTGCACAGGCTGCTCTGCTCCCAAATGTTCAGTAAAGAAAATGCTGAGAGTATTAAAGCCCACACATGAGACAGAAGTTCCCTGCAAACGTTAACTCTTTAAGATATATAGCAGTGATTATGAGGCAGTTACTTTGAAGTAATCAGAGTAAAAGATTCAGATAAAAATGATACAAGTAGATAGGTTCTTAAGCCTACAGAAAGCTCTGTTTTCTTTCTGGACAGTCAGGATATCCCACAGATTATTCTTCAAATGAATCTAGATATCGTTGGTACTCACAACATTAAAATTATAATGTTAAATGGCAATGACTAGTTTTTGTTATTACCAGTTTCTCTCATAATTTCTTTCAATCTCTCAGTTTTCTGTGAAGGTGCTCTGAATCTCCCACATGCTCCCAATCTCCCACATCCCTGGGACCCTTCTCACACAGAATCCATGCTTTGACTCCACAAAAACTTTTTCTCTTTTATTTTCTTAAACCACTAAACACTATTGGGACTAAGTATCTTTCTCTCAAGTACACTTTCAACACTTCTTTCTATAGCTATTCTTCTTTCCTGTTACATGGGAATTACATGCAGAGTTCTATAACTTATTCTCTGCCTCCCAGTAAAGCAGTTTGGTCATTCCTGAACTTTTCCTGTTTCACATTAGTATGAGCCCGAAACCTTCAAATGCTTCATGAACAATAAAAAAAAGACAACCCCCCTCCCCCTTTCTTAAAGGCACACACGTGTGCATCTTATTCAAGTTCAGAAAAATAAAAACCAAAACAAGACAGATATGCTGGCAACTTGAGACACACAGACCCATGCTCTACATTCTCCTGCACCTCACAGGAATGTAGTGATGGTGATTGTAATTTCTGGTCTTTAATCTCTCACTAGCTCTGAGCACAAATTGCCCTGTGGTCCTAACCCTTCCCACCCAATCTTTCCCAGATGGAAATTAAGTGGTGTTTCCCACAGGATATTCTACTTTGTGTGAACTGATGTTTGTAGGACAGGCAAACAAAAGACAGGCTGAAAGATTCCCAAATTCCATCCAGCTACACATCCGCCCTGTCCAAATCTACATATTTTCTTTGTTTTTAGGATGCTTAAACTGCGGGTTTGGGGAAGGATATCTGCTAACGACCTAACTCACGTTTTCGTGCTTCATGTGTTTCAAGAGACGCAGTTCTCGGTAAGCTCGCTTGGCAAAGAGTTCAGACTGAAACGGGCGGTACAATTTCTTAATGGCCACTTTGGTACCACTTCTTCCATCGACGGCTGAGCTTTAAGGGAGAAGAAAAGAGTTTTGTGAGCGAGGACCGAAGCAAGCCTGCAAACCCGGCCGGCACTGGGGAGAGGCTTCATTCTGCCCCGTGCTGCCTGGCCCTTGGCTCGGAACCCCCGGTGCCGTGGGGGGAGATCACCTCCCCAAAGCACCTCGTCAGCAGCCGTCTCGCTTCATTCGTTTAAAAGGCTGTCAGACCCTATGATGAAACTTAGAAGTTTTCAAAAGCTTTAAAGAGGAACATCTGGGGAGGGGGAAAAAAAAAAGGTAAAAAAAAGACAAAAAATCCCACAAACCCCCAAACCAACCACCAACACTGACCCACACCAGGCGTCCCGCCCCAAGGGCTACAACACCCCAGGCTTCGGGGTCGCTGCCGCTCCGGGGTGCCGCGGGCCAGGGTCAGCAGCCGCGGACAGCGCTCCCCGGGCAGGGCTGGGCAGGGCCGGGGCAGCGCCCGGGGCTCTGCTCGCTCCGGGGACGAGAACACGCGCGGGTCGGAGCCCAGAGCGCCTGTCGGTTCCCACGACGGGCCGCGCTCCCCGGCGGCAGAGCCCGGCCCGGGCGGCCAGGTGAGCAGCGGGGCCGGCCCTCAGCCCGGCGGGGCCGGCCCGGGGCCGGCGCAACAACCGGGGAAAGTTGTCAGGGAGCCACACGCCAGAGGGACGGGCCGGGCCGGGCCGCGTCCCCCGGGCCGGGGCAGAGGCCACCGCCCCCGCCGCCTGTCCCAGGGCTACCCCCGCCGCCCCGCTCACCAGACGGCTCCGTAGGCGCCCGACCCCACCGGCTGCAGGTCCCGGTAGCGGTCCCGCACTTCCCAGAGGGTCTTAGTGATCTCCTGCCGGTAGAAGCCGTTCTTGGGGGAGGACATGGCGCTGCGGGCCCCCACCGGCACCCGCCGACAAAGAGCCCGGGCGGGGGGAGCGGGAGCGGCCAGCGCCGCCGAGTCGGGCTGCGGAGAGGGGCTGGGCTTGGGCGAGCAGCACCGCCCCGCCCCGCGCACTCGCCTCGGATCACTCCCGCCGCGACCGGGACCGGCTGTGCCCTTCCTCCCCTCCAGCCCAGGCACCTGGGGCTGTGCTCTGCCGAGGTTGAGAGCGGGCGGCGCGGTGTCCCGGCGGCGGCCGAGGTTGCCCGGGCAGGGAGGCAGGTGTGAGGCTCTCGCTAGCTGCACGAGTCCTCGAAGTAGGGAGCAAACCCATCCCGGCCGTCTCTTCCCCCCCTTTCACCCGGTGCCCGTTTTACGCTTATGATCAGGATCTGGTGAGGTGCTACTGGCTGGTGCATCAAAGTGTTAAGGAGTACGAGAGGCTGCAGCTGGTAGACCTGGGAGTACAAAAACAAGCTTTTGTATGGCCTCTGCACTGGGGTGAACAGCTGGGGGCTCCCCAGATCATCCCGGAGTCAGACCCCAAATTACAACAGTGTTTCATAGAGTTAAGTAGAAACAAGCGGACACTTGGTTCAGCAGCTCAGAGCAAGTGGTCCCACGTGTGGCTGGAGTGATATGGAACTGCTCAAGCAGTGGCTTGAAACAAATGCAGTGCTGGAGTGTGGACAGCAGCGACCTTCTCAGTAGCTCAGTAGTAAATGGGCCTCGGCTGGCATCACGTGTAAGGCAAAGACTTGGTTTAAAATGTGTTTTGTGTGTTCTCTGCATGAATGTAATTAAAACTCTTGTCCTTCAACGTCTGATAAAGCCTTTGTTTTGTCTGACTTCACCCCTGAGCAATGTTGCTGAGGTTAGATAGTTCTGACTTGCTGTAGATAGAGTTCAGTTTGTGGTGTAGCTATAAAGGGACAATCTGGCCAAGTTTCGTGGTTCCCTATGCTTTTTTTGGTAGATGCCATGGGCCCAGCCCTTCTTGTACCTGACTACTGAATGTGGAAGAGCCGCCCTGCCCTCTCTCCTCCCAGGATAGAGGAGGAACACATCCTTCCAGCCAAGAGCCTTGTGTTCCAGCGCTGCTCTCTGCTGACCATAGACCTGTTTGACTCCCTGGTTTAGTGAGAATGGAGAGCAACCTTCTGACATTTGGCAGTTAACATAAAGCTTGTGTGTAACAAGTGTTAGATGAATGGTTGATGTTTACTTTTAAAAATCTGCTGCCCCAGATTTTCTGACATCCCTTTAATGCTATGTTTACCATTCAGATGATGGCTGGAGTGAAATGTGGTATAGGTAAGGTGAAGGACAGAGCAGCTTCCACTCAGTTTTGAGCCAGTCCACTAGTTAAATTACTTTTAATGACAAATATATGTATTTCTAATACAGTGAGGATTAGTTCTGCTTTTGATCCCTTGCCTACTTTTCTTTACTCAGCTGTGGCAAAGTGATACTTTCTTACCACTTGTTTTTTATCAGGGCAGAAAGATTTTGATACAGTAGATGAAAGTACTAAGGGAGCACCAAGACAAGATCATTCTTGTGCAGAAGTTAAGAATATTGCAGAGCAAATTTTGTAAGATATTTTAAATTCATTGATGAAATTAGCCAATGCCAGTTTTCCCATGTTTTTACTTAACATAACTATTTAGGTATACATAGCTAGAGATAGATGAGGTAGCAGCGTACATCAAACACAAGACCACCTTTTCCCATTGCATCACACATACAGGAGATGAACTGATAAGCTTACTGAAAAGATTAGGAAATCATCACTCTTATAACAAGGGAAGCTTTGTCTAATGAACTGTTCAAAGTGCCTATGAATAGATTGAGACGAGAAACTTGAATCCACCCTCAGCTGCTAGATCCTACAGCAGTGTCACAAACCACATGAGCCTCTGCATCCTGCTAGGCTCAGCTGGATACATGGAGATATGGAGATGTGTTTCCCCAAAGACAGTCTTTTGCAAGGAGACCAATAAGATACTGTGGCCATATCTTCTCCTGAGCAACATGTGCTTGAAAGGATAAATTAAGAAAGGAATGCCATCAGATGTTTCTGCTTTTGGCATATGTTTATTGTAAAGTTAGTAGAAAAAAACCGGACCTTCTTCAGACATCATAAATAAAAGATAAAAAATACATTAATGGTGCAAAAATCCCACTTTTCCAATGCTTGTTCCATAAAGGGAAGCCTTGAGAGGTATCAGAACATGGTTTGTTTTTTTTTTTAAGAGCCACTTTTGAAGTGCTGGAAGGTTGCCATCAGCTGCAAAGCATATGAGGTAGATGGGATGTGTACAGTACTCTTTCTAATTCCTCTGGGAACTGAGAGCTGAATTTACACTCCAGCCTGGAGGTGAGGCTTTGGTGCTGGAGCAGGAACTCTACAAGAAAGAAGTGAGAAAGCTAACCATGTTTTCCTGAGAAATCCTGCATGTATGAACTCTTTTGAGAGAGTTTGATGGCAATGCTGCTCACCACAAATTGTTAATCAGAGATGATAAAATGGCACAGCTTTGTTTGTCACTGCTG
This sequence comes from Manacus candei, assembly GCF_025592945.1. NCBI lineage: Eukaryota > Metazoa > Chordata > Aves > Passeriformes > Pipridae > Manacus > Manacus candei. The sequence goes on along the minus strand of NW_026138091.1, from coordinate 20,757,045 downwards.
GTGAGCTGCTGGGTCTCGGGTGAAGAAGTGTATCTGTATAAGCAGAGAGAGGGACTGGGACCTGTTCTGTGGTCTAGGCACTAATAACATGGGGGGAAACCAGATCATGCAAAGTCCTTTGAAAAATCGAGCATCTTCCCACATTTCTGTCTGTTTATGTCTGTGTCTTCCACATGATCATTTTATTCTCAATACATTAATTCATATATGAATAATTTAGTTGTGTAAAACACACCTTAAATGTCAATAAACATAAAATATTGCTGAATTGTTAAAATATGATTCCTAGAATATTATTGTTTTTAACAAGTTTTCTAAATCCCCACCTTCAAAAAATACTCTGTGCTTGTCTACTTAAACATGTTGCCATAGAGGAAGTAAGTTAATTTTATTTATTTCAACAAGAACCAAAGATTAAACAAAAAAAAAAATCTTAGTTTTAATCTGAAAATACTCCCATGTTATTGTGTTCCCACCCTCCCCCACTGGAGTAACTGTCTACTATTTTGCAACTTTTCTGGTTTTGTCTCTCTGCTCCATGAGCAGGGTGCTTCAGTTCCAGTTTCTGTGTCATGGGGCCCTCCTGGGGACCTTACCATGCTGCAAGTGCACTCAGCCATCAGCAGAAAGGAATAAATATGCACCGCCTAAGTGCTTTATTACTAAAAAAATATTTTAAAAGCTATATGTTTCATTTGCTCAAGAGTTCAAGTTAGAACTTACTAAGTAACTATTTACTAGCCCATTATCCCTGCTTGCTGCAGGGTGGTGAAGGAAGAGAGGTCAGATGTAGAGAGTAGCAGACAGCTATGTGTAAATCAACTGCTTTTAACACTCTCCTAACTTTTTCTCCTCAGAATCCACCAAAAGGTCATCTCCTACAATATAAGTTTAATTTTTAAACTATCACAGATTGTTGCAGTAGGAGTTACTATAGTGCACAGAGCAAAAAAATACACTTGAAGAGTTACCCAGCTTCAATGCAAAAGTCGTACAAAAGGAGCATTAACGGATATTGCGGATAGCTGTACTCATTTGTCATTGCATAGTTGTGCACATCACCTGTTTAAATCACCAAAAACTTAGTGGTATTCTTACCCCATCTCACACATCCTTCTCAATACTGCCTTAAGTTTTTGTGTTTCCATCTCAATGAGAGAGCCGGACAGGACAGGAGTACTGTGTGTTATTTTTGCTCAGAATGTAACAAAACTACGGCTTCTTGATTTGCACCTTCAGACTCTAATATAAAATAGGGAATATATTATTTGAGTGCTAATCTACAGGATATTATTCTGTAAGGAGCAAAGTATTGCTCAGTGGAGGCTGCAAGTTATGGCATATTTAATGTATAGTTGTCTCAGGGCTGCCACTGTGATTCAGTATTTCTGTTGTGTTCAATATTACTTGCGATCAAATTGGAACCTAAAAGGACTAGATAAAACCTCTATGCTATGGTACACGTCTTAATTTGTGACAATAATTGGAGCTGGGGGACTATGTGAGCTCAAAATGAAGCATTTGTATGCACGCAAGATTGAAGCCTAATTGAAGAGTTTCGCTCGCTATGTGGAAATTTCACATCTAATGGATTAAGTGTCAGATTGGTTGGAAGATCAGTGTTCACATAGAAAACTCACAATATATTCCCTCCTTGCAGCGAAAACTTAGACCCTTTTAGGCATATCAGTTCAATATTTTATCTTATAGCAGAAAGAAGGGCAATGGCAGTGACACTAATGCAGCTTTCTAAGTCTCTTGGTACTAGTCCCTTAAAACCCCTTTACCCAGACTCATAAATTAATGACACTTGGTGCTCTCACTTGTGCAAGTGCGCTGATTTTCTAAGAACCAGTCTCTACATCCATAAACAGCACTAGCAGCAATGTAAGAGAAACAAGCAGCTGCTTTTAAAGTAAACAAAGATGTTGGTATTAATTTCTTCCTAAGGAGATTGAAGCTGAATCCCTTTCTGCTGCTACCAAAGGACATAATTTACCCAATTTACAGTGTAATTCTCTTTTCATGAGAGCTAAATCCTGACCACTGCTTGTTGGTCTGGGATTCTTGGGCCAAGCCAGCAATTTACAGATGTAGCAAAGGTTACGTTAGTAATTTGTGCCGGCAGCTCAATACGGTACTTCTTGAACAGATTCATCTTTGACCAGGGGAAAGAGACTGAGGAAAGTAGAGGTCTGTTTTCTTGTTATGATCCAGGAGCACACATGACAGGAAGAAAGGAAGGAAGTGGCTTTTGTATTGACAGCTCCCCACCTCTGTCAAAGGTGCTTTTGCTGCCAACATTTTGTTCTTGAAAGGGCTGTCCCCCTCCTGACCCTAGAGTGAGCTTGCTGTGTCAGATCCTGCAGCATACTGACCCTCCTTCCCTCTTGCTTTCATCTTTTATACCATATCAAAACCACACCAAGAGCACTACTTGGAACTCTGCAGCAGTGCTGTCTAAATGATGACTCTTGACCTACTGACACGTGATATTTTTTTTTTCCATGTATCAGTGTTGATTACCTAATTTCCCATTATTTTTCCCTCATAAATTCTGAAAGTTATTAGTAACCCCGCTGTTTCATACTCATGTACCCATTTTGTGTCTTCAGTGTACGGCACATGATATCCTCTAACACTGTGCTCTCCCTCTAAACCATCCTTGTTTTTTCTTTCCATTAGTCCATTTGAAAATTTGAAATTTTGTTATTCTTGTCTGCTTTGGCTGTGGCATATCTATTTCCTGCTCCTGGCCTTCAGTGCTTGTGAGGTAGAGAGCTTAAAAAATAAAGATGTAGATTTTAAAACTGTAATGTATATTTTTACACATGTCAGAAGATTGAGACGCATGAAGAAGATTTTCCTTTTGCAAGACCTTTTATTGTCAGTGATGATAAAATTACTAGACTGGCGGTTGCACTTAACACTGATTATGGAGTGAGATAATAAATACTACAAGTGATTTCAATTCAGTAGGTGGAGGGATAACAAGCTCTTGTGACTGAAAGCTGAAATTAGGTAAATTCAGATTAAAAGTAAATTGCTAACAATGTCAATAATTAGCCAGAGAAAGCCCTTGGAGGGCTGTGTTCTCCTCAGTGGAATCCTAAGCCGCCTCCTCTCCATCCATGCTCCTCTGAGCTTCCCTTCTGTGCTTTGCAGGTGGTCAGGGATGATGAACACCCTAATTTAGCATGGCCTAAAACCTATGCTGCTCTCCTCAAATGTACACACAATGTATAGAGGACCTTCAAAAGCACAATTGTACTAATGAGACTAAGAGTGCTGCCGGGAGATTAAAACCCCACTGTTTAAGCAGGCTCCACTACAAGTTTTGAAAACAACATTTGGGCCATGTAATCAATGCTTTCATTAAAGACATTTTTAGCAAATAAATTTTTATGAAATAAAATCCTTACTTCTATATTTATTTACTCTTGAAAATTTACTTTTAAGCCATCTGCCCTACAGGTTCACCAAGCCTGACAAAGCCCTCACTCCTCGATGTTTACCTCCATTTGCCTGTTTGCATTGGCTGACAAATGGTTTTTTCCATCTGTTTTCAAATGATAAGCATTGTTAGTGCTAAGCCTTCCACCTTTCTGTCCCAGTGGGGTAGTGGCTTTCCAATTACCCTCTCCTGCTGTTGTAAACTGATAAAGTTACCACACAGCAGTCCCATGTTGGATTGCCACGAGGGAGCTGGTTACCTCCCCTAGAAAAATACTTTAATTAGTGGCTTTTGAGGTCTAAGTAATTGCCTTCATTTTGCACATCTAGGAAAAAGATGTCTGTCTCCCTACTGTTTTTCTTGACATTAAAATGAGATGATTTATTGGTTTTGATGGTAATTCATTAAAAATAACTGAGCTATTGCTGTCCATTACTGTCACCTTTGATTAGTTTAAATGTGGGTATGACCATATTCTTCCTACATAATTTATCTCCTACAAAAAAATTGCATCTCTGAATGTCAAAGGAAATATTCAGACAAAGATTCAGGATTGGCAGAAGAACAAATTTTGTAAGGAATATAAAACTCTCTTCTACCTCAAGTAGCAGAGGTATGGTCAACAGAGTTTTATACACCCTTTGAAACACATTTGCCAATGGCTACCCTCACAGCAAGGAAATCAGATTAAAGAAATGACGGGACAAATCCCACACTAAATTAATTATTGTTGGGTGCATAAAGTTCTTGTGAAATTTCTTTACTTCATCCTTGCCCTTCCAGCTGGTATGGAGCTGCAAAACAGGCTCATAGTCTCGATATCAGATTTCAGAGAAAATAAAGCACTGAGCTACTTTTAACTGGCAAACAAACAAATAAAAAAAAATAAATTAATACATGACTGAGTGATTATTTTCATTATGTAGACAGACAAACATTTTAAGCATTTACCACCTTTCCAACTATTTTAGTCAGCATGAAATTCAGTCATTGCATGATCATTACAGGCCTCATCCAGCTTCACAGGAAGCCAGACAGCACTTACAGAGGATTCACAAGAAATCCATGCAGGCATTTACTTTCAGATTAATACGCCTTGCAGAAAGTTGAATACAAGTGGCTGTATTCCACTGAATACAAGTATTGGATAACTGGGTAACATTATCAAAGCAGACCATCACTTAGTTCACAAATGAGAAAATTCCGTTTTCTAGACAGATGCCTATTTCTATTTCTGAAAAATCAAAGTTCTTAGACTTTTTATTTTTTAAATCTTTTTATTAAGAAAAGGCTTTTCTTTTTACATAGAAAAGATACAGAGGAAGGTAAGTTAATGTAGTAGAATTCATTACCTCATGTAAGAGCTATACAATTGAATATTAATGACAAAAGTTTCAGAAAACCTAAATATTATAAAAAGCCACCTCCAAAATAAGACTCTGACAGAGCAAGAGTGAAACACAAAAATGAACAACACTGAACAACTGTGGACCACAAGTGTGTAGAAAGACACAGCCAGTACAGCACAAGAGGCCTTGCGACAAAAGGATGTTCCTGCTACAGTATTATGCCTTCAACAGAAAAATTAGGTAAGTTTAATTCTTTAAGAAATCTTGGTATCTGGTGTATCCTGCAATTTATTATTTAATTTTCCAACTTTTCAGAGCTGGAAAGCCTTTTAATTTTTGCTTAAAAAGAAACTCCAATGAGAGCGTGTCAAATTCTTAAATTTCCTTGTTTTGTCATGTCTTCCAATGGCAATTTTTTCCCAAGGATTATGTGAAGAAAAATAAGACCATGCGAAATATTTAATTCAAAGCTGTGAACTGAACTGAGTACTCTTGCACTGCCATCTGTGACAGCCTTTACTGAAGCTTGCTCAAGTCTACAGAGCTCTGTCACAATACCTTCAAGGTACCTTCCTGTAAACTCAGGCAAATTCACCAGCACTCCGGTGATGGCAAGGTTAGAAATACCATCAGGAAGTAAAATCATCTCAGAAATGGGTATTGTGTAGATTGGAAAAGTATATGGGGAAAATAATGAAAACAGACACTTGGATGGCAAGAGAAGACAAAGATTTATTTTTACTGACTTTCAACTGGTGTTAAGATTGCTTGAGAGACATCCAGTAAATGTGTAAGACCACCACAGATGTGACTACATAGGCATATTCTGTCTATCTTGCTACCACGCCCTCTCATTATAAAGGCACTAACTATAAATAGTATGAAAACAAACAGATAAAATGCCGGAACAAAAAAGGATTGCTTGTATGGACCTCTATGTTTATGTTTGTATACATTCATGCTTTAAATGTACAATTTTAAAATTAATTTATGAGATCACCTTTATTTTGGCAGTACAACTGATAAAATGAAACATGCAGACCACACAGTTTGACAAAACTCAGTGCATAATTTTGTCAGAATGAAGCAGTTCTTTACCACCCCTTGTGAGCTGGGAATACATTCATATTACAAGGCAAAAAAACTCCCACCCAAAACAGATAACATCTGGCTTCTGTTTAATTCATCTTCTTTTCCACATCTTCTCCAACATCTTTGGATAGTAAAATCTACATCTGACCACAGGCTAAATTGGATGGTTATATTTTAACAGTCTTCATAGTGCAGCAAGGCAAGACAGAGCTGCCTGTGTTCACTGTTCTATCTCCAGGCTGTCCATTTTCAAGTCGGGTGGTTTAAAGCTAATCACTTCTTCATAGGTAAGTTCTGTAAAGGTGGGGGGTAAGGGAGACAGAAGAATTAGGTGAAATTCTCTTAAAAAACAAAAATTCCAGATAAAACAGTTCTATAGACTCATGTGACTTGCAGTTTGTATTTCCAGCCTTTTTAAGAGTCCAGATCCAAAAATAGACTGAATTCACTAGGAATCCTTCTCTTAACCTCAGATTGCAAATTAGACTCACAAATACTGTTATTGTACAACATGACTGTCCCCTTCAACTAATTACTAAACCACACAGGCCCTGAAATGGAAACATCTATTATGCTGTCAGATGACCTGCCAAAATGATGTAATAAAAGACAAAGTATAATGGAAAATGGAATCTTTAAAAGCACTCAGAGGTTTTCAAATACACACTTTTAACTGTAGAGCATGTTCTTTATCATCTCTCAGTCAATTGCCTTCAACATAAATCATTTGCAATTCTGTGCTAATGCCTTACGATCTCTTGTTTTTTTGGGTGGGGAGTTATGTTTTACTGTAACTAATGTAATTTTAAGGTCCTCTAAAAAAAATTTTCTTTTGTCTTAGAAGCATGTAACAGTTCTATTTTCATCAAGAAGGGCTTCGCTAGAACATGGGTTCCCTACTGTTTTACTCTGATTTAGGAATAATCCTTTATCTTTTCATGCTGACAGTCATGTCGTGTTGTCTCTCTTGGACATTAATGGAATATGTCGTCAGTGGTTGCCTCTTCTGTAATTTCTCAAGTTTGATACCATATTTTAAGACCTTATCCTGTTCACATATAACATATAGCTAACAGTGCATTACTTCAGGTTCTGTTTTCCAAACAGTAATGTTTAGATCATGTCAAACTCAAGCCTATTAGTTTGTTTATTAAATAGCTCTGAGACAGCTGCTACACCTGCAAGTGTACCTACAACTCCTCTAAAAAGTAAGTAAAAAATCTTATGCTTGTGCTCTAGTTGTGTTATGCTGTATCATGGTGCACAGTGACCCACACGCCACTTTCAGTGAAGGATTTCTCTGAAACAAATTATGTGTGCAGAACTGCAGAGGTGAGAGGACTTGTTAGGAGACTCTTTCAGTGACTGAGCTGTAGCTATTAAATAGCATATGGTAACAGCCAGATCCAGGGAGGAGCTAGAGCAGTCCTGAGTGAACTTGGAGGAAGCCAGTGTCCTCACAAATTGGACACCTGGAACTGTATTAGAAATTATTCTCACTGGCTGTACATCGTATGCTTATAAAGCTCCTTACCTGCTTCTTGTGCCAGCTACTCAGCAGAGGTATGTGCAACTGGAGCAACAGCTAAGAGAATGTGTAGCATTCAACTGTGAATAGCATACTTTTGGCCTCTAAAATTTTGAAATACTTTCTAACCGATTAAACACTTTTGTAAGAAATCTATGAGCTTGGGCTGCAAACCTCAGCAGTGTGCAGTGTAGGCCAAGGAAGCACATAATGTGTAAGACAAAGTGTCTGAAATATCATTTTACCTTGGGATCTCTTGGGATCTCTTGAACAGAAAAAAAGCCTTTTTCCCCCCTTTATAAAGAAGAATTTGACCTGTAGTTCCAGCAAGGACAGTGATGTAGAAAATAATACATGATAAATGATATGATACTGCTCTTCCTAGAGAATTCACCTTCACATTCTCATTTCAGTTTAGAAGGTGTTAAGCTAAGATCGTTGAAATTATTTCAGGAACAGAGTTTCATCACAAACAGAAATCAGCTTCATAATTCGGAAATTGTTAAAATTTCCAGTTTAAGACTCAGTCAACTGAAAAAGCAGAAGGAAAAAAGAAATAGTTCACTCTTAAGTCTAGCAGGCAATTGAACTCAGCTCTAAACAAACAAGATGTATGGGTGGTGCTGGAGGCTGCCAGGTTTTGCGGAAGAGAACATGGGTAAAGAGTGAGCAATGCCAGCCAATCCTCCTTGTTTGTACAGACACAGTAGACTTCTAGAAAAGCCTTTCCAGGGCTTGAGGAGGTTGATTTATTGTATAGAGAGCCACGACCCCACTATTACCTGTCTTTAAGATGTATTTGCTGTAGTCAGTCTGTTTGTCTCCCCTGCAATGCCCAGGATAAAACATAGCACAAGTGGAAGGGCAACAGTAAGACAAGGGAGACATCATAAACCTAACCACTATGCTAATACATTTTTACTGAACCTTACCAGACTAAAAGTTATAGAATATACAAATAGAAACAGAAGACATTTATTTTATAAAAGACATCTTAAGTCAAGGAAAGACCTTTATTGATAAACAGAAACTGTTAGTTTTCTACAACATTATTCTCAATTTAAAATCTCTAGTAAGGCATTTTTAGCATAATATGTCCCCATTAGACAGTGATGAAATTGGATTGTACTTTTCAGTGTACTTGCAACTGAACGTTTGGCCACCTTACTTCTGTGATACTGCAGTGCAATATGATCATGATGCAAGCATGGAATTAACTAATAAAAGATTGCTGCAGTATTTCTCAAAGAAAGGTTCTGGGGTGTGACTGCTAAGTAAAATCATGAACTCTCATCTCAAACAGGAGCAATAGCATAGTTTAGTTATTAATCCTAATTTCTTAGCTACCTAAAGAATTATTAACAAAATACACATCCACAGGGAAAATACTACTTTCTGGTTCTGAAAGAGCTAGACCAAAATCCCAAACAGTGTCACTTGCCCTAGAACACTTACTTCAGCTGGGCATCTGATCTAGAAAACTAAAAGCAAAACAGAATGTGTGATTACCTGGTAATAGCATCAGCTTTTAGTTAAGTTGAAGACTGGTACAGGGAATCTAGTGAGGAGATGATAGAATGAGGGAAGAGAGCAAAGTCCGGAGAGGAAACACAAGCCTTTCCACCCCTCCACTCCCACAAGTACATACAGGGACCTGTTTGCCTGAGGCTTAGAAGTTCAAATTCCTCTGGTTAGAAATGGAGGAAAACTGCAATTTAAATAAGGTTTTGTTCTGCTGCATGTATTAACTGCTGTGTGCAACTCTGATACCTTTCCATTCATCTATGGTTCGCTCCTTATTCTCTATTGACTCGTCGTACAGCTCGGCCTCAGGTTCATCATCCGGATCGTGATACTGGACAAAGTATGGATGTGCAAGCGCTTCCGAGGCAGTAATTCTTTTATCACTGTCTAATATAAGCATCTTCTCAAGAAGATCTACAGCTAAGGGAAAAAGAGAAACACGGTTCAAAGCCAGAAGAGATAATTTAGAAATAAAAAAGAAGGCAACTGTCGACACACAGTATATCCTCACTCACCTTAAACACAGTTAACATTATTGGCAAACTCACAAAATTCAGGTAAGATAACAAATAAGTTTTGAAGATTTTATACTGTGAATACAATTTTCAGAGCTGAAGGAAGCTTCTGGTTTGCTTGTGGTATGCACAAAAGTTCATAATAGTCCCTTTGAGATCTGATTCACCTCTTCAGACATCCAAGGACTTAATTCTAAAAAGATCTGTGTGTGCTTATAAGTTAAATACGTGCTTAAGTTTGCAGTGATCAGGATCAAGTTAAGTAACTTGTGAATAATAAAATGTCAATGTGAGATTACTTTTTTAATTAGCGGCACCAATGAAACAATCAGATGAAAACCCCAAAGCAACTTTACAGGGCCCAGAATAAACAAAACATGTTTGAAGTTGACCATTGAAGAACACTAGAAATGAGAGATATCTGTAAGGCTGAAATTAGTTTTGTATGGAAATTTTATCCTAACTATTTAAAATATTATAAAAAAAATGTTAGCGCTTTCATAAACATTGGCATTAGTTTTTCCTTATCGTATTAATACATAACATGCTGTTATGTACCTCAGGCAAATAAATCCCATTTTCTGTAAGAAAGTGTTCACAGCTACCTATATTTGCAAGAATAAAATTGGCATTAATACACAGATTGAATTAAGAAATTGTCCTGTACAGGGCTAGGAGTTGGACTTGATGATCCTTGTGGGTTCCTTGCATCTCGGCATGTTCTGTGATTCTGTGAAAACATTTTAACTCACAGTACTTCCCTATAACGTGCACTTGATGGAACTGACCAGGCGCTGTAGGGAAATGACTCTGGTGACTCTTGGCCCTTTGCCATGCCACAAGAAAAGCTTCACAGAAACATCTCTTTTGCACAGGCAGAACCAATTGGTTAGACATAAAAGCAATTGTGCAGGATCAGACCAAGGGTCTGCCTAGCCCAGTATCCTGTGTCCAACAATGGCTCATATATTCCTAGGAAATAATACTCAAAAGGATCATTCAAACAGCTATGCTTCCTGGTATGTTCTGCTTGCCAGCCATTTACAGCTCATGGCCTTCCTGAGCCAGAAGTGATGTCTCTAATCTGGATCCCATGACATTTTTATTTATTCCTGCTATTAGCTGGCTTTTGCTTTTCATCCATGGACTGTTTCCACAGGAGATTCCCATAACCTCCACCAGAAACAAAAGACACAGGCTTCATGAAGGGAAAACAGTCTCAGGATGAACAGTTAAGCAATGCTCTTCTCACTGGTTTGATCACTACTATATGGGATCATATAGCAAAGGAAGGCTTGTGTTCCTGTGTTAGTGAAAAATTTTATCTGTATTAGTCTGAATTTCTTACCTAATGGATTGGCACCACGAAATACTGCTTTCAAATCCTGTTGAGGCATATGTGGAAGAGATTCGATATATTTTCTTGCCTAGGAAAAAATCAATATACATACCACATGCAGAGAGGTTAAGTTTTGCTCAATAGTAACTACATTAAATCTAAAAAACTCAACATTATGTTTCTTATACATGGAAAACCTTTACATAAAACCATAATGTATGACTTTGTTTTAAGCAATCACTCCTGTATACTGCACAATAAGCAAGAGAGTTTTAAGCAGGTGTATTTTGGCTTAAGGGTTGTGTGTTAGCACTTTAGTTATCACCTGCACTTACTGGTTTATTGCAAAATATCCTCTAGGAACATATGCATGTAATGTTCAATCAGAAATTGCAACTTAAATCATCTTCCAGTTACCTTCAGCAAAATGGTATCATTCAAACTGCAGCCTTTCCTCCTCTCCTTTTTTTCAACAGTAGCTTCACTAACCAAAGTCTATTCCCCTGGAATAGATTTTCAGATGTTTAACAGTTTGTCTTGTCACTGTGGCTGTGAAAGGTTCATCCAAACTCAGCCAGGAAAAGCCCACCTGCACGCCAGATCCGCATTCTGTACTGTACTATACTACAGTACAATACTGTATTATCACAGCTCACATAGGGTCAGCGTGGAGCCTGACATTAAGTAAGCTGCAAATTTCTAGGCTGAGGCAGACAGGGCAGCAAGAGAAAAGGTTGAATGCTGGTCCTAAGGTTGGGATCAGACAGAACAGGGAATTCTGAAATTGAACAGTTAAAAAAAAAGCAAATGGCTATTTCCAAATCCATAAAAAAACCCAGCTGGTATTTGAACAAGCCTTAATCCTTTTAAAACATACTTGTGTTACACAGATGTCTCTCTCACTTAGCAAGCCTGTTAGAAGGACACTATCTGCAGAAGGCTAACTAAGCATCCTTGGCCTACTCAAGACAGCAATGGAAATAAAGTGGTTCATACTAAGCAGCTCCATGGCTTCAAGTGAGATAACAGAATTGTGGAGTTACCTTCTGGACTATTAAGAAGTGACTATAAAATACTGTGACATATCACCTGTACAATCCTACAACCACACTTGGGAAACAGATCCTGTTCCCTACACTGTTGTCTCTCAGCCATCATCTTTATTTCTGCAGCTATGACGAACTGATGTAAAGATATTTTAAATCATTACATAATAAAGCCTCTTTTCAAACTGTGTTCTTGTTTAAGAAGGCAGATATATTTACTTTTTCTGTTTCTTGTAAGATGTAAGCATATTCTAACAAAACTCTAGACTGCCATTAGAGACATATTTCAGAGTCTTACTAAAGGAAGAAAGCGTTTATGCATTACATCTCCGACTCTTTAAAATGATACTAGTATTTTCCCTTTTTATTATGGGGGTTGACAGCAGCCAGGCTTTGTTAAAGGATGATTTCTTCTAAGCAGCTGTAGCCTGTCAGGCAGAGAAGGATGTTTAAACACTTAAAAGTCAAACAGAGGCTTTGCTGCACTCATTTTATGCCTCTAAGGTTCATAAAGGCAGCTAACACCTCCTAGAAGGCCAAGGTGTGCTGCTCTTATTAGAGCTAAGTCTTCCAGGACATTAGTTTACATATATATATATACACATATATACATATATATATATATATATATATATATGAACAGCAGGGCAAAAGAGAGCTATCACACATTCTCACATGAAAGCTATAAATTAGGGCAGAAACAAGGTAGATTTATCTTATGACAAATATCTGTGGATTTGTGGATTATTTGTTTCTCTATGGACATCAATCAATATCACTAATCCAAACATGACTGAACAAGATACAGTGAAAATTACCTCCAACCTTGCCCAGAAGTCCTTTGAAAACAACATAGACCTATCAAAGTATACTTACCAACCTGTCCCCTCTGCTTATATATTCACCACAGAAACCCAACCAACAGAATCCAGATGTTTAAATTACTCTGAAATACAAAATACCTCAGTAACTTGTGCTGAAACATCCCATGTGGCTGATTGTTCAGTTTCCAATTCTTTAATCCTCTACTTATAACTGAAAATAGGCTCGACATTTCAGCAAATCTCTGACCTTGCTGTTAGAGGAATGTTACGAATTGTTCATGGCTGCAAGCTGCATTAAGAAATATCTAAACAATAAGGCAAAACTACATGGTAAAGAAGAGCTACAATGAAGGAACCTCCTTGCAATTGGCAATTACCTCCAAGCAAGGTATGCAGCTCCTTTGACATTGCTCCTCTAACCAGGCAGCAGCAGCCCAGAGGTGACCTAGCAGCAGTCCCATTCATTAACCTGGTTTTTGTATTCTCCCTGTGCTTTAAAGTTATAATTAGTCCCAGCAAATAGTTTCAGGACTCCTGTAGCTCACTGAGGTATGCTCTGAAACACAACAAATTAAAAGACAAAAGCAGATACTATTTCCAGTAAGTAATTAAAGTGCTTAATCCCATGATCAAAAGTTCAGAATCTTACTAGTTGTGGGTAAATCACACATTTGTATACACTACTCTGAAAAACTGTAGTATCTTAATAACAATACACAAAGGCTACATAAGGACCTACAAGACTATAAAAGGACCTATGCTTAGGACAGCACAGTATGAGATTTGCTGTTTGATGCAGTCCCTGGCAAAAGGATGGATGCTTAGTTAGCCTCCTGCCCAGCCATTCCCAGGTGCTGGGTACCCAAAACCTCTGGGACTGTGCTTTGGCTGATGAAGTTTCATTATGCATGGACCTTCCAGAAATATAGCATTGTTCTGGCTCTCCTACTGCTCCTGCTTACTTAACCCACTAATGTACTCATTACTAAGGTCAAAGGAAACCCATCAATATACACACAAGGTGAAAAATAGCTATTAGTATTAGTCTGAAGCGTATACAGAAGAGGTGTAAGATAACAGCTGCAGCTAGGGAGGTATCTGCGTGCTCCTGTTTATCTGAACTTTTACACTGTGCTCATCACCTGCCTTTATCAATCAATACCACATGTCATTCCTCAGCTGGATATCCATGGTTATTGCTTACAGGGAATCCTTCAAGTACAGCTTTAGTAAAGAAACAAAGTAGAAATTGTTCATTTACTAGATTACTATTCTAAAGAAGTCACGTGCAGATTTAAAAAGCACACTCTTAACTATGGATATTATCAGGGAAGTAGATCTCATGCAAGGATTCAGAGACGAATAAATATGATTTTCAAATCAGGGATCTAACTCATGCAGAACACACATTATTGGATTCTGATATCTCTGTTTAGAATCCTTACAACAATGGAAACTATGAAAATAACAGACATCAGCTTTAATAACAACAATATAATGCTCTGAGATGAGTATGAGTTTGAATTTTTTTTATTATAAGAATAGCAACAAATTAAATGATCATCAGGACTATTTGCTTAACTCCTTTCAAAAACTGAGTACATGAGAATAAGTATTAAAATTAATCCAGCTGAGAGTCAAGGGATCTGGATACCTCCAAAAAGAACTTTTTTTTAATGGTGGCATTCTAGCAGCAAAAAACAGACAATTTTAAGGTGTTTGCTCATTTCCAAATCAGAGTATCTGTGTAACACAGTCAGTGACATATGATGCCAATTAGGGAAAGAATGTCAGTTAACCAAATGAAGCTGTGAACTCACATGTTCTGATGATATCTTCTTCAGAAGTTCAGAACTGGGTGTGCCCACAACTTCCATTATTCTCTTTAGTTGATCGATATCTTCATTATTTCAGGGAAATAAACAGCATATGGTCCCTCTGGGTTTAGACAATTAATGAGCTTCCATGTACATAACTAAAATGTCTAAAAGTATTCAGCAAGAAAATTATACCGCAGGCCATGGAAAGATACAAATTCATACCTGCTTAAGCCTAGTCCTGGAGTATCAAATTCTCTACTGTACCAGATTAATCTGTCAGGTACGTCAGCTGCATGAAGAATATTGCTTTTCTGTCCTAGTTCTCAATTTAATATTCTTAAGCTTAACCTTAATAGCACATTTGTGTTTCAGCAATCTGAGGGATTTCTGAAGATCAGTCTAGTATGATACAGCACGCAGGGCTAGATGACTAATCTTAAGACTGGCGAGTAAAAAGTTCTTATTTTGTAGCTTTAAAAATCTGTTTTATATTGTTCTCAAGATTAAAACTTTGAAAATGTTCATTTCTCATTGTCATAGATGACCTGTATAATACATTTTTTATAGAGACTCAAGGTTATTTTACAGCTTTATTTAAATTGATGTAATCACACAACTACAGACAATATTTTATAACAGCAAAAAAAAAAAATCTGAGTTCTTGAAAACTAAATGTATTGATTTTTCCAAACACCATGTATCATGTAATCAAACAGTCTGGGGGACAGTCATCTCCATATGATGAACACCTGGAGAATGCCTGTGGTTACAATAGAGTCTAATGATGCTGAGCACAATAGAAAGGTCAGCGGAGAGACTTGGTCTCAAGCTCTCTTAACAGTATTCCAGGCAATTCTAACGTCATGATGTTTTGCACCTGGCAATAGCTTAGTTTTAGCAGAAGTATTTGCTTTTTGAGGGGTTTTGGAGTTGGCAAGAAATGCCAATATTTAGTACAGAAGAATGTGCCTTTGTTTCTCATATTAAAAGCTTTTCTCCTCTGATGCAGTTGTTTCCTCATTCCTTACTGTGTGTTTTTCTTCAGCTTTCTTTTATTATTTTACTGCTCTCCTCAGCAACATCTCTTTTTTTTTTTTTCCCCTGCCAGCACAGGAAACGCCAATGGAAATCCCTGATGCTCCATCAGGGACCACAGCACAGTGCTGCAGAAAAGAGAGGGTTTTGTTGCTCCTGTGACATTTCTGGAACTTTCTGGCTTTTTTTAATAACAGGACACAGTAGGCCAATTAATTTACTTATTATTTAAAAGTTAACTCATTTGCATTTTAGGAACATCCAGCCTAAAAGCAGTTCTATTTTTAAAAATCGTATTAGCTGATGAAAAAATAGTGCCTTTACTCAGCTTCAGTTCTAGCATGTGTTATTTCAATAAGATCTACACATGGAAGATGTCTACTCTGTTGTAACTAGTTTATTATTTAAATACAGATACACAACAAAGAATAAATGTAACTTATTGTTGAAACATCTGTTACTGGTTTTTATCCTAGCAGTGAGTCTCATATTCAGTTGTCATATACACACTGAACTGAAAGATTAGCAAATTGTTAACTCTTTTACCAGTTTGTGACCTCAAAAACATTTCCATAGAAGCACTCAATTCCTTAGGCAAAAAAGGAAGAATTAGAGAGTATTTTTGTAGCTGCATTTTAAGTTTTATACTAAGGATACAATCATTTCCTGGAAATAGAGCCTTCCCTTTCAATAGCTCTGCCATGATACATCCGACCGACCATATGTCAACTGCCAAAAACAGAGAGAGAAATGTGTACAATGAATCAAAGTGACCCTTAAATACAATTTCCTCTTGGTTTAAAACTATCACTCCATCCAGCTGTAGCAAAATGCAAGCCTTCACAATTTACCTGTTTGATTGTAGTGCATCCAATTTAACATAATTTCTGGAGCTCTGTACCATCTTGTTGCAACATATCCAGTCATTTCATCATCAGTTTGTCGAGCTAAACCAAAGTCTAAAATCTACAGAATAAAAATAAAATAATAATTTTTAAAAATCCCCTTTCACTTTTGTTATAGGCCCTGATTTTCCCCATTTCTCATTTCTGAGTTTACCATAGTCCCTCACTATCGGTGAAGTAAAACAGGACCACTCTGCAGATGAGCTCATCTGCTCTCCCTGCTGTATCCCTGTAGCCTAGGGGTCTGCATAGAGATGCTTCCACTACAATGAGCCTGGCCCTTTGTTCTCTAAGGTAAACTTTACATTTTCCATTGACATTCATTTGCTAAAAATAAGCACTGTTGCTATTAAAAATGAAATGCTATTATCAACTGGGAATATTTGTGTAAAATGCCAACAGCAAGTGCCAGTAGCCATTTCAAGATCACACAAGCTGATCACAAATCTGCAGAATTTCTGTTGTTTCCCTCTTATGTCTAAGCATTTACCCAAATCACACATCAACCCAATGCCACTAGGAAAGAAACATATATTCTGCATAAAAAGGTAGATTTAAATCATATATCATCTGTTTGTGGTAGAATTTGCACACCAAAGTAACAAAGCAGCTCTGTTTAGGTACAGATAGGCTTGATTGCAAAATGTTCCCCTCCATATGCTTTTCCTTGCTTAGTTTACATTGATGGGAAGTTATTTCAATTGATTTTTTTCTGTTCATCTTTGCTTTTTATTCTATTCTCTGATTAGTCTATGCCCCACTAATTATGGACCCTAGCTCTAAGAGAGTCTGCTGTGAAAGTGTACCATCTGAGCCTCAGTGCTGTTAAGTCAGTCATCTGAGCTAGCTAGCATCTCTTCACATAAAAATGTGAATAAGACCATTGAATATCTCCTGTGCTGAGATCCAGGATTATTTATTAAGCTGATGGCTAATCTTTTTCATTGGCAATAAGAAAATTTCAAGAGGTTCATTCAAAATTCTTGTTATAATCCAATTAAAAGATATGAAAAGCCTAAATAAAATTATTAAGATATAAATAAGACATTAACATCCTTATCTATAATATACTTTAAAAGCATAATGTATTTCTTAAATAGGGAAAGAAAAATATATGAGGCAAATGAGGCACAAACAATGGCGCGAAGCTTAAACACTAATGCTCTTATATTTATAAGGGTTTTTGCAATACTTTTCCCTAACAGCTGATCCCTTCTATCAAGTATTGTACACACACATTTTCCTTCTTTCTGTTTCTAGTTCGTTTTTGTTCGTACTTGGAAATATCTACTAGTTTGTTCTATTAAAAATAATTTGAGGAAGTAAAGCTATACATATAAACAAACCAGAGAGTGGTGTAACAAATGCTAGGCAGGGAGGTGCACAGATAGCACAATAATAGAAGAAAAGCAGTAAAAATCTCCTTTACTTACAGTACAAAAATACAGCACACATTTTAGAGTGCATGATCAGAAACAGATGACCCATAAAATTTCACAGATGCTGAACATATATGCATGAAGACATTAAAGAGATAATAATGAAACTTGCTGAGCATCTGCAAGTGTCACTGAACCAAACAGGAACTACAGTTTCTCACCACAAATCCAGATCTGCAAGAACCTAACTGCACTACTCTTATTCGCTATTGTGATTTTTTGCTGATCTTGTAGTATTTGGAGTCTTTTCTTAAATCCCTCGCAGCTGGAACAAAGTGATTACATCAGAGTATTAGAAACAGGGAGAAAGACGTTTCTGGCTGTCATGGTGAAATGCTAAATTTCTCATTCTTAGGTTTAAAGGCTTAGAAAGCTACAAGACATCTTTTCCTTTTCCTGAGTCTCATGCTTATTATGCAATATTGTATCACACAGACACAGAAAGAGATGTATTTATTTAGATGTGTATATTAAAAATAGCATCTGAGAAGCATGGATTACAGGGTTTTTTTTGGTTGGTTGGGGTTTTTTTTGGTTTTTTACTGCCTATAACTGGTAATACTGATATATTTTTTGCCATCATTATTTAATTTGGCTTATATGTTCTACAGATATAAAAATGAAAGTTTTTGTAAGGTTTCATCTAAACATGGCAGATGCAGATACATATCACAGGTCAGGCTTCCAAGATATACTCAGTTAAGTACTCACTCATGGGCCAAATTACTAGCTATTATTAGCTAATTATTACCCCCACCATCTGTGGGGTATATAGGGATGAACATTTTGCAAAGATTCTTACATTCATACTAAATTAGCATTTGGGAGAAAACACATGTTCATGGAAATGGTTTTTCTATGCCAGCGGAGGAACAGTAGCAAACAGTTGAAATTAATGGATTCAGAAATAAAAATGGTAGCTAATGTTTTCTCAGAAAACTGTCATCTTGAGAGCTTTTTTTACAACATTCTTCATTACAACAACATGATACCTACCCTCAATTCACAGTCTTCATTTACAGCTAGGTTGCTGGGCTTCAGGTCCTGTGGCAGAACACAGTTAGTCAAGTACTATTTTAACCTTTTAAAGTATATTGTAACTATTTCTTAGTAACACACTTGATGCACAGAAGGACATGTTCCATTCATTATTACACCAATGAGTGAACTCACCCGGTGGATGATTCCAGCTGAGTGAATATACTGTGAGACAAAAAAGAAAAAAAAGGTAAGATTTAAATTTAGAGGTGAAGGGAGGTAGAAGTCACTTGTCTTATTCTTTTGTTTCTGAGACTGACTGTTTTATATACAGAAAATACTTACGTCACACCACATTTTCAGATCAGAGGTATGTCAAACTTCAAAACCTCCCTGTTTTGTCTTATCCAGAACTGGGTATTTCAAGAAAGGTAACCATGAGTTACTAGATTCCACCACAAAAGAAAGCACTTGCAGTGATTCTTCTGTTGAAAATTTCTTCTCAATCTGGAATTTGTTCCAGTCTTAGCTGGAACATGTTGATCAGCTAGTGTCTCAGTGAAGTCACAGTATGGGAAGGTGACTTAACATCATGTAAGAGACCAAAATACCTACCTAGGCCATAGCATTACTTCAGGTCCACTTTCAAAGCAGAGACTCAAAGCAGTATTTCCATGGCTATTTAGTGTTTCTGCTATTTTACATAAAACATTTAAAATCGAAGATTGAGAAATGCTTATTCTGTCATTGCCTATCATTCCCTTGTCAGGATTAACAGCAAATTTATCTATCATATTACTTATCAACATCAGCAAGACCTTGAAAATGTTCTGTTTCATTCTCTAGAGGTGAATTCACCTTTTTTAGGAGCAGTGATTATATGCAAAATCTGTATAGCAACTGGGAAAACCCAAAGAAAACACAAGGGCATTCTCCGTGTTCCAGACCTAAGCACTGTTTATCAGAAGGCCAGGCCACCTCTCAGTGCTCCTCACAAGAGCTGCGGGCGGCTCAATGAAGATGAAACCAAACTACTGCTTGTGACAGAAGGGGCCGTGCCCCTGCTCTGCTGAGATGACCACAAGAGCTCCTCTCGGTGCCACCAAGCAGTGCTCTACCAGCCAGCTCAGAAGCCTGGAAAACTGCAGCTCCACACTGACACTGATTGCTCATTCGGCTTCCGCAGGATGCAAAGCCTGTGCTCCACACTGCTGAACACACCTACCACCACCAGCAAGCCCAAAGCATACTCAGGTGTGTGAATACAAGTTGCAGTGACTCCAGCATAGATGTGAGGAGATATACATGATATACATGATCAAATGTTCTCCAACTGGAATTTCAATTCCAGAAGAGACAAGCCACTTCCCTTCGAAACAGAGCCAGAAATGCACCTGAGTGCATTTCTGAAATTAATATTTACTTAGAGTACAATTCTTACTATGATTTAGCTCTGACACAAAAGATAGACTTATAAACAAAACCTCAAGCTGGATAATTAATGCCAGAATCCATCTTCATAATTAAGCTATTAACTCATGTAAATGAGACAAAATAATTAAGGTCTCAGTTTTGCAATTATTATTCGCTAAAATCTGCACTTAAATTGACAAAACTTGCATGCATGAATAAGAACTACTGTCTCAGGCACAAGGTGACTTGATGAAAATCAGGTAATAAGTATATTTCAGAACCAGTATTTACCATGGCTTGCTTTCAAACATACAGTTATTTTCCGTGTCTAAAATATCAATTACTGTTCAGATAGCTACTAAAGCGGCTGACTCCTCTCTTTTCTGTTTGCTTATACCCGGGAAAATCTATACTGGTCTGAGAAAAAACTTAGCATCCAGTAAAGGGAAACATTACCTACTTCTTCACCTGTTTATAGACACTTAGATGTTTAACATCAGCAAAATTATACATATTTTGATTCTTTTGGAAGCAAATCATGATGCATTTTCATTGCCAGTCACCTGTGTTATCTAACTGTATAAATTTAAACTGGTACAATTAAAGGAAAACAATGACTTTACGGGTAGAGTAAATCCCAAGCGATTTTGTGCAACACTGTACATGGCTGGGATAAATTTCTACTTCCAGACATTTCCCAAAGGACCCAACTGACCTGGTTAGCTCTTCATCTATGTGGCACTCTCTACAAAAATCAGGACTGTGGTTTTTCAAACTGGCTTATGTCTTCCAAAGGAAAAATATGAGTTACTTGCCATATTGTTCTTTATCCATTTCACATTTTTCAGAATTTTTGAGACACTATATAGCAAGTGATTGTCCTGCAATAGTAACTTAAATAGAACTAATCTAAACATTCAAGAGTATTCACATATATTATGCATATAAACATTGGCAGGCTTGGGGGTCTATTTCTGGTTAGAAAAATTATCTGATAGTTTCTCAAATGATTGCTGCTACCTGTGCAGTCCTAAGACATGAAAAAAAAGTCTTTACGTACTGTCATTGCAATGAAACAGTCATTACTACAACATTTAGATTGTGGACTCTAAAACTCTTGCACTCAGCCGGTACCTTAAGACCTCGAAGTAACTGATAGATGAGAAACTGTATATGATCATCTGTTAACTTCTGGCACTTCACAATGTTATTCAGGTCAGCACCCATTAAATTTGTCACAAGATACCTGTGAAAATAAAACAGGGAGAAGAAAACAAAGAAACACACCTCATTTAAGAATGGCAGAATGTAAATCCTTCTAGAAGAAACACATATAAAGAGTATCTACATATGCTCATGTAGGTTCTTTTTCTGTCTAATAACACAGTTTATATCCTTTAAATCAACTATGAGCTTTAATAATGCAATCACTGCTATGAGATTTGGTATAATGAAAAAGAAAAGTCCTTACAGTATATTAAAAGCTTTTATCTCTGTTTTCTCCATGACACAATACACCAGTGATGCAACGTATTTTTTGATGAAGAAGAAGCCTCATTCAAGACCAAAATGGGAGCATTACTAGACCTGCAAAGCCTTGGAATATCTGATGATGGAGGATGGAAATTAACATTAGATTGGTTGAAGTAAGAGTGTTTTGTGTAACTTCCCTCCCTGTTCCCACTGGAAGTTTTATTTTTTGACAAATTTTGCAGAAATGTTGATTCTTTCCAAAAACAGCACTGGGACAAAAGTATGCATCTGTCATATCCAGTTCCTATTTGTGTAATTTTCCCCAGAGTCAAAGGGGTTTGGCCACTAATTTCCATGAAGACAAAAACAGATTAATTACTATTTCTTCTGCTAAATTGTTTACCTAAGAGCTTATACATTATGTAAACCAAGAGGAACTCAGTATAAATTGTGTCTTTGAGTAGGACCAAAATATATCTAATCCTAGGTTAGTCAGGACTCTAGCCTGAATTTACCTTGTCTCAGTTAAGCAACAGAATACTTTCCTGCATTCCTGAACTATCCTGTCTATCTGTGAAAAGATAATCTACAGCTAACACACAATTGAACTGAAAAAGTTTTAAGCTTTCTGGAACTTATGCAGCATTAAACCACTCACCATATACTTATAATCTTATTAATTATCATTTAAAATGTACAAAAATGAGGTCCATCTTCCTGCAAACTCTTTTGTGGAAAAGTTGCAAAAAGGTTTTTACAAAGTCAACTCTGCTGCAAGTCTATTAGAATAGAAATGTATGTACTTCCTTTTTAAAACCAGAGTGGTATGTACTTATTTTGTAACTAGTCAGAATGATTTTAAAATTTTACTTACACTTCGTTAAAATTTTCTATTGATGTTGCAGGTGTAAAAACATCTAGCAATCCTATAACCTGAAAGGTGAAGGAAGTGACATTTTATTTTTAGAAATCTGCAAAGCAGTATATAATTAGTATTGACAGCACTCAGCATTTTTGGGATGAAACTTACAAAAATATGACATGTTCATCCTGAAAACTGGCACAATGTTATAGGTCTATAGGTCTATACAGGTATCACCTCAGCTATATCCATGATCAACGGAAAATTATATTAATTACAAAAAATAATTACTATAAGATTTTAGACAAACAAAAATTAAGGCAGGAAAAGTAATGTCTCAATACAGAAAAGCTGACACGTCTTATACAATTGTTATACTTAAGATTATGCACAATTTCATGGGTTTTCTTGTTCTGTTCTTGTTTAACTTTTATAGCATCCTTTCTCCAGGATACTTTTCAAACCACCATATTTTATTCAGGCTTCAGGTCATCAAATTACCTTTAAGCAGGTGGATACCACACTGAAATCAACTGTTTACCACATAAACTTAGAACAGTACTCAGTTACATGGGGCCTAAAGAGTGTCTGACAGAATCCAAAACCAGAAAAAGCAGGGTTTTTTCCCCCTGAACTTATGGTTCAAGATGTTTCAACAGTATACTTTTCAAGATAATACTTTTATTACTTTAGTTGGGGAAAAGTAGGACCACTTGTTTTGGATTTCATTAACCTCATCTTCAAGATTTAATTAGATATTTTTAAAATAAAAATGCAGCCTGTTACTGAAAGCCTCTAAAGTCCAGATGGTTGGGTCCAGGTATCTTGGGTAGCTAGACAGTTGCATATACTTTTCAAAAAAGATTGAACCTAACTGAAATTAAGCGTATTTTGCAAACTTTAAGGGAAAGAACTCACTGTCCACTTACATTCTCATGCTTCATGTGCTTAAGCAACCGAAGCTCTCGGTAGGTCCTCCGTGCATGGATAAGTGACTGAAAAGGCCTTGAAAGCTTTTTCACTGCCACCTTCTGTCTTGTTTTGGTATCATAAGCTGAACTGGAAGAGGAAAAGAAAAAGTCCATGTTGATGGTATGTTCTACTTCAAAGCTCTCAGGTAATACAATGAAGAAACCTGTACTCTCCTGGGGGCTCTTTCACCTTCTACTCAGGGACTACAGCCAAGGAGCCAGTCAGCAGTAACTCTGAGTATTCAAAACATTCCCTTGTTTTCCATCTAGGAAATTACTAATGCTTACAGTACTGTTCAGAACTTATCCCTGCATAACCCTTCCAAATATGGCAGAAAAAATAACCAGAAAATTAGCTCCACTAGTGCAGCTCCAGCCTCCAGCTCCAATGCAAGGCTCATAGGGAATACGGAGATTCAAACTCTGAAGTTTGTTTTTACTGAACAAACTGAAATCTTCACTAATTAGAGGAACACTGCCATTGTGTCTAGGAATATGAATTACCTACACAACCATTAGCTTGCTAGACGATAATGCCCTAAAACTGGTATTAAATTAGGATGTTGACATAGCCAAGGCCATACCATTTCCTTGGGAAAGGCTGGCAACAAGCGAAAAATGGGCACGTCTTACACTTCAGCCTACAGATCCTGCTGACACACAGCATGTGCCTAACGTCACATAGATGGAGGTGCCCTGCTGAAAAGGACACTAAATATACAAGTCACAATTTGCAAACAAGGGAGACCCACTGGTTTTTGTGCATTAGAGAGACACGACAAGCACAACAAGCCACAAATAAATGATGTCTGATCTGTAGCACAGAAATAAAAATGATCTCTGCATGTATTATTTCATGACACTACACAGTACAATTATAAAAAGGTTCAATTTTTTACCTCCTCTTAGGAAGAAAAAAAAAATTCTTTCAGCTGTTACTCTTATCTATTAAGTTAAAATTGTGTTTAATTAAAATACATTGAAATTCTCTGTCTGAAGTGTGGATAACACTATCTATGCTTACTAGAGAGCAGTAACAAGCCAAGAACCTTTACACACATTAATCTTATAGAACTTTTTTGGAGTTATAAACACAAAAATTAGACAACATGAAAAATGCAGGGAGTAGCACGACAACAGTCAGCAGTCACACCAAATGCTATTAGCTCCTTCTGCACAGTGTTTTAGACATTCCTGCAAATTGTTGTAGGAGATATCTGCTAGAGACAAAAAACATTGATTGTGCCTGGAGTAGCTCCCAATCTAATACACTGAGCCTATAATCAGCTCCAAGCAGGTGAACTCCTACACATATTTGGTGCTATGGTCAAGTCCTGAAGAGTCAAGTGAAGAGCAAAGCCTCATTATCTACAGGGCAAGGTGGTATTTCTAATGAGAAGCAACAAAGGATACAAGCAACAAACAGTCAGGAAGATCAATGTGGCATCCAAAAGGTGATTATGATACAGTTACCCTAGAATTCACCCAACCAGGTGAAGGTCAATCCAGAATTTCATAAAAACCACAGTAAAAGTAAGTAGATTTAATTAACAAGTTTCTTGCATGCACCATGGAAGGAGAGAGTCACTCATGAGATAAATGAAACAGATAAATAGATTACATAGCTAGTTCCTTGCAAGCATCACAGAAGCTGATCTTCAGGGAAGTTTTAAAGGTGTAAAGTGTTGTGGTTTTGCTGAGCACCTCAGGAAGGGCATTCCCTGAGCAGCAGAAAGAATGCATAGGAAGAAGATGACTGATATCACCCTGACAAGTGGGTGGAAGGGATATAATAGAGATACTTGTTCCAACAGTAGGACAGGGACAGAGTTATTCAGGATATGAGGATGTTGTGTTGCTCAAATACATGGAGCAGCTCAAGGAAAGAACAGTGTGAGAAGAACTGACAACAGAGATATCTTAAAATTCCACGTGACCAGCCACAGGAACAATATGAAGGTTGCACAAATAAATCTAAAGAAATAAAAAGGAAGCCAATGCTTGGCTGTTAAGGCAACAAAGATTAGATGTAATTGCCTTGTGTTTAATCATGGGCAGTGAAGCCACTGGAGAACACTGCCAAGTCACACAGATGCATACTCTCTATATCCTTTCCAACTTCTTTTGAAAAGGAAATGTTTATCCAGATAAATAAATAACACTGCCCAAAACAGCAGTCTGCTTAACATTTCAGCTCTTCTGGCAACTCACAAGCCTTCCCACTCGTGCTTATACTGGTTTGTGAAATACTGTATACATTATACAAGGCTAGGAGGAATTAGATTTTAAATCCCATTATAATGATAAACATCACTCTCCCTCCAATTCTAAGTCCAAATGTGCGTTTCAGTGATTTAAAAACCAATGATCTTTAAGATGGATTACTTTTTATCCTCCATATGACTCAAGGCTACGAAGCTTTCAGATGGTACAAAGCACTATCTTCTTAGCTTCAATAATTCTTATGACAGCAGCTTTTTAGACCTAGGATGGAACCATGTAAGGAGAAGAGGAAAAAAAAAAGGCAACTTGAGTCCTGAGACCTCCAGTGGGAAATCATGAAATATCATATATTGAAGCTGCACAGACCAGTGACTGACTTGGTTTAAATGAGTTCCTCCACACTCAACTAAGTGCACCAAGTGATAATCAGAGCCAACGCCTCAGGCTCCTTCCTTGCCTGATTTCCCATCATTGTAATTCAAGTTATTAACAGTAAAGCATTCAAAAGTATGTTTGAACTGTCTTGTTTGTCAGATTCAAGGATGACTTGCATCTGTGACCTCTGCTACTGCCTCTGTGATCACATTTTAATACTAGGTCTCTCTGTCTCGATATTACATCATCATAGCTGCAATGCGGTTTGTCCCTCAAATCCCTCATTGGCCCCTGAGTAAACTGTCAGATGGCAGGACGAGCAGCTTCCCTTTCTGTGTGATATCCCCAAAAATGCTCAGCTTTCAGACTAGTCCCTGGATAGGACATCTCTGGGCCTATCAGCGCGAAAATATGGGCCCACCTGACCTTGGCACTTGCAAACCCTTCCTTGGGGGCCTGTAAACAGCGTAAAATGACTGAAAACAGTTTCTTAAAAAAAACCCCAAACCTATGTTGTTAACTACTTTGATTTAACAGGGGAAAAAAGTGTTAGAGGTCCTCTGTTACAGTTTAACTGCAGCTGGCAACTAATTACACAGCTGCCCTACCTGCTCACTCCCCTCCACCCCCACCTCAGAAAGAAAAAGTAAACCTCATGCATTGAGATAAGAACAATTTAATAATTGAAACAAAATATAATAATAATAATCTCAAATATGTTAACAATATTAATAATTCTAATAACCACATGATATTCTATGGTATGAAACATCCCTTTGGCCAGGTCAGGTCACCTGTCTCAGCTGTGCTCCCTCACAGCTTCCAGCACAGATCCTAATTAGCAGAACATGGGATGCTGAAAAGTCGTTAACTTAGGGTCAGCACTACATAGCAAAACCCAATACATCAGACTGTTATCAACATTATTCTCATACTGAATCCCAAACACAGCACTGTACCATCTACTAAGAAGAAAATGAACTCTGCCCCAGCAGTAAGTAGGACATCCTTACCTTCCCTTACCATGCATGATGTCTGACTCACAGCTTCCCACTTCTTCCCTGAGACTGGAGAGGGCTTCTCTGCCAGTCTCTTGGTGTTTGCATTGCCTCACAAACAACTCCCAGCAACTTACAGTGACTTTTTCTTTTGCAAGGTTATTTTCTACATACTTCAGCTGTGGCCAAATACCTGTGTTTATATCTGGTTTATACTCACACATGGAAACAAATCATCCTTCCAACGGTTCAGCTACTGTTTCCTGGGTTTCTCTGAAACTACTACTTCTGAAGTGTTTTATCTCTGATTATGATGTTACTTCATGTAGCTGGACAGAATAGTGCGACGGAGACAAACTTTGATATTTGCAAAGGGATATTGTCTCCCATCTCTAATCTATTCCTTACTGTTGGCATTTCATTTGTTGTACGCAGTGAAAATAAGTGACTTTTTAATTACATATTGTCAGTATTTCTGTCACCATCACTGCATGGTATGCTCACATGCATCAACAGAATATGGGAACACCACTTCAGACAGACTTTCTATCATAATTTAAAAAGAAACGCAAATATTAATATAGTTTTAATTTACAAGAAACAACTTTGTAACAATCTTAGCAATAGCTTTTTCAGATATAATCATTCTTGACCAAGAACCCATCAGAGTTATGACACATTTTTTGCTGTCTCTCTTTCCAAGATCAAGGATAAAAAGACATTATTCTGCTTACATGGATGGCATCATTTTCACACAGATTAGAGACTTTTGTTTAGTGTTATTTTCAATCATTGCTTAAATTAGACCCACCTTTTCAGTGTTGTCAACTCCTATATTTAGGAATTCTATTGAAGTTCCACTAGATGAAATATGAATCTCTATTTATATGCACCTTTACCCAGTTCTTAAGGTATTAGAGAAAAATATGAACATGGGAAGCTACTGCAGTCTAAAAACTTAAGAGGTGGAAAACACAAGATTTTAACAGCTTCAAGCTAACTTCATGACTTTTGATGGGACACAGGTAGCTGATCCTTATAACTATGGTTGTACTTACAGTAATTTCCCTAGTATCCATGGACATTTTATCCCCTGTGGTTGCAGAGCAGTAATAGTGGACAGACAGTCCATTCATGTGTGCAGCCCACTTTGATCTCTCACTGATTTTGGGACTAGAAGCACACCATTCACCTATGGCTACTTAGCCTTTGGGATCGAATTTGCTTCAATAGCTGGAGGCTGTTTGTGGGAACCTGATCTAACAAACCACACATAGAGCCACCTCTTATCCTATTTAGTAAACTCTAGTATACAATGCAGGAAGAATTCTTCCTGGGATCAGCTGGTCCCACTGAACTACAGCCAGTCCCTGAAACTTTGGGCTTGGCAAGGGCTTATCAGCTGGGCACATTACTACCCGCAATGCCTGGAAAAAGTTCAGCTTGAATGCAGTGTTCAGTCTAGTGAGTTCTCTTCATTCCTGGAGCCAGCTCAGGTCCAGCTGACGCAGAATGAAGGCATGACCCAAAGCTGGCTGTACTAGGTGCCAGACCTGTGCCTGCAGCAACCTCCCCACCTGCTGTAGGTTACCTGAATCAGACAATATTCCATCCCCATCACTCCAGATAACCACAAGGTTTTGGTTGTCTACAAAGTCTGATTTTATGCTTTCACAAATGTAGCTGTACAAACTAATTAGATATATGTATTCTAAGAGACTGATTTGAGGTTAAGTGCAAAACGCAGAAGACTAACTTGTCCAACATTCTTTTTTATAATTCGGTGTCTCAGCTTAGGAGGCTGTTACCCTTACACCATCAGAAGTTTGAAACTGATTGGACACACTATACCAAAACTTGGAGAGAATGCTGTAAGCAGCACATGTGACAATGACACGAGGTCTGGGTTTTCCCCATATTGTTCCAGGTTTCTATTTTTGTTTCTTTCACTGCAGCACAATACAAGCTTCTTACCTTCCCTGGGTCACATTCCTTCAGAACATGGGAAGAGTCCCCCATTACATGTAAGTGTTAAGGGACACAAACCCCCTCCCGAAAACCAAACCAACAGCCCCCCCCCCCAAAAAAGGCAATTGATGCTCAAAACACAGATTCATAATTTTGAGCGCTTATCCACAGACCTCAGCACCCTTTTCTGTACCCATTGACTCTTTCTATTACAGGAGACATGAACCTCCTTGTGGACACGTCCTCTTAATTTGTAAGAATTCCTAAGAAAAACAAGCAACAGCAGCAGGAGGGTATATGTGAGCAAGTATTGAAGAGGAAGGAAAGAAGAGGGGTCAATACACAGAAAACCGCATCATTGAGGGGACAGCCCTTACTGCACCATGCATTGGCAAGAAAGACAGGAAAGAGGGACCATAGGAACCTTGCCCTGGGACATTTGCTAGTATCCAATTGTGTAATTAGTATTCCTCACAACTACAGTGAATATCAACCCTTTTTACATTTCTCATAAATGTCATGTAAATGAAAGAAACTAATCACATTAATAACACGGATTTTGATTTTTGTTTGAAAGGTTTAGTCTGTGAACTTTGTCTTCTGGGTCTTCTCCAGAATCTTGTTCTTCTTTTTTATTGAAATAAACAGAGCTATTTTTTGAGATATAGAGTAGTCTGCAAAAAGCACACACACCATCCATCCAATACTAGAAAATGGACCATAATACCTATTGGTAGAGCAGCAAGGGAACAACACAAAACAGCCACTCACAGCTGATTTGAGTTAAAAGTACCAGGAAATGGTTTGTTTGGTTTTGTTTGTTCTTTATAAATGTTTTGTTACTTTTTTACAAGTTCATGTTGGTGATTTGCACTCTCTAAGACCGGGCTCTAAAGTGCAAAGAGTGTGTTTGCTAAACCACACAAATCACAAAATATGTGCCTCAAAAGGAAACCATAAAGAAAAATTAGACCATAGCAAGACAAAATATGAGAGGATGACTAGTGGCCAACTCTGAAACTAGAGAGTTAATCTCCTCATAGACAAAAAAACCCCAAACCTGCTTGATGATGACAGGTTATCATACTGTAAAATTACATCCCATCACTTGGATATTGTTCCAACACACTATGCTGAGCGCTAGCCTCAATTGTTTTGGTTTTAGTACAATCACTGTTAATTATCTCAGATTAATTTACCACTAAATCTAAATATAAAACCACAAATTATCTCTTACATGGGCAACATAATTGTTCTATAACCAACATAAAAATACGTTGGCTTTATGTTTTAAGTAGACACTGAAAAATATTAAAAAATAATTGCTCTCCATATGTTTGTGTGAATACATCACCAGTCTTCTTTCAATGTAACAACATGATAATAAAAGTGCTGTATCAGCCTCTGAGTTCACAAGCCATTTTTCAGTTTCTGATAGGTTTTCTGTGCCTCCACAGTGGCACAGAACATTCAAATAACTTTACAGAGGAGCAGTCATACTTTTCTAGGTGAAGCTACAGACAGTACAGCTTAAACCAGTGGGAGTGATGTATTTAAAATCATGGTTGTGAGAAAAACATAGAGACGGTTGGGGTCATAAGCTGATAGCTTCCTCAGCATGTACAACCAACTCACGGATATTAAAATAATCATGTATTTTAGATAGCCTACAAGCCCAATGTCAGTATGTAAACAAGAAAATCAGTCAGCTGCCACTAAGCCAGTACACTGCTAATGACAAATGTGTTCCATTCATCATTTCATTAAAAAAGACTGACAGGGAGTTACACATTGTGGGCTTTGAAGCTTCAGTTAGAAATGCGTGTGGTTAATCTGGATATAAAGTTTAATGTGAAAAATATCAGTGCTTTCAAATATATTACACAAACCTAGACTGAAAAAATCTCGCTTACATTCTCATTCTTCTTTTTCCTATTCCTCCCCCCACTTCACATTTCCTGTTTCCTCTCTCTACAAGAGCCAAAATTTTAAATGGTAGCAATTAACCAGGTCACATAGAGGTTTTGAAATGCCCTCTCCATTCCCAAGTGTATGGACAGAACTAAGACTTTTTTTAATTTACTATTTTAATATATTTTTGGTATCAACTAACTAATAGGTTCTGAAATTGCAAACAGCTCCTTGGGAAGCTGTGTTAAAGCAACCAGGCCCTAAGATCTTCAGGTCTCTGAAACAGGGACTGTGTCCATCAGGCAACTGCAACCACAATCCTGGTTGACAGCAGGACAGGAAAGGAGGGAGCTATGCCACTGCTGCCTCATGTAGTCAGGAGGGTGCATATCATAAAAAAATATAAAGTGGGGATGGAGGAGTCCCTCTGCAGAGAATACGCTCTGTTAATGTATCCCTACAGCCACACAGAAGGCTGAAATTCCATGACCCTTACTGCCTTTGCCACAACTGAGTCATCTTGTGCCTCTTATCTCTCTTCCATTCCATGCCTCCCCTTTCTCTAAAAAGGATCTTTCCCAACCTTGCCTTTTCTTCACCTTTCCTACGAGACCCTCTATCACCCTCCTCTCACACACAAAGATGTCATCTACTCTGAAACTACTTCACAGGCTTAGTGACAGCCTCCTATATAGAAATCTCTGGCATAGCAATTCTTAGCTCTTCTCACTCTTCTCCACAAACACCTCCTTCATTAAGTGTTCTTAGACATTCTCATTTAAAATAGGAACCTTGACTCCACTAATTACCAATCCATTTCCCTTTCCTTTCCAAAGTCAGTTAACTATACTGTTCCAACAGCTGGAAAATACTCAGGATGAAACCAGACAAAGGAATGACAAGCAATCTGCATTCCACTCTAGTACTCTAACAAAACCACTTTCAACAAACTGTCTAGTGATGTCTTCCTGGCCAGTGCTCAGAAAAACTCTTCCATCTTCTTTTATGTATCTTTTACAAAATTTCTTGAATTCTTGACCTCTCTTGGCTTTGTAGCTGCAAATGCCACTGTGTTTTTGTTCCTAATGGCTATTTCCTTACATTTCTCTAAAGGTCTCACTCTGCAACATTTTTTTGTTGCTTCACTTATTTTCATCCATTCACTCTAGCAATACTGCTGCAAAGATTCTCCTAAGATGTAACATTGGTCATGCAACTCCTTTTATTTAGCTCTTCTCTCTGCTGCAACCTTGCCTTCAAGGCCTTGTTTCTAAGTATCGTTATTACGTTTACTTAATCTTAAGAGATGTCCTGCTTCTGACTGGACTGTCATGTCAGCCTTCATCTCTCACTCAGTTTTCAAGCTTTGAATATGCTTAGAAGGGCACATTGTAAATATTTGCAAAACTAATGAAAGGCTTCAATACCTTCCTTCTGAATGACATATACCAAAATTAGACAACTCTTAACAGACCTTGGACAACAATATTTTAACAACATTGTGTGAAAAGTTTCCAATCAACATAACCATATGTAGGGTGAAGTTCAGCCCTTGTACTTGTATTGGAAACAAAAGACCTAATCTAAAAGAACAGTCCAAAGGGAGTACGCTGAAATCTACACATGCTTGGGATTGTGTTTAGCCTGTAGAGATCTATACCACCTTCATTTTCCAGCTGTGTTTACACACAGCAGCTGTGTGTTACTACCACTCTAGAAGTTTATCTCAGCATTTACTATTTAAAGTAGCATGTAGTGTTACACTGACACACCATAACTCCAGCAGCCTGATCTCACAACTGAAATCATACACTTAGTATCACTACAGCTAAGTAAAAAGATCCTTTTTAAAAAAATATGCAAGTCATCAAATACAATCCTTGGATGAAGAAATTTTTCTCTTTGTCAGTCAAAGACAATTTATATCAGCTTTTAGAATTGCTCAGATGCTACTGAGTTGTCTCAGCATCTCCTTAGAGGTTCTTGACGTGAAAAGGACAGCATCAGCAATGCTATGTTCCAGTATTGCAAGCTACTGCCCTTCAAAACACTTTTGAGTACAATCTAACCAGAAGCAGAGAACAGAGTGGATGACAGGAAAGAAGGGGTTAAACTTCAAGAATAAAGTCTTCTGCTTCTATTTTTCCACTTGTACTTCTTCGAAGCAAAACAATAGCCTAAACAGCATCCACCTTGTCCTGTTTCTACCCAAAATTAGCCAGGACACAAACTTAGTGAATCTCAAGCATGCACGTAAAGTTAACAGGACAGAGGAATACTGACATGTTGCATCGTGTAAATGACTTAAGGCAGGCTTTGCTTTACTACTTTTCTTGAACTGAGGCCCGTGCCATTACACTCTGACTTAGCAGGCCTCTTTTTACAAATGTGTTATGCCATCCAAGTTGGTGTTAGGCATTGTATACTCAAAACCAAAAGAGAGTGAGTGTAAGTGCTATTGATGCCAACAGCCTCTGAGGAAACAGTGCAGGAGTTCTTGGTTGTGAAGAAGATCTGGACTCACTTTGGTTCATCTTGCAACGTCTGTTCTTTCCAAAGAAGGCAGAACACGGAGACTGCAATATGCTAATGTGAAACAACCTGTTGGAGAGATCAGAGACAGCATGCTGCAGAATGCTGTCAATCCCTCCCAGGCAAAAATAGGACTAAGTAGGTTAGAACACAGTTTACAAAAGCTGCATAAAAAGCAGCATACAGGCTTTAAAAAAACCCCAAACAACAGCAAACCAAAAATCTATCCACATTACATAATTTGTGGTACAATAAGTAGTCTTTAAAAAAGAAGAAGCTCTTTCTCAAGGCAGGTAGCAATGCCAGCTCCCAGAATAAAAGGTGGCCATGTACCAAACCATAGTGGACCCACCACAATACAACAGAGAGGCAGAGATGCTTCAGGCTAAAGGCCCAGTTTATAAGCAATATCACTGGGACAGTCGGAAGACTCAGACACAGCCAGAATTCTTATTTAAAAGGCAGAATTCTGGAGGAACAAGAGTTTAAAATGCAGTTTGACCTGAGATGTAATTTGTCTCTTTTCTCTACAAAATGGTTGTAGATGAAGATTATTGCTCCTAAAGTAAGCTAGCTTGCTTCCCATCTAAATGCCTTCATTTATCTTAAATGCTGCACTTGACATCAGAAGGTTTTCAAAACTCTCAATTAGCAGGTTTGGTGCCTGGTCTGTTAAGAGTCAACCAGCTCTTTTACTTCTGTGAGAGATAAATCCAAATTTGAGGATAGACACTGAAAATGCACTTTTCAAAAAAACTTTAACCGAGTTTTGGCTTGAGAAAGATTTAAAATAATTTTCTAATAATAAAAAAACTCAACTTGATAAGAAAAGCTATAGCACAAAAAGAAAACCACTCCAAAACAAACAAGTTCTGTGTGTAAATTTGATATTTTCTAACAAAACAAACAAACAAACACCCAGAGAAGAGTGAAATTAACCAAAATGTAACCTTGAAGATGCCATTGATACTTTTACATGTAACTAAACTACCACACACCGCCCACACTCCCACAGGGCGTTAGTTTTTTTCCTGAACTTAGAAAAAGTCAGATCTGACAGTGGCAAATGACAGAACATCCATGAGCTTGAATGGTCATAGGAAAGAGCTCAAGGAAGAGGAAGCCTTCCATGGAGTTAAAAAACATGAGTAACATAAAAAGTTCTGTAAGGGAGAAGTACTTGAGGGACAGACCTCAGAGGTATCTGCAGTTCACGTAGATGTTGAAGTGCAACACAGCTTAGCATTGTGGCTGAGTCTGGAGGATTTCAAAAAAAAAAGTTCTTCGTGATATGTCATTAAAAGAGTGAGAAAAGCAGTAGAGCTCTTAATGCTAAGGAAGATTTTGTTTTTATGCATATTCCACATCTAAATAAAAACTAAGAAAAACAAATGTGAAAGCACTGTGCTTGGTATAGATAACTCTAAAAATGAATCTGTTTTAAACTGCTAATATCTATCTCAGTAGCATACTTGATGCATCTGCAATTAACTCAAACACTAATTCTACCAGACTTACAAAATGTCAATAAATTGGGCCAAAACACAGCTTCCCGACACAAAATCTCCTATTGATTTTGAGCTGCAAGCAAAGGATGCTTAAATGCAAGTATTTACAATATGTTTCTTATTATCAGTTATCAATTCAGTTACCCAAGTCTATTGGACATGACTGATAACTTACTGTTTAAAAAAAAAAAAAAGGGTAGAACTAGAGAACAGTTTCACTGAGGCAGAAAAAATTTGTTACAACTGTTCCTGTTTTAAAGTCACTGTTTAGAGTTCAGGACCTTGGCTTCTATTCATCAAACCACTTAAGAATTTGTTTAATTCCAGTGGTTTCTGTAAGACTTGAATATGTTTTTAGACATTTTACTGAATAGGAGTACAATTATTCACAGAAGAAATACAGCATATTACTCAAGGGAACGGTTGTGTCTTGTGGGTCTCCTGGGTAAAGCACATGCACACAGATAGAAAAAAAATCAATTTCAATAGACACTAAAAATAGATGGCTTTTCTCAGAGAGATGCCTACCTTTTCCTCATATTCAAGCTTCTCTTTGGGTTTATAGTTCATTGATGTTAACGAGGCTATTAATATAGAGCAATAATTTAATGCTATATTTTATTTTTAAATGTCTATTTTAGAGCAAACCTTTCCCACAGCATCTTCCAGTCTCCATTTTATATCCCACTTCCTATACTTTGCAATTGATAAAAATACTAGGATTTCCTTGGCTCTGCAGACAGTTTCAAAAACCAAAGCACCAGCTGTGCTGCAAGTGAACCATGACAAGTTTTTATTTCCATTACAATTTCTCAAAAGTCTTGACATCTCATTACAAAATTCAGCAAAGTCGGTCTTCCTCTTAAAATTATGTCAGCATAAATAGGGAAAATAAGCAGAAATGCAGTTTCAATTGGAACACAAAAGTAGTTACTCTGTTACTCTATATCTTAGTTTACTTTCTCTTCTTTTATTGCACAAACTAAGATTTTTATAGTCTAAATAAATTAGGTCCTTGTGAGACTATTCACAGCACACTGTCAGAGGACTCTATGCTTAACTACAATGGCAGGTACCAACACTCACATGGTATTTGCCTAGATTTCCCTGGTGCAAGCATAAATCAGAAATAATAAAAAAAGAGAAGAATTCAAAGATACTTCACACTAGTCCTGAGTGTTTCTGCTGATTGTTGGAGGTTTTTTAAATGCATATTTCTAGCTTACATGTAACTGGGACATTTCACAGAGCTAGGGAACGAAGCAACAAATATAAAACTCCATAAATGTTCTCTGTTATCCAATTACGAAGAGTATGAAGATAGAAAAAGAGAGAACTACTGCATGAATTTAGAGCATGAAAAAAAGTAAAGTTCTACAATTTTTTTTTTAGTACTTCTTTTTAAAGGCCCATTATGAGTTGTTTTACATAATTTCACTTACCCAGTTTACAAAAGAAACACACCTCTTTTTCAGAAACCCCTTAAACATCACTAGTATTTAAAAAAATTGATTCAAAGCTTTTATTAGCGTAGTAAGGCGTGCATCAAATACTAAAGTAACAGCCCAATCTGCACTGGGAGTTCCCGAGAGCGTAAACCTGACGTAGGAATTACCAAAGAAAGGGATACCTTTTAGGATAGGATGTGGTAAACCCTTATACAACCTTAACATCCCGAAGCCCTTGGGCGGCATTCTGCCCTAATCTGCCATCCCCCGAAACCACTGGGTGAGCCCCCTGTGTCCTCCCTCAGCCTGCCCCGCTCCGGGGGCTGCTCCCATTGTCTCGGCGGACAGAACTCCCCCATTTCGCCGTGGATGCCCCGGGCCCTGCGGGATGTCCCGCTCACCCCCCGGCTGGAAGGGCCGCGGGTGGACGCCGCTCCGACAGCGCTTCCTCGCGCCCCAGAGCTGCCTCCCCGTCCCCTCCGCTAGGACCCGCCATGACTGCGCAGGATTCCCGGCTTCGGGGCAATTCCCACTCCGGCGGGGGCAGCACCCGGCGGCAGCGGCCCCGCGGCGGGCGGTCACTCGGTGCTGCCGGCCGCGGGGGCCCCTCATAGTCCGGGGAGAGGCTCCGGGGGAGCGGCCCCGGGGCAGCGGCAGAAGGACGGGCAGGGGCCGCCCCGGGGCGGCGGCGGGCGCGGTTGCCCCTGGTTACGGCGAGGCATTCCCGGCCCCGCGGGGCCGCGGCGGGGAGCGGGAGCCCCGGCGCCGCTCACACCGGTGCCCGGCGGACACGCCCCCGCCCGCCGCCGCCGCCGAGCTCCCCCCTCCCCGCACACGACCCCCGGCGGGGCACGGAGCCTCCCGCCAGCCCAGCATTGTCCATCCCCGCCGCCCGCCGGCTGCACCTGCCGGCTCCCGGCCCCGCTGCCGCCGCCCCGCACCTACCACACGGAGCCGTAGGCGCCGGAGCCGACGGGGGTGAGGTTCTGGTAGCGCTGGGGCACCTCCCACACCGTCTTGTTCAGCTCCTGCCGGTAGAAGCCGCCGCGCTCGGACATTTTCCCGGAGCCGCCGCCGGCAGCGGCAACAGCAGCGATAGCCGCCACTCAGCCGAGGCGAGCACGGCTGGCGCCGGCGGGGAGGAGGGACCGGGAGGGGAAGGGGAGGGGAAGGCGGAGGCCGAGGGGGTGGGGGCAGCGGCCGGGGAAGCCCGGGAGGGGGCGAGGGGCGCTCGGCGCACAGGCCCAGGAGCCCCGGGGCGGCACCCGGTGTCCTCCCGCGGGGCCACCCGGGGCGTGCGGGGAGTGGCGAAGGGCCGATCCTGACCCGGAGCACCGCAGCTGGGGCGGTGACGGCCCGGAGCGGCGGCTGCACCGCATCGGCCGCCCCTGCCCGGACGCGCGGGAAGGGCCCGCGCCGCCGCCTCTGCTGCCCGCGGTCACCCGGCCCTTCCCCTGGCATCTCTCAGGCTTTCTGAAGCTTTGCTGACACCTTTCTGACTTTGCCAAGGCCACCTGAAGCTCCCCCTCGGCCCGTCAGGCTCCCCCCTCCACCTCGAGCTGCAGCGCCAGCGGCGGTGACCCTGCGCTGGGCTCTCAGCCCGGGCATGGCCTGCGGGGCCAGCGCGGCCCCCGCTCACTGAGGGAGCCCCGGGCGGGTCTGGCATTTACTGAGAGTCCTCTGGTGCCTACAATTTCCCCTTACAACATTGACTCCCACATGCTGATTCCCACTCCTCATTTGAGTCCTCTCCCTTTTCATCAAGGAAGACTTGACCCCTCAAGATAACAGACAATCTTGAAAACTTTAAAACTCCAAAACTCATGCACCAGTTAAAGTTTAAGGTTCTCTGACTTTTTTTTTTATTCTCCTTATACAATATCTCAACCACCTCTGGAATCATTACAGCACTATTGCAATGTTACCAGTATAATATTTTAAAATGTATTATTTCCTTCCATAACTTCTTATGCTTCTTTGACCACCTCTAAGTTACTAAATTAAAAAATACATGAATGATACTACTACAGCCATTTATCCGCAGCCATCCGCTCAAAGGGTACTAAGTGCTCCTAAAGCCGTAGCCTAGTTCTCACTTCTACCCTGCTCTAGTGCAGCAGACCTCTCCAATCCTCTTTGCGCTGCTCCTTGGTCCCAGCTGAATTTCTGTGCTGAGGGCATAATCCTTGAAGGAAGTGGCAAGCGTGAAAAATCAAAAAACCCATTATTTTATCTTGTTTTTCTCAGCATCACCATTTTGAGTTGTAAAAACTGAATAAGAGTGCAGTCACTCTACACCAAGCCAAGAAGAAATATTTTTGTCATTGCCATCCCCCACCTTCCTCATACCTAAAGTAAGCAGCCCCAAGAAATTTCCAGGGCCAAATGAAGCAAATTATCCTACTTGCTGACTTATTAAACTTGATCTCTATAGATGTTTTGGTGTATTAGATTATTTCTTTCTAACTGCAGCCATGATCTTTGAAAGTTTAGTCTGTCCATATTTGCCCAAGCTTTTAATCATGCAATTTCCACAGGAGTTAATTTTCTGTCTGGTTGACATTTACTATTGCTCTCAATTTTCTGCCTTCTGTGAGCTTCTGTCAGTTATTTGTATTGCAATCATGACTCTCAGATTGCGCTTGTTATCTTTCTTTTATTGGATACTACATATATGGTGTTCTATCACATGTAGTGAGGGAGATAACGGAAAACACCAAGGATGGAGGACAGCACATTTGAGTTGTGTCAGAGCTAGGCAGGTTACAGATCTCCAGAAGTGTCCCATAAAGCAAGCCCTGACAGCTGTTCCTCCCATGGCACAGGCAGCTCATCCATCTTTGCCGGCTCTGTGAAGATGCATGAGAAAGAGGAAGAGGCAGCTCCCTTGTCAGCTGCAAGCTGCATTCTTGCTTTTAGTTGCAGTTTTACAGGTTGGCTAAGTCTGTGAGCGGGAGGGAGAGAGAGAGACAGAGACAGAGAGAGAGGACAGTGACTGCACTCTGATGAGGTATGAAGACATAAAGAAGAGATAAGGTCACAGCTTCCTCTGTAAGTACATTGCCTCTTTAGGAACTTTCATTGCCTGTACATGAAATACTGTTACATAAAACTGAGCCTGAGGCTTGTTGGGGCTCCCCATTGACATTGAGAGGCCATAAAACTGGTGTGGACACTGCACACCCCTTCCCATCCTGCCCTGCTCGAAGCCTCTGTGACAGCTCCTCACCAAGCCGAGTGCTGATGGCTGGAGGGCAGGGGGCAGCAGGATTCACTGCCTTTCACATATGGCATCACAGCATGGGAGGGAGGCCCGTGTGCTGCAGCAGGGCAGGCTGAGACACCAGGCAGCCTGTGAGGGAGGATCAGCTGTGTGAGCCTCGTGCCTGGTGAGTGAGCCCTGAATGCAGACATGAGGAGGCCATGCCCCTACAGTCCCTCTGAAACACAGCAAATCCAGCAGGTACTGAAGGAAGAAAACTCTGTGGCAGGGCACTACCCTTCTACTGTGGCTGTTCTTACACTGCATAGTCAAACCCCACATTATTCTCAAAAAAACCCTCAATGAAAACAAAGGAATTTATTATTTTAGCCACTTGTGAGTTACTACTTTCCAGTTATTCCTCATTCCACTTTTTTTTTTTTTTGAGTTGGACTTAATGATCCTGATGGGTCCCTTCCAACTCAGTACATTCTATGATTTTATTTCCTTTTTTTGTTTGATATATTGCTTGCACACCTTTGCTAACCTCCTCCCAGTGCCTTTAAATTCTCATTTATTCTCTCTCTCTAACTCTGTTTTGATTTCCAGTTTGGAATCACAAATTTAATACATAATGCAGTTTAAAAGTTGCAACTTTCATATTAAAATACACATGAAAACTCAAAGAAAGAAAATGCCACCTTAGTACTGAAAACATATAATTTCCTGCTTGAAAACATAACCATATTATTGTAAACCTGGCACTGATTTAAAAAAGACTTCGGAAAACATAGACTGTTTGCAGATCAGAGTTCAGACTGTTCTCAATGCAACTGCTGTAAATGCAGGGTAGCTCTAACTAAAAATCTGCCAAGTATCAGTGAGATTTTAGGATGAGTCACCTTGATTCTGTCACTATATCTGCTTCAGACTTCATTTTGAACTTAGAGATGCCCATTAATAGATTTCACCATGTCCACTGAAGTTAACAATAGTAAACTAAAGGTGAGAATGTTGTGAAGGTGCTTCCTGTGCCACTTTCTTTTGAAAATATTTTAATAAATATATAATATATTTATAAAAGAAACATTTATATTGGAATGTTATATACATTTCTGTAAATAATAAAACATTGTGATAATTAGCTATGGTGCTAGTTTTATTTGCAGGTTCTTGTG
Source organism: Manacus candei (assembly GCF_025592945.1). Lineage (NCBI taxonomy): Eukaryota > Metazoa > Chordata > Aves > Passeriformes > Pipridae > Manacus > Manacus candei. Next base: position 20,716,135 of record NW_026138091.1, on the reverse strand, counting down.
AATTCCTGAAACTACATCTACGAATATGTAATTATAACATAGGAAAGCTGTCACTTTATAACGACAGAAAAGACAAAGTACAGGCAGCAGGAAAGGCTTAATGAAGCCTTCTGTAAATAGCAAGTCAATCATTAGCTAGTCCTAATACGTAGTTTCCATGAGATTGCTTTGCGAGAGACCCTGTATCTTTGTTACCGAATCACAAGACACTTGTTGCACACACCTGTGAGATAGTATCTCTTTTTTTCGGCTTTTAACACTCTTTGCTGCCAAATACCTATTTGGAAGCCTCTAGAACATCAATGTTGACTCAGATGATCTGCTCCAGCCTGAGACTATTATGTCCCGTTACAGCTTAGATATTTAAACTGGAGAAACTTTTTATATCTTGTGAGAACATGAAGGATCTTGCATTGGAGTAAGCTGTTAAAATTTAGTTACTGATTTTGAATCTCAAGCTTGATCATGAAAGGACCCGTGATGAGCTATGAAATCAGATGAGAAATTCTGCTATTGATTAAGGACTTGTAAAACCTGGCTTATATCCTAATAATTACATGGCAAGAATAGGTTTTTATTCTTTATGAGAAGAGAGATTCTAATATAGTTTGAGTTCAGAGCTGGGGCTTTGTTTCTTCTCTCCTCCATTCTATGCAGAATTGGGATGGTCACTAGGTATCTTTGTGCCAGTTTTCCACATTGATGAACTAAGACTAGGACTGTTTCCTTATTTTAAGGATAAGTATATAAGATTGATATTACCTCAGATAGCAATAGCACTTGTACTAGCTGTGATTATTATTTGCAGACATTGATAAAAACATTTTTCACATATTCCTTTCATACTCCTGTGGATACAAGGTGGGCAATATTTTCTAATATCCTGTTAAAGGAATGTAGTTCTGCCAAAAGATCAGTCTCTCTTACCTGAAATTACAGTGAGATAGCAAGTCATAGTATCTTGGCCTCTTGTAGTCTACCAGAACAGGGTAGGAGTGATTTCTTCAAGCAGGAACAACATATCGGTATTAATCTAAGATCATGTTGCTATTAGATTTCAATGCTATTAGGACTGCAAACATGCTAGCAATTGGTGTCAGAAGTCTCCAAAGTAAATTTAATAAAATACAGTATCCTGCTGAGTCATGTCAAGTAGGGCTTCTCAGTGTACGTACATTCAGAGCAAGGCCATCATCAGAAAAACAAATAGAGATTTAATTTATAATAATTCCTAATTAAGTAAACAAAGGTCCAGTTATGAGAGAAGGCTGAGATGGGCTATTAATATATAGTGCTATATTTTGCTTTGTATTTCACTTGCAATTCATGTAATTATGCTGCCTGCTATCTCACAACAATTCCATGATGCTTTATTCTTATGCATAATACAGCATCACTCAAACACAGTCTAATATTGACATGTATAATCAGTAGCTTTGGAGAGCCGAGCACTGCTCCCATTGAAGTCAAAGGCAAATTTCATTATGTGAATGGGAGCAAGAACACATTGTTCCAAATGCATTAATTTGGATTTATGTCCTGAATAAACATCAGTTGTAAATTTCTTTGATAAAAGCCAATGCAGATGTAAGAGCCCACGTACACCAAACTCTGTGCTTTTCTGATGCATATATGAAATTACACTCAAGGAAGACTGTTTAATTGACTATTGTGCTGTCTCTTTTGGCTCCAAAGAAAACACCACGGAATCTTTAAAAAGGCTTTGCATTCCTAATCATGAATTCCTGTAATCACAATCCAAAAATATTTATGTCAATCTGGCTAAAATTGTGCTTATTTTGCCCACAAAGTCAATATGAAGAGAAGTTGTTTCTTACAGGACTTCTGAATACTGTGGGGTTGTAGGTGTGTACAAACTTGCACCTACATCTGTAGGGATGCTCTGCCTGATTCTTGTGAGCTTTGAAGTAATAGGGTGCTTTAAAAATATGCAAATATTTGCAGTTAAGGGAGAACAATATGAGAACAATATCTGATTCAGCTTTAACTCTTTATGAACATCTACAGGAAATTGTTACCAATGCAAAACCTTGTAAAAGCAGAACAGACATCTTCAGTAAATTATCAGCCTGACTTAGTATGAGATGCATGTATTTGCATGCCTTCATTTGCCATCTGCTACTCATCTACAGAATTTTTTACTTCAATCTGGTGCTGTTCATTTCCCATAAAGCAGTTACATTCAACCTTGTCCTACTGAAAATACTGTATCCTTCTTCATAGCTGTGTTTTTCAGTCATTATTTGACATATTGTGAGGATGCAACTCGGGTTGTTTGAGAAAAATGGTACAAATCCAATTGTTCTATTGTATATGAATGTCTCCAACCTATCTGCAAGGGTTTTTTGTTCCACCAGCATGACTCCAGTGCACAGTGGGCTATTCCACTAAGGTGAAAAACGGAATTTCTACTTCAATAACATTTTCTTTCTCACTGATATTTTGATGTCACCTTCTTGGTTTTGACTTAGTAACTTGTCTTTGGACTCGGCTGAATATGCTTGTGGTTTCTCAAAGTAAATGTGTCAGCAAGGCTTCAAACAGTGGTTGCAATGTGACTGTTGACAAATTACACCGCAGATGTTGAGCAGTGTGGACAGTAATGGACCTGATGGCAGTGTGCCCTCCACTGGAGCTTCACAGGGGCTTGATAAACCCAAGGAAATGGCTGTTGTGTGGCTTGGCAGGCTGTTGCCCAGGGAAATGACTGTTGTGTGGCTTAGCAGGCTGTTATTTGGCACATTTGGACTCACAATATACCTTGCTTGCTAAATATCTGGATCAAACTTTCTGTTGTTATTATTATGGCAGGATGGTAGGACAATAATATGATGTTGTTCAAATAATTCCAAACAGCCATTTGGATAAAAACTGTGATCTGTGTGATCCACATTCTGTTCAGAACCTGCCATACATAAAGGAGGACAAGTTTTCACAGTTTCATCATAATTCAGGATGTGTTTGATGCACATTGTCTCTTTCAGGCTGTATCGACCATGTACCTACTGAAGTCTAATCATAGTTCTATTAATGAACCTACATAGTCTCTATGCTGTGAAAGAGTAGTTTATTACTCCTTTGTTTTTCTTGTACTTATGGGAATTCTTATGAACTGAGCTACATAAGCAGTGCCCACAGCTTAAGCAACCTTTTTATATATGTATTGCCCTCCTAGAACAAATAAAGCCATAAACCTTTGTATGTAGAGTTGTGTAGACATATGATATACATCTACTAATATTTCAGAAATAAATATCAGACATTGCCTCAGTTTACCTGTTTTATATAATTGTATCTGACTTGCACAGTTAAATCAATGAATAAAAGCAATGGCAGATATAAGGTGCTTTTAAGGAACAATTAATTGAGAGACTTGAACCTAAGGATTTAAGCCCTTTAATGTCCTTTTTATAAACTGGAACTTAACAAAGGGAATATTCAATCACAGTAAGATAAGAGGCCCTGAAAAGGAGTGGGGTTATTAGCAGTTGCAAGGAATAAGTGAGACAGATCCTAACTGCAGCAAGCATGTAACCACACAGAAGGAGAAGGGAATTGTGTTGAAGAGTTTTCAAGGAAAGGTTGTCACAATGATGAACAATGTAAGACTGGAGGCTACTTCCCAGACAGGTCATTGAGTTACATGTGTTACATTTGCCATCACAAACTTACTATGTGCCAATTAATAAGTAATTAATTTTCACTGGCCTTATCAGAAAAGTTACACTAGTTTGTAAACTGCCAATATATACTTGTGCTTTGCCAGTGCTCATCTCTGGCCTTTCCTTGGCATCTCTGTTTTCCCCAGTGTTATTTCTAGATGTCAAGTGTGTCTGTGGCAGCATTCAGATTAAGTCTATTGAGCTCTTTATGTCTTGAAATAATTACAGAGATGGGTATGAGCCCAGCTTTTATTACTGCCACAGTAACAGGTTCCATCTTACAGTAGTTAGCTGCCTTTATGCATCTAGTGGTCTGTCTCTTTTTTGCAGTAGTGTGAAACAGTGGACGAGTTTTTAAGAAGCCTTTTCTTCAAGTATGTTTTGGTTTCATCTGTTCCAGCCTATACCAGTTTCCATCTGAAGGACATCATCCAACTGCCTTGTCCAGCAGTATCATCAATTTTCACTTTGGGATAAAGCCTAATATTTTTTTTAAAACCTTGGACTGATTGTAAGCATGACCATTGAAACCAATTGTCTCCACCAGTGTTTATCCCTTCATTTCATAACAAAGAGGTTTAGCAAATATTGTATCAGTTTTAGCTAATTCTTCTCCTAGAAAGCTCTGTAGAATGCTTTTCCCAGTAGAGGTTTTAGAAACACCAGGTTTTCCCTAACTTTTCTTCTTTTACTGGTTTTCACAACTTTTCCTGCTTTGAAATATAGATGCAGCAAACCTGGAATTAAACTTCATTTGAAAGTGGGTTTTGTTATGTATTGTTAAATTCAAGTTCCTTCCTGTCTCCTTAACCTAATGGATGCCCTTGCAGAGTGTCCATTTACTCCTCGTGTCTGATCTGTATCTTGTTTTTCTATGTGATGCTGTTGCACCTACCTGGCAGCTTTACCAGGTCTCTTCCATGACTCAGCAATTATAAATGTATTTTTGAGGCCGAAGTCAGTGTCTGGAGTTGCTTCAGTTTGTTTTCCCACACTGACATATATTTTGAAAGGAGGATTAGCAGCAATTCAAAGGCCTGTGCTAGACTGTTTTTTCCTCCAATTTAGATAACACACATGTGAGCAGGAGCTCAGTGGAGTGATCATGTTTTGTCTTTAAACAGAGACTACTGGGTTTTGAACCCAGTGAGATCCCAGTACCTGTGAATGTCATTGATATCTCCCTTGAGATATGCCATGGTTCTCAGAGTCTGGTTCTTTACTATCTGTGCTGTGCACCATTCAAAAGACCCCATGTTACTCCTGCTGCATTTTCTGCCCCTTGCTTTGGTATGATGAATTGCTAAAGTCATAATGTCCCATCAAACTCTTAATCCAGCTGCATGCTGGAAAAATAAGGTACTTTCTGTTTGATTCTGCTGTGGCAGCAGAAGAGCCTTGCAATCACTGATGGCTTTGTGGACAGGTGATCCTGAAAAGTCATTAAATCTCAGCACTATTTTGTGTGCTGACTTACAGAAATTGCCAGCTATAGAGTAGCTCCTTTAGTCTCAGAAAATCAATAAATTATGTCATTAGCTACTAGAACTTCACGCACTCCTTACGTGTGTGGAGCAGTAGATTTTTTTACAAGCGTCCAGCCTTTTGAAACTTTTTTACCTCCCAGATAAGTGGTTTTCTCACATTGCAGCAGCTGCAATGTGATAAGGACTTTTTAGTTTTATTCAGCTGGCTTCTCCTTTTTCCTCATTTCCAGTTGAGGATTCTAGCTTCATTTCAGCTGGCAGGACTCTCACTCCACAAATGATAACTATGTGTTAAGACTGGACACCATCAAAGCATTCATACTGCACAGTTTTGCAACAAGTGTGATCGTTTTAGCAATATTTGATGACAGGGGGAGCACAGACTTAACCTGTGAGATTCCTTCCCAGTACAGTGACTTTTCTATTACAAGTCACACAAGCAAAAGACCAAATGACAAAGGAAAGGGAAAGCTAAATCATGACATAGAGACATGAAACAGCACAAGAAGGAGTTCTTTGTGAACCTTAACCCCACTGTCCGGTGACTCACTGTACCTCAAATTCATACTGCACTACAAAACTTAATTACAACAGAGCTCAGATCTTCACAGCTATGTAAAAACCTGTGCAGACCAGTAAATGTTTTTTTGTTAAAAATTTAAGATAAAAAGGCTGGATTCTCTTTCAAAAGTACCCTATTTTCAGTTATTTCCTTCTATAGTCATGTATGCATAGCTATCAGTAGCTCTGCTTTAATAGGGAGAAGAACTATCCCTAATTATTCCCAGACATTCCTTTCCTTGATATTCATCCCAGTAGTGTGAACATTTTTGTTCATTGTTTCCTTTCTTTCTTTCCTGTATCTTAGACCAAAATAAGCCTTGAAGATGTTTCCCACAGTCCCACATGGCAAAGAAGACGACAAGAAGAAGCTGAGGACAGCTGGGTTGGTTTGAATTAGTCCTCACTGTGGTGTTGATCATGCATTCTCTCTCATTAGCTTACCTAGAATGCAGAGGTTTGACCTACTGGATTCTGCACGATCTCTTTAGTCCCTTATGTCTACTTATCACCATTCTGCTGAAAAATCCAGGCAATATGGCTGTAGGGATCTGCCTAGTAGAGGATTTCCTCTCTGTAGTGCAAGCTGTGGTAGTATGTATGTGTGAATAGCCTGCAAGGTTCATTGTTAAGAAGGCATGGGGAACAAAATTATTGAGATTGGGCTCAGTAACCTGCTTTCCATTCATGAGTTCTGCAGTAATCATAACTCAATCTGAATTATATAACAGTTAAGCAATATTTGTTCAACAAGCAAAGAAAAACAGCAACAACAAAACCTTAACCAAGGTTCGCATTTGCTTTCTGAGGTACAAATTCATAAAATTGTAGCTTAGACAGAAATATCAGTTTCATTAGACCTTTTGGATAAAGTGGTGACCCTTTGCTGAAGGAATAGGACAGATGATGCTTTAAGAGGAAATGGCCACAGATGAGAATGCTTACACTGTAAATGTTGTAGCTTTCCCTCCTTATTTAATGAAACAACTGTAATCACAGAGAGGAAAGCAGACAAATGTTTCACACATATGGCAAGCTTCAGCAGTCAAACAAACAATGCCCCCAACACAATGAACACAATCTTTCCAGCTCTAGGCCTTTGCCACAAAGCTAATGGCTCTAATGTTCCGGAAAGCAATCACATGCTCCATGCCTTTCCCTGCAGGTGCAGCTTTCCTGGGCAACCCAACCACAAACACTGTATTTTTGCACTCCCTTGTACAGAAGTAAGTTTCAATCCTGCAATCAGGAAATGTTGTGACCAGAAGTCATTATGGTGAATTTTCTGAAGTAATGCAAAGCACACAGGTAATAGCTTTCCACAGTTTTAAAACCTTTTTGTAGGGGTTGCTAAATTCTCAGAAACAGTAACTAGTAACTGAAGACAGGTTATTGCTTTCTTCTTCCCCCCCCCCCCCCCCCCCTTTTTTTCCCATCGAAGCTGGAAAGGAAATTAAAGATAAATCTGTTTTTATGAAATAGAAATAGTTTTTTAATTATAAATAAATTGGATGAAAACAGAGCAAGTGAAAGCACTGCTGTTTCTCTTTTTGGCAGGTAATTTGGCAAAGTATGGGACAGGTGGCTTCAGAACGTAAAATACTCCATACCTCTGCAAGTGCTTGGTGATCCGTTAACATAGCAGCTGTCCCACTCTCAGTCAAAATGAGAAGGCAATCATAGCTTCAGTTATCACTATAGATAAGCATCCTTTAGAACATCTTGGATCCTGGCTCTTTTGCTCTTGTTTACCAGAAGCCCCAGGCAATTCACATAGCAAGCAGACACATCCAGTACAGCCAGAAAGAGGAAGGGTGTTCACCAACCTCAACAGTTGCTCAGATTTTAAGAAACGTGGATTCAGTTCTTGTGCTCCCACAAACATCCTAAGGGATTATACAAACCATTTAGTTTGTTTAGTCCAGATACTTAAAAAGGCTTTCTCTTTTTCTAATGCCTAAAACCTTTATGTGCTCATCCTCTGAAGTAGAATACAATAGGAAGAGCTACGTACGAAAGTACCACAGGGATTAAGTATATAGCAAATGTTACTGAAAAAGTAATTTCTTTCTTCTAATACTAGGAGAAACAGACACTTTCCTATAGAAGACTTCAGTGTTTGGAGAACTCATATAGGAGTGAGAAGTATGATTTAAATTCTTCCTTCAAACTTACTGTTTGAATCCTAGATTTCTGCCCACTGCCTAAGACTGTCCCAGTCCCTGCTTTCCAATGTGTAGGGGACTAGGAAGGGAAGTACAAATGGATCAGGATGGGACAGGAAGAAGAAAGTACTCTTCCTACAGCAGAATGTGTAGTGTTTTGTACTGACAGAATTTAAAGATCAAAGAAGCAGGAGGGCAAGTAAGCTGCTCTTCAGTTGTGTAGCAGGCCTGGATTTCAGCTGTTGCCTTAATCAAGTCTTCAAGGACAATTTTATTTTTAATTTAAAATAATTTTATCTCTTTTTCTTGGTGAATACTTCTTTCTTGTTTGCAAAATGGACTTGCTTCAAACAAAGGAGTTAAGAGCACTGCTGCACCTGTATAACCCCAGACTTAAGGTCCTCGTGCATGGGGAATGAACAGGTCAAAGAGACGAAATGAGAACTTTGATTCTGCATAAGCAGAGTGAGGCACAGAATCCAGGCACTTATTTACTGAGTACCATAACCACCTAGAGCATGTATTCCAGAGATATTGCTCAATGGATACACTTGATGAAAGCATAATTGTTAGATCCTAGTCTGCTCAAGGAGACCTTATGCTATGTCAAGGGGTACAACCTTCACCCCATGCCATGAATGTGCCCCTGATGTTGAGTCACTCCCTGGCTCCTGTACAGTGACATGGTCCGGCTTCAGTTCTTCAGTCTGGAAGGGTTCATGCTCTTGCTGGCATGGAAGGGAAGAGTAAGATGGGCTTCTAGGGAGAGATCAAACAATGAAGAATGTGACACTAAGTCAGTTTTTATTGCCTTGGTATATCTGGTTGTGCCTGCTTTGGTTGCTAGGATGTATTGCGAACTGCGATCTTAAAGCCCTACAGCTGCTGCTGCCAACCCATGATACAGTTCACTGTGGAAGCTTATCCAGAGGGGCCTATCTGTGCTGCACACTGTGTATGGAGTAAAAGCAGATGAGCCAACAGTACAGAAAAGGTGGGGCTAGTTAGCAGATGTGGAACTCCATGCTACTGAATCTTATTCAGAAGAAGCCCAGGTATTCACAGGTAACAGTTATGCTGAGTAGACACACTTGAGTACAGGAATGTGTAGCATTTTTCAAGAAAATGCACTTGGCAAAAGTTGCTAACAAAAATAATTTTCTAGTCAGTCCGAACTGATGCCATTGACTCCCTGTGCCTCGATGATATTTAAAATATTGCTGACTGCTGGTGTGCTGATACAAGTAATGCAAATCCATGCACTTTCTGACAGTGAAAAACACAGAAAACGAAGGCTCCAGGGCCAAACAGTCTATTGTAGCAGGAAATGTTTTCAAAACAAAAAGTGATTGGGTCATGCATAAGCTTTGAGATAGCTATTCTAGCAGCTGAGTAGTCTGTCAGGAGAGAGAGGTTAGTTCATCTTCCTTGACCTAGAGTACTTCTTTCTTTTATTAATTGGCTGTTTTGACTTGCTGGGTTTTGTCCCTAGGTTTTGTTTACTTTTTTTTTTTTTTTTTTTAAACAAAAGAAAGATATATGGCAGAAGAGGCCTCAGGGATCTGTGGACAGAAAACCCTCTCTATTGACAGTGTCTGATTTTTCAGTAACCTTGGCACATATCATATGAATGGGCCAGGGACTAAACCCCCATCCAGGCACAGGTCAGTGTTATTGCAACAATCCATCTAGCTTTACACTGACTTTCAATACACAGGAAATTTTCAAGCAAGCAAAGATCTCATGGGATGTAGGGGCACATCAAGGCGTGTAATCCAACTTCTATATCAGTTTTAGAGACTTTCCCTCTTGAAACTTAAATCATAGAAATGACAACATTCCTGAGATAACAAGAACATGTCTCTCACTCTGAGCTGCTCACCATAAGTCTTTAAACAAAACATAACAAGTCATATGAACATGCCTGACACAAGCACAGCCAAGACTAATATTATGGTACAGTATGTTATACTTGATTAAACAAAATTTTTTGGTACTCATATTTGACAAGCTTTTGCATAAAGCAATTGCATTAAGCTATGCATCTGAGCCAGGAAACTTCAAATTTTTTTCCAAGTCTGAGTTGTGGTGTTTTTCTTTTTTTTTTTTTTTTTTTATTTTGTTAGTTTGTTTTGTCAGGTTTTGTTTGTTTTGTTTTTTGTGTGATTGGTTTTTCTCTCCTTTCACTTCCTTGTTTCTCTGTCAAGAAGCAGCTCATGCCGTCATTGTAACACCTGAATGTACATGGCATGTCCAGGCTGTCTTGCTGAACCTGCAAGGGGATGCAACAAGCAAGAAAGACTTCACTGCAGGGGTGCAAGGACAGTGCTGAGGCTCAGTGGAGAGCTTAAGAGTAACTGAACTGTTTTTGCAGTGTGCCTCAGGTGCTTTGAGCATGCGTTGAGAGCACTGAAAGGACTGAGAGTCTCTGAAGTGGATTAGCCAGGTTCAGGTAAGCTCACTAGCCTGGTTTCAGTGCCTGTTCACTGGGAAGCATGTTCAGAGTGAGCAGGAGGAAGTGGGATAAGCATAGGTAAGAAGTGTGCTCTGAGCCAGGAGTGATAGTCTGGAGGAGATGGACACTGCTGGAGGAGATGGCTGAGCAAAGGGAGGCAATAACAGAGATCTGGCTCATACAGGGGCAGAACACCACTGGTTTTTTTCACATAACCTTCATCTAGAGGAAGGTTGATAACCACTGTAGCAGACTGGATGATAACTCCCCTCACTCACCCAACACAATTTTCTAGCAGACAAACCATAGTAGGCAGTGGCCATTTGGAGGGACGGGGCAATTAGAGATGCTGCAACTTTTAGTCGCAGAACTGCCCGAAGAGATGGTGTCAGTAGGTGTGTCTTGATAGGACATTCTACGTATGACAGGCTGAAGTGAGCACGATTCTATAAGCAGGATCATCAGCTGTCACAGGAATTCTAGCAAGGATCAAGACTTTCATTTGATTGAGTCACAAATGTTTTCATGGTTTAAATTTTCTTAATTTTTTAAGAACTTCATTCTGAAGTACATAAATAATTGAAAAAATACTGTATGAGCTCAAGCTATTTATAAATCTTTGGACTATGTCACATGCTATTGCCTGTACATCTTTATCAAACTGTGAGAAAGGCAGGGAGTGAAAGATCAAAGCAATCAGGAAACTTCCAGCATGGCTGGACTGGTAAAAACATCTGCTTATCGTCATGTTTGTATAATCACTCATGTCATGGCTGTCAGACAACTGATACTTGTGTCATTCTGAACACTGCAGTTCACAAGCAGTAGCTTGGGTGCTGTAGTTTCAAGAAAGTACACGCACCAGGACCAAAAGGCAGTTAATTGCGAGAGCCAAGCCTCTGCTCTTCATACTGCTCTTCAAATGTATTTTTTAAATTATGTATTTTAAAAATTATTCCTGCCATATCTTATAAGTTTTATTTTAACTAATGTCTTCTATAGGGCTAATTTATTATTTTGGGCTTTTATTACCAAGAAGTTGTTAAAAACTACCTTTCCTTTGCATTTCTAAAAAGCAGCATAATTTGTGTTTTAACACTTCTGTAAATGTAAACTTCTGATGCACTGAGATCTGTGTAGCATTTAAAATACAGGCACCTTATCAAAAAGTTTGCAGGCATTAGAGCAATGTCTTCAAAAGAAGAAACCTTGTCTCATTTGTAGACAGTGAAGGCAGGGATAAAATAGTTAAACTTCTCACTGAGTTGTTTTTATTGCTGGAAATATGCTTGCTGTCCCTGAATAACAATTTGGGATTTCAAGCAGTGCACAGAAAATCAAGCATTTAAGAGTAATCTTGCTTTTTGAAATAGATATTCACTCAGCATGAGCAACCTATGAAGTTTGCATAGGAAACATGACTAGTAATTCAGACATGTAATAAAAGTTCTCAGAAGAACTCCCTTGCATCACTTAACTTGAGGAATTTTTTACTTCAACCTGGCATATCCTTGTGTAGCCAAAATCCATGCTGAGGTCTCACACCTTGTCAGCTGTACTGTGCCATTATTAAAGTTCATCACAACTATGCTGCACCTTGGCCATGGCTTTCTGGTGCAAGCATTGTGAAAAGGGTAATCAATGCCCAAAAAGAAACTCTGGAGGACAAATAATGATCATCCTTTCAGCAGCTTTTCTTATTTTCCCTTTCTCCCTTCACTCCCTGGTAAGGAGTCATCAGCAGTTGTTACAGATCCCTATTGCTGGAGGCCAATGAGAGCCTGGACATCGGATTCAGCCTGCTGCCCAGTGCTGAACTGGAATCTGTGCAAGTTTGACTTTGTTTTCACTGGTGCTGGGGGTGAAAGGGACATGTAGAATGTACAACAGAATCATAAAAAGGATAAACCCACCATTCCTATGCTTCACAGTATCTGGCATTTGAAATCAAGAGTTAATGTTAAATTCTGTCTTATCGATTATGCACGCAAAGACTCCTCTTACTTAAGCAGTGATAATGCAATTACCTTTGATAATATCAAAGGCCAGTGGTCAACAACTTGTGACACAGGAGCCTATTTTGAATGGCCCATAGGGAAGTTTGGGACAGTGTCGGGAAATTCTGCAATTTGAAAATTCATCTATGGAAGGCAAAAGGTTCTAGTTTCTTCGGAATCCAGTAAAATAATTTGAATTTAGAGGACACAGACAGTCTCTGCCCTTCAGAGGCAAGGTAATCACAACTGGTTGATTAGTATGATCTTACTCCCTGCTCTCACTGATCTACTTCTCTGGTAAATGCTGCCTTTAACCTCTAAATTTAGAAAGAAAATACAGCTTGGCATGCACTCTTGAAGAAGTTCCCTCTCCAGCTTTAGAGTTCAAGCATCTTTGAGGATGATCCATTTGTCTGGGCTCAAACATAGTTTTTAATTGAAGATGTTAAAGATCCAGACTGAAAGTTCTTTTAAAATTTGGTATATCTCCTATGAATCATATCATATCCTGACATTTCTGTTGTATCAAGTTGCCTTTTTACAGCTCTAGCAGAAAACTTACAGACAAAGCATTTTTTAAAAGGCTGAATGAAAGAAAGGAAACACAAAGAGATTTGTCTGGCTCACAGCCAGGCCAAGGTTGGTATCCGGAGAATATTCTAAAATACAAATCACAAAATCTGGAGACTTGCCATGTCATCAGTTATTTTTAGCAGAGTGAAGAAGAACTAAGTCAGTTTTAAGAAACATGTAAGATAAAGATGCAGCCTTAAAATTAACTTTGATTTAGGTTTCTTACATGAATTATTGGTATTGAACACTGTGATTTGCATTTTACACATTCCTTGTAGATGTCTGCTGTTCTGTAAAGAAATTCAAAATACACCATGTTTTTCTATAATAAAAGAAGTAAGATTGAATAAACAACTATGTTGCTAAAATTTAATATGAAGAATAAGAGAATAATTTTGAAAAAATACAGTTCTATACATTTTTAAAAGCCTTGCATTTCTATACCTCAAGTGTCACCTCACTTGATACTTTCCTAAAATTTTGAGGGGTGATATCCGAAGACCTACTCATTCAACTTACACCTTGCTAGGTTGTTAAACAGAAAGTATTTCTGGACTCTGGCCCTAGTTCAGAAGATGCCTATTATTGTCAGGTGCTATAGTTCTTAATCTTGTACATGCTTTAGACTTTAATTGATCTCAAATTGTGATAACAATCATGAAGATACTGATATGCTTACATGAACACATAAGCAAATGAAATACTGTTCTAAAAGTCAATTTTGCTGTGAGATACAAAATCAAACCTACTGATATGGGAGGCAAATAGTGATGACAGTAGCAGCCACGCAATTATGTCAACTCATGGTTAGAGGGGAATCACAGTCTGTTAATTCATTCTAGAGCCCATGACTTCCCTTGCTTCATCCCACCGTAGCCAATGTATTCTTAAGTAGTTATTCCCAACTTAAATTTAGTGTAATCAGTTTGCTGACTACAAAAATCCCTGCTGCGACACAGTCCCAATCTGATTGCAAACTGACTTGCTTCTGACAAGTCATACCACATTATCCAGGATGTTGCCTTTTACCAAAATACATTCTTCTCCTTTAAAACAAAATAAATGAAAAGTGGTGAAGGACCAAAATTCATCCTGGGCAAAAGAGATAGATGTTCTGTAAAAGTAAGGAAACATTTCTGACACAAACAGAGACTCCTGATTGCTGAATCATACACATGGCTGAGCATGCCCAACATGTTAATGGAAGGACTGGACAGTTGCTCCTGCATTCATGACTGGATGCATTTGTTAGTGAGTACTAGTGGGGAAAAAGGGGAGAGGGGAACACGGATGTCCAGTTTTCTCAGTTGTTTGGAAATTGAAACTACTTACAACTGCAGTACTCAACAAATGTGTTCCAGTATATGTGCAGGTGATCTACAGGCTCTACTGGCACATCAGGGGCCATATCCTCCTGTCTTTTCCTCAGGTGAAATGAGATTAACTCAAATGCAATTCATCTTGCTGAAGAGGGAGAAGAGCTAGATCTGAGGTTTTGTTTTCTCTTATTTTTAATTAAGCTTTTCTAGCAAGTTATCACTTGCATGCAATGTAAGATGTCCCCTTGCAGAAACCTTAAGTGCTGTTGGCAGAAATGTTCCAGTTTAATTAAGCTGCTAAAAGAGACTGACATTTCAATGCAGAAGGAGGGTTCCTTTCAGGGATAGCTGCAGCAGAAATAGCTTCCTCCAGCAGAAATGATACAGCTGGGGGAAAAGAATCCAGTGGCTGTACACAGTGCAAATGATGATTAAATAGAACTGCAAAGGAAAAATAAGGAACAGTCAGAGAACAGGGAGATGAAGACCTAGAAAATAGACTATAAGTAACAGTGTTAAAGAAAGTTGCTAGAGCTCTTGTGCAAGAGCAATGAAGATGCTAGACTATCTCTGACAATACTTTCCTGTGCAAAGAAGTAGTGATCATTGTGGGAAATTATGATTTAGAAACTAGAAGGTGAAAAGTCCTAACTTAAAATGCAGCCCACCTCATTAAAAAGTCTGAAAACTTAAAAAGAAGCTATTTTTAAAGATTGAATTGTAGATTCGCAGGATGAAGGAGCTATGTATGAGGAAGTGTTCAGAAGAAATGAAAAAAAAAAGTTAACAAAGCATATCTTATGGTTCTGGAAAGAGTTCTTCAGACTGAAAGCATGAGAAACCTCAGAGAAATTGGTGAAAGACTTCTAGTGCTAAACATTAGGTTTCTGCAATTTGTAGTGAATGACCATGTGTGTATAATAAAAATCATCTTGAATAAGAGAAAGAAGGTCAAGCTGAAGAAATAAAGAAGGAAAAAATATTGAAAGGACAAAAGGAAAAAGCATCTCTTCAAATTAATATAAGAAAGGATGCATTAAAAAGACACTTGTCAGAGGGGAAAGAGACTGGAGAGCATAATGGAAAAACCTGACAGTTCAGATATAGAGCTGGTAATGAGGCAGTTCCTGGGTCTTTGCCCTGCTCTAGGGATATAGGGAGGTCAAACCCCACTCAGATTAGTCGAGGATCAAAGAGTTCTGAAAGCTTCATAAAGCCAATTTTTCTTTCCAACATGGTTTGGGAAGCCTCTGAGCTAGTTCTGTGTCTGCAACTGGAGTTCAAGGAAGAGAAATGGAATGAAAAGACTGAGAAGGAGGAAGAGGATTAATGGGGGAAATAGAGTTATTTTTAGCTTCCCTCCCCCCAGTGCAGTGTCAAAGTGATGAAATGTAATTAATATTGATCCAGAAACTGCCTGTAGCAGCTTCTTTGAATCTATATGCCACTTGCACAGTCACTGTTGGTTTTCCAGGAGCACAGAGACGCACTGGGCACCACAAACCATGCAGAAGAGAAAAGGTACCATTGGGCATTATTCTGATGGAGGAGCTAAACAGAGGCAATGGTTTTAACAAGTGCATTTAAAGAGGTGCCTATCACAGCAATGCTTAAATGATTAGGAATTGCGGAAGACAATCATTATGTTGGTGGAGCATTCACACATATGGCCATGTTTGGAGTACTTTTGTGGACAGGATATATCATAACTATTCAAAGTTGTGACAGTTGATAATGAAGTTCATCATCTGTGCCACCTGCATGTGCCCTCATACAAAACCTCCTGGAAAACCTGTATCATCCTTGCTTCATTGAGGCAAGGAAGAGCAGATCATTCAGGCTGTCAAAGTGCCATTGTCGATATATTTCTGCCAATTCATTTTCATGACAAAGTTGCCACTCTTCCTCCAGTAAGACACTGCATGTCACCGTCTCTCAGCCCATCTGTCCTGTCAAATTGGCTTTTCTCCCTCTGGCCGTTTTGTGTTTCACTTGCATATGCAGGTTTTAATCCTTCCATCTGATTAGTTAGGAGAAAAACAGTCTTAATCTGATAACAACAGGATAATGTAGCACTGCAAAGATAGGTTGATTAAATTACTGAATAATTTTTATTTATTTACTTATTTATTTATGAGCTTTCCAGAAGAATGCAGTGGTTTGTTGGGTTTTTTTGCAAGAAAATAAGTTGTCCTAAGGAAAGGTATCTCTGACTTCATGTCAGCAGCATGTTTTTATGCTGGTATTTTTAAGAGACTTAGCCTATTCTTAGATTGTCTATTCTTGGCTCAATTTGCCCCACATGGGAAATCTTTACATTCAGAAAAATAAAACCCAGGCAAAAGTTCCCTTAAAGTAGCTGCCCTCCAAAAAAGTTTCCTTGAAATTATTTCCACGGTGACCTGGCTGAAATAACTTGTAGATTTTAAAGCTTAAATTGACAATGTATCAGATATTTGTGTTAAACAGAAGTGATTCATGCAGGACTCACCATTTCAGTTATTGGTCTCTGTCTCAGACAGATTAGCTGGGAATCTGGAAAGCTATTTCTTTAAATTGTCTAAGTAAGCTTATTAGATATGATAACAGTTGTTTCATAGAACTTCCCTTTGTGCTGAGATGTGTAACCCTACTTATTCAAATCAGCAGGCACACACCTAGCACATTCAGGATAAGGAAAGGAACATCTGGAATATGTGACAGCAGTGCGCTTCCAGTCTGCCTCTCAAGTACATGAAAATCCTCCAGAGGTCCTGTCCAGGAACTTCTCTTCTGATATTCCTCCTAGCTGGTGACTTCAGGCAACTGCCCACAGATGTCTAATGACAGAGACTCCCGTGGGGCAGGGATGCTGTGGGGAACACAGGCAGAGACAGACAGTTTGTCCAGCACATGGCATGCTGGAGGCAGAATTCAAAGCACACAGTTGGCAGCTGGACTAAACTCAGATGCAGGTCAAGGCCACTGCCACTGACCTCAGTCAGACTTAATTTGCAGAGACCTTTCAAGCATCTTTAGCTGCCTCTGTTGGCAATATTTAGGCCTTTTATATGAAGTTGAATATATTAAATATGATATAAAATAAATATATATTTTACCTTATTTTGCTGAGTCAGATTGGAGGCTTATGTCAAGAAAAAACTGAAATCACAGTGGCAATCTTCATGAAGAGGTAAAATTGTGTTGTATGAAAAAGCACACAGACACACACAGAAACTGGATTATAAAAGAACAGTATCTACAGAAACAAGTCAAAATACAAATGGCCCCTCATCATAAAAAGTTGTATCCCAGAATCAGAAAATGATTTGGGTTGGAAGAGACCTCTGAAGACCATCTAGTCCAATCCTCCTGCCATCTGCAGGGACATCCTTCCCTAAATCAGGTTGTTCAAAGCCCCTGACCTTGAACACTTCAAGTGGTTAAGCTGCAGTACCTTGTAGCTGACATAGACTTCACACAGGTGCTGGGGGCTGACTTCTGGTCAAACCAGCCCATGGCATCTTCACCAGGCTTGTGCTTTCTGTGCTAAGATGTTTTGGTTTTGAGATACTGGAGCCACCTGAAGATCACCCAGGCTGCCATGCCTATCTACCAGGTAATACATTCTGCATGGCAACAGCCTTCTTCCTGATGATTTGATAGCACTAAGCAAGCTTGACTCAGAGCACTGAATATAACATATGAAAATCTTTGTTGGAGAAATAGATAAATAGATTGATTGATTGATTTTAGAAAAGTCCACTGCAGCCTGACATAATTATTTTGCCATTTTTGGACATTGTTATGTGAATCCTGTGAATGCTGAAAGGGGAATTAATCCTTTCATTTCTGAGGAAGAAGAGTCTCCTAAGAAAAAAATTACCATAATAATTACAATGAGAAATGAGCTCAGGACTTTTTTTTCTCATAAAAATGAAATGAGAAATATGATTCAAGTCTCTTATCAATGGATACTTCTGGCAGTATAAAATATGGAAGAACACTTTTTTATCACAGGCATTGGGATTTTAGCTACCGTGAATTATTAGCAATATCTAAAAGACAAGAAGATTTTAAAAGTTGAAGTTTCAGAAATAGGTGATGTAAAAGACTACATCTACCACAAATTGAAATCAAGGGCGAGAGATATGAACTGTCATTGAATTTACACAGCAGAATTGTAAATCCAGTACTCCTTTTTAGAAGCTTCTAATAATTGATTCCACTGTAACCTTTTGTTAACAAAGACTTAAGTTGTGCCCCTTGTAAGTACAGCCTTATGTTATTCAATTCATATCCCATTAATATGGTCTCATGCACTTCATCATATTTATAGTCTCACCAAATATTAATGGTTTCGTTGAAGTTTCCTTGTTGAATATCTGCTTTGCACTGAAATTTCAACTAGAAAATTTTATAAAACACAACTAACTCATATTTTACAGTCACGCCTTGCTCTGCCACGGAGCTGTGCTGGTTTACAGGTGGGCATTGTCCTGGGGCTATTGGCTGGTCCAGCTAAGTTCCACAGCTCTGCTGATACTGTTGTTCGGCTCTGAGTGAACCTGTGTAATTCCAAGAATTACTCACAGCCTCATCTGAGCATTTTAAGCACCCTCTATGTTTTCTGAGCTCCAGAGAGATATTTAAACAGCCTTTCATTTCCCTTATGCCTGGAGGCTCCTTCAGAAGGTCTTTTGCCCTTCTGGTCTTTTCTGTCCAGGTTCTTGCCTTTGCACCTCAGTGCTGATGATTCATATGATGGTCACTCAGGTGCAGGAAGACAGTGTTAACACATCTGTCCACTACTGCAGCTACAGATGTTTTCCACCTCATCACAGAATTCCCGATGGCAATACCTCTCAAGCATAACACCACTACATATTCAAAGCAGCCCTCTTTCCCATACCGCTTTCTACACATTTCCACTCTTTGTCCAACCAGATGTTCACATGACATCCTCTCCTTATCTGACTAACATGGAGGGGGTTTAACTTTAGATTAATGCTGGGAGGGCTGGTCAGATAGTGACTCCTGGGCCAGGTAAGGCATGCAGGCAACTGAAGTGTGGTTCCTGAGGAAGGGTCATTCATGTGGCTGGCAGGAGGGTTGTGCTGGTTAGGAGACTGAACCCCTGTGATGGGAGAGAGAGGGTCAAAAGGAACCACTGAGGCTGGCTGTTAGACAACCCGGAATCCTGCTTGGTCCTGTGGCAGAGCACTGGAACCTTTAGATCTAAGAGGCATACTGTCTTCTTCCTCCTCTCAGCTCCCTGATGGTGTGTCAACCATGGGAAGATTTGAAATAGTTTCTACACAGCCTAACAGTGTGAGCGTGGGTAGACAGCAGCAGGCAGTTAATACCGAATCACGAGCTTTTCTCGCTGCATCTGGGCAAGCTGGCAGTTTCAATGTTTGGACAAGCTGCAGTAACGTTTTTCGGCAGGTTTCACTAGGTCTCTTTCCAAACATTAATGTGCAAAGCTCAAACCTGTCCCAGATAGACTTAGAATGATGGAGAAAACACCTGCTTCCGGAGTAGACAATTCCAGGAGTTAATTACGCTCAGTGTGAAAAATGTGGTCCTTATTTCTGTTCTCATTTTATTTGGCTTAGTTTCCAGCTACAGAATCTTCCTTTTCCTTCAGCTTTGACTACTAGAAATCTTCTAAACAGGTACCTCAGCTGAATCAGTTCTGAGCTTTGTCTCCAACAAACCGAGCAGTTTGAAGTTCTTCTTTTATTAGATTCCCTGGGCTTCATATCATTCTTCTAAGTCCTTTTGAAAGTCTTATTATGTTTTCCAGAGTTCTTCAAAGAAAGTAGCAGTTAATGCTGGGTAGTGTTCCAGGTACAGTCTCTTCATTTCAGCTGTGGTGCAGGAGTCTCTGGGGTGTGTTGTGCATTCTTGGTCTTCTAACCATGCATTAAATTAAAGCCATTCTGGCCATGAGTTTGTCATTGCATAAACCACTAGGTAACAGAAATTGTATCATCACTGCTTTTTCAGACTTCAGTGCTCTACAAGCCTCCCTATGTCTCTCTGAAAAGCCACATGCATATTTTCTCTTTTAACTAAAAAGCCTTAAAGGTTCAGCTCATCTCTGAAAAAGAGTTATTAGAAATCTACCTTTTGTAATTTATTTCCAAGCCCAGATGCCTATAGCTACAATGTTAATTCTGCTTTGTCTTTAGTGAAGCAATCTCAGCTCCTTTGCAAACTGATTTCATTGGTCTCTGTCCATGTCTCTGTATTTTAACACAGCGTATTCTTTAAGGCTGATGCATTAATCTGGTTAAGGAACCAGAACAGGTATTTCCGGTTCACTTGTTGAACCCCCAAGGGAATTTAGCTCTGTTATTGTGGATTTTTGACTATTTTCATTTCAATTGAATCAGAATTGTAATGTCAGGGATAAATTTGTACTGGTTTGTTTACTGGCTTATTTGAATGATTATACAATTGTCACACTCTAGGAAATAATTCTGCTATTCAAAGTATAAGGCTAATCAGAATTTTCTCTTTGAAAATAAAAGATTATGGGTAAAAAGCATAGAGGAGAACAAGGCAATATTATCTCATGAGAGCAATCAACAAACACTAATCCCTTTAAGTGCTCAGTTTTGAAATAGAATAGCAGTGTGCATGGTATAGAATTACAAATTACAAAGGGATCAGTCTGTATGACTAGAGAGGTAGATAAAGTAAGTAGACAAATAGCCCAGTTTGCACGCTTCTGTAAGAAATGCTCTTTCCTCCTTTTATTCTCATGCTGGATTGCTGTTTGCACAACTTTTTGTGATTTTGAGTTAATACTGCAAGAGACAGAGTAATTTTATCTGTTTTAGAAGTGATGTCATTATGTCAGTACTAGTCACTAGTACTTCGGTGATCTAATTATCCCTTTGAATCACCCTCTGTGAACCTCGCTTTTTTTTTCTTTTGAATTCGAGCAAATGGTTTTGCTGATTAGGTGATTATCATAGACATTTGCTTTACTTAAAAAATGCCCAAGAAAGGATATCGGGCTGTATTTGACCACATTAGATTGTATTCAAGAAGATGAAAGAGACATGGCTGGGGGTCTTCGGTACCTGATCATTCATGCAAAGTCTGCTTAGCTTTCTCATAGTTGCCCAGCAATTAAGTGTCCAAATCAGTCGATTTTAATTAATGACTTGGGCAGCAATGGGTTAATAATTAACGCAAAGATATGGGACTCCTCAAGTAAGGTCTTCATGGCTCATGCCTTCAACACATGGAGCTGAATTTCAACCTATGAAAATGACTTCTCTCACAATATTTAAATAAATGTTTTGTAAGTCTATAGAAATTTAAAGTGTGAATTAAATACCTCTCACTTTAACATCATAATCAACCTCTGGATGTCGTATGTTCTACCAAGTGAGTTGAGGAAAAATGGCTTTTTTAAAAATCATATTGACAAAATACTCTTAATGCATGGGCTGCTGCATCAGCTGGGATTGCTATCCTAATTCTGTCACCCCTTTGCCATGATGGGTTTATATATCCTAATTGCTCCCCAGCCCTACTGGGTCTCTATAGAATATTCACAAGTATTCAGGTCTGTTCAGAGTTTTGCTCTTAATAGCATTGTAACAGAACTTGTAGTGAAGTCTTGCCTTCTGAAAATAGACCATGACAAGCAGGTTGCAATTGTGTTTGAAAAATTTTGGCAGAAATGTTTATAAGTCCCGGTACTACCCTGGGTCAGAACAGGGAGTTTATCAGCACCCGATGCCCAACAGTGTCATTTAGGTGAAGGCAAAAGAGAGGAGAAATATTTCACAGTGTTACCAAAAGATGAGCTTCCTTGTGAAATTTATTGTCCATGAAAATAATGGATTCTAGAATTAACCTGTCATACAAAAAACCAGATAAAGCGGCCTTGCCCTCACAGCTCAATGGACGTAGTCAGACTGGGGATTACTGGGGGCACGGATGATGCTGAGGTACATGCAGTTTCATGAAATAATTTCAGCAGAAATCTCTCAGTTAATTTTTTTTTAATGGTGCCAAGATGCATGAGTTAATGCCTTAAAGATGTTTTTTTTAATAATGCCAGGGCTGGCACTACTTCCTCAGTGGTGTTTGGAGGTTGTAGAGCCACGCGTGGAGGCTGCCCAACCATTCCTAAAGAGAGGACCTGGGAAAGTGTCCTCAGAGGAATGTCACCGATGCCAGGGCCTCCTGGCATGGCACCTGAAGGGTTCCCAACGCCTCCCCAGGGGGGTTCCCTTCTGAGGGACATGGAGGTGTATTGTAGGTGCTTCCTCTGGAAGCACTGCAGAAGCAGGGAACATGAAAGATCAAAGCAGCCTTTTCCGAGACACTCCCGGTACCTAGAGGCGTCTCCCCGTTGTCCCCCTGGGCCCGCGGGCCGGGACCGGGAGGAAGGCGCGGGCCGGCCCCGCCCGCCGCTAGATGGCGCCCGCCGCCCGCCGCAGGAGCCGCCGCCGCGATGGCGCCGGGCGGGGCGCGGGGCTGGGGCGTTCCCGGGCCCACCTCGGCTGCCCCGTTAAACTTGCCCAGGCGGCCTCTGTTTATTTATTTTTTACACAAGTGTTTAGGATGTTGACATATGCAGGCGAGTGCCCGGAGATTTCCAGGCGGAGATTTCCAGGCAGAGGTTTCCCGCGGGGCAGCGGGACAAACCTCACGGGCTTGTAGCCTGCAGTGCCCGGTGCCTCGAGTGACCACCGGCACGAACGCCGGCTGACAAGGCGTGTTTAGCTAATTACCACAGCTAAAAGGAACCCACACCGTACGATTGGCTTGAGGTCTCCGCCACCAAACTGGTTTTTTGTTTGTTTGTTTGTTTGTTTTGTTTTGCCTTTTTTTTTTAAATACAGTTACAACACAACAGGTATTTTGTATTGCAATTGCATTACAAAAGGCAGTAATTTGCAATAAAAGCCCTTTTTAACCTACTTTGACATTTTAAACCTACTTTAAACAAATTTTAGTTGTGTGTGACATTTTACAGAAATTTTAAAATTTACTTTTTTTTTTTTTTTTTTTTTTTTAAAAAAAAAAAAACCAACCTGGAAATTACTGCACTTGAGCAGTCTTAGCAGTGTCTATTTTTCAGTTTGCCAGGAGAGATTGAAGAATTTCCTAGGAATGCAGGAACCTATTTGGTCTACTGGTTTATAAGGATGTCCACTGGTAACAGTTATCAACTTGCAGCATTTTTGCTGTCTCATCTGGAGGGGAATTCTGGCCAGGGAATTTGGGAAATGTGCACAGTTTAGTGTTTGTAATACTTTTGCAAGCTGTGTGTACTCATTAGAGAAGACAGCAAAAACAAGATGAACCCTAAAGCAGTTGGAAAGAATGCAGTAATAGAGAAAACAGCACCAGCTTGCTTTTGTGACCAAGGTCAAAAAGGAGAAATTGAAGATGAAAATAACACTGTTCAAATGTTCCAGAATGTAATAGTTTTAATTTTCTTAGCACTAAACTAAGGCTTCAGGGAAGTGATGCAGCTTTTCTGATAGAAGTGATTTAGTGTCAGAAATCTGAGATAAACTGAGTTTGTGTGGGAGGGAAATAGATGGAGGTTTAGCTGGAGAACATTTCTTGTAAATTGGGAAAACTGATCAGAACAGCAGCAAGAACCTACTTCCGGTGCTTATGGTTCTGCTGAAATACTGAGGGTTTTTTCTGTAAAGACACAGGAAAACCATTTTAATTAGATTTATTTACAGCAACCGGGTTTGGGATCAAAATAATTGCCTTGAGACTGAAGTGCAGCTGCAACACACATTCCAGATGTGAAATGTAACACTGTGTTTAGGCTGACCTCGTTTTCTGTTTTTAAACCCAGAATTGTTCAGAACTGGTAAGTGAATAAATTAATATTGTCCTCTGAGTTAATCCAGTGCAGAGGTGCTGTCACATTTCCCAAATAATCAGATATGTTTTGGGGACAGGCAGGGAAATAGCTTCCTGCCAGATGAAAGGTTACCCTGAGAAAAATCATCCAATCATGCACTTGAATCTGGAAAGTAGGAAACTCTATCCCCTGGGACACGATACTCACAAGATCTTAATTTGCGTTGCAGTTTGAAGCTCGACTCAGCAACAAGTTACCATGACACTCCTCATGTGGATCATGCTGCGATCTTCGGTGGAGGGAGTCCGCCAGCAGCGCCCCCGCTCCCGGGGAAGGCAGCCAGGTGTGCACTGCCTCCTACTGCACTTCCCCTGTAGAGAGTGTGCTTCCTGCTTGTCCTTTTCTTTATTCTCCCATAGTTCAGACCATTTTTATATTAGGCCACTGAGAGACATCAGAGTCTGTGTGAACAGTTTAGTGAAAACAAAAAAATGATACAACAAAAGAACCTATAGAAAAGCTAAGCTTTGCCACTTTCCTTAGGCACTTAATGAGACCCAACATTTGCAAGAGCATCGAACAAGCTTTCCTATTACTCGTTCAGTTTCTTTTCCAGCAGGTCATGATCACAAGTGGGTATCTGTTTTCTCAGTAGTTTTTAAAGGCAATTGGGTACGCTGTTCTATACTTAATGTTTATTTCAAAGTGACTCAATTAATTAATCTAATTAAACTAATAGATGTATTTTTTTTCATTCCTTTGTTACTCTTTCCTTAGTATACCTGGACAGAAGTATCACAAGCATGTGATGTATGTTTGCAGTCTACTGTGATATTTTTACCTAGCAGAAATAGTTTTCTTTAAAACTCCAGCTTGCTTAATTCTCCTTAAATGTCTTTTTACATCTGTTGTAGGTGTCTGATTGAGACATGCTGAATAGGCCAAATTTTTAGAGGCAGAAGTGTATGATCCTAAGGAAAAAAAAGGAAGGCCCCTCTGAGAAGCCTTTGTTTTGGAAGCCAAATTCACTATGTTTTCCATAGGAGACAGCCTGGGCTTATGTTGACAGAGCACAGAACCTGCCACAGTTCATTAGGTTAGGGAGAACTGTACAAGAAACTCCAAAGTTAACGGAAATGTACTTTATTTCCTCCTAACTTGTGCTTAGGAAGATGTCAAACTTCCTTATAACAGGAAAGAATTTCTTTTTACATAGGTCACTGTACTAGGGCTCAGTTCTGTAAAACTTTCAGTGCTGCCTCAGCATCATTGAGGGCTCAGAGGAGCAGAGATTTCTGTGTTTGGGCATGGGCTTTCACTAATGGATTCTGTAGCAGAGAGCCTGAGATGGCATAGTGTCCAGGAGAGCAAAACCAGCCATTTTGAGCACTAACTAGCTAATGTCCTTGAAGAAGAAAAAGAATTTTTACAAGAACTAGTCCAGGTCCCCACATTACCTAACCCAGCTTGTGATTTCTCCGTTAATAGAAATGTCAAACAAGTTTGAGATGTTCCCTTAGGCGGTTTTAAACATCAGCTTTCTGGCAGCAGCCCAGACTAGATTGTAAGGTATTGTGTAGTGCTAGGTGATGGACCAAATTTTATCCTGAGATAGACAAGGATGTTATGGAAAGGAATGGCAATGTTTATCCTTGAAAAAACATGCTTCTTAATTTGCTCCTTAATGTGTAAGAAAGGACATATTTGGGACAATATAGGACACAGCATAGAAACAGTAGCACAATCATAGAAAGTTTAAAATAGCCTAGCAGGAGAAAGTGTCATTGTATCATTGTTCTGTTTGAGATATGGTACTCGTATTCACTTTTCCACTATAAATACTTTTATCATGGTAACTTTAGATATAGAGTTCAATTACATGCTTCATGTAATGTTTTTGCATCTATAGAACTCAATTAATGTGCTTCATGTAACATTTTTGCATCTATAGATATAGCTTAAGGGCATGGGTATTCAAAACATTGGAATTAAAGAGTTTACCTGGCAATGACATCAGAGAATTAGGATGATTCCAGTATCCTCTGTCCTCTGTATCTCTATCTAGTCTATGTCTGTGCTGCAAGCTGTCTGAGCACCTGATTTTCTCAGCTGAAAAAATAAAACAAAATTAACATCAAAGAACCTTCACATCACTGTACAGAGAACTTAGCCCAGTAGCCTGCCTGTCACAGTGACTGTGGCACTACAGCAGTAATGCTTACAGAAAGCACAGGAGAGGATGTGAACAGTGATCTATTCTGCCCTGCTTTCCTGAGTCAGAGGTTGAATAAAGACCACTTTTAAAAAAAAAAAAGATTATTTTTTACCAGTGGACTTGACTTCCCTGAATTTCTCCAACTTTTTGACTTTACTACTTATGGTCTGCACAGAAGCCTGTGACAATATAATTATGCACTATGTGAAGAAATACCTGCTCTCTCCTCTTAATTTGACACCTAATAATTTCAGTGGGTGCCCTGTAGGTTTTGTGTGGTGTGAACACAGTGAATAGTCATTACCTCGTCACCTCTTCGGCACTATTCATTGTTTGTAGCCTTCCTTGTTTGTCTTTTTCCTACCTGGAGACTCCTTATCCATTTGCTTTTCTCTTGTATAGAAACTGTTTCCTGCTTTGGACCATCTTCATCTGCTATCATCTCTGCTGTTCAACTTTTACTGCCCTTGAGGTGAAAGGACCAGACTGCATACAAAGGCTTATCCAGTACAGGCAGGTTTTTGTTAAAATAAACCATGAGAATAGATTATAACCTTGTTTTGATTTGTTTCTGAACAGGTCTGATAAAATCAAGTCACACAGTAAGAGAAGTGGTAGTGATGTCCTTTATGTATAGAATCATAGAATCATAGAATCAGCTGAGTTGGAAGGGACCTCTGAGATCATCAAGTCCAACCCTTGATCCACTACCACCGTGGTTACTAGACCATGGCACTAAGTGCCACATCCAGTCTCATCTTAAAAACCTCCAGGGACGGAGAATCCACCACTTCCCTGGGCAGCCCATTCCAATGCCTGATTACTCTCTCTGTAAAGAATTTCTTCCTAATATCTGACCTAAACCTCTCCTGGCACATCTCAAGACCATGCCCTCTTGTCCTACTGCTGGTTGCCTGGGAGAAGAGACCAACCCCCACTTAGCTACAACCTCCTTTCAGCTAGTTGTAGAGAGTGATGAGGTCTCCCCTGAGCTTCCTCTTCTCCAGGCTAAAATACCCCAGCTCCCTCAGCTTCTCTTCATAGGACTTGTGCTCCAGTCCCTTCACCAGCCTCGTTGCTCTTCTCTGGACCTGCTCCAACACCTCAATATCCTTCCTAAACTGAGGGGCCCAGAACTGGACACAGCACTCGAGGTGTGAACTCACCAGCACTGAGTACTGGGGAAGAATCACTTCCCTGGACCTGTTGGCCACACTGTTCCTGATACAGACCAGGATGCCATTGGCCTTCTTGGCCACCTGGGCACACTGCTGGCTCATGTTCAGCTTCCTGTCAATCCAAACTCCCAGGTCTCTTTCTGCCTGGCTACTCTCCAGCCACTCTGTCCCCAGCCTGTAGCGCTGCATGGGGTTGTTGTGGCCAAAGTGCAGGATCCGGCACTTGACCTTGTTGAACCTCATCTTGTTGGAATCAGCCCAACTCTCCAGCCTGTCCAGGTCCCTCGGCAGAGCTCTCCTGCCTTCCAGCTGATCGACACTCCCCCCCAACTCAATGTCATCTGCAAATTTGCTGATGGTACGCTCAATCCCCTCATCTAAATCATCGATAAAGATATTAAACAGAACTGGGCCCAACACTGATCCTTGGGGGACACCACTAGTGACCAGCTCCCAGCTGGATGCAGCACCATTCACCACCACTCTCTGGGCCCGGCCCTCCAGCCAGTTGCTAACCCAGCAGAGAGTGCCCCTGTCCAAGGCATGGGCTGCCAGCTTTTCCAAAAGTATGCTGTGGGACACAGTGTCAAAGGCTTTGCTACAGTCCAGGTAGACACATCCACAGCCTTCCCCTCATCCACCAGGCGAGTCACCTGTCATAAAAGGAGATCATGTTGGTCAGACAGGACCTGTCCTTCCTAAACCCGTGCTGGCTGGGTTTGATCCCTTGTCTATCCTGTAGGTGCTGTGTGACTGCACTGAGGATGATCTGCTCCATAACCTTGCCAGGCACTGAGGTCAGGCTGACTGTCCTGTAGTTTCCCGGGTCCTCCTTCTGGCTCTTTTTGTGGATCGGTGTGACATTTGCCAACTTCCAATCATCTGGGACCTCCCCCGTGAACCAGGACTGTTGGTAAATGATGAAGAGTGGCTTGGCGAGCTCTTCCACCAGCTCCCTCATCGCCCTGGGATGGATCCCATCTGGTCCCATAGCCTTGTGAGGATCCAAGTGGCCCAGCAGGCTGCTAACTGTTTCCTCCTGGGTTACTGGGGGGCCATTCAGGTTCTTATCTCTTTCTACAAACTCCAGAAGCCAGCTGTCCTCAGGACAACCTGTCTTACTGTTGAAAACTGAGACAAAGAAGGTATTAAATACCTCAGCCTTTTCCTCATCTTTGATAACTATATTCCCACCCATGTCCAATAAAGAATGGAGGTTTTCCTTGCCTCTTCTTTTGCTGTTGATGTATCTGTAGAAGGACTTTTTGTTATTCTTCACAGAAGTGGTGAGATTAAGTTCAAGTTGTGCCTTCATCTCTCTAATTTTCTTTCTACATGATCTAACTATATTCCTAAACTCTTCCTGAGCAGCCAGCCCTTTTTTCCATGATTGGTAGGTTCCCTTTTTCACCCTAATTTCCTTCAAAATCTCCTTTTTCAGCCAGACCGGTCATCTTCCCTGCCAGCTTGCCTTTTGGCATCAGTTGTCATGAAAGGAATGAAATCTGAGTTCAGATCCTTTTTTCCCATCTTTGAGAAGGGAACTGAACTAGTGCCTGAGCTACAGGCTTATCAGGACAAAATCTCTCTTGTTTTAGCTGCTCTAGTTTTGCTCAGAGCTGTTTCAAAGCCACTGGAGTAGGGACTGAACCCCAACCGTTTTTCTTCCAAGGCGTGTGCACTTGGTTAGGGAAATGGTTCCTTGCTCATGCTCTTGTCTGCACATCTTTGCTATGAATACCCTTAATAGCTATCGGTTTACTTCCTTGAGTAAGCTGGGCTGATGTCCTCCAGGGCACAAGAGTTCAGAATCCTGATGACTCAGGGCTGTTTTATCAAACAAACAACTGCAGTTGCTGAGAGTGCAGTTGATAATTACTGAGTTGGTATTACACTTACCTAAGCAGTGCTAGAAGTGGTTGTTCAGGAACAACATAGATTTATGGTAAAACAGTCATGGCCCTAGCCTTGCTTTGACTATTCAGAAAAATTTATTTGGAAGCTGAGAAGCACGCATGGCCAGAGCTCAGCCCATCTGCCCACTCACTCCTACTAGCAAAGGTGCTCTCGCTGATCAAAGAAAGTACAGGTATTTCTTAAACAACACTTGGGCAGCAGTGAGCCTGTCAGCTTCAAACTTTCTCTTCAGCTTTAAAATAAAAGATACAATTTCTTCTGAGTGTATAGTCCAGCAACTTCTGGCCCAGGAAAGATACGACTTCTGTGGTATATCTGGCCTCAGTGCCGAGCGCTCCCCATCCTTCTCCCTGATCTTGGCTTCCTCCCTCCAGGATTTTGGAAACACAACCACAGAGGTCCCTTGAAAGAAAGAAGAATAAACGCCTTTTAACCTATTGCTAAGACATAAAAAAAAAAGAAAAAAAAGGCATGTTGCCTATTTGGACTGTACAAGCCTCACGTACATGTGCAATTAGAGATAGCATTGTTGGCTTCTTTAGTCTTAATTAGACACAGATTGATGGGCAGCTCTCACTCTGCTCTGCACTGGTGCAACCTCACCTTGAATATTGTGTGCAGCTTGGATCACTGCAAAATAAGAAAGATATCAAGCTATTATAGAGTGTCCAAAGGAGCACAATGAAGATGGTGAAGGGCCTTGAGGGGAAGCCATTTGAGGAGCAGCTGAGGTCACTTGGTCTGTTCAACCTGGAGAAGAGGAGACTGAGGGGAGACCTCATTGCAGTCTGCAACTTCCTCATGAGGGGAAGAGGAGGGGCAGGCACTACTCTCTTCTCTGTGGTGAGCAGTGACAGGACCTGAGGGAATGGCCTGAAGTTGTGACAGGGGTGGTTTAGGTTGGATATTAGAAAAAGGTTCTTCAAACATAGGGTGATTGGGCGCTGGAACAGGCTCCCCAGAGAAGTGGTCACAGCACTAAGCCTGGCAGAGTTCAAGAAGCATTTGGATGATACTCTCAGGCACATGTTGTGACTCTTGGGAATGGTCCTGTGGAGGGCTAAGGGTTGGACTCAGTGATCCTTGTGGGTCCCTTCCAATTCAGCATAGTCTGTGATTTTGTGATTCTATGGTCAGTACCTCTTCCCTATGGCTCTTCTTGGCCTGGAAGTATTCAGCAGCAACACTCAGTTCTGCTTTTTGGCCTCTTTTAGATCTGGAGGTTTTCACAAAATGCACACACAGTTCACCTCATTAACAAGGAACTGTTTCTGTACTGGCATGCCTGGATGATCTCTGATCACTCTAGCCAGCATGGGAGGTGTTAGGTCTTTGAGGTTCAGTTTTATGTGTCCTCACAACAGTCTTTATACAATAAGTGTTCACAGCATGAAAAATGGGACAAAACCCCCCACTTGTTTGCAGTTTTCTTTTTGCTTCAGGAAAAGATTTTCTTTTGTGTCTAGAAGCACAATCTTGTCTGCAAGCCCAGCCACCAACGCATTGTCACAGGTTGTTTGGGGACGCAGGACTTGCCCTGTACGTGACTCAGGGTTCATCTGCAGTGCAAGAGGAGGTAGCTGAGGTTTGCGCATCACCCTGACACATACCCTCTGGACATAGTGATTCATATCTCTGCATCTGCTCTATCATCCCTAACTTGGCAGATGAATCTACACAATGTTGCAACATACATGATACTCTTTTCGTCTTCTTAGAAAGTCCTGGACAAAACAGAAGTTTCTAAATGGTTTATAGGTGAGCAAGGTGAGCTGGTCTGACATCCTTACTCTGTGGAGACATCTGAAAGCCAGTATGCTGAGCTTATGACAATTGTTTCTTGTATCCTCTTCCATTATTAATAAAAACCCAGGCTCTGCTGATTTGGACATTTAAAACATATTCCTTCCCACCCAGTCTGTTTCAAAAGTTATTGAGGAACTGAAATGAGCACTTCAGGTGTAAGATTGATAGCCCAGACATAGCCATGGCAAAATCAGGTTGCCTGATACTGTGTGCTGTTGTTTCAGCCTTCAAAAGTATTTCCTCTCATTGCAGGTACATGATAAGATTGGTACTGGTGAACTTTGGAGCTTGATGTAGTCTCATAGGACTACAGCTGGTACGGGTTCCTGCTGAGGCAAAATGGAAAGAGCCATATTTGCAGGACAGGTCAGGTTGAATCTCTGAATATGGGCTGTTTTCTCCCTGTTGATTATATTTTTAGCAAAGGAAACCATGGTCCTGATTTAGTTGGCCTGGTGAAGTGACCATGGTCCTCCTGTTGCAGTGAGCCCTGTGCTGAAGCAAGCACTGACATATGCACAGAAAGCACTCAGAGCTATGTGATATTTAAACAGAAAGAAAAGGAAATAAAGCAGTAACCATTTTAAGATGACAGATTGATTTGCCTACCTAACATGTCGGCATTGAGTGCTGTATAACTGATAAAGTAAGTGATACAGTATTGCCCGATGTAGAATAAAATTGTTCTTGTGAAAAATAATAGCTTATCACCCAGTTGATACAGTGACATGGAAACAGGCCATGGCATGCAGATGAACCCCAGAGCTGGAGCAAGGGGGAGGAGGGAGAAGGAGAAGAAGGGGAAGGAGCAAAGCAGAAAGGAAGTGACAGGACAAGTGGAGGGAAAAAAAATCTTTTCATCTTTCAACAGTAATGAGCCTTTTATTCAGGTTGTTCATATGACGAAACCATCCCTACAAGGATCCTGCCTGAGATATCGTTACTTTCTGTCTAAACTCACAATAAACACTTGTATGAGACTTTTTTCCCCCAGAGAAACAGAGTAGAGAGCAGAATGTTTTTTACTGATCCAGAAAGTTAAACTACAGAGAACATTAAAAAGTGTAGTAGAAAAAAGTTTAAAATCTACACTGAAGGCATCTTACTCTATTTTTTTTTTTTTTGGGGGGGGGGGGCAGATGTAATAGCTCTTTTCCAGTATATTTTGTGAATTTGGTTTTGTCATTCTGAAAATAAAATACATCAGTTTGGACAAAATCAGGGGATTGCAATGCATGGACAAAAGCTTTCCAGATGGAAAAGAACTGATAACCTATCCCTTTTGGTTGCTATATTTCTTGGTCCATGTTATTTTGTTTTCACCAAGGGTGTTTTCCCACAGCTATAATCCTAATATATATGTGTGTGTGCATGTGTATGTGTAGTAAGCAGTAGAAAAAAGAATTATCAGCTACTGTGAACACATTACGGAAGAAAGCAGGTGGTAGTTGTTTACCTGACAGTAGTGCATCCAAAACTGGAAATGCAATACCGGAGAGATTGCAGGAACATTGTTACTGTGAAACTTTCAGTTTGTGCACTAGGAGCAAACGATATATAAGGTTGAGAAAGACCTCACAATATCAGTTTACTGTCTAGTTTTAAATAAAACTTCGCTGTGGGGAAGGAAAAAATGTTCTCAATCACAAGATTGGGGCAGCTGTGCTCTGGAAGTCTGAAAGTCTCTTTCTCCATCCCTTCACTGTGGGACTTGTATTTAGCCTTGCAGGTGATTAATTTCTGAAGTGACTGAAAATCCTGATGTAAATAAGTCAATGAAAACAGAAACACAAGAAGACTATTTATATGAAAGGAGAATGCAGTAAGCCTGGGAAGGAATAGCATCTGAATCACATATAGGCTGATAATAACATTACCTCTGGGATAGTTACACGCACGGGTACTCCTTTACTCCAGTAATTTAACTACTGCCTTGTAGCAATGTAATTACCCTGCTTTCTCTTTGAAGGCTAGTTGTGGTTTCAATTAATTTACATTCTAAAGAAATCTATTTTTTTTTAATAATAAAAAAGGCTTCTCCAGGTCTTAGCAGGTCATCTTAGCAGGAGGTCTTCGCTAGGCCAGTGCTGGCCTGAGAACTGTGGATGAATATGATTCTTCTAAAAAGAACCAAACAGGCAATTTAAATTCTCTGTCCGATCCACAGAAGTTGAGCAACTTTCTACAGGCAGCTGTGCAGACAGTCACACAATCATAGTTTTGTGGGAGGACAAAACATTCCAAACTGCTAGCCTATATTCAGCCTTCTTTCACGGATGTTTGTTGTGGTTCTGTGTTTGACTGGACACGTGGAAAGTGGTGGTGGGGAACAGCATCCTGCCATCAGCTGGTAACAAACCGTGATGATTGCTGTAGGTTGAAGACGAGTTCTGCCTTCCATTAGCAGGTTGCTGAACACCTAAACATGACTTACTGGCTTTTCCTTTCAAAAATGCCAACAGTTCCAGTAATGAGAACATGAATGACCTAACTCAGTGTGGGTTTGGATGGTGTGCAGCCAAGAAGGCCTGGGTAAGAAATGTGTTTTCTGAATGGATTGGGAACATACTTTGGATGGGTACCTGTTCAGAGAAACTCTGCATTTTGGAAGCAGAAGGGTCTTTGCAAAAAAAGCAAATTTAAAATATGTGGAATGTGAATGTCCAAAGTGAAAAATTACTGTATACAAAGGCTGCAAATCTTTTTACCTAACTTGAGCTGTGCAGAAATTGGTGTCCAGTCTAATTTAACACTTCATCATAACACTGTGGATCTCTGTAACCTATCTGGACATGCCCTGTGCTCCCTCCCTGTTTTATAGGAACCATAGGAGATAAAGGCTGAAGAGAAACTTTTACATAGCTCAAGTTAGGTGATATGAATTAGGATTACATCCCAGGAATCAAATTAATGCTGTTATGGATAGCTTGGATTCTGATATTTCCCAAGATTGCTATTGCTTTTTCAAGATATTAATTGGATGCATGCAGAAAGGGTCCATCGTTTCCCAGATTTCATCAAAATAATTTACACACAGGCTGCACAGAATGCCAAACTCTCTAGAGATCAGAGAAGGGCTAAAAAGATCATTTTTTTTAATGTAACATTTCCAGGTGAAAAAATAAGTCATGTCCACTGAGACTTTATAACCTCAATGACCCAACAGTTTGAGCTATTTTTATTGCAATCTCTCTGTTCCCTTAACAAAGATTTTTCACACTTGTGAAGGTGTCACAAGCATGATGTGGAATGAACTTGAAGTATATGATTTTGAATAGTGTCTTTCATTGCCTGGAAACCTTTAAAAAAGGTCCTCTATGTCTGCTTATGGCAGTTGTAGTGAAGTGAAGACAATTTTACCTAAGTAAAATAAGAAAGTAAAGTCTAAGCAAGAATTCTGTTCCTGAGTCTGAATTCCATTTAGTGCTAACTCCTTGCAGGATCTATTTTTGCTCTGTCAATAACAGCTGTGCTGTTTGCAGTGTATGGCTGAACAAATCTATTTTCAAATGTCTCCTTGACTCCTTCAAAGTCGGTTGCATTTCACTGGTAGTACAGTAAGCTGCTCAGTTGGGAGAAGTATGGAAGATGGGAACAAACTTGACTTCATTAATTTTGAGGAAAAAAAAAAGAAAAAAGAGGCGTGTGTTCTTTTTATTTATTCATGAATAAGTCAAATTAGGGAATCTAGTTTTGTAACTTTTGGCTCCAGGAACAGTGATAGGAACAATAATAAATATTAGCTCTTATTAGTGGAGAACTCTCTTTTGATTACTTACAACTCCTTATTTGCATACACTGTTTGTTTAAATTGTACCCATGCCAGAAGTGCCTTTTAAAGCAAGCACATGAGGCTTTTCTCAAGGTCTCAGGGCATTGCAATATTTAGAATTATATACCACAAATACATGCATGAATTCTTACTTGACATAGTTACGATAAATCAAATTTTTACTCTGAAAATAAACAGATTTTAAGTTGATAATTAAATAACTCATTGAAATTGACAAGAACAGTATGCCATGTTTAGAAAGATGGAAAATACTTTTTGCTTAAAAACATTAAAATTTAAGAGACAGGGTTAGTTCCAAGGAATAGCTGCTAAATATGTTGGTTAATGCCAGGTAAGGATGTAGCTAACTTTATTAACCCTGTAAATGCAAATACATATTTGTTCATCTGGACTAATTTCTGTGGACAGTGTAGGTGTGTCATTGATCGTCAATGAGCCCAGGGTTAGTCCCTGACACTGAAGTCAACTGGTATGAAACAGGCTATGTCCATACCATTAAACTTTCTTATCTGCCAAAATGGATCAGCTCACACAGTTTACTTCTTGGGAGTGGTATGCTAATACCTTAATTATGGCCTAGGATTATGTGGAGGAGTATTTCTTGGCCCCAGCCACAGGTTTAGTTTGTGAGTGTTGACCCAGCCACGTCCTCTCAACTGCATGCTGAGAAAGAGACCGTACATTGCGTGTTCTGCTGTGCCTCTCAGGAAAAAACAAGGAAATGATGACTTGTCCTTGCCCTGATTCACTTCAAACATATAGAGTTGCTTTTCAGACTCCCTTTTGACACTTGATACCATAATGGTCAAAACTCCCAACCAGCTGCTTGGCCCCTACCATCAGCAATAGAGATCTTGGGGAAAATAGGATTAACAGGAGTGAATAAACTGATGAGTCATGATAAAGCCATTTGGTGTCCCCTCAGCTACTTGTCGCGGTCTTTTGTTCCCTCATCATCCTCTACCTGTCTGGCATTTTCTCTCCTTTCTTAAGTAAGTTATTGCAGAGGGGCCAGCAGGTTGGCCAAGGGGCTCAGCTGTGCTCTGTAGTGAGTCTCTTTGAGATGGCTGAAACTGGCCATGCTTGGCACAGGCCAGGCCCAGGTTTCTCCTCACAGAGGCCACCCCTCTGCCAAAATGTTGCCACGGACACCCAACATGGTGCCCTGGAAGGGCAACATCAGAAAAGCCTCATCTAGAGCATACTGTCCAAACTCTGAACATGTGCTTAACAGTCCACAAAATGAAACTCAGAACATAAACAACAAAAAAATGTTCATTAGTAGGATTAAATTTGTCTTTTCTCTTGGAAATGACTTTTCCTGTCTGCTTTTCCTGTCATGTTAACAATATGCAAATGGTGATTCTCAGTAGGGTACAACTTGGTCAAACATAGATGTTTTTTGGCCAGAAGAAGAGTTTTCCTGTGTCATATTTTTATCTGCTCTAGATAAAAAGGCAACAAGCTTCCTCAGCATTTCTTCCCAAGTAAAACACCAGACAATTTTTGCTGGGCATGAAGTGACTGTAAAGAAAGGAACCATGAAGCATGTACTCAGTTAATTTTTTTCTTTTTTTTTTACTTATAAGTTTTGCCATACTTATGTATAGCAAAATTTGAACTAGGAGGAAATAGTGCCCAATACAAGGTTTTGAGCAAATTTGAAGTAACCATTGACCTCAAAACTACCAACAGCTATTTGCAAATACCTTTATAGGACAAGAGAAGTCCTTGGATCATTTGAGATGGCTTCCCACGTGCCACAGACTGTTAAGGATACTCTCTACTGAAGTGATAATAGTTCCTCCCAGTAAGTTTTGTTTTCTGCTAAAAGGCATGTTTGAGAAAGCAGACTTAATTTGGAAGCCTAAATGATGAAGAGTAAAACTTTTCATTTTGTAGTTTGTTTCAGTGGTTAATCACTTGCTTTTTAAACATAGTTCTATGGTTGATCTATTTCTCTGCCACACTTGTCCCTCCCTTCATCCCTCATTTTTTCCCTCTCCTTTCCCTTTCTCTTTCCCTTCCTTTTCTATCTTTCACCACTGATTCTTGATAGGTTTTTCACTGCTGGAATTAAAACCTATGTTACACTCAGTAGTTTCTTCTTTTGAAATGCTTACCTAATCACTCTTTGGTCATCATTTTGATAAGCTAAAAGAGACGAAGCTTGTTATCTGTGTCACTCCAGGTCTCAAATTCATTGCTTTATCTTTTCTAGTTTGTCAACATTCTTTTTAAAAATGGGCCTAAACCACACAGAGTATTTCAGTCTTCACTCACCATACCTATAGCACTTAATCAGTTAATGTATTAAGCTGGATTTTGTTGTTACAGTTTTGGTCTATCATAGTCTCAGTCATTTCTTGCATCTGGTCCCCTATTCTGTAAGTCTAGCCTTCCCTTCATCTTTCTAAAAAGGAAATAATTTCTAAATATCCTTTGGCTCTACAAATTTCTTCGAATGGGCTCAGAGGGTTTTATCTGTTGTGTTCTTCATTACTGTTTACTGCTTTTTCAGTCTTTTTTTTCTTGAATTGCGATTTCCTCCTTCATCATTTTCAAAAACAAAGGCATGATTAGTGAAACTTTCTTACTGATGATCCTCTATTGGCAGGGATGTTTTCCAGAATTTGCTTTCTACCTTATTGCATTTATGTTATATAGTACCAATTTTTAGATCAGTGTAATGTTGTATTAATTTAACAGATCTATAAAAGACAAAGATAATTGTGGGGCTATGACACAATCAAAATTGTAACATAATTTTAGAAGCAATTCAGGTATTTGACAGGAACTATTTCCCTAAAACCATGTTGAAAAGAGTTTATTACAATCCTGTCCTTTAAATCTTTTTAAAGTTGAACAAATGAAAAATGATATTTACTGATTTCAGAAGGAAGGTAAGAGAGAGAAGTTCACAGAAGGAGGTAAGTGGATGCTCATGGTACAGGAATGAGGGTAAATTGCAATATTTGTTCAACAAGCTGTATTCTGGTTCTTTTTTCTAGCTGCAAGAAGGTTTTAAAGAAGGTGAAAGCATAGTGATGAGAAGTTTTTATTTCAAGTCTCCAAAATAAAAAAACAGAGTCAAGGCTGTATCTAAAATTGTTCATACAAGTAAAGAAAGGGTTAAAGAGAAAAAATGAGATAAACAAACCCCCAGATTCTCATTACTATCCCCCAAAGGCTGTGTTTGATAAATAAGACAAATGTGAAATTGGGAATTAATGAACAAAATTTTATGTGCTGCATGCTGAGTCTAATAATGAAAGCATGGGCGGCTGGGCCTATCTGCATTTGTGGGGCTGTAAATATCAATGACAGGAGAGCAGATGGACTGAAAGGAGTAAGCTTTACTGTGGTGGCTGCCACATTCCTACCTTTAGGGTTGTGGAACCCACGGTGACAACCCTGTGCCTTCAGAATCCCAGAGATGTCACCCGCTCAGACAGCAAAAACCTGGCTGAATCACATCCACTGTGTCTTTCCTGAATATCCCCTTTTTTCAATTTCCTTGTTTTCTTTCTTCACTTTTCTTATCTGGTTGTTTATGGCTTTAATGGAAGCCTGTTTCAGCTGACTAAACTTGAATCCTTTCCAATGTTATTCTAAGTCTGTGGCTAAAAAGGCAACTAAAAGAAG